>NC_064926.1:327013038-327675538 GCF_023897955.1 Schistocerca gregaria
GGCAAACAACGGCAAAACGTTCTGTTTACCTATCACAGTCTGACGCTCTCTACGTACTGACTGACAAGTTCATCGCTATGTGGTATGAAGTTACGTCACAAACCTCACAGCCTTAAATTGACTGAATATTATGATGTCCCAAGACTGTCTGCAAAACTGTTCAAGTCATACCCGTTATGTACGACTTCGTACACAGAGGTAAGGAGTGGAGTACAGAGTGCTTTGGCAACTGTCGTCCTAGGGAAGCTGTTCAGGAGTGGAAATAATTGCCAACAAGTTAACGCAATAAACAGAATATTTATTTAACTTGTATTTCTCCAAACGTGCAAAGACTCATTACAAATAATTCAACAAGAAGTGTAGTCCAGTTCTCAATGTCGACAAGGAAGAGTCCTTCTGTATTGAAGCATGTACAATGTCAGTGCCGCGACTAGGCGGCGTTTGCGTAGCCTTCTGTAGCGAATTGGCTCCAAGTGCACTCGTGGTACGGAGCCGCTGCAGGTGTGGCTCAGTGTGCGTGCTCCATTGGGTCTAGTGGATTCTGCATGGCCGCTAACGGAGTTTCACGAAAAACTTGCAATTCCTTTGACAACTTGATACGTCGGTTGGGTAGTAGTAGATACCACAATACCTTTAATGCAGAAAGTGGCTGTAGGAAAGAATCCTGTATTAAGTTATCAATCTTTACATGAATGAGAATTACTAGCATGTGGTATCCCACAAGGTTCCATCTTAGAGCCCTGCTTTCTTGCTATCCATATTAATCACCTGTCTTCAGTATCATGACTAGATGCTAAATTCGTTTTGTATGCAGATCGTGCATCCATTGAGATAAGTAACAAATCAAATACACCTTTCGTTTTAGGCACGTCCAACCTGGATTTGTTTCTTCCATTTGCTACTTGATCTTCCAGCAGTATGTCCAGTTAACTGCCTTAATTTGATTCAAAGTGATCTTAAACCCCCTTTTAATTCGTCACATTTAGTTCTATAACTACGGCTATCACTTAGTACTCATCTTGTTTCTTTTTTTTTGTGTTAAAACCCAGGACTGCTAACCACATTTAAGAATTACAGCTTTTTCTCTTTGAGTCCAATCTTTTATGTTCATTATTCGTCTGTTTCCCACTGCTGCCAGCTAATGATCAATAATATCTGATGTGGCTATTCCAGTAAGAAGATTTTTAACTTTTCCAATGAGATGACATCAAATTGCATGTACGGTTTCTACTTCGTTGCTAATAAGATTATTCACCGTAGTTTTTGATCACACCTCGTACGGCACAGTGGTTAGAGGCGCAGACGCTTTCACTGTAATCAAACGAGTATGAATGAATAATGAAGTGGCAGGCTGTCTCTATATGAAAGGCTGCAGACTGCAAGAGAATTGGAGCGCATGGTGCTCGAAGAACGGCGCATCATAATCCACGCTACAGGGAAAAACATGAAAATCAGCGATGAGTCAGTTTTCAACGTCTTGCAGGACATTCTGATTACAACAAGCGTCCAACTGCGCAGTCGTTCAAAAAGCCGTCAGAACTGAGGCAGCAGTGGAAGTGTTGCAACTGTGTCGGACCAATCCAGATGACCTGTTTAGCCACTTTATCATCCTGGACGATTTCTTGGTGTATGACTGTTACGCAGAGGCAAAGCAGTAAAGCTGTTGAAACTCGCAGATTCACCACCGCTGAACAAGGCGAACATTTAGTCGCGGAAAAGTTAATTTTTTCGACGAGCGTGGCGTGCTGCTAACAGGTTATGCTCGTAAGGTGCAAACAAACGTAGGAGCATACTATGCTAACTCCTGACTAGATTACTGTCAAAACAGAGTCTTGCGAGAATCTTTCCAAGAACATTTTTCTTGCTGTGTCGTCCGAACAAGATACCACCAACCTAAAGCACCATAGGTACAAAGATGCGACCTTGTGCTAGAGCCATAGAGACCCGCCACTTGGCGCGAGTTCCACCAATGCCATGGGCGGCGCCAAGAATCAAGATATCGACTTCGCCTCGACCAATTGCCGGCCAAGTACAATATGCCAATGACCTTACGGCAAGGGACAGAAGTCTACTCAGAAGATAGAAGAGTAGCTCTCGCCCACTTGGTTATATATCATCGTCCAGCCCTGACTTAGACAGGGAATGTTGTTTAGTGAACTCTTAGAAGTGAACAGACAGATTAACTTTAAATGAGAACATGTTAGGTTAGTCTTTACCGTGGCTGTTATTGATATTAAATGAAACAACAAGTTACTGTTACCAGTTACTGTTTATTTATCTCCAAGTCACGTTTCAAAGGTTTAAACCTCCATCAACAGGTGGACTTACGGGGGGAACTTGTGGCACTGTCTAGTGGAGAAACAAAACACTATTTCAGAACATGGTTTTGGGTTTCTTCTGACAAAAAATTAAACGCGTATCTAACGGTAAACATAAAATAAGTAAAATAAAGTACCTCCAGTGGTCACAGGTTCCTTTCACAGTCGTAACACATCACATGTATACTATCATATGTTGTAAACAAATATGGCGTCGGAATCTACTGGGTGCATGGATTGTATAGCAGAAGAGAAAACATTGTCGCAGAGTCCAAAGAATATACGTCCTAACAAAATAAATTTTTTAAAGGATTTGGAGATGTTTTTTGAAGTGTTGAATACATTTTTGGAATAAATACTTCAGGTGGTATATAAACACGATTCTGACAATGTAAAATAGCTTAAACTTCATACTCATTTATACAATCAGGTGAAGTGTTACAAACTTTAAGTAGAGTAATCATATTGGCTACAGTAGTAAAATTATACGCAAATAACAATTTTAGTTGGCATTCATAGATAGATATGAAAGGCTGGAAGCAGAGGGGGAAGGAGAGAAAGAGAAAGTGAGAGGGAGGGCGATGGTGCAAAGAGTGATTGTATGAGAGCAAACTTTACAAGGCAAGGGGTCTTATGATTGTATCTGTTATATGTAATAACTGCCTAAAGCTTGCTGTTATACAGTGGTTAATGCTTAAAAATATGCAGATGGATGTGCAGTTTGTGCCAGTACTTGTACAAATAGTTTCAAGCTGACAAAGGGTACAAGCTGTTGATGTAATGATTTATCTGTAAATGAGGTACACTCGGGGGTTGTTGTGGTAACATAACCAAATATTTATGGTAAATATTAGTGTGTGTGTGTGTGTGTGTGTGTGTGTGTGTGTGTGTGTGTGTGTGTGTGTGGGCAGTTGCTGAAAACAGATGATACTATTGTAAATATTGTCATTTTTGTCATTTAAGATGGATTCAGGTTGTTTGGTTTGGTGTTTGTATATTTGGAGTGTTTCAAGAATGTCTAATTTTCTGCCTTTTGGTTGGATATGTAGGATGATCATACTTGTGTTGTTAACATGGTGTTTTGTTTCATGCAGGTGGGTGGCTATTTCTGATGTGTGGTATTTTTTGTTTTTTAGTGTTGCCATGTGTTCTTTGAATCTACTCTCAAATAATCTGCCTGTCTGGCCTATGTAGAAGCAGTCATAGTCCAAACATTCAATTTTGTACACACCTGTGTGATGAAGGGTGTTTCCATGCCAAATCCCTCAGCTCACATGCCATGCTCCTTTGGACTATTAAATTTTGCCTCAACTCTCCTGTATTTGCACATAATGGCTACTTCCTCTTTCCTTAAAGCAAAGTATCCGCTAAGGCATTAAGCCTTTCGAAAATGCGTCGTACTGAAGGGTGAATGTATAGAGAAGGATCAATTGTTGTTGTGGTCTTCAGTCCTGAGACTGGTTTGATGCAGCTCTCCATGCTACTCTATCCTGTGCAAGCTTCTTCATCTCCCAATACCTACTGCAACCTACATCCTTCTGAATCTGCTTAGTGTATTCATCTCTTAGTCTCCCTCTACGATTTTTACCCTCCACACTGCCCTTCAATACTAAATTGGTGATCCTTTGATGCCTCAGAACATGTCCTACCAACCGATCCCTTCTTCTGGTCAAGTTGTGCCACAAACTTCTCTTCTCCCCAATCCTATTCATTATTTCCTCATTAGTTATGTGATCTACCCATCTAATCTTCAGCATTCTTCTGTAGCACCACATTTCGAAAGCTTCTATTCTCTTCTTGTCCAAACTATTTCTCGTCCATGTTTCACTTCCATACGTGGCTACACTCCATACAAATACTTTCAGAAATGACTTCCTGACACTTAAATCTATACTCGATGTTAACAAATTTCTTTTCTTCAGAAACGCTTTCCTTGCCATTGCCAGTCTACATTTTATATCCTCTCTACTTCGACCATTATCAGTTATATTGCTCCCCAAATAGCAAAACTCCTTTACTACTTTAAGTGTCTCATTTCCTAATCTAATTCCCTCAGCATCACCCGACTTAATTTGACTACATTCCATTATCCTCGTTTTGCTTTTGTTGATGTTCATCTTATATCCTCCTTTCAAGACACTATCCATTCCATTCAACTGCTCTTCCAAGTCCTTTGCTGTCTCTGACAGAATTACAATGTCATCGGCGAACCTCAAAGTTTTTTTTTCTCCTCCATGGATTTTAATACCTACCCAGAAATTTTATTTTGTTTCCTTTACTGCTTGCTCAATATACAGATTGAATAACATCGGGGAGAGGCTACAACCCTGTCTTACTCCCTTCCCAACCACTGCTTCCCTTTCGTGTCCCTCGACTTTTATAACTGCCTTCTGGTTTTTGTACAAATTGTAATTAGCCTTTCGCTCCCTGTATTTTACCCCTGCCACCTTTAGAATTTGAAAGAGAGTATTCCAGTCAACATTGTCAAAAGCTTTCTTTAAGTCTACGAATGCTAGAAACGTAGGTTTGCCTTTCCTTAATCTTTCTTCTAAGATAAGTCGTAAGGTCAGTATTGCCTCACGTGTTCCAACAATTCTACATTTCTACGGATCAATAGAAGCACAAATTTTCATCGGCGTAGCTTGATTTTTTTCTAAGTGATAATTAATACGTTATGGCTGCCCCTCGTATAGCATGCAGGTATGTTTCGTTGCCAAGGCTACAACTAACGCTTTGTGAAACCGTGAAATCAAAGCGCAGGAATGCATCTTTCACAATAGCGAGGAAGGGAGGAGCTGGAACCGGATAGCGGCGTCTCACACGCCGGCGCACTCGTCGTGAGCTACAGGTTAGCAGGAGCCGACGTTGTGTGCCGAGGCGCGGAGAAAGTCCCAGCGCGACGAGAAGCACTGAATCTCTATTTCTCTCTCTCTCTCTCTCTCTCTCTCTCTCTCTCTCTCTCTCTCTCTCTCTCTCTTTACGGGTCCTGCACTAAGATGTCACTATCGCCCTGGTGCAGGTTTCCGCTGTCGTATATGTGGATATGTTGGTATAAGACAGCGCTAAATACTCTAGGGCGTGCTGAAAAGTAATGCCTCCTAATTTTTTAATGAGAATACTCTTGGAGCTTTTTTGAATGAAACAAACGTTATTAACATTCTACATTTTTGTTCCACGTGAGAGCTCCGCACTGTAGCATGTCAGATCGTGAGAAACAGAGTGCTGTAATAGAGTTTCGAATTCGGAGAGTTCGTCCACACATGGAGCGTTCTCTCCTTCGCCATGACAAAGCCACTCCACACAAGGGCTCTGCGACATCTGCACCAATCCGACATCTTGGATTCCCTTTCATCGGTCATCTTCCAGTCCCAACTTGATCCCATCCGATTTTCATCCGTTTCGAAAACTTGAAGAACACCTCCGAGGACTTCACTTTGATAGTGATGAAGCTGTACAAGCAGAGGTTGTCACTCCATCAACAAAGGTAAATATTCTTCAGTGACGGTTCAAATGGCTCTGAGCACTGTGAGACTTAACATCTGTGGTCATCAGTCCCCTAGAACTTAGAAGTACTTAAACCTAACTAACCTAAGGACATCACACACATCCATGCCCGAGGCAGGATTCTAACCTGCGAACGTAACGGTCACGCGGCTCCAGACCGAAGCGCCTAGAACCGCTCGGCCACACCGGCCGGCTTCAGTGGCGGTACTAACAAAGTAGTCAGTCGTTGGGAGAAATGTGTTCGTCGCCAGGATGCACATTCCGAGAAATGGATATGTAGGCATGAAGAATAAACATGTCGAATGTTAATACCGTTTGTTTTATTTAAAAAGCCTAAAGAGTTTTCACCAAAAACAGTTCGGAAGCATTACTTTACAGCGCGCCCTCGTATATTCTGCAAAATTAGACGAGGTGGCCGCGCGGGATTAGCCGAGCGATCTAAGGCGCTGCAGTCATAGACTGTGCGGCTGGTCCCGGCGGTGGTTGGAGTCCTCCCTTGGGCATGGGTGTGTCAGGGCCGGCGCAAGCCCAAGCGCCGCCCTGTGAGAGCTGCTAAATTGCCGCCACCCCCTCCCTTTTTCTTTTACAAGCGTTTGTGGAATTTTAGTTAAACTAATCTGTAGGAAATGTCAGCAATCAATCGCAATTTTTGTTTTTAATTTTCAGATCTACCTAGGTTTCAGCCACTGAGTTGCCAGTCTCAAAGCTTTTAATATGTGGTTACATTTAAACCGTCATGTTGACAGTTACGTTCAGCGTGACGGTATAGATGTAAACATAACTAAAAGCACTGAGAATAGCCACAATGTGCCCGAAATCTATGTAGATCTGGAAAATAAAAAAAATATGCGACCGATTGGTGACATTCTCTACAGATTTGCACAAAACAGTCGCTGGGCACCAGCTCAAAAATGGAGTCAAACCTGGTTGAAGAAATCTAGCCTTGTGAATTTACAAAAATGTTCAAATGTGTGTGACATTTTATGGGACTTAACTGCCAAGGTCATCAGTCCCTAAGCTTACACACTACTTAACCTAAATTGTCCTAAGGACAAACAAACACAGCCATGCACGAGGGAGGACTCGAACCTCGGCCGGTACCAGCAGCACAGTCAAAGACCGCAGCGCCTTAGACCGCTCGGCTAGCCTTGCGCGGCATGAACTTACAGTTAACGTAAATAAACGTTTTTCAGTGGTTGTGAACAGATAGTGTATTCAACGGAAAACAAAATATATTTACAATTTAACGATAATTTGGTTTGAGCAATAATATTTACAATAACTATTTAATATTGAACAAAATAAGAAACAACACGGTAAATAACCAAGACACTGATCACAATATAAAAATTTAAAAGAATACTAGACAAATCGAACCTTCCAGGCTTCTGCTTGTGCAAACTCTTTCACACGATCGTGTAATTTAAGTCCTCTGTAAGCTCGTGCTCAGTCGATCATTCAAACAAGTTTGGTTCATCGTTGATCGGAGGTATGTCTTTATCAATTTCAGTTTTGAGAAACTTCTCTCTCCATTCGCAACTGTAACTGGGTGTGTAGGAGAATTCTTAGAGAAATGTTAGCATTAGGGCAAAAATTATGTCTTCCTATAAACTTTAGAGTCTCTTTTGGACCTATTCCAGGTTTCAACAATGTTGAAAGCACTTTTAGTTCTTCCCTAAACTCCAGTGCATCAGTGTCGCTTGACTCATCATCTTGAAAAATCGCTGCGAGGTTTCTACACTTCTTGTCCGGACTGTCAGGAGGTGCATTCTTCAGCTCGTCGATGTCGTACAGAAAATCAAAATAATCACAATGAGATTTCAGTTGATTGAATCTCTCATCCAAAGATGTGGTTACTATGTCTAAAAGATAATTGTAGACTCTCTCGGCCAACTTCCGAAACGATTTCTGTAGTTTCTGTTGTAGAGAACACAACAATACCTGTTGCCTGGAAAGGCGAAGTGGTGACGCGGCAGGTCACGTGACGAGGTACGGCAGGCTACGGTTGAATTAGCGCTCAAGAAGAAGAAGCAAGAAGCTCACAATAAGTATGTGACAGATGATATGCATAAATGTATTATCAGGTAGCAATTTCTATGGCATTACCAACAATAGAAAGAGATACGAACTTTGCGAAAACTGCACATCTTTTGTCAAACGGAAATGAGCTTCAAAGTTAGCAAGGAAACCCTTAGAAGCAATGTTCTGTGTATGGATTTTCGTTTTAGAAGGTGACAAAATTAACGTTTTGTTTTGTGCGGACGAGAGGGCATTGTTGCTAAAAGACCATATTTTCTCAGATTTTTATCAGAATCAAAGCGACCAGTATTTTACTAAGATGAAACGTGGATTCACACTTATTATACAGTAAATAAATGTTGGCCAAGTGAGTATGCGAGTAGTATTGTCAAACAAAAGTGCCGGTCAGAGTTTAATTGTTGTTCACGCAGGCGGAGACAGGTGTTTCATGGCTCATAAACCAAAACGTCCGAGTATCACTCAGAAACGCATAGCAAAAATTTTCAAAAATACGCCGAAACCCAACTTATGCCAGGCGTATTAGCAATGTCTTTATCCCTTGTAATTACTCGCAGCGTATTTACCCATTCGGAATACTTCTAGCCATTGTAGGTGTTGGACATGTTTGACTGTATTAATGTTCAACCATTTTTTTTCCATAATGCGGGAAGAATAAAACACTCGGAAACTGCCATTGAAGGGCTTAGCAAAATTGTTTCAGGCTTAACATGTAACCGCAGTATCGAACATTGCATTCGAATTTCCAAATTAGATTTAGTCTTCTGCAAAATTAGTTGCGAGTAAAAGCACGGCGCGTAACAGGCTGGCAGCGCTCCACTCATAAGAATTTGATAAGAATACTGCCAGACTGCTTCCCCCTCTCTGTTCCTCCGGCGTAAACACGACGGTGCTGCCACAGTGGCGAGGAACAAATTAGTCCTCCTGTCTCCCTTTGTTCAACAGGGGCGACCGGCAGGCAGTCGAGGCGCCATGCCACAGTTACCGAAGCCGCTCCCTCCGAGGTTTGGTTTCGAGTCCCTCTTGGGTACGAATGTTGAGTTTGTCCAAAAAAAAAAAAGAGGGGGGGCGTCGGCATATTTTCCGCCCCTCGCAAAGTGCCGCCCCGTGCGGCCGCACGTTTCACACGTGCCTTGCGCCGGCCCTGGGGTGTGTGTTTTTGTCCTAAGGATAATTTAGGTTGAGTAGTGTGTAAGCTTAGGGACTGATGACCTTAGCGGTTGAGTCCCATAAGATTTCACGCAGTCTGGTAGAGACAACAGCTAAACTCGCAGGCGGAGACGGAAAAGTGTATAACGAATCATCCTCCTCTGACATCACTCTTTTCATAGAAATAACCGGTAACATGTACTATCGATTTTGCATAGGTTAAAATTATCCCAGCTGTTTCACTAAAAGCATTCATATGATTTTGTATAGGATGTATTATATTTGAGGCTAAAATGTAAAAAAAAGAAATTAATGTGTTACAATCAATATGCACTAATAGTTAAACTTACTCTTCTTACAAAATTTCTGTTATTCTTAAAATTCAAATATGAATTGCGCAATCAAACGCTAATTATTAAATTTGTTTCTGGATTTATGATATACCAAAAAGATTCTTCTCTTGTCGAGAAAGTGTGCAAACTGTTTTGCTTTGTAAACTCTTTGGAAATTGTGAGTACCGCAGAATGTAAGTAGTGGTGGGCATAGAAACGCACGCGTTTTGCTAAACTTGTCAACAACAATGTAAGTTTTGATGTGACAAATGAAAATAGTGAAGTTGGTGTGATTTAGAAGAATGGGATAAAATAAAAAGGATATTCATAGCAACAGGCAAATCTTTGTCGGTTTCTCAAAGGAAGAACTCGCAACGTTAAATCAAAATTTTGAGCAGCAAGAATGTACTGCTAGACACAAAAAGATTTTGAGCCAGCAACAAAAACAACGAGATAGTCAAGAAAAGTACAAAATTTCTTCTTTTGTAATCTTATTCCTCTCGAAGTTTTCAAAATTTGTGCAAAAATTGAGAACTTTAATGGTGATGTGTGGGAGGGTAAGGTTACAATCGTCACAGAAAATTCATACATCCCACATAAGACCACTGCCACGATGTAAGAGATGAATTAAATATTAATCTAAAACACACACGTGCTGGATATGAGGATTCGAACGTGCGCAAATTGTTGGTGCTTGTATCGTGCGTTCTTCCGCAACCAACGAGCCGAAGTGCTCGGTGTTTCAAGAGGCACCATGTCGAGGGTTTATACCTCATACAGGGAAAGGGGAGAAACATCGTCCGCTAAGTCATAAGGCGAACGAATGTAATGAGTGATGGTGATGGAAGTTGATTGAAGAGGACTAGGACGAAAAAGAAGAGGACGACAGCTGCGAAAGGCACTGCAGAACTGAATGTCGCACTCGAGAACCGTATCAGCACCAAAACAACAAGAAGGGAATTCCATAAGTAACGAATTCCAGGGCGAGTTCGAATGCCAAACCACTCATCAGTGATGGAAACGCCCTTAACAGGAAAACGGGCTGACGAACCCATAGAATCTGTACTGTTTAGCAATGGAAGATTCTTACTTCGTCGGATGAGTAAAACTTGGCTGGGGTTCGGTGATAATTTGAACACGCATATCGTGATGATAGTCCATGGGCCACGTGCTTCCTCTGCAAGGCCGCATTACTGCCAAGGATTGTGTGTCTGTCGGCCGGAGTGGCCGAGCGGTTCTAGGCGCTACAGTCTGGAACTGCGCAACCGCTACGGTCGCTGGTTCGAATCCTGCCTAGGGAATGGATGTGTGTGATGTTCTTAGGTTAATTAGGTTTAAGTAGTTCTAAGTTCTAGAGGACTGATGACCTCAGAAATTAAGTCCCATAGCGCTCAGAGCCATTTGAACCATTTTTTGATTGTGTGTCCATTTTGACTGTTCCATGGTATGATCTTTGTTCCACAATGGTGATGCTGTGTTCCGAGACGACAGGTCCCCTGTTCACAAGCTCGCATCATCCAAGACTCATTTTGTGAGACTGAGGAACACCTGTCGCATCTCCCCTGGCTACTACAGTCACCCGATCTCAGTATTATTGAGGCTTTTTGGTCTAGTTTGGAGAGAAGCGTGCGTCATCGCTGTTCAACTCCTTCATCGTTACCTCAAACTGCCAATATTTTGCAGTGAGTATGGTGCAAGACGCGCTTGAAAATCATATAGGACCTGTAAGCCTTTCTGAACACCAACGGTTTTCCTGCGCCGTATTAAGCATGGTAAGGTGTTGCGTCTTTGGTGTTCCATGTTTTTGTCCACTCCTTGTATATTGTCAACGCTAAAAGAGTCACTGTAACCGCATGAACAAAACATTTATGCGTGTTGTGGAGCGAGTCAGATTAGAGGCTACGACACAATGACAGATTGTGTGTATGGATCCAGTTGGCAGTGGTAGGGCACTGGGCTAGCATTTTGGAGGACAGTGGTTCCTATCCCTGTCTAGAAACCAGATTATGGTTTTCCGTGCTTTGCCTAAATCATTTAAGGCAAATTAGCCTCGAGTTAGTCACGCCATAGAAATATCTCAGAGAAACAGTGTGTGGCGATATGGGATGCAATGATCACATACGCTCTGATGCAAAGGGAAGAAGTGGGAGTCGTAGACCTATCGGTATGATACTGAGACACTTAAGCTTGTGTCCAGGAGAGAGTACAAAACTGTTGTATGAGCCATACTGAGCTACTGTTCAAGCTTGTTCATGCATGTTATATCGGACAAATGGAGGATCTTATTCGTACGGTACTGACATACTGGAGCTTGTCTCCAAGAGAGAGCACAAAGCTCTTGTATGACCCACAGTGAGCTACTGTTCAAGCTTGTTCATGCATGTTATATGGGACAAATGGAGGATCGTATTGGTATGGTTCTGAGGTACTGGAGCTTGTCTCCAAAAGAGAACGCGACACTCCTGTATGACCCACACTGAGCTTTTGTTCAAGCTTATTCATGCATGTTGTATTGCACAAATGGAGGAACTTATCGCAACGTATTTTGTAATAAAAATACTAGTTGTTTGGGTAACAGGCGGACCTGAATTCTGATAATTTAGCCTATAAATGCGGCTGGCGTTACAGCTTTCAAATCAAATGAAGTTGGGAGGGTATCGGGTAAATACATATAACAGCAGTATAAATGGACACAGTAACATTTGCCTCACGGCATCGTACGTACCTCAGTCCACTAGATAAACTCACCAAACAAAAAATTAACTACCCACAGAGAGAAATCATTACGCTCATCAATTAGTGCAGCGTAATTCCGTCTCTGCACTTGATAACCTCCTCCACTCGGTTAGGACGTGAGTCCACAAGGCTTTGCAGTTTCGACTCATCCAGGTTAAGCCCCTCTCTAAGACTGACTGCACAATTCCTTCAAAGTCGGCACTATACCCACTGTTCCAAGGTGTCCCACATATTTTCCGTGCGGTTCAAGTCATGAGAATTTGCAAGCCAATCGAGGTGTAATATGGTGGAAGTGCATTCACATGTTGTTCCAGTCCAATGAAGTTTTCTGTTGTTGTCTTGAAAAAGTAGGGGTATCAATAGCACACTCATCACGCAGATGTTGACTCAAAGACCACATGTCATCATTCTGAATGTTTAAATAGACATGCTGGCTCATGTCAGTGGTTAAAATGGCTCTAAGCCCTATGCGGCTAAACGTCTGAGGTCATCAGTCCCCTAGTCTTAGAACTACACTACTGGCCATTAAAATTGCTACACCAAGAAGAAATGTAGGTAATAAACGGGTATTCATTGGACAAATATATTATACTACAACTGACATGTGATTACATTTCCACGCAATTTGGGTGTATAGATCCTGAGAAATCAGTACCAAGAACAACCACCTCTGGCCGTAATAACGGCCTTGATACGCCTAGGCATTGAGTCAAACATAGCTTGGTTGGCGTGTACAGTACAGCTGCCCATGCAGCTTCAACTCGATACCAGAGTTCATCAATAGTAGTGACTGGCGTATTGTGACGAGCCAGTTGTTATGCCACCATTGACCAGAAGTTTTCAGTTGGTGAGAGATCTGCAGAATGTGCTGGCCAGCAGTCGAACATTTTCTGTATCCAGAAAGGCCCGTACAGGATCTGCAACATGCAGTCGTGCATTGTCCTGCTGAAATGTAGGGTTTCGCAGGGATCGAATGAAGGGCAGAGCCACGGGTCGTAACACATCTGAAATGTAACGTCCGCTGTTCAAAGTGCCGTCAATGCGAACAAAAGGTGACCGAGACATGTAACCAATCGCACCCTATACCATCACGCCGGGTGATACGCCAGTTTGGCGATGACGAATATACGCTTCCAATGTGTGATCACTGCAATGTCGCCAAACACGGATGCGACCATCATGATGCTGTAAACAGAAAAAATTACGTTTTGCCATTCGTGCAGCAGGTTCATCGTTTATTACACCATCGCAGACGCTCCTGTCTGTGATGCAGTGTCAAGAGTAACTGCAGCCACGGTCTCCGAGCTGATAGTCCATGCTGCTGCAAACGTCGTCGAACTGTTCGTGCAGATGGTTATTGTCTTGCAAACGGCCCCATCTGTTGGCTCAGGGATCGAGACGTGGCTCCACGATCCGTTACAGCCATGCGGATAAGATGCCTGTCATCTCGACTGCTAGTGATACGAGGACGTTGGGATCCAGCGCGTCGTTCCGTATTACCCTCCTGAACCCACCGATTCCATATTCTGCTAACAGTCATTGGATCTTGTGTGTGAGAAATCGGGTGGAAACTTTCCTCATGTCAGCACATTGTAGGTGTCGCCACCGGCGCCAACCTTATGTGAATGCTCTGAAAAGCTAATAATTTGCATATCACGGCTTCTTCTTCCTGTCGGTTAAATTTCGCGTCTGTACCATGTCATCTTCATGGTGTAGCAATTTTAATGGCCAGTAATGTATAACAACAGTACAAATGGACACAGTCATATTTGCCTCACGGCATCAAATGTACTTCAGTTCACCAGGTAAACTCACCAAACAAAAAATTAACTACCCATAGAGAGAAAACATTACGCGCATCATTTAACGCAGCGTAACTCAGTCCCTGCATTTGATAACCGCCTCTATTCAGTTAGTCCACAAGGGTGTGCAGGTTCAACTCATCCAGGTGAGGACCCTCTCTGTGACTTTGACTGCACAATTCCTTCAAATTCGACACTATACCCACTGTTCCAAGGTGTCCCATATATTTTCTATGGGATTCAAATCATGTGATTTTGCAGGCCAATGGAGAATGGAGATGTAACATGGTGGAAGTGCGTTCACATAATCTTTCAGCCTACCGAAGTATTCTGTTGTCTTGAAAAAATAGGAGTATCAGTAGCTCACTCATCACGCAGATGTTGACTGAAAGGCCACATGTCATCATTCTGAATGTTTAAATAGACATGCTGGTTCACCTCAATGGTCTCCTCTAACGGCAAGGAAATATTCCCATTGACAGCCATGCTGTGGTGTCTGGCGTACGGATTCCTCCGACGATGAGCACTCTGTCTAGGGTGTGCTGACGTGACGAACATTATGGCCTCCGAGTGTCCGTTATAAAACGCCTGCACACGGTAACGTTCCGCTTGAGAGGATGTGCCTCATAAACAGGTGTGTGAGTCAGCAGGTCAGGAGCGTTGCGAGAGGCTGAAGGTCGCACACCGCCGGCTCCGGCCTGGGAAACGCTCTCCGTCTCGCACAAATTAGGCGCCAAGCGCGCGCGCCAAAACCGGTTTGCCTGCGGACCGCCTCCCGTTACACAACGGGACGTCGGTGCTCGTCTTGGGTCCGGGTACGGACTGCGCCATAAAGTGCGGGTTGTATCTCTCAGATGGCAACCACGGGTCATCAGTCCTGTGGCGGAGTGCTCACGTTTTCAGGCCTCTCTAGTATTCGCCATAGAGCCCGGCTTGGGCTTTTTTTCAGTGGACACGTTCCATCAGTTGACAGTCAGCGGCTACCCCTCGACGGGTTATCGCTGTAACAACGGGTTTTCGGTTGTATCGGTCTTTTTCCATGCCATTTTAATCTGACCGTTAAAACCGCTCAAAATAACCCGTTTCTGAAATCAACGATTTTCGGTTTTTTATTCTTATTATTTCCTGTGATAAACGTAGAAATCGAATAGAGATAGAAAAAAAAACCTTCGACTTTCTCAGTTTCAAGATGCGTAGAATAAAAATATTAAATTAAATAAGCAAATAAAAGAAAACTTAGTCCGTCCAACGTTCACTGCTTCTCTCGAAACGTGATAAGTGGTTCAAAACCATAAAAATATTACCAGTATCGTCTACTGAGTGTAACTCTGCTCAAAAATCATGTTTGTAAATAAGTTATACACAACTGCAACAAGTCACTTTTTTTTTCAATAATAATGCTTTATTACATGAACCGGTTTCCGAACCCTTTCAGATTCATCTTCAGATCCGGGAAGTTACATCATTACTGGTAGTAGCATAATACTGGGTGCTGGTTCTATGGCAGAAATATGGGTCACACTTTAATGTATCGCCATGACTATAGCTTATCTGTCGATATGGATGTAAATTTAGTTTTTACTTATTGCACCAGTATAGTCGGCTTTTTTCGTATCTGTCTGCCTCCATTTTGATGTCCAGAACACTTTCACAGGAACTATATTAGTTTACACTTTGACAGTGACAATTAACCAGCATCCAGCATGCGCTTTACAACTGTTGCTTGTAACAAAGAAGTTGACAGAGAGATATGGCATAAGCCTACTTTGTACAGAGATGTAATTTGATGTTCTTTACATGTGTTAAAGTCGATATAAGGGCAAGTATTTTAATCATATTGGCGATAACATGAGAGCACAAGATAAAATAATAATAAATTACTACAAGAACAAGTTTCAGGTGATCTGATATGTTATTTATACTTGTATGTTACAGGATTTTCTAATAGCAATTATCATGTTTGCCATTAACATGAATCCCAAGGAATCAATAATAATGCGGAGTTATTGTATCTGCAGTGAGTTGCAGCTGTCTGTATGACTAGGAACTGTATATTTACATTAATAACAACTCTTCAGATGAACTGTTGGCTTATTTCTGTTGTTACGTTAACGTGAACTGGAATATTATCAAGAGCTGATTCTGTTTATTTTGGCTAAAGATATATGTGTAAGAGTTATAGTGATTGTAATGGATTAAAGCTGTTTCTATGGCTGTACATTTAATATTTAAAAAATCATGAACAAAAATTCTTTAACTGTTGACTTATTTTTATTCTAACATTAGAATGATCTGGGATATTGGTAGAGGCAGCTTCTGTTCGTTCCAGCTAGAATTAATATGTATAAAGTACTGATTTATGTTAGCAATGGAGGGCTTTAACATTTAGAGATATGGTACATGTCTTATTCTGTGGTAATATAACATTGACACCGGTGTGGTTAGGATGTAAGGAGAGGGATGATGTTGTTTGCCTTATGAGCCACAGCGTTTTGTTCATTGTGTTTTAGTTTAGCTGCTGTACATGCAATTTCTGTGTTAACTATGAGGTCTTTAATGTTACTTTTATTTAGTGAGAGGGTAAGGTTGTGCTAAAGCCCTTTGTTTTCGACAGCTTTAATTCATCATCATCATCATTTAAGACTGATTATGCCTTTCAGCGTTCAGTCTGGAGCACAGCCCCCTTATAAAATTCCTCCATGATCCCCTATTCAGTGCTAACATTGCTGCCTCTTCTGATGTTAAACCTATTACTTCAAAATCATTCTTAACCGAATCCAGGTACCTTCTCCTTGGTCTGCCCCGACTCCTCCTACCCTCTACTGCTGACCCCATGAGTCTCTTGGGTAACCTTGCTTCTCCCATGCGTGTAACATGACCCCACCATCTAAGCCTGTTCGCTCTGACTGCTACATCTATACAGTTCATTCCCAGTTTTTCTTTGATTTCCTCATTGTGGACACCCTCCTGCCATTGTTCCCATCTACTAGTACCTGCAATCATCCTAGCTACTTTCATATCCGTAACCTCATCCTTGTTGATAAGGTAACCTGAATCCACCCAGCTTTCGCTCCCATACAACAAAGTTGGTCGAAAGATTGAACGGTGCACAGATAACTTAGTCTTGGTACTGACTTCCTTCTTGCAGAAGAGAGTAGATCGTAGCTGAGCGCTCACTGCATTAGCTTTGCTACACCTCGCTTCCAGTTCTTTCACTATGTTGCCATCCTGTGAGAAAATGCATCCTAAGTACTTGAAACTGTCCACCTGTTCTAACTTTGTTCCTCCTATTTGGCACTCAATCCGTTTATATTTCTTTCCCACTGCATTACTTTTGTTTTGGAGATGCTGATCTTCATACCATAGTCCTTACATTTCTGATCTAGCTCTGAAATATTACTTTGCAAACTTTCAATCAAATCTGCCATCAGAGCTAAGTCATCTGCATATGCAAGACTGCTTATTTTGTGTTCACATATCTTAATCTCACCCCGCCAGTCTATTGTTTTCAACATATGATCCATAAATAATATGAACAACAGTGGAGACAGGTTGCAGCCTTGTCTTACCCCTGAAACTACTCTGAACCATGAACTCAATTTACTGTCAACTCTAACTGCTGCCTGACTATCCATGTAAAGACCTTTAATTGCTTGCAAAAGTTTGCCTCCTATTCCATAATCTCGTACAACAGACAATAACTTCCTCCAAGAAACCCGGTCATATGCCTTTTCTAGATCTATAAAGCATAGATACAATTCCCTGTTCCACTCATAACACTACTCCATTATTTGCCGTAAGATAAAGATCTGGTCCTGACAACCTCTAAGAGGCCTAAACCCACACTGATTTTCATCCAATTGGTCCTCAACTAATACTCGCACTTTCCTTTCAACAATACCTGAGAAGATTTTACCCACAACGCTGATTAAAGAGATACCTCTGTAGTTGTTACAATCTTTTCTGTCTCCATGTTTAAAGATTGGTGTGATTACTGCTTTTGTCCAGTCTGATGGAACATGTCCCGACTCCCAGGCCATTTCCATTATCCTGTGTAGCCATTTAAGACCTGACATTCCACTGTATTTGATGAGTTACGACTTAATTTCATCCATCCCAGCTGCTTTATTGCACTGCAATCTATCGACCATTTTCTCCACTTCCTCAAATGTTATGCTATTTCCATCGTCCTTCCTATCCCATTCTACCTCGAAATCTGAAACATTACTGATCGTATTTTCACCTACATTGAGCAACTCTTCAAAATATTCCCTCCATCTCCTCAAGGCTTCCACAGGATTCACCAGCAGTTTTCCTGACCTGTCCAAAATACTTGTCATTTCCTTCTTACCTCCCTTTCGAAGACTGCTAATTACACTACAGAATGGTTTTCCAGCAGCTTGACCCATAGTATCCAACCTGTTTCAAAGTCTTCCCAAGATTTCCTCTTGGATGCTGCAACTATCTGTTTGGCTTTGTTTCTTTCTTCAACATAACTTTCTCTGTCTACCTGAGTTCTAGTATGTAGCCATTTTTGATACACCTTCTTTTTCCTTTTACAGGCTGCCTTGACTGTGTCATTCCACCAAGCTGTTTGCTTCATCCTACTTTTACACACTACTGTTCCAAGACATTCTGTAGCCACTTCTAGTACTGCGTCCCAGTACCTTGTCCATTCCTTTGCCAATGACTGTAATTGACTACATTCAACTAACTGGTACCTTTCTGAGATCTCTGTTATGTAATTGTGCCTGATTCTCTTATCCTGAAGTTTCTCCACTCTTATCCTCCTACATATGGACATGACCTCCTGCACTTTTGGCCTCACAATCCCAATTTCACTGCAGATTAAATAATGATCAGTGTCATCAAAGAATCCCCTGAATACACGTGTGTCCCTCACAGCCTTCCTGAATTCCTGATCTGTTATTATATAGTCAATGACAGATCTGGTTCCCCTGCCTTCCCAAGTATACCGATGAATGTTCTTATGTTTAAAAAAGGAGTTTGTGATTACTAAGCCAGTACTGGCACAGAAATCCAAGAGTTGTTTCTTATTCCTGTTGGCCTCCATATCCTCTCCAAATTTACCCATAACCTTTTCACACCTTTCTGTTCGATTTCCAATCCTGGCGTTAAAATCACCCATGAGCAGGACACTGTCCTTGTACTTTACTCTAACAACTACATCACTGAGTGCCTCATAAAAACTATCCATCATATCTTGATCCGTCCCTTCACAATGCGAATATACTGACACTATCCTAATTTTCTTGCTAGAAAAGCCCTACGCCCCATTGTGCTATTCCTGCTTTGACTCCTGACAGGTAGACCTTGTATTCTCCCACTTCCTCTTCTTTCTCACCCCTTACCCGAATGTTACTAACAGCTAAAACGTCCAGCCCCATCTTACTTGCAGCCTCTGCCAGCTCTACCTTCTTCCCAGAGTAGCCCCCATTGATATTAATAGCTACTTTATCAAAACTATTAATTAACTATTTATTAATAGCTACTTTATCAAACACTTATGTTCCGTTTCAGAAGTGATAAAGTGATAAATACTACAGAAATATGCTTCAGTAGTAATGAATTAAAGCTGTTAAACAAAGGCCTTAAGCACAACATTACCCCCTCACTAAAGAAAAGCAACATTAAAGACCTCATAGTTAACACAAAAAGTGCATGTACAGCAGCTAAACTAAAACACTATGAACAAAACGCTGTAGCTCGTAAGGCAAACAACATCATTATGAGAAACATTCACCAGAACAAAATGTACAATAAGATGAATACCAAACATAAGACATTATGTGACATAAATAAGAAACTTTCAGTTCAAAATACCCTCATTGTCAGAGCAGACAATGGTAACACAGCTGTTGTCATGTATGAATCAGACTATATTAACAAAACTTGTTAATTCTTCAGAAAGAATAATATAAAGGAAATAGCATATGATCCTATCAAATTCCACAATAAAATTAAAAAGTTACTTAAAAACTGCAACTTCTTGTTGACACCATTAGAAGCAAAGCACTGTATAGTGATGAACCCTTCAGCACCAAAACTGAGATCACAGCCTAAGATCCTCAAACCAGAATGTCTGATAAGTCCCATTGTGAACTCTATCAATAGCCCAAGCTATAAAATCACCAAAAAATTTAATGATATTATCCGCAAGGCATATGTATTTGAAAATAACTACTCCATTGAAAACAGTAATGTGCTCATCAATAGAATAAAAGATATCCCCATCCCAGTCACAGCTAAATTTGCATCTCTGACGTAGTAAACCTATATACAAACATAACCTGTCAAGGAAACAATTAGTTTATTAAGGAATAACTTACTGAATCATGGGAAAACGGGTAGAGCTGAAATCTATGAACTCATAGAGATCCTGGAACTTATATTGTCACATAACTACTTCCTGTTCAACAACAAGTTTTACATTCAGGAAGATGGAATGGCAATGGGTAGTAGTCTTGCAGGCTTGCTAGCAGACATATATATCAATAACCTTGAAAATAACTTTTTCAGGTCCCAAACCCAACTAAAAGATAAGCTGCTTTATTACAAACGCTATGTTGATGACACACTCATTCTGTTCAATGGAGCAACAGAAGAAATAGATAATCTAGCCAAAGAACTTAATAAAATACACAATAAAATCCAATTCACAGTAGAACATGGAACACCAGAAGGCATTAACTATCTTGATCAAACAATCTCAAATAAAAATCAGAAGCATAAATTTCAAATTTTCAGAAAGCCAACAACCACCAATGTTACCATACACAAATCCTCTTGCCATCCAGACCAACATAAAAAGCATTCTTCAGAACAATGGTTAATCGCATGCTTAAAATCCCAATGAACACAAATGAAAGACCAAAAGAAACAGAAACTATTAAATCAATTGCCTCCACGAATGGGTACAACCCTGCAATGATAGATAAACTAATCCATACAGTAAAACTAAATCAACCAACTGCTGAACAACCACCCACAAACAAGAAAACCACATTTGTTCGGCTGCCTTTCCTAGGGAAGATTTCTCACCAAATCGCCAACCTCTTCAAGACATACAACATAAAAATAAGTTTCTTCACCAACAACAAAATACAAAATAAAATCCTACACAGCACCAAACCACTATACAACAATATCAAAAGCCAGGTGTGTACAAGCTCACTTGCAACTCATGTCCAAGCTTCTGCATTGGACAAATTGGTAGAAGCTTCACAACAAGATTTAAAGAACACATAGATGCACTCTGTCTTAACAGCCTGAACAAGTCAAGCTTTGCCTCACACCTTGCCCAACACAATCATTCCGCAAACAACATAGAACAGAATCTCCGAATACTACATTTTTTCAACAAAGGCACAATACTTGACCTTCTTGAAGAGATTGAAATATCTATCTACACAAATACAGCACTTGACTACCTACTCAATGACCAAAGTGAACTGAGAAACAAATTTTTCCTTCAGAACTTCTAAGATCTACTAGTTCAAAACAAGTAACACCCAACGAACCCTACACCGGCTTCCCAGCCCCCTCCCCCTCCCAATGACCCAACCCCCTCCCTCTCCTTACATCCTAACCACACCGGTGTCAATGTTATATTACCACAGAATAAGACATGTACCATATCTTTAAATGTTAAAGCCCTCCATTGCTAACATAAATCAGTACTTTATACATATTAATTCTAGCTGGAACGAACAGAAGCTGCCTCTACCAATATCCCAGATCATTCTAATGTTAGAATAAAAATAAGTCAACAGTTAAAGAATTTTTGTTCATGATTTTTTAAATATTAAATGTACAGCCATAGAAACAGCTTTAATCCATTACAATCACTATAACTCTTACACATATATCTTTAGCCAAAATAAACAGAATCAGCTCTTGATAATATTCCAGTTCACGTTAACGTAACAACAGAAATAAGCCAACAGTTCATCTGAAGAGTTGTTATTAATGTAAATATACAGTTCCTAGTCATACAGACAGCTGCAACTCACTGCAGATACAATAACTCCGCATTATTATTGATTCCTTGGGATTCATGTTAATGGCAAACATGATAATTGCTATTAGAAAATCCTGTAACATACAAGTATAAATAACATATCAGATCACCTGAAACTTGTTCTTGTAGTAATTTATTATTATTTTATCTTGTGCTCTCATGTTATCGCCAATATGATTAAAATACTTGCCCTTATATCGACTTTAACACATGTAAAGAACATCAAATTACATCTCTGTACAAAGTAGGCTTATGCCATATCTCTCTGTCACCTTCTTTGTTACAAGCAACAGTTGTAAAGCGCATGCTGGATGCTGGTTAATTGTCACTGTCAAAGTGTAAACTAATATAGTTCCTGTGAAAGTGTTCTGGACATCAAAATGGAGGCAGACAGATACGAAAAAAGCCGACTATACTGGTGCAGTAAGTAAAAACTAAATTTACATCCATATCGACAGATAAGCTATAGTCATGGCGATACATTAAAGTGTGACCCATCTTTCTGCCATAGAACCAGTACCCAGCATTATGCTACTACCAGTAATGATGTAACTTCCCGGATCCTCCCTAAATCATCTGAAGATGAACCTGAAAGGGTTCGAAAGCCGGTTCATGTAATAAAGCATTATTACTGAAAAAAGTGACTGGTTGCAGGTGTGTATAACTTATTTACATTCAATATACAGTCACGGTTCTAAAATGTCCGTAATGGATAAGCATAAAAATAATGTTGTCATTGAAGATCATACCATTGTTTGAGCATTACCAATAGTCGGCGCTAAAGGGCGAAAACTGATAGTGAAGAAATATATTTTGTTGTTACTTTGTTTTCAGTGGCTACAAGCAGATAAAGGTGTATCATGTAGACACAGGCAACAGATTTGCTACTCTCTATTTTAATTGTAAACTGTGAATCAGTTGCTGTTAACTTCTTAATTTATCACTGATAACATAGTTTACTTCCTCATTTTTAATTTCATAGAAATAGTAAACAAATGTTTCATTTTTTAAAGCAAATGAAGAATTGTACCTCATTGCTACAAGAATCTGTGCTATATTTCCAGAGTTGAATTGGTGTCATTTTGATATACGACAGGTACCCAGCGACGACAGTGGGAATCTATCATATAGACAAGAAGGACCAAGTCCTGAACATTGCTTGTACGCACATACTATCTAATAACCCTTGCCACATTGCAACAGACACATTATAGTCTCACCAATGCTGTACCAGTTCCAATGCAATGTGTTTCATGTTCGTTTCTCTCCGCGTTATTAGTAAAACAGTAGTAAGCACTTTTCCCATTTTCTACAAAAACGCAATATTCCACAGCCATGCAGATTGTACGAATAAGTTATTAGTTTTTTTAAAAAAGGTTTATTTAAAAACGAGAAAAATTAGCACTGTCGCTATGGCTAACTGATATTTCGGTTTTTTACCTGGTTACTGCTTACAAATATAAAACACCAGCTACAACCGAAACCAAATAAATATCGAAAAACACCGGTTATTCAGAATTAAAATACCGGTATGGGTTTTCACCGGTCGGTATTTCCCATCCCCAACTGCTGCACAGACGTTACAAGACTTGTTGCGCAGACGTTGTACATGCAGGTGCACCTGTGCTGATGTCCTTGCAAACGTAGAATATCGGCATCTACGTCTTGATATCTACTCTGGAAACTACTGTGGAATGCATGTCAGAGATACTTTATCCTGCCCTTCTTTTTCTGATAAGCTTTCAAAACACGGGATTAATTCTATCTTGTGCTGCGATTTTGTAGGTACATTGAGCGGTAATGTGCATACTGCCTGCTAAAGGTGTTGCGAATAGGGTTAGTATCAAAGAATTATTAAATTCAGACATCGTGCACGATGCGACAGTTTTTCACGCGTCTCCGTGTTTATGACGTTTTGTCTCCTGAACAATGTGCCGTAGAATGATATAATTTGAAACGTACATTCAGTGCTTATGTGAATACTGTCTGCAAAATATGCCTGTACAAAAATTAGTAGTCTATATACGCCAAATTAACTTTAAATATGAAACAGCCGATCAGTTAAATTTAAATACCGGAACTTCAGCTGAGCCTTTTCATCTACATTTATTAATAATGTTTCGCCTACTCATGCTAGTCATCTTCAGTAGTCCGTAATGAAAAGAAAATTAATTACTAGCGGAGTACCTGGAGTTACCGGGGTATGTATTTATTTCAGTTCTATTAGTCAGTTTCCTCTAATTCTATCTTGTGCTGTGATTTTGTAGGTACATTCAACGGTTGTACATACTGCCTGCTAAAGGTGTTGCGAATAGGTTTAGTATCAAGGAATTAATAAATTCAAACATCGTGCACGATGTGGCAGTTTTTCCGCGTCTCCGTATTTATGACTTTTTGTCTCCTGAACAATGTGCCGTAGAATGATATAATTTGAAACGTACATTCAGTGCTTATGTGAATACTGTCTGCAAAATATGTCTGTAAAAAAATAGTAGAAAAGAACTAATAAATTCAAAAGCCATGCCTGATGCGACGCTTTTACAGCATGGACAGCGAAAATGCAGTAAGTAATAACCTTTTTCCGTTTCATCATTTTGTAGGGGTTGCAAGAGAGAAAAATTTTCGTAAACGTTTGAAATTATGTGTAAAGTTTGTTGAAAGTCACTAAATACTCTCGTCCTTAAATAATGGATGAATAAAATCTCGGTATTTGCGCGTCGTGGCCTATACTGCATTTTCACCGTCACCTTTAACCCTTCTGCAGATAAGTTGTTCTTACCCCCACAGCGATCATTTGCAGACAGTAAGCGATATGTGTAACAAGTTTGGTTGAAATTGGTCCAGTGACTTCGGAGGAGATGTGGAACATCCATTTATACTTACACTTTTACGTACACTACCTTATTTTCATGATCTGATTTTGATTAAATATAGCCCATACGCCGCCCCTAGCTACCTTGAAGATACCAGTGAAAACTCCATAAAAGTCCATCTATTAGTTTCCGAGATTAGCATGTTCCAGCTGACTGACAGACAAGCAAGTTTTAGTAAAATATTAAATCACTTTTTTTCGTGATCCGATTTTGATGAAACTATACTCAAGTTGCCTCCGAAAATCCCATGAAAATTCTTCTAGTAGTTTTGGAGATGAGCTTGTTCAGAGACAAACACACAAACACGACCGTTTTACAGATTTATTATTAATATATAGTGCGGGTGAGAAACAACTCCCAATTAAGAATTATTTATGACTTTTTCAATAGTTAACCAATTTTCATTAAATGAAAAACATTTTGTTCCTGACAATGGCAGAAGTGTTACACGTCAACCTAAGTGCCACCATTATCTACCAGTTTCCGTAAACGGTATTGAATATTTGCGACAGAATTCTGCAGATACACCAGCGGTACGTATATAAGAGCTTGGCGAATTCCCTCCTCTAGTTTTTGATTTTCTGCGATAAACTGTCTTTTCGCTCATTCCCAGAGGAAGAAATCGCAAGGCGTTAGGGCAGGACTTCTTGTAGGCCATTCGAGGAAGCCACAGAATCCCAACCAGCGTCCTGGAAAATAGGAGTCCAGCCACGCGCGGACAGGATACGCGACTATAAGCGGGGCCCATCTTGCATAAAGATTAGGTCATTGTAATTGTCCCATGTGGATACAATACCCTAAACATAGATTTAAAGCATGTTAAGGTTCTGATCTGCATCCATTGTGTCCCGAATGAGGTAAGAACCCAAACCTTCCTGGATGTCATGCTGCACCACAATGTGACCTTTGGGCGATGTTGGCTTTGTTCAACGACCTCCCTCGGATCCTCAGTTGTCCAATAATAACAACTGTGCCTCTTCACAAACCCCTCGACATGAGACATATCGTCATTTGACCACAGGGCATTACCGAAAATATCCGACCAGTCTTCATACCAAGCAAGCATCACCTCCACTTATTTCAACCGATGATGGTCAAGTACTCTGAGGATAATTGCTGGCAGTAATGTGGTTTCCATGGCGAAAAATAACTCTTTCTTCAGAACAGTTCGGCTTGTGGGTCGGGTTAAAACTCTTTCGCAAATGCGTGTATTGCGGTTTCTGAGGACTTCGAGTGAATATTTTCTGAACCGCTTGCCAATTTCCCTCCGTCCTTAATGTTGAGGGTCGACCGCTTCAAATGATTCAAATGGCCCTGAGCACTATGGGACTTAACTGCTGAGGTCATGAGGCCCCTAGAACTTAGAACTACACTCCTGGAAATGGAAAAAAGAACACATTGACACCGGTGTGTCAGACCCACCATACTTGCTCCGGACACTGCGAGAGGGCTGTACAAGCAATGATCACACGCACGGCACAGCGGACACACCAGGAACCGCGGTGTTGGCCGTCGAATGGCGCTAGCTGCGCAGCATTTGTGCACCGCCGCCCTCAGTGTCAGCCAGTTTGCCGTGGCATACGGAGCTCCATCGCAGTCTTTAACACTGGTAGCATGCCGCGACAGCGTGGACGTGAACCGTATGTGCAGTTGACGGACTTTGAGCGAGGGCGTATAGTGGGCATGCGGGAGGCCGGGTGGACGTACCGCAGAATTGCTCAACACGTGGGGCGTGAGGTCTCCACAATACATCGATGTTGTCGCCAGTGGTCGGCGGAAGGTGCACGTGCCCGTCGACCTGGGACCGGACCGCAGCGACGTACGGATGCACGCCAAGACCGTAGGATCCTACGCAGTGCCGTAGGGGACCGCACCGCCACTTCCCAGCAAATTAGGGACACTGTTGCTCCTGGGGTATCGGCGAGGACCATTCGCAACCGTCTCCATGAAGCTGGGCTACGGTCCCGCACACCGTTAGGCCGTCTTCCGCTCACGCCCCAACATCGTGCAGCCCGCCTCCAGTGGTGTCGCGACAGGCGTGAATTGAGGGACCAATGGAGACGTGTCGTCTTCAGCGATGAGAGTCGCTTCTGCCTTGGTGCCAATGATGGTCGTATGCGTGTTTGGCGCCGTGCAGGTGAGCGCCACAATCAGGACTGCATACGACCGAGGCACACAGGGCCAACACCCGGCATCATGGTGTGGGGAGCGATCTCCTACACTGGCCGTACACCTCTGGTGATCGTCGAGGGGACACTGAATAGTGCACGGTACATCCAAACCATTATCGAACCCATCGTTCTACCATTCCTAGACCGGCAAGGGAACTTGCTGTTCCAACAGGACAATGCACGTCCGCATGTATCCCGTGCCACCCAACGTGCTCTAGAAGGTGTAAGTCAACTACCCTGGCCAGCAAGATCTCCGGATCTGTCCCCCATTGAGCGTGTTTGGAACTGGATGAAGCGTCGTCTCATGCGGTCTGCACGTCCAGCACGAACGCTGGTCCAACTGAGGCGCCAGGTGGAAATGGCATGGCAAGTCGTTCCACAGGACTACATCCAGCATCTCTACGATCGTCTCCATGGGAGAAAAGCAGCCTGCATTGCTGCGAAAGGTGGATATACACTGTACTAGTGCCGACATTGTGCATGCTCTGTTGCCTGTGTCAATGTGCCTGTGGTTCTGTCAGTGTGATCATGTGATGTATCTGACCCCAGGAATGTGTCAATAAAGTTTCCCCTTCCTGGGACAATGAATTCACGGTGTTCTTATTTCAATTTCCATGAGTGTACTTTAACCTAACAAATCTAAGGACGTCACACACATCCATGCCCGAGGCAGGATTCGAACCTGCGACCGTAGCAGCAGCGCGGTTCCGGACGGAAGCGCCTAGGACCGCTCGGCCACAACGGCCGGCTCGACAGCTTCTCCTAACATCTAATAGAGAACAAGAGTCCATTAGCTTCGATTAGCTCTTCCTTGTGCTCTTTACATCTACCGAGGCAGGAGGTCCTTTCACACTTGGTTACCATCTATGTCCTTACACAACGAATTGCCCTGCTTCGTAACGGGATGTCACCAAGCCCGCTACGCAAGGTTAGACGTTGCGTCATGGTCCGCCGCTAGTATCTGCAATGACATAAGCGACATCTAATATAATAATTTCTATCATTGTAAGGAACAAAATGTTTCTTTTCATGAAAATTAGCTCCGTGTCAAAAAGCTTATAAACAATTTTCAATAGGGTGTTACTTCCCACCCACCGTGTAGATGTAGATAGAAGAGAATTATTTTTATAGAAAGTCTTCAGTGATTCTTGACGTCTCATATAATATATTATTTACAACACTGTAGTTGTATATTTTACATTTACTTTCAGTTTATGTCTTTTCATGTCTAGCATGAACAGGCAAAGCACGTTTGGTACACACAAATAAAACTCAATTACAAAAGACGAAACATTTCTTATTTATATCATAAAAAATAACTGAAGTAGCAATTCAGGGAAAATGACTGCAAATATCAACAATATTACATCTACATCAGTACTCTACAAGCCACATCACCGTGTGTGGTGGAGGGTAGTTCTGGGTTGGGGTTGGGTTCTTTGGGGAAGGAGATCAGACAGCGAGGTCATCGGTCTCATCGGATTAGGGAAGGATGGAGAAGGAAGTCGGCCGTGCCCTTTCAGAGGAACCATCCCGGCATTTGCCTGGAGTGATTTAGGGAAATCACGGAAAACCTAAATCAGGATGGCCGGACGCGGGATTAAACCGTCGTCCTCCCGAATGCGAGGTAGTTCTGGTACGGCTAACTGATTCCCCCCATTCCCTGTTCCAGTCACGAATGGCGCGTGGGAAGAATGATTGTCGGTAAGCCTCTGCATTTGCTCTAATTGCTCGAATTTTGTCGTCGTGGTTATTTCGCAAGATGTATGTAGGATGAAGTAATATATTGTCGGACTCTTCCTGGAACGTACTCCCTCGAAATTTCAATACTAAACCTCTCCGTGACGCACAACGCCTGTCACAGGTAGTATGCTGAGCACCTGTGAAGCTCTCTCACCCCGAGAAACAATCCCGTGACGAAATGCGCCGCTTTTCGTTCAATATTATCTGTCTCTTCTATCAGTCCTACTTGGCGGCAGACTATGAACAGTACTGAAGAATCAGTCGAACAAGCGCCTTGTAAGTTATGTCCTGCGCGGATGAGTAACATTTCCTTAAAATTCTTCCCACGTACTTCAGTCTGGTATCTGCTTTTCTTACCGTTTGTTTTATGTTGTCATTCCACGTTAAGATTGCGCTGAATAGTTACCCTTCTATATCTTATGGTAGGTAATGTTTCCAGCAATACTTCAACGAATGGACCGAATCGAGTAGACGATTGAGAAGCGTTAACCGCAAAAGCCAGGGAAGTATAGACCATCTCCCAGACCATCAAAGATATAAGTATAAAATAACCAACCGTTTGCAAAAGAAAATTTATTTTTACCGGTTTTCGACGCCAACTATGGGTGTCATGTAATTATGGATATTGCATGGCGGCTTAATTAAATAGAATGCAAATAATTTTATGTTTTATGTTACTGTTTGTCCGGTTACGCAGTCTCGTAACCGGTTGGCCCTGAATAATATTAGTACGCAATCTGACTGCACAGAATTACAACAAAGAATGAAAGGAAATTTCCGTTAACACAATTAATTAATTAAGTCCCCAGAAACTATAAAACCTATGAAACAAGAAAGCACAAATGTAACTGTTCTGTGTGTGGAAGTGTGATTCAACGTATACGTCTGGCACGGTTCTTCCACGATAAGACAAGATATTTTGAACACCATTTACACTGAAGTAATTAAAAAAACTAGAAATACTATGATTGCACATATAAACCAGAATTACAAATACAAGAACACGAGCCAGTTGCTTTGTTGACTGAACCTGTGACCAAGAGGCATTGTTATTTAGGACGTCTAAAATAAAAAAAATTCTTTACCTTCATATATATTGACGAAAAATACACTTTGATCATTACAACATCCCCAATCGAATAACATATGGTGTCTTGCCCAACAGAACAACTAGTACTCTATCGACGTCTCAACAACCACAGATCACGCCTACCTCAGAACTACAACTACTCTCTCCAACTTCTCAGCTGCAACTGCCAGTGGAAGCGGCTGAATAATACTCTTTGGCGCCATCTCTGGCGCTGTGACTCAGTGTAGCCACCTCTCATATGCCCCTCCTCCACGGGCTAGAATTTGATGGTATTTTTGCCAGCAATGGTGGTGAAAATACCACGAAATTCGTCCAAAAAAATACAGACAATAATAAAAGATAATATTAAATAAGTAAATACCACATAACTAAATAAATTTTGGCTTTGCACTGACCCTTCAATAACCTAATATATAAAATACAGACAAACGTGTGGTTCCTGAAGAGGGGCAGCAGCCTTTTCAGTAGTTGCAGGGGCAACAGTCTGGATGATTGACTGATCTGGCCTTGCAACATTAACCAAAACGGCCTTGCTGTGCTGGTACTGCGAACGGCTGAAAGCAAGGGGAAACTACAGCCGTAATTTTTCCCGAGGACATGCAGCTTTACTGTATGATTAAATGATGATGGCATCCTCTTGGGTAAAATATTCCGGAGGTAAAATAGTCCCCCATTCGGATCTCCGGGCGGGGACTACTCAGGAGGATGTCGTTATCAGGAGAAAGAAAACTGGCGTTCTACGGATCGGAGCGTGGAATGTCAGATCCCTTAATCGGGCAGGTAGGTTAGAAAATTTAAAAAGGGAAATGAATAGGTTAAAGTTAGATATAGTGGGAATTAGTGAAGTTCGGTGGCAGGAGAAACAAGACTTCTGGTCAGGTGACTACAGGGTTATAAACACAAAATCAGATAGGGGTAATGCAGGAGTAGGTTTAATAATGAATAGGAAAATAGGAATGCGGGTAAGCTACTACAAACAGCATAGTGAACGCATTATTGTGGCCAAGATAGATACGAAGCCCACACCTACTACAGTAGTACAAGTTTATATGCCAACTAGCTCTGCAGATGATGAAGAAATTGAAGAAATGTACGATGAAATAAAAGAAATTATTCAGATAGTGAAGGGAGACGAAAATTTAATAGTAATGGGTGACTGGAATTCGAGTGTAGGAAAAGGGAGAGAAGGAAACATAGTAGGTGAATATGGATTGGGGCTAAGAAATGAAAGAGGAAGCCGCCTAGTAGAATTTTGCACGGAGCACAACTTAATCATAGCTAACACTTGGTTTAAGAATCATGAAAGAAGGTTGTATACGTGGAAGAACCCTGGAGATACTAAAAGGTATCAGATAGATTATATAATGGTAAGACAGAGATTTAGGAACCAGGTTTTAAGTTGTAAGACATTTCCAGGGGCAGATGTGGACTCTGACCACAATCTATTGGTTATGACCTGTAGATTAAAACTGAAGAAACTGCAAAAATGTGGGAAATTAAGGAGATGGGACCTGGATAAACTGAAAGAACCAGAGGTTGTACAGAGTTTCAGAGAGAGCATAAGGGAACAATTGACTGGAATAGGGGAAAGAAGTACAGTAGAAGAAGAATGGGTAGCTCTGAGGGATGTAGTAGTGAAGGCAGCAGAGGATAAAGTAGGTACAAAGACGAGGGCTGCTAGAAATCCTTGGGTAACAGAAGAAATATTGAATTTAATTGATGAAAGGAGAAAATATAAAAATGCAGTAAATGAAGCAGGCAAAAAGGAATACAAACGTCTCAAAAATGCGATCGACAGGAAGTGCAAAGTGGCTAAACAGGGATGGCTAGAGGACAAATGTAAGGATGTAGAAGCTTATCTCACTAGGGGTAAGATAGATACTGCCTACAGGAAAATTAAAGAGACCTTTGGAGAGAAGAGAACCACGTGTATGAATATCAAGAGCTCAGATGGCAGCCCAGTTCTAAGCAAAGAAGGGAAGGCAGAAAGGTGGAAGGAGTATATAGAAGGTTTATACAAGGGCGATGTACTTGAGGACAATATTATGGAAATAGAAGAGGATGTAGATGAAGACGAAATGGGAGATACGATACTGCGTGAAGAGTTTGACAGAGCACTGAAAGACCTGAGTCGAAACAAGGCCCCCGGAGTAGACAACATTCCATTAGAACTACTGACGGCCTTGGGAGAACATGACATGACAAAACTCTACCAGCTGGTGAGCAAGATGTATGAGACAGGCGAAATACCCTCAGACTTCAAGAAGAATATAATGATTCCAATCCCAAAGAAAGCAGGTGCTGACAGATGTGAAAATTACCGAACTATCAGTTTAATAAGCCACGGCTGCAAAATACTAACGCGAATTCTTTATAGACGAATGGAAAAACTGGTAGATGCAGACCTCGGGGAGGATCAGTTTGGATTCCGTCGAAATGTTGGAACACGTGAGGCAATACTGACCTTACGACTTATCTTAGAAGAAAGATTAAGAAAAGGCAAACCTACGTTTCTAGCATTTGTAGACTTAGAGAAAGCTTTTGACAATGTTGACTGGAATACTCTTTTTCAAATTCTAAAGGTGGCAGGGGTAAAATACAGGGAGCGAAAGGCTATTTATAATTTGTACAGAAACCAGATGGCAGTAATAAGAATCGAGGGGCATGAAAGGGAAGCAGTGGTTGGGAAAGGAGTGAGACAGGGTTGTAGCCTCTCCCCGATGTTATTCAATCTGTATATTGAGCAAGCAGTAAAGGAAACAAAAGAAAAATTTGGAGCAGGTATTAAAATTCATGGAGACGAAGTAAAAACTTTGAGGTTCGCCGATGACATTGTAATTCTGTCAGAGACGGCAAAGGACTTGGAAGAGCAGTTGAACGGAATGGACAGTGTCTGGAAAGGAGGATATAAGATGAACATTAACAAAAGCAAAACGAGGATAATGGAATGTAGTCAAATTAAATCGGGTGATGCTGAGGGAATTAGATTAGGAAATGAGACACTTAAAGTAGTAAAGGAGTTTTGCTATTTAGGAAGTAAAATAACTGATAATGGTCGAAGTAGAGAGGATATAAAATGTAGACTGGCAATGGCAAGGAAAGCGTTTCTGAAGAAGAGAAATTTGTTAACATCGAATATAGATTTATGTATCAGGAAGTCGTTTCTGAAAGTATTTGTTTGGAGTGTAGCCATGTATGGAAGTGAAACATGGACGATAACTAGTTTGGACAAGAAGAGAATAGAAGCTTTCGAAATGTGGTGCTACAGAAGAATACTGAAGATAAGGTGGATAGATCACGTAACTAATGAGGAGGTATTGAATAGGATTGGGGAGAAGAGAAGTTTGTGGCACAACTTGACTAGAAGAAGGGATCGGTTGGTAGGACATGTTTTGAGGCATCAAGGGATCACAAATTTAGCATTGGAGGGCAGCGTGGAGGGTAAAAATCGTAGAGGGAGACCGAGAGATGAGTACACTAACCAGATTCAGAAGGATGTAGGTTGCAGTAGGTACTGGGAGATGAAGAAGCTTGCAAAGGATAGAGTAGCATGGAGAGCTGCATCAAACCAGTCCCAGGACTGAAGACAACAACAACAACAGTAAGGAATACAAATGCTTGCATAAATATGATTTTGCATAATAATTTACACAAGTATCACGTGGTTAAACAATTCAATCAATAGCGTCAGCAATGACGAATAGGTGCAGGTAAGAGTCTCATAACATTTTATAAACAGCAAATACACAAAAAATCAGTTTATACAAATATTCACATAAAATCCTTTCAATAGTTCAATAAACAAGTAGGACTCCTCAGAGTAGTTGACAGTTCCAACAGTAGCACCCAGCAATGGTCAACAGGTGCAAACACCAACAAGTGACATCATCTCAGTAGATGCAGTCCATCAGTGGCACCCAGCAATGTTGAGCAGGTGCAGACACCAACAAGTGACATAATGAGTAGTAGCAGTTCCAACAGTGGCACTCAGCAATGTTGAACACATGCTGGTAACAGTCCATAATACTCACTATCACTAATCAGACAGTTCATCAGAGTTAATCAGCAGAAATTAAACATTTCCAAGTGGCACCCATCAATGTTAATACGTGTAAGCACGAACAACAGTTTGAATGCACACACAATTGCTTTTACAAAATGGTTATCAATACTGTTACACTAAACATACAAATTATAATAAACACACAAATGATATCAGATAATTGTCATATCAACTATTACAAAAACACAAATGTCAGTAAACCTATAATATTTATGGGTGTCAGTGCAAGCCACAACAAACAAGTAAAATAATATTTAGGAGATAGGTCGGTACCAATTACCTGGGATTAGGAAAGGAAAACACACTCACTCATCTCTCATCCACATATTAAGTACTACTGTGTAATTGAATAGTGTTAATTGTATAAATGCAATTCCGTCAAAATTTGATGTTCAATATGTGTATCAAGAAGTAGTGGCAACAGTGTATAACGGTCAATAATCGTTAGTCAACGTCATAGTCGTCATGTCAAGACCAATGTTTGCCAAGCCAACTTTTTCTGAACAACTGTCAGTGTGTCATGATTTGCAAATACTTTCTTTCTCAATATATATATATATATATATATATATATATATATATATATATATATACTGCTTATTGATTTAACAAATTGTGTGTGTAGACAATTTTCCTTCCACTTGAGTGTTCTGGTCTGCCATCTTCATCCTCCTTGTTTCATATAAACCAACAAAAAAAAAAAAAAAAAAAAAAAAAATGCTCCTCACTTACTTTACCTCTTATCCACCAAAACTCCAATAATCATCAGCATCACATAATCTTAATACTTCAATAATACCTCTTCAGTACGTCGATACATATAAACCTTATCACCAATATCATTTCACTTCCGTAACAACTCTTTCCTCTAGTCAGTCTCCTCGAACAAGTACAGATAAAATCCTAGTGCAAACTTCATCATCCCATACAATCCGAAGACGTAATGTCCACACACAACCTCTGTGTAATCCACCTGACCCAAATGTTCTACTCATTATGAATTATAAAATACATTTTGGTTCCCTTGTCCATCATTAAATAAAAGAAATGCATACATGACCTCCAACAGCCTTTAGTTTGAATAACTTTCAGTAAGTAAGGACGAGTACGGAGTGTGAATGATCGTAATATTTCACAACACTGTGAAATATACACCACTTCAACAATCATGGTAAAACAGAAGCAAACATGTGGAGTATTTCTTGGTCAAGTGTCACTTGCTGTTTCAATTGCTCACGAAGAATGCAGTGTAAGAACTGTCAATGGTCTAAACCTAGTGTTGGTATGTCATGTCGTTAGCTTCCTTCCTATTAGCATAAATTTATACAGCTTCCATAAAACCTCCAGCTCATGTGACTTCAGTGATGTTTCTTGTACCAATGTCGTTCGTAGAGTTATAGTAGGTCATTTTCTTATCTTAATATATAAAGCACTGAGCGTAAGCAAAATATGCAATAGCGAGTAAATATTCCAGTAGAGAACAGAAAGTCAACAAGTGGATGCAGCACAATCCCTATAACGAGGTTCTGCCAAGCGAACAATCTATAATTAATACCATAGTGTGACCTAAACTCCATGTTCGTACACCGCATATCAGCATTTCTATATACCAAATTAAAGAATAGTTATAACAACAAAGCATAGTTATAACAACAAAGCAGAAATGTGTAAATATGCAATCCATACGCAAAGCAGCAAATATATATCTTACATAATAAACAGGTCATTAGCATCATATCAGCATAAGCAAATAAATGTTCATATGTAACCTTAATAAATAAACATGAAGGCGCAAGCAGATAAATCACAAAGTATAACTTAAATACATAACCATATCAGCACAACTAATCAGGTGACAATTATAATTTAAATAAATAAGCACAGCAGGCACATAATAAAAAAATATGATAATAGCGAAAAAGCAGTGCAGCCAAGCGATGCATAATATACATAAGTAACAACCCTGTTCATTAATCAATCATTGTCAAAATCAGTTAACACAAGTATAAATCACGTAATCGCGAGCAGCAAATTACGTCTAAAGTACATACCTAAGTAGAAATATGTTACCTAAAAAATAAAATCAATTAACAGTTACCTTTTTAGTTTATTACTTTCTTCTTCGAAATGACATTCTTCCTGAAATTTTCTCGATCGCAAGTCCTCTTAACATCGGACACACACAGAATTTGCTTGTAGTTCTTACATATTTTATACAACTGTATCCTGAAAAATACTGAACGTTAATAACATAATTTATCAAGTCACTATAGCGTTATACTGAATTTAATCAGAGAAATTAGGCTGTGTATTTGTTTACGGCTGTCAGTGCATTCGCACTGAGCGCTCGATCAGCTGTAGGTACGCGTGACGTAGGAAGTAATTGTTTGCGGTCAACGACTGCCTTCTGCGCCGCTCAGACTAGACTGTTGCTTTGAGTATATGCCGCCGCCGGAACACGGCGCGGTATCCTTCTATTCTCTGCGTGTTTACGTATAACTGTTAGTTTCTCAAAAGTATGTCATTCCACAAAAATTTTAACGTTCGATATATGATGTATTCCCTTAGAGCGCCGAGATTTAAGAGTTTCTACTTCGACAGTGTTATCATGAATAATTTTGCGAACCCTATATGGACCGTTATAAAGCAGAAAAAATTTGCAACACAAGTCTTTTCCTTTATGAGACAAACGATGAGACTTAATTAACACCTTTTGACCAACTGACAAGGTTTTTAAACGACCAGGACGTTTAGCTGAGTTCTCTCTTCTAGCAGCCGCAGATGCAATATTTTGTAGAGCCAGGTTGACAACTTCAGAATGCCGCAGTTTCCGTGAAGGCGGGAAAGGAACGACTTCAGAAATGCGATCTGTCGGTGTTTTATTTTTTAATATCAATATAGGCGGTAAAGAAGTTGAATCATTAGGAAGTTCATACAGAATGTTTTGAAAAATATGAAGATACTGATCCCACGTTCTGTGATTCTGATGACAATAAAGTCGACACAATTTATTGATTTCCTTCATCCATCTCTCTGAAGCGTTAGATTGAGAGTGAAAAAGTGAAATAACATTGGTTTAATCTTACGATGCCGTAGAGTACGAAGCCAAATTTTCGAGCGAAACTGTGATCCATTATCTGATATAACCTTATCAACATGTCCCACTTCTTTAAGAAAATGTTTGATGAAAGCATTAGATACTGAACGAGCTGTTGCTTTGCGTAAAGGTGTAAAACACACATATTTTGATGTCAATTCCACTGCTACCAAAATGTACGCAAAACCATTAGTAGAACGAACCACTGGACCGAACAAATCGACTGCAACCATATCCTTTAATTTCGGTGGAATGATAGGAAACAACGGTGCTCTGTGAGAAATAGTTGGCGACTTAGCCTTTTGACATAATTTGCACTTGCCAAGAACCGATCGAATACTTTTTTCCATATTACTGAAGTAGAAATTTTCTCGTAATTTATGAAAGCATTTTCTGGGACCAAAGTGTGCATAACTGAAATGTGTATACCAAATCAATTTATTACCCCAATCATCAGGAATGCAAACTAACCAAACAGAGTTGTAAACCGATTTTCGTTTAAAAAGAATATCATTGCGAACTAAGCGTCTAAGAAAATTACAGGCACCAAGGAAACTACGAACATCACGTTTTGTAGTAGGAACAGCATAATTACGAATAGAGTCTAGTTTCTCTGGATCAGGAAAAATACCTTCTGTAGAAATAATATGACCAAGAAATTTCACCTGAGAACGACCAAATTCAGATTTTTTCAAGTTCACTGTAATGCCAACTCTTGCAAAAATACGTAATAATGAATCCAAAATGTTGTTATGCTCACTCCAAGAACGTTTAGCAATCAAAAAATCGTCAACATATGAAGTAATATTGTCACGAAGATAAACAGTTAAAATTTCGTTTAAACTACGAATGAATGCTGCTGAAGGTACAGTAAGTCCAAATGGTAATTTCCGAAATCACTTTTGGGTAAAATAGTCATAACCGGTTATTCTTTATCGACTCTCTAGATAGACTGATAGTTGAAGAGTTGTTTTGATAGATTCAAAGAATAGTAAAAGAGTAGGCAGCGGTGCAGAAAACTAAAAGAGAAATAGCACCACTACAGCTCGGGGCCCTGTGCACGCTACGGCACATATTCACTAGTGTAGTGAATCCCCTGAGGACTTAAATAGCCGCACATAAATTCCTGTTTGTGACTTAGTGGTAAATTTGGTGGAAGTGCGTACATAAGTTGATCTAACCATGAACATGGATGTATGTCATTCTTAGAATTGCGAAAGATCTAAAATTTCCGAAGAGTTAAAAAGCGTTTATAGTCCAAGTTTTCGCCTCGTGGCGACAAAGACCTACCGCGTCTGTCCCAGTCCCAATGTCGATTATTGTCAAGTTCGCGCGCCTGGCGCTCTCTTGTTGCTTCTCGTAAATCAAATAAATTATTTTCTTCAAAGCCCTCTGCTATCTGTGATTCCAAATTTCTTGTGCTGTCTTTTCTTACGATTTCGCTTTCAATTTGTGTGACTTGCTTTCGTATCGCCTCGAATTCCCTTTTAACGCGTTCATTAAAATTTTCCTGATTTTCAACATATTTATTTATGTTCTGGTACTCTTCGGTTTCTGCAAATGTCAATGGAGCTGTATCGTCTGAATCTCTGTCCCCATTTAAACTAAGACTTGTCAATTTGTCTGAAATCTCCTCAAATCTTTCCGATAAGTCACCTGTTTGTTCTTTTTGTTTATTTACGTCTTCCGTAAGTGTCGCGACTCGGCTTTCAGTATTGACACATTTAGTAGTTAACTGTTCACATTGTTGTGTTAGGTTATTTATTCTTTCATTTGGTACAGATCCCTCGATTCTTTCAAATATTTCTTGCTTATCGTGTGCGCGTTGTAAATTTAACTCTGAAAATTTTTGTACTATCACGCGATCTCTTTGTTCCTGTTCTCTATCCTGTTCCTTTTGTCTGATTTCTATTGAAATTAATCTATTATTGTGAGCATTCAAAATCGGTTGTACTTCTTCTCTAATTTCTTTCTTTAGTTCATCTTTCATGTTTTTAAAACATATCCCTATTCGTGAGTCTAACCGCGTTTCCATTGTTTCCACCTCGGGTTTAATTGTTCCTATTTGTGAGTTTAACCGTGTTTCCATTGTTCTCATATCAGTTTTAATTGTTCATATTTGTGATCTCACTGTTTGTAATTCAGATCCTAACTGTGACCCCAGTGAGTCTAACCGTGTTTCCATTGTTTTTAATTCAGATACCAAATTTAATATTGCACTCATCAACTGCTCCATATTAACTGGTTCGAAATTCTTTACGCCCCTAACATTTCCCGCAAAACTAACTTCCTTCATCATAGCAGTAAAGCTATCTGTGTTCGATACTATTCCAGAATCTTATGTCATTAATCTCGTATTCTGAAAATTTTTTGATTGTGAAAAATTTTGAAGTGGTTCCGGACTATTTTCCCGACTTATAAATTGTTTTCTGCTTCATTATTCATCATACTGTTCTCCTATGTTGGCGAGTTCGCCATGTTAACATTTTCTTCATTCTCCCTATCCATCATTTTTGCCTTTTTCATCGATCGCGTAATCATTTACAAAACATACAAAAATCGTCACTGTACGAAAATTACACACAATATGACACTTTATCACCAACAACACCATTCACACGAATGCTTCCCGACAAACACGATTAACGAACAATTGAAATGTTCATAATTGCACAAAATTGTCAAACCCGTATATAAGACATCAAAAATTAATCCTGCAAAAATACCATCAGAAGAAAGACAAGACAACTACAAATGTTCATTACCAAATCGACACATGCAATATAGACTACAGTTACTCAACTACAAATTATCACAACAATACTACTGTCTGCTATTTTTACTATCAAAAGAATTCCAAGGGACGATCCGAAGGAGCGGTCGCCACGTGCATGGGGGCGTAATTAAATATAATGCAAATAATTTTAATTTTAGTCGCTGTTTGTGCGGTTACGCAGTCTCGTAACCGGTTGGCCCTGAATAATATTAGCACGCAATCTGACTGCATAGAATAACAACAAAGAATGAAAGGAAATTTCCGTTAACACAATTAATTAATTAAGTCCCCAGCAACTATAAAACCTATGAAACAAGAAAGCACAAATGTTACTGTTCTGTGTGTGGAAGTGTGATTCAACGTACACGTCTGGCACGGTTCTTCCACGATAAGACAAGATATTTTAAACACCATTTACACTGAAGTAACTAAAAAAACTTTAAGTACTATGATTGCACATAGAAACCAGCATTACAGTCAAATACAAGAACACGAGACAGATGCTTTGTTGACTGAACCTGTGACCAAGAGGCATTGTTATTTAGGACGTCTAAAATAAAAATTTTTCTTTACCTTCATATATATTGACGAAAAATACACTTTGATCATTACAACATCCCCAATCGAATAACATATGGTGTCTTGCCCAACAGAACAACTAGTACTCTATCGACGTCTCAACAAACAGAGACCACGCCTACCTCAGAACTACTACTACTCTGAAACTTCCTGGCAGATTAAAACTGTGTGCCCGACCGAGACTCGAACTCGGGACCTTTGCCTCTCACGAGCAAGTGCTCTACCATCTGAGCTACCGAAGCCCGACTCACGCCCGGTACTCACAGCTTTACTTCTGCCAGTATCCGCCTCCTACCTTCCAAACTTTACAGAAGCTCTCCTGCCAACCTTGCAGAACTAGCACTCCTGAAAGAAAGGATATTGCGGAGACATGTCTTAGCCACAGCCTGGGGGATGTTTCCAGAATAAGATTTTCACTCTGCAGCGGAGTGTGCGCTGATATGAAACCTCCTGGCAGATTAAACATGTGTTCCCGACCGAGACTTGAACTCGGGACCTTTGCCTTTCGCGGCAAGTGCTCTACCATCTGAGCTACCGAAGTACGACTCACGCCCGGTACTCACAGCTTTACTTCTGCCAGATTCATTCGGTGTGTGAGCTAGTCAGGTACACCACCTAATATCGTGTCGGACCTCCTTTTGCCCAGCGTAATGCAGGAACTCGACGTGGCATGGACTCAACAAGTCGCTAGAAGTCTCTTGCAGAAATATTGAGCCATGCTGCCTCTATAGCCGTCCATAATTCCGAAAGTGTTGCCGGTGCAGAGCGTTGTGCACGAATTGAGCGCTCGATTTGTCGCACAAGTGTTCGAGCGGATTCATGTCGGGCGTTCTGGGCGGACGATCATTTACTCGGAATATCCAGAATGTTCTTGTAAACAGTCGGGAATAACTGTGGCACGGTGTCGTGACATCGTTGTTTGGGAACATGAAGTCCGTGAATGGCTGCAAATGGTCTTGAAGTAGCCGAACATAACCAGCAAAGGCAGTCGCTTCGGTCGTCTGCTGCCACAGCCCATTAACGCCAAGTTTCGCAGCATTGTCCTAATGAATACGTTCGTTGTACGTCCCACACTGGTTTCTATGATTATTTCACGCAATATTGCTTGCCTGTTATCACTGACAGCTCTGCGCAAACCCCGCTGCTTTCGGCCGTTAATTGGAGGCCGTTGCCTACTACGTTGTCCGAGGTGAGAGGTAATGCCTGATATCTGGTATTCTTGGCAGATTTTAACTCTTTTGATCTCTTAATTGAATTCGACGACGATTTCCGAAATGGAATGCCACATGCGTCTAGCGCCAACTACTATTGCGCCTTCAAAATTTGTCAATTCCCGTCGTACGGCCATAATCAGGCCGGAAACCTCTCCATGTGACTCACCGATGTACAAACGACAGTTCTGCCAATGCAATGCCATTTGTATAAGCGCATATCGGTATCCCATGACTATTCTCGTCTCAGTGTCGAGTCACGTTAATGTGACCAACTGTAAAAAGCCTGAATAGCCGCCTTTTGCAGCGCAGGCCGTTGTGAGACGAGCAGGAATTGAGTCAGTGTGGTTCTGGAAGGTATCCATAGGGATGTGGATCCATGCCGACTCCTGCGTCGTTGCCAACTGCGCTAAGTTTCTCGGTTGAGGACCCAAGGCACGAACAGCCCGATCGAAGTGGTCCCGCAGATTCTCTATTGGGCTTAAATGCGGGGAGTTTTGTGGCCAGGGGAGTACGGAAAACTCACCCTGGTGCCCTTTGAACCACGCACGTACACTGTGTGACACGTTGCATTGTCCTGCTGGTAGATGTCATCCTACGAAGGAATAACAAACTGCATGTAGGCACATATAGTAAATGGTACCAAAGGATAATATGGCACCAAAGGATAGATAGGATAAATGGTACCCAAGGATAGATGCATACGTGTGTTGGTCCATTATGCCTTCCACAATGACCAGATAATGTTGTTGTTGCTGTCCTCAGTCCTGAGACTGGTTTGATGCAGCTCTCCGTGCTACTCTCTCCTGTGCAAGCTTCATCATCTCCCAGTACTTACTGCAACCTACATCCCTCTGAATCTGCTTAGTGTATTCATCTCTTGGTCTCCCTCTACGATTTTTACCCTCCAGGCTGCCCTCCTGTGCTAAATTTATGATCCCCTGATGCCTCAGAACATGTCCTACCAACCGGTCCCTTCTTCTTGTCAAGTTGTGCCACAAACTCCTCTTCTCCCCAATTCTATTCAATACCTCCTAATTAGTTATGTGATCTACCCATCTAATCTTCAGCATTCTTCTGTAGCACCACATTTCGAAAGCTTCTGTTCTCTTCTTCTTCAAACTATTTATCGTCCATGTTTCACTTCCATACATGGCTACACTCCATACAAATACTTTCAGAAACGACTTCCTGACACTTAAATCTATACTAAGTGTTAACTAATTCCTCTTCTTCAGAAACGCTTTCCTTGCCATTGCCAGTCTACATTTTATATTCTCTCTACTTCGACCATCATCAGTTATTTTGCTCCCCAAATAGCAAAACTCCTTTACTACTTTAAGTGTCTCATTTCCTAATCTAATTACCTCAGCATCACCCGACTTAATTCGACTACATTTTATTATCCTCGTTTTCCTTCTGTTGATGTTCATATCTTATATCCTCCTTTCAAAACACTGTCCATTCCGTTCAAATGCTCTTCCAAGTTCTTTGCTGCTCTGACAGAATTACAATGTCATCGGCGAACCTCAACGTTTTTATTTCTTCTCCATGGACTTTAATACCTACCCCGAATTTTTCTTTTGTTTCCTGATCATAATGGCACGAAAACCTTCCCCACTCCCATAACACTTCCTCCTCCGGCCTGGTCCCTTCCGATTATTGTTGCAAGGTGTTCGTTTACAGAGTTTCCACGCCTATGGAGCATAACACTTGATACTTCTGGAAAGGTCACCTGTCGTCACTAGTGCAAGTACAGTTGCGGTGCTGGCTGAGACGTGGTGCGCCTTTTCTGGCACACTGGCTCTTTGGCAGTACTAATGATTACCCGACTGTACTACGATCTTTGCCCTGTTTTGATCTGGCGGCGGGTACTTGCCGTAGGGGAGTTGGTTTTCGGACTCGCTACTAGGCGCTAGGACGTGCTTCAAGGGACGAAGCAGCAAAACACGCGGATTCGGCCAGCAGCGGCGCGGCCGGTCTACCTTGCAGGATGGTCGCGAGTTTGTGGTGCACCTGCCTGATCTCAACTCCGGGCCTTGCTCGTCGCCATAACTTGGTACCTGTTTTCTCGAACAGACCACTCCCTCGAGACCATCTCGAACAACGCTCTCCATCGGAGGTGTAAGTGGTTTTGGTGACTTCGTCTCGTGGAAACATTTGCGTCTTAGTGACTGTCATTTGTGGGTTGGTTTGTTGGTGTAGTGTATGTGTTGATGAAATAAGAGGAGCTGGCAAGAGGTGTGATCGGACGGAGACCAGCAGTCAACACTTCCTTCAGGAAATCAGCGTCCCCGAAATATGTGGTGACTGTAAGGTATTGAAGATATTAGGTCATAGTCTATTTTTAATTTTCCCGGGTTCGATTCCCGGCAGGGTCAGGGATTTTCTCTGCCTCGTGATGACTGGGTGTTGTGTGATGTCCTTAGGTTAGTTAGGTTTAAGTAGTTCTACGTTCTAGGGGACTGATGACCATAGCTGTTAAGTCCCATAGTGCTCAGAGCCATTTGAACCATATTTTGTAATTTGCTGCATACCAAACTTAAACAGTTCAGTAACAATGCAGACCTATACAAGGAAATTAAGGTGCCCAAAACCTAGTTTGTGCTGAAGTTCTGCATTTGAATAACGTAATTTTATCTTGAAATTTCTCAAAAAAAAAAAAAATGGTTGAAATGTCTCTGAGCACTATGGGACTTAACATCTATGGTCATCAGTCCCCTAGAACTTAGAACTACTTAAACCTAACTAACGTAAGGACATCCCACAACACCCAGTCATCACGAAGCAGAGAAAATCCCTGACCCCGCCGGGAATCGAACCCGGGCGCGGGAAGTGAGAACGCTACCACACGACCACGAGCTGCGGACTTGAAATTTCTCCATTTCGTCTTGTACACATTGTCTGTCTTTATCATATGTGGAGATATTGTTTGGAAAACTATGAGTGTAAAGATCTGATACTATATTTTCAGCATTGGATTTGTGTACATTTCATGGTTTAAATGTTTTACAGCATTGATATTGCTGCATTATCTGTCACTTCTATTAACAGCACTTATTGGTTATTTAATTTATATTATTGATCTCTTAAGTTATATTAACTGACGCTTGTTTGGTGTTTGCCGTGTTTTATGCGGTCTATTTGTGTTCCAGTTTTCTGCGAGTTGGGGTGTGTGGGAGCGGCACCACGTTCCACTTCGGTGCACAGAAGCTGTGACGTGCCGTCTAATGGGAAGTGACTCCCGGTTGGGCCCCGGCGTTTAGGTGTTGTTTTGGACGACTTAACCCTAGGAAGTCCAAGCCTTTTTTTTCTAACTTGGATGGCTAAGGGGGGGTTCGGCGAGCCCACAGATATTAAGTGAGTTTATTGACGAAAAATTACAACTTTCAAAATGGTTTGTGTATTTTAACTAAGGCATCGGTTTATAAACGTTGTTAATTGTTATAAATATTGGAGTGAATGTATAAAAAATTGACATATTGCAGTACAAAATACAGATGTGTTCATATACAGTACAATAGACTACTCTGAGTCCTTAACTTCAAGGCAAGAGACACACTTTTTTTCTGAATGTGTGTACACACATGTTTATAACACTGTCCACAATACTGTTTTGGTTTACTTAGATTGTTGTACTTCTGCTTCTTTGTTTTAGCTTTTCTTACACAAATATGCCACCGACCTTTCCCTGCAGGAAGCTGACGTGCTTCTGTTGTCACATCTTTGATTTTCTTTTGTAGAATAGTCTCCATTGATTGAACAATTTGGTTAGATAACCCTCTTGCATTGGGACTTCTTTCTTCTACCTGCAATTTCACTAGTTCCATCTCAGATATCAGAAGATAAAGTTTCCGTTTGTTGTGTTTCTTTTCGTTCCATCATGGATGTTGATGGATGTATATGGTGGTTGCATTGATAGAACAAATGTCGATGAGAGAGTAAAATACAGAAAGAGGCCATCTCTTTGTTCCACCCTTGCAGGTCTACATACGCGCCACCTTTAGTGGAATTATAATATGCATTTATCTCGGTTTTATTCTTTCCTCCTCCAACAGTGCCTTTATCTTGGTGCACTGTTGCCAAACATCAGTAAGTTTTTACTCGGTTTCGTTTTTGCTGTGTACGACACCAAAGTTACTGGAGGCCTACGTGTTGGGAACTGCACTAACTCACTGCAAGTTTACAAGATAAATAACAGCTGACTGACATCAACAATCACTTCCTCTGAAAGTAAACCGATTGTTGTGAATACCAAGAACACCAACCAACAAGAAACTAACTTTCATTGTTGTAGAGATGAGAAATACGAAATACTACTAAGGAAAATTTTCTATGGCATGGAAGCCTAAAGGGGGGAGGGGGTTGTTGGACCCATAATAAGTTTATTTATTTATTTTTTCAAAGCAGGAATTTTCTGTAAAATATATTGACACTAACGTTTCATAAAATAGCCAACAAACAATAACTCAAAGGGAATATGTAGTATGAAAGTTACTTGGGCAAAAGCAGGAGACATAAAAAAAATTGTGGGTTCAACGAACCCTCTCCCCCCCCCCCCCTTAGGCGTCCTAGGGTTAATGAAGGCCACATGTTGGTTGTATGTTAGCTTTTTGATTAATGTGGTCTCAAATAAATTTATAATTTATTTCTTGAATTGCTAGTTGTGTTTAAGGAGTGACATAGAGGCCTTGACCTTCCACGCTAAGTGTACCCTTGATCCCCACTTCCTAAGTCACACTGGCATCTAAACTCCTGATCTCTTCAGCGCTCAGCAGCGGTCTCCGTGGGTGATGAACCAGACGCCTGCTGCGGGGGCCACAGGCAGCAACGTTCGCTGGACGGTCGTTGAGGAGCCACCGCTGGTAGCCCCTTGTCTTATCCGGGCTGTCAGTTGCTCTCTTTCCGCCTGCACAGAACTCCGTAGCCGCCGTTTACTCCTATCACCTGTGGCCTGTGGTGAACCATAGTTGCCTCTGCGGTGTGTTTGGATAACATCGTATTGCCAAGCAAGTACACTTCAAACAAGACTGCTCCTGAACAGTTCAGAAAATAAGACGTTTCGGAAATACTTCCACCCTCGTCGCGAAAGTCGGTGATCATGCCATTTTGGTACTCAGGTAAATCGTTCCGTTTCCGCGCTGTTTTGTGCGTCCTCGATACACTTTATACAGAGTGTTACAAAAAGGTACGGCCAAACACACAAATAAAGAAAAGATTTTATGTGGACATGTGTCCGGAAACGCTTAATTTCCATGTTAGAGCTCATTTTAGTTTCGTCAGTATGTACTGTGCTGCCTCGATTCACCGCCAGTTGGCCCAATTGAAGGAAGGTAATGTTGACTTCAGTGCTTGTGTTGACGTGCGACTCATTGCTCTACAGTACGTAGCATCAACACGTTAGTGTTCATCACGAACGTGATTTTGCTGTCAGTGCAATGTTTAGAAATGCGGGGTTGGCAGATGGCCATTTGATGTATGGATTAGCACGGGGCAATAGCCGTGGCGCGGTACGTTTGTATCGAGACAGATTTCCAGAACGAAGGTGTGTCGACAGGAAGACGTTCGAAGCAATTGAGCGGCCTCCTAAGAAGCACGGAACATTCCAGTCTATGACTCGCGACTGGGGAAGACCTAGAACGACGAGGACACCTGTAATGGACGAGGCAATTCTTCGTGCAGTTGACGATAACCCTAATGTCAGCGTCAGAGAAGTTGCTGCTGTACAAGGTAACGTTGACCACGTCACTGTATGGTGAGTGCTACAGGAGAACCAGTTGTTTCCGTGCCATGTACATCGTGTGCAGGCACTATCAGCAGCTGATTGGCCTCTACGGGTACACTTCTGCGAATGGTTCATCCAACAATGTGTCAATCCTCATTTCAGTGCAAATGTTCTCTTTACGGATGAGGCTTCACTCCAACGTGATCAAATTGTAAATTTTCACAATCAACATGTGTGGGCTGAAGAGAATCCGCACTGAATTGTGCAATCACGTCATCAACACAGATTTTCTGTGAACGTTTGGGCACGCGTTGTTGGTGATGTCTTGATTAGGCCCCATGTTCTTCCACCTACGCTCAATGGAGCACGTTATCATGATTTCGTACGGGATACTCTACCTGCGCTGCTAGAAAATGTGCCTTTACAAATACGACACAACATGTGGTTCATGCATGATGGAGCTCCTGCACATTTCAGTCGAAGTGTTCGTACGCTTCTCAACAACAGATTCGGTGACCGATGGATTGGTAGAGGCTGACCAATTCCGTGCCCTCCGCGCTCTCCTGACCTCAACCCTCTTGACTTTCATTTATGGGGCCATTTGAAAGCTCTTGTCTACGCAACCTAGGTACCAAATGTAGAGACTCGTCGTGCTCGTATTGTGGACGGCTGTGATACAATACGCCATTCTCCAGGGCTGCATCAGGCATCAGGGTTTCCATGCGACGGAGGGTGCATGCATGTAGCCTCGCTAACGGAGGACATTTTAACATTTCCTGTAACAAAGTGTTTGAACTCACGCTGTTACATTCTGCTGCTGTGTGTTTCCATTCCATAATTAATGTGATTTGAAGAGAAGTAAAAAAATGAGCTCTAGCATGGAAAGTAAGCGTTTCCGGACACATGTCCACATAACATATTTTCTTTCTTTGTGTGTGAGGAATGTTTCCTGAAAGTTTGGCCGTACCTTTTTGTAACACCCTGTATACTCTCCACAGCTAGTGCTGTCATCTGATGACTGTGAGCAGTTACTGTACGCTGACGTCGTACATAGCCGGAGGTCGCATTAATGTGATTGGACCGGGTATTTCGTGAATAACATCGTCCTGGGCACTCGAGAATGGCGGATGCGCAAGATTTCTTTCTTGTGACCTGGTGAATTTGACTACTGTATTGCACAACGTTGGTGACATGCTGTGTGGAAGTCACCTTGCTTCGCTGACATTGGTTTTCCCTGTTCAGGAACAAATCGCCACCTTACAGTTTTAGTGCAAATAATGGCACCGTAAGGTATAAGTAATACATTCATAAAAATTAAACAAAATGTGTTGCAGGTGGATGTGACAATTATAGTAAAAGCAGTCTTATCCTCATTTAGCACTGTTTATTCCGGGTTGTGAACCCGCTGGCGACCTTAGCGTTCCTCTTATCGTGTTACACATGCTGTACGCAGACTGTGGGATGCATCCTTTGTGCCACAGGGCACAAAGGCGCAGCTAAAGAAGGATGTCAATTGAGTTTGAGAATCACAAAGCGGATTCGGTCCGCTGCTTTCTGCGGGTTATGAAGCACAATATAACAATAGCGTTTGAAACTCCTAATGCAGTATCTAGACAGCTACATTAGCTCTCGGGACTTTCTGAGATGACAAAGAACTGACTAGCGCGAAATGGAAAGATCGACATCGTGCGTTTACGAAATAGAACTGAGTCAAGAGGAAACTAGACAAGTGTCGAAATTCTAAATTGAGTTTATCAGAATCCGCAACTAACATTTAGGAATATAAAAATAACGGTAAATTGTTATAGTTATTCCGAAATCTGGTTATTCAGAGCGTTGCAGTTCCTCTGCAATACAGGCTCGAACTTTGCCCATGATCAGGAAGTAACATGGAAAAATCCAGGGTAAACTTCACATTTTAGTGCTGTAGATAACCACGTCCTATTGTTCCTTTACGGGAGGTTGCCCTCACTGCGTACCCTGTATCTTACCTACTGTGCCATCTCACAACGTATGATCTTCAGCTGACGCGAATTGTCGCACTTGCAATAACGTACGTTGACTACGGTTTTTAAAGATCTAATGTATGTTTAACTATGAGGTTTTGTGTGTGTGTTTGTGTAGGTGGGTGGGTGTGGGTGTGTGTGTTCCTGCAAGAGACTACAATTCCTGTAAAAATCTCCTCGCACACAAATAATGTGGAAAAATAAGTACTTAGAGGGTAGGCGCCCCTAGGACTCCTAGGTACGAGGATGAGATCTTTGCAACGTCTCATTCAGTTCGAACCGAACACGCTCCCCTGTGAATAACTACTTGAAACAAAAAGTACTGTTATTTATTTATTTCAAGTTTCTGCTACCAGTCACTTTTTATTTTATGTTTAATCTAACATAACGCAACGCGTTTCGAACATATTTTGTTCATTTTCAAGCGTTTGTACATTCATATATACATCGAGAAATGTTACTTAAAATAAACAATTTCAAATTAGATTAATCTAGAACACTTTGTTTTTTACGGTAGCTGCTGGTGTGGCATTTGGGGGGAAGTAGGGGGGCAGTGTATATATAGAGATCAGAGTCAGGGTTGTCTTCTGCTGGTTTTCTTCTCTGTTGTTGGTTATGTATCTCACAGCCTGTATCGGATGCAGATAGATTTGCATCAGTTATGTGTTACGAAAATAGTGTGAAAGGCTTTTATATGGCAGTTGATCACTTACAGTTACATCCTCTTGCTGCTTCACTTGTATCACTGGTGTAATGGCGGAGCTGTTGATAGACATCACACTACTGCACATTATTTTGTCACTGAATGTCACTGCACAAATTGCTTCGATGTTGTACAAACAACACAAGATGGCGGACTGTAGCATGTGAGTCTGTATCGATTATCAAGGGTTTGTATCGATATTCTTGGCTCTGGTAGATTATTTACATCGACATTTCGTGAATCTATTGAGTTAGAACTGGCTTAAGACTGTTGAAGAATTTTGAGTTTTTGAATACGGTTATTTCGTTAAGAATGTTATCTCAATGCTTTGTGTTATGTATGAAAATTTCCATTTCTTCCATGATATCCATTCTTTTACTTTTTCCTATTTTGTGTAAAATTTCGAGGTTGTCTTCTATTTTCAGAGGGTGGCCTGTGTCTTTAATGTGAGTTGCTACTGCTGATTTGTCACATTTATCAAGCCTGTAGCAGTCTAAATGTTCTTTGAATCGGGTTCTGAAATTTCTGCCTGTTTGGCCGATATAATATTTATTGCATTGGCTGCAGGTAATTTTGTAAATGCCATATGCATCAAGACTTCTATCTGGTGGTTTTATATTGTGGATAAGCTTCCTACTTAGGTTGTTGTTGGTGCTGAAGCTAATTTTTACTTCTGTGTTTTTGAATAGTCTTACTAATTTGTCAGATACTATTCCAAGATATGGCATTTTTACATATTTGACTGCTGGGGCACTGTCAGTTGTGAGTGTAGTTTGATGTTGTTTGTTCAGTTTATTTTTTATCTGTTGTGACATGGTGTTAATTAGAGAAGGGTCATATCCATTGTTTATTGCAGTATATGTTATGGTTTCTATTTCTTGTTGAAATTCTGTATGTTGAAGTAGAAATTTGTGTGTTCTGTACAGCATTGATCTATAAGAAGCTTTTCTGTGGGAGGAGGGATGTGTTGAGGAGTTTGGTATAGTGGGTCAGTGCCCGTAGGTTTTCTGTAAACATTGAAAGCTACCTTTTGGTTCTGTTTTGATATTTTTATGTCAAGAAAAGGTATGGTGTTGTCTTCTTCCTGTTCGAGGGTGAATTGAATATTTTTATGTAGACTTACTGTGCCGGCGAGAGAGACCCCTCGTGCTTTAGGAGTACACTAGGTCTGGCGGTGGAGAGTGAGTCTCTTATAAAGTTAAAAATAACGCTAGAATGTCTCCAGTAATCTCACCCATACTTAGTACACATATGAAATCCTAACAGGAGTATATAACGTGGCAGTAAACAAACACAGACAGCATGTCTTAGTGCAAGATTGAGAAAAAAACTGCATTAATTTCCAAAATTCAGTTTCTTTCGCAGTGTGCTGATGCAATAGCTCCATGCCTAAAAATCATATACAACCGTTCGCTCGACATAAGATCTGTACCCAACGACTGGAAAGTTGCATAGGTCACACCAATGTTCAAGAAAGGTAGTAGGAATAATCCACTAAAGTACAGGCCATATCTGTAACGTCGATATGCAGCAGGATTTTGGAACGTATATTGTGTTCGACCATTATGAGTTATTTCGAAGAGGATCGTCTATTGACACACAAGCTGCTTGTAGTGAAATTGCGTGCTTACTGAATATCGTCTCAGTTATGTGACTGGATTCGTGGTTTCTTGTCAGAGAGGTCACAGTTCGTAGTAACTGAAGGAAAGTCATCGAATAAAACAGATGTGATTTCTGGCGTTCTCCAAGGAAGTGTTGTAGCGCCTCTGCTGTTCCTTGTCTATATAAACGATTTAGGAGACAAACTGAGAAGCCGTCTCAAGTAATTTTCAGATGATGCTAACGTTTATACTCTAGTAAACTCATTAGAAGATCAAAACAAATTGCAAAACGATTTAGAAAGGATATCTGAATTGTGCAAAAAATGTCAACTGACCCTAAATAATAAGTGTGAGGTCATCTACATGAGTGCTAAAAGGAATCCGTTAAACTTCTGTTACATGATAAATCTAAAGGCCGTAATACCGCAATACCTAGGAATTACAATTACGAACAATTTAAATTGGAAAGAACACACAGAGAATGTTGTGGAGAAGGTAAACCAAAGGCTGCGTTTTGTGGGCAGAATACTTATAAAATGCAAAAGATCTATTAAAGAGACTGCCTACACTATTCTTGTCCGTTCTCTTTTGGAGTACTGCTGCCAGGTCTGGGATCCTTTCCAGATAGTATTAACGGAGTACATCGAGAAAGTTCAACGAAGAGCAGCCGCTTTTGTATTATCGCGAAATAGAGGAGAGGGTGTCATGGATATGATAGAGAATTTTGAATGGACACAATTAAAACAAAGGCCTTTTTCGTTGCAGCGGAATCTTCTCACGAAATTTCAATCACGAACTTTCTCCTCCGTATTCGAAAATAATTTGTTGACACCGACGTACGTAGGGAGCAACGATCATCATAATAAAATAAGGGAAATCAGGGCTGGCACGGTAAGATATAGGTGTTTGCTTTTTCTGCGCTGTTCGAGATTGGGATACAGATAATAGAGAATTATTGTGAAGGTGCTTCGATGAAGCCTCTGTCAGGCACTCAAGTGTGATATGCAGAGCATCCATGTAGATGTAGACGTAGAAAATTATCGGTATTACTCTCGAATCCACAATTTGATTTCCCACGGTCCCGATGACACTTAAGTGAAATTATAGTAGAAAATGTGTAAAAATGTTATGAAAAGGAAAGTTGCTACTCACCATATAGCGGAGATAATGACTCGCAGATATGCGTATCTGCGACTCAACATCTCCGTTATATGTTGAGTAGCAACTTTCTTTTTCATACTATTGTTGCACTCCATCCTAGATATTCCATTGTTTGATTATAGAAGAAAAGAATATGAGAAACTGAGTAGAACCCTGCAAAATTTTTTGATACGAACATAAAGTTGTTTGGGTGTTAAAATTACAAACAACTTCAGTTGGAAGGACCACATAGATAATATTGTCGGGAAGGCGAGCCAAAGGTTGCGTTTCATTGGCAGGACACTTAGAAGATGCAACAAGTCCACTAAAGAGACAGCTTACACTACACTCGTTCGTCCTCTGTTAGAATATTGCTGCGCGGTGTGGGATCCTTACCAGGTGGGATTGACGGAGGACATCGAGAGGGTGCAAAGAAGGGCAGCTCGTTTTGTATTATCGCGTTATAGGGGAGAGAGTGTGGCAGATATGATACACGAGTTGGGATGGAAGTCATTACAGCATAGACGTTTTTCGTCGCGGCGAGACCTTTTTACGAAATTTCAGTCACCAACTTTCTCTTCCGAATGCGAAAATATTTTGTTGAGCCCAACCTACATAGGTAGGAATGATCATCAAAATAAAATAAGAGAAATCAGAGCTCGAACAGAAAGGTTTAGGTGTTCGTTTTTCCCGCTCGCTGTTCGGGAGTGGAATAGTAGAGAGATAGTATGATTGTGGTTCGATGAACCCTCTGCCAAGCACTTAAATGTGAATTGCAGAGTAGTCATGTAGATGTAGATGTAAAGCTATATAGTCTTCCAGAATAACTAAACGTGCTAGATTAAATTGGCACGCACTTTCATGTTCTTAAAAAATACGTAAGCACAAAGTGCTTGGTAACCAACTAGTTTATTTATAGATCAGAAATTATAATTGTCTCGTAATTACTCACTACCGGTTTTTTGACTAATGTGGTATCGTGCGAGGGAGAACGTGATGTGGCGGTTGGTAGGAGCACTTGGTCGCTGAAGCGAATTGGTAAACATGTGTAAAAATCATTGTCTTTAGAGACGCTGATTTGAGCGGAAGCTCTGAAATACTGAAGCACTGTATCTCATATAATATTAGGTACAGAAAGCTGGTTTTAAAAGTTGAAATTGACAGTAGTGAGATCTCCGGCAAAAAATTTCAACGTGTTCCGAAATGCTAGGAAAACGAGAAATTGAGGTGGTGTGTTTGTCGCAGTAAACAAGAAACTCAGATTCGCCGAGAGAGAAATTGAAGCTCGGTATGATATTTTTTGGACAAGACTCAGTATCAAAAATGGCTCTGCGCACTATGGGACTAAACATCTGTGGTCATCAGTCCCCTGACTCAGTATCAAGGATGTGCAAAGAATTGTATTAGGATCCTTCTATCGACCACTTGATTCCTCTCCTGATGTAACCGAAAACTTTAAAACCAACCTCTCTTCGCCTGTACATACGTTTCCTAATGATACTGTAATCACTGGCGGAGACTTCATCAACAATCAACTGGGGTAATTATGGTTTTGTTCTTGGTGCGTATAACAACATAACAAGCCCTTCTGCGTAGCGTTACTAAACACTCTGAAAACCAACTAGAATAAATAGTCCAAAACCCCACTCATGGTGAAAATATATTAAATCTAATGGCAGAAAAAGCCCTGATATCTTTGGGGAAGTCCACATCGAAAGTGGTATCAGCTACCATGACACACGTGTGACAACAATGAATAACAAAACTCAAAGAGCAACTAAAACAAGCAGAAAGATTTATGGGTTCGGTAAGCCAAACAGAGGAACAGTAGAGCCGTATCTTAATGAGGAAAAAAACTTCTAGCTCAGGACAGAAGTATTTAGATGAATTAGGGCTCAAGTTTAAAAGAACAGTTGATCATGCACTGGATGGATATGTACCAATAGGACAGTTCGTACTGAGAGTGATTCTCCATGGAATACAATCACTGTACAGAAATATCTAAGAAACAGAAACTACTGCAAATAGGTATAAAACAAAGCATAGGGCTGTAGACAGAGAAGTGCTGAATGAAACGCGTTTGGAAATCAAGAGAGCAATTTGTGAAGCTTTCAATGACTACCGTAGAAGACTAGCGTAAATGATCTTTCACAAAACCCAAAACATTTTGGTCATATACACTCCTGGAAATGGAAAAAAGAACACATTGCCACAGGTGTGTCAGACCCACCATACTTGCTCCGGACACTGCGAGAGGGCTGTACAAGCAATGATCACACGCACGGCACAGCGGACACACCAGGAACCGCGGTGTTGGCCGTCGAATGGCGCTAACTGCGCAGCATTTGGGCACCGCCGCCGTCAGTGTCAGCCAGTTTGCTGTGGCATACGGAGCTCCATCGCAGTCTTTAACACTGGTAGCATGCCGCGACAGCGTGGACGTGAACCGTATGTGCAGTTGACGGACTTTGAGCGAGGGCGTATAGTGGGCATGCGGGAGGCCGGGTGGACGTAACCGCCGAATTGCTCAACACGTAGGGCGTGAGGTCTCCACAGTACATCGATGTTGTCGCCAGTGGTCGGCGGAAAGTGCACGTGCCCGTCGACCTGGGACCGGACCGCAGCGACGCACGGATGCACGCCAAGACCGTAGGATCATACGCAGTGCCGTAGGGGACCGCACCGCCACTTCCCAGCAAATTAGGGACACTGTTGCTCCTGGGGTATCGGCGAGGACCATTCGCAACCGTCTCCATGAAGCTGGGCTACGGTCCCGCACACCGTTAGGCCGTCTTCCGCTCACGCCCCAACATCGTGCAGCCCGCCTCCAGTGGTGTCGCGACAGGCGTGAATGGAGGGACCAATGGAGACGTGTCGTCTGCAGCGATGAGAGTCGCTTCTGCCTTGGTGCCAATGATGGTCGTATGCGTGTTTGGCGCCGTGCAGGTGAGCGCCACAATCAGGACTGCATACGACCGAGGCACACAGGGCCAACACCCGGCATCATGGTGTGGGGAGCGATCTCCTACACTGGCCGTACACCTCTGGTGATCGTCGAGGGGACACTGAATAGTGCACGGTACATCCAAACCGTCATCGAACCCATCGTTCTACCACTCCTAGACTGGCAAGGGAACTTGCTGTTCCAACAGGGCAATGCACGTCAGCATGTATCGCGTGCCATCCAACGTGCTCTAGAAGGTGTAAGTCAACTACCCTGGCCAGCAAGATCTCCGGATCTGTCCCCCATTGAGCATGTTTGGGACTGGATGAAGCGTCGTCTCACGCGGTCCGCACGTCCAGCACGAACGCTGGTCCAACTGAGGCGCCAGGTGGAAATGGCATGGCAAGCCATTCCACAGGACTACATCCAGCATCTCTACGATCGTCTCCATGGGAGAATAGCAGCCTGCATTGCTGCGAAAGGTGGATATACATTGTACTAGTGCCGACATTGTGCATGCTCTGTTGCCTGTGTCTATGTGCCTGTGGTTCTGTCAGAGTAATCATGTGATGCATCTGACCCCAGGAATGTGTCAATAAAGTTTCCCCTTCCTGGGACAATGAGTTCACGGTGTTCTTATTTCAATTTCCAGGAGTGTATAAAGGCTGTTAGTAGCACCAACGTTAGTGTCCGGTCATTCATGGGCGAGAATAGAACTGAAACTGATAGTGGCAAAGGAAAATCAGGAATGCTTAACTCTCTTCTCAAACGTTCTTTCACAAACGAAAACCCAGAAGTATTGCCCCAACGTAATTCTCAAACGACTGAGGAAATGAGTGAAACAGAAAGTGCCTGTGGCTTTGAGAAACAGTTGAAATCGTTAAAACAGAACAAAGAGCCAGGGCCCGATGAATTCCCTGTAAGTTTCTATACCCAATTCGCGGCCGAGCCCCAAACTAACAAAAAAAATGTGCCCAGTAGTTCTAAAAAAGCACAGATCACACCTGTTCAAAAGAAAGGTAGCAGAAGTGTTCCACAAAACTACCGTCCGCTATCCTAAACATGCATTTGTTGTAGAATCATAAAACATATTCTGAACTCAAACATAATAAGGTATCAGATCGGAATGACCTCCCCCATGCCAGCCAGCGTCGATTTTGAAAATATAGATCATTTGAAAACCAACCCGCATTTTTCTCATATGATAGCGTGAAAGCCGTGGATCACAGCAGTCAATATTTTTCGATTTCGAAAGCATTTGGCTCAGTAACACACCTCCGCTTATTATCAAAAGTACGAGCATAGGGGGTATCAGGTGAAATACGTAACTGTATTAAGGGTTTCTTGATATGGAAGACTCAGCGTGTTACCTTGAATGGAGAGTCATCGCCACATGTAGAAGTAACTTCAGGTGTACCTCACGGAACTGTGTTCGGTCCCTTGCTTTTTATATTGTATATTAACGACCCTGCGGACAGTTTAATAGGAATCTCAGACTTCTTGCACAAGATGCAGTTATCTACAATGAAGTACAGTCTGTATATTCAGTCAGATATCGAAGGATTTCAAAGCGGTGCAATGATTGGCATTTTGCTTTAAAAGTTCAAAAATTTAAAATCGTGCATTTCATAAAACGAAAAAATATAGTGTCCTTCGAATATAATATTAGTGAGTCACTGTTGGAATCGTGTAACTCATGCAATTAAACTGACGGAAAAAAATCGCAGCACCAAAAAGTAATTAATATAGTGTAATGAAATTTCTGGAATACTTTTGTGTAGGTAACGTATTTAAATGATTAACATCTAAAGATCACAGGTTAATGTAAGTGCGAGATAAGCCATTGCAAATGTGAAATGTTGATACATTAATACCCGGTGTAAAAACCAGAATGCCGCATGCATTGTGTTGCTCAGGTGCCGGATGTCGGTTTGTGGGATGGAGTTCCATGCCTGTTGAACTTGGTCGATCAATACAGGGACAGTTAATGCTGTTTGTGGATGGCCCTGGAACTGTCGTCCGCTGATGTTCCGTACGTGCTCGATAGAGACAGATATGGTGACCTAGCATGTCAAGGCAACATATCGATACACCTGTAAAGCAGACTGGGTTACAACAGCGGTATATGGGCGAGCGTTAACATGTTGGAAAACACCTCCTGGAATGCTGTTCATAAATGGCAGCACAAAAAAAAGGTTCAAATGGCTCTGAGCACTATGGGACTAAACTGCAGAGGTCATCAGTCCCCTAGAACTTAGAACTATTTAAACGTAACTCACCTAATGACAGCACATACATCCATGCCCGAGTCAGAATTCGAACCCCCGACCGCAACGGTCGCGCGGTTCCATGCTGTAGCGCGTAGAACCACTCGGCCACTACGGCCGGCCAGCACAACCGGTCGAATCAACAGATTGACGTAAAAACTTGTAGTCAGGCTGTGTGGTGTAGCCACGAGAGTGCTCCTGATGTACACGAAATTGCACCGTAGACCGTAACTCCAGATGTTAGTCCAGTGTGTCTAGTAAACACATAGGTTGGTTGCAGGACCTCAACTGACCTCCTCCCAATCATCGCATGGCCATCACTGGCACCGAGGCAGAACCAGCTTTCATAAGAAAACACAACAGACCTCCACCCTGTCCTCCCATGAACTTTCGCATGACATCACTGAAGTCGTAAATTGACAGTTATTTGTGGTCAGTGCAATGCACGTTACAGGGCGTTTGACGCGGAGCTGTGCTTAAGCAACCGATTTGTAACAATTCCTTTTGGCACTGTGGTGCCAGCTGCTGCTCAAAACTACGGTCGCAGGTTCGAATCCTGCCTCGGACATGGATGTGTGTGATGTCCTTAGGTTAGTTATGTTTAAGTAGTTCTAAGTTCTAGGGGACTGATGACCTCAGATGTTAAGTCCCATAGTGCTCAGAGCCATTTTTTTGCTGCTCAAAGCTGCTGCAGATGCAATACAACGCGCCAGGACCATATGCCGAACACTATGGTCTTCCCATTAAGTAGTGCCAGGTAGTCATCCAGCGCCCGGTCTTGTTCCGACAGTACATTCTCGTGACCACCGCTGCCAGCAAACACGTACAATGACTATATCCCTACAAGTGTTTCTGCAGTACCGCAGAAGGAACATTCAGCTTCTTGTAGCTCTTATTATACCACCCCGTTCAAACTCAATGAGGTGTCGACAATGGCGTCTTTATCTTCTTAAAGACATCCTTGAGTAACATCTACTCCATTCTCAAACGCTCACGACCGTCACAGCGAGTACTTAAAGTAAACCTGATTTGGATCCTGATAGTGGCGATACTAACGCCACCTAATAATTCTGGGGCGAAGTTTGATTACACATCATCTTTCAGATGCAGAAACGCCAACCAACATTGCTTTATGTAGCACCACTCTTTCGTGTTGCGATTTTTTTCCGTCCTCGTACTTGGGTGTAACACTTAGTAAAGACTTGGGGTGGTACGATCACACAGGCTCAGTCGAGGGTAAAATAGATAGCACACTTCAGTTTATTGGTAGAATACTAAGGAAATATGATGGGTCTACAAAGGAGATTGCGTCCAGAGCCCGGTCTTCTTGCGACCGTACATTCTCTACCTTCTTATGACTACCGCTGCCAGCAATCACGTACAGTAGCTATATTCGAGTGACCCATCCCAACTGCTAAAGTGGGTGCGAGCCGTACCAAATAGCGCTAGTGGGGAATATTGAACGTACACAGAGAAGGACAGCATGAATTATCACAGATTTGTGTGACCCGCAGGGGATTGCCAGTGAGATGCCGAAAGAACTGAACTGGAAGACTCTTGAAGATAGATGGAAACTATCCCGAAAAAGTCTACTTACAGAGTTCCAAGAATCGGCTTTAAATGATGAGTCTAGGGATGTACAACAACACCCTACATATCGCTTCTATAGGGATCGTGAGGATAAAATTAGATTACTAGCCGCACGCACAGTGGCATTTTTACATTCATTTATCCGCGCCCCATACGTGAATCGAACGGGCAGAAAGCCTCACTGATGGTACTGTGGAACGTGTCTTCTGTCATGCACTTCATAGTGGTTCGCAGAATATAGATGTAGAACGTGCTGATGCCTACATTACTCTCGGACCCCTCCCGCCCCGTCTTCGACGTATCTGACTGATCCACACCGTAAATTTTGTAGTAAAGAAGAGTCCGCACAAACGGTCTTTTCACTATGTAGACATAGCTTCCACCACTTTACTTTCCTTGGTTTTAGCAACTGTTGTTTTTCCGGATGAAGGCCATACTATTTTTTTTTCCTTCTACATGTGGAATGTTTTCTTTCGGACACGTCCGAAAGAACAGACACCACATATACAATTAATGCGACGCTGGCCAATGATCTCTTCGGTGCAGATGCACACCAGGCTCTAACTGTTAACGGGAATCAGCGTAACGCCTCGAGTACTGAGGATGATGGGCAAGGGGGCACTCCATCAGTAGTGTGCGGCCAATTGGAGGGTTTGGTTCTGACTGGAGGAGTGGTAGGGCAGTCCATGCAGTTGCGCTGATCACTGCGTCCGAAGATTTCGTGGTCAGAGCATCTGCCTGGTAAGTAGGAGACTTGGGTTCGAAACCCGGTCCAGCACCAGTTTTCATCTTTTCTCTTTGATGTATATCAATGCCCACTATGCAGCTAAATGTCGTCCATTCCTTTGTGTCTTACTTTCCATCTGCGAGTATTTAGATTAAATCTTTACAGATGAAGAGCACATTAACATTTTTCTGTTTTCATTATTTGCGGCTTCGGGCAAACCTGCAATATTTAATTTAATTTTAGTAATTTCAGCGGAAATGAGTGATCGTAAAGCCTTTCACTGATTTCCTTAAACATTAGGTCTTGCTTGAGGTATAATGCCTAGTAATTTCTTTCCGGCTGGTCCCAGCGGAGGTTTGAGTCCCCCTTCGGGCATGGCCGTGTGTGTTTGTCCCTAGGATAATTTAGTTTAAGTAGTGTGTAAGCTTAGCGACTGATGACCTTAGCAGTTAAGTCCCATAAGATTTCACACGCTTTTCAACATTTTTTTGAATTTCTTTCGTCGTGGAGATATGCGTAGCCGAAGTCACGCCTACGTGATGTACACTGTGGGCATCATTCGTGCTAATACATCCTTTTTTGCTGTAATTTGATTAATTTTTCTATACCCTGACTCGCCTAACTGACAGATTGACCTACTTCATGGCTGGATTCAACTTCGTGCGTCTGTGAAGGGATCTATGCGCGAAACGTACAACGTCTCCCACCGTTACACATTAGGAGAAGATCTGGCAGGGAACCCGAGAAAATTGTGGTCGTTTGCATCACTAAGCGGGTGTAGGTCCAGGGCTTCCATTCAGTCCCTTGTTGACCAGTCTGGTGTTCGAGTTGAAGACAGCAAAACGAAAGCTGAAGTTTTCAATTTCACGTCCAAGAAATCATTCACACAGGAGAACCGTACAGACATACCGCAATTTGACGATCGGACTGACTCCCTTATGGACGACAAAGAAATAAGCATTCCTGGTGTAGAGAAACAGCGGAAAGATTTGAAAACAAATAAATAACCAGGACCGGATGGAATCCCAGTTCGATTTTACAAAGAGTACTCTACGGCATTGGCCGCGTTTATCGTGAATCTCTCTCCCAAAATCTGGAAATTTGTGGTAAAGTCTTATGGGACCAAACTGCTCAGGTCATTGGTTCCTAAGCTTACACACTACTTAATCTAACTTAAACTAACTTACGCTAGGGACGACACACACACCCATGTCCGAGGGAGGACTCGAACCTCCGACGGGGCAGCCGAGCGGACCGTGACAAGACGCCCCAGACCGCACGGCTACCCCGCGCTGCCTCTCTCGCCCATCACGGTCCCAAGCGACTGGAAGAAAAGTGCAGGTGACTCCAGCATATAAGATAGATAAAAGAATGGACCCGCAAAATTACAGACCAATATCCCTAACTTCTGTTTACCCGACAGGGTAGTCGAGAGCGCTAACGCGCTGCTTCCTGGATTCGGGTAGGCACACCGGCCCCGAATTGACTCCGCGCGGCGGACTAACGACGATAGCCGATGTGCCGGCGAGCCTAGATTTGGCTTTCAGGCGGGAGGGGGGGGGGGGGGGGCGTTATGCGGTGGCGGCAGGAAGGGCATCTGGGCCACCCCTTTAAATTAACACGCTAAATTCGGTTAATCATACCAACAGACCAGGCAAGTCAGGATAAATGCTTGGAAAGAGAGATTACCAAACTTCTCTTTGCTGCAAAATCCTTGAAAATATTCTCATTTCGAATATAATAATCTTTCTTGAGACAGAGAAGCTTATGTGCACGAATCAGCATGGTTTTAGAGGCATTTCTCCTGCGAAACTCAGCTTGTCCTTTAGTCACATGATAGATTGAGGACTATGGATGAAGGGCAACAGGCAGATTGCTTGGTTCTAGGTTTCCGGAAAGCATTTTACACGGTGTCCCATGGCAGACTGTTAACGAAAGTATGAGCACATGGAATAAATTCATAGAAATGTGAATGGCTCGGAGACTTCTTAAACAATAGGACCCAGTATGATGTCCTCGACGGTGAGTGTTCATGAGAGACAAGGGTATCGTCAGGAGTGCCCCAAGAAAGTGTGGTAGGACTACTGTCCTCCTCTACACACATAAATGATATGGCTGTCAGGGTGGACAGCAATCTGCTTTTGTCTGCCGATGATGACGAGGTGTACGGTGAGGCGTCGAAGTTCAGTAACTGTAGGAAACTGTAGGAAAACACAAGACGATTTAGACAAAATTCCCATTTGGTGTGATCAACGGCAGCTGTCCCTAAATGCGGAAAAATAATTACTAGTGTCCTGCTTGATATAGCCACGTCATTTAAATACTTTGACGTAATATTGCAAAGCGATATGAGGTGCAAATAGCATGTGAAAACTGTGGTAGGGAAGGCAAGTGGTAGACTTCGGTTTATTGGGAGAATTTTATAAAAAAGTTGTTCTTCGATAAAGGAGATCGCATATAGAACGCTGGTGCAACCTATTCTAAGTACTGCACGCGTGTTTGGGATCCGTACCATGTCGGATTGAAGAAAGATATCGAAGAAATTCAGAGGTAGACTGTTAGATTTGTTACCGGTGGTTTCGAATAACACGTAATTGTTACGGAGATGCTTCGGGAACTCAAATGACAATCCCTGGAGGGAGGGCGACGTTCTTTCCGGGAAACACTATTGAGAAAACTTAGAGAGCGAGCATTTGAAGCTTACTGAGGCCAACATACATCGCGCGTAAAGATCATGATGATAACATACGAGAAATTAGGGTTCATACGGAGGCTTACGACCAGCCTTATTTTCCCTCGCTCTATTTTCGAGTGGAACAGGAGAGGTCAAAAATGGGTCAAATGGCTCTAAGCACTATGGGACTTAACATCGGAGGTCATCAGTCCCCTAGAACTTAGAAATACTTAAATCTAACTAACCTAAGGACAACACACATATCCATGACCGAGGCAGGATTCGAACCTGCGACCGTAGCAGCAGAGCGCTTCTGGACTGAAGCGCCTAGAACCGCTTGGCCGCAGCGGACGGCGCACAGGAGGGGAAATGACAAGTAATGGTACAGGAAACCCTCCGCTATGGGCCTTAAGTTGGCTTGCGGAGTGCCTTTGTAAATGTAGACGTAGATGTAGAGCGTAATGATCCATTTTTGTTTGATTGGAAATCTTTACCATAACATAAATAATATGAAAAACATCAAAATCCGTAACATCGCAATGAAATTAATAATTATGAATCCCACTTTTAATCTGATTTGCTGAAAATATTATGAAGTTTATTAAGCTCAAAAACACTCCCTAGCAGCGGCTGTCCGTCTTGTTAACGACGCGCTGTCAAACATCCATACTGAATCCCCAAAATTTTTCTAATTACAGTAATTAACTACAAGAGTAAATTTTGCTTTAAAACCTACAGCTTGAATTTTCAGTTATCTACATTTTGGTCGGAAGCACGATATAAAGTAATAACTAAGTTTTTTCATTAACTTGCACGTCGCTCCACCGATGGAATCTGCTTCTTCTCGGCGCAAACATTGCATCAAATAGCTGGTTAAAACCCCAATCTGAATTAAAAAACAAGTTAATTAAAACTCAAATCTCATTTACATTGTTATTTGTGTCCTGCCACCATTTAACAATTTTATAAAATATATCATAAAACAATAATTTTTGGTTAACGCATGTTTGACTACTCGTATAATTCATGTATTAATGCAAATGTAAAAAACAGGAAGGAATACTGATCATAATTACGATTAAAATACCTTTGAATGGGTAATTCTTAATGTTTCACGTGGATTTCCATTAGTACTATAGGTCTTAAATCCATATAAATGATCATTTAAGTTCTAGAAAGAAAAACTTTAATGGACGAGTTAGTCATAGGGCTGCATCCAATGAAAACTCTAAAGGTGAGTGTAAATGGACACGAACAGATTATTTGGTACATTAAGATGCAACACAAATTGGCGGCAGAATGACACTATATATATACAGGGTGTTACAAAAAAGTACGGCCAAACTTTCAGGAAACATTCCTCACACACAAATAAAGAAAAGATGTGTCCGGAAACGCTTAATTTCCATGTTCCGCCTACGCTCAATGGAGCACGTTATCATGATTTCATACGGGATACTCTACCTGTGCTGCTAGAACATGTGCTTTTACAAATACATGTGGTTCATGCACGATGGAGCTCCTGCACATTTCAGTCGAAGTTTTCGTGCGCTTCTCAACAACAGATTCGGTGACCGATGGATTGGTAGAGGCGGACCAATTCCATGGCCTCCACGCTCTCCTGTCCTCAACCCTCTTGACCTTCATTTATGTGGGCATTTGAAAGCTCTTGTCTACGCAACCCCGGTACCAAATGTAGAGACTCTTCATGCTCGTATTGTGGACGGCTGTGACACAATACGCCATTCTCCAGGGCTGCATCAGCGCATCAGGGATTCCATGCGATGGAGGGTGCATGCATGTATCCTTGCTAACGGAGGACATTTTGAACATTTCCTGTAACAAAGTGTTTGACGACACGCTGGTAAGTTCTGTTGCTGTGTGTTTCCATTCCATGATTAATGTGATTTGAAGAGAAGTAATAAAATGAGCTCTAACATGGAAAGTAAGCGTTTCCGGACACCACATGTCCACATAACATATTTTCTTTCTTTGTGTGTGAGGAATGTTTCCTGAAAGTTTGGCCGTACCTTTCTGTAACACCATATATATAGCAGAGCTTCACATCCTTTATATACAAAAAATAAAACTCGTTGTGAGTGGAGGAACATAACCAACAGTTTTCTAATCTGCAAGCACAGCTAGAATCGTATTTGATATTTGGTATTTAGTCATTAAATTTAAGACGACTAAACCATTATTTCAGTAGGTAGGTATCACGACGTTCTCTTAGAAATCATTGTAATAGTCTTTCGGAAAAATATAGATTATTTTTATAACGCAATTAAAGTAAATATTTGTTATTACATTTGACAAACACTGTCCTATTCCTTGATGTGCTGAGCAAGTACCGTTTGTTCTGTTGTTGTGTAATAAGTAATAAAAGAGTTTTAAGGTGCAAATTATAGTCAGAAAAGGGGAGAAGGAAGGGAAAGGTTCTGAAAATACATATAAAAAGGTGCAAAAACGATGCTGACGAAACTACTTTATTAGGTTTTCAACCAACTACGTTAACCTTCTTTGTCTCATTTACAGGGCTCTGTTATACTGGATCACGCACATTATTTCAGTGCTTTAGATGCTATGTCTCTGGTGCTTAAGCTTAGTAGCTCCTTTTATATGGAGAAACCCTGCTCGGCAACTACAGACGCCAATGGAGCATATCTTGTCAGCACCCTAAAGGATGTTCAGCCAGAGTTGCAAAGGTTTCCACGTCAGAATTTTTCTTCAAATTTAATTCTAATTTTTCTTTAGCAGATCCATCAATGATGTCCCTAATACTCATCCACTTCTTCCACTGTTCTTCCTTCTCCATCCCTTCTCCCATACTCCGAATCACATCAGACAAATACTTGTAGCCATATACTGCAAAACGTTCAATAATTTCCAACTATAGGTCTACTCGATGGCTGCTACGTCTACTGAGTCTAGGCACATATGACGTGTTTGGTTTTATAACAGTTTTCGTACAAGTAAACTGCTCATCTTATCAAAGTACCCCACCTTGTGATGACAGGAAATGGTAGAAGATGAAGCTCTGTCATTCCTTGGTACAAAACTTGACGACTGCGAGCCTTTACCAGAAAAAAATTTCTAGAGCAGAAATTAAGTCATTTAACCATCAGTAATTCTCCGTGATACTTTTGCAAACAAAGTGAGACCTTGTCCAATACATGCTACATCGTCTAGGTTTGAATACATGCCCTACAGTTGTTAGAAAGTCGAAAGCCAGTAGAGTGCTTTATCTGTCACCACAGCTCTAAGTTTTTCGTGTTGTATGCCTCTGACCACAGGTTGATACAGAGTCTTTGAATATTGCATTTGGAAAAACCAACACATTCAAAATAGATCTCTGCAGTCCATCAGTTGTTTCATCTAAAGCAAATCTCACTTCATGTTTTTGCCGACCGCCTCTTTTATTTTCTCTAAAACATTCTTATAAATTAGCCGTATGTTACTCTTTCTCAGAGTGCTCTCATCCGGTATTTACCTTCGTGTGTGCATCTCAAGCAATGATTTGAATGCAGGATTATTTACCTTGTCTACTGGAATACCTGTTTGGATTAATATCATGGCAAGATCCGCACTAAACTCATTCAACGACCGCTGCTTTTCTGATCTTGAAGCGAAGGCGTATATGAGAGTAGTTTACTTAGATTTCGACTTGCAAAGTTCAGAATTCTTTAAACTTTTTATTCCGTATGTGATAGTTTATTCTGTTTCTTTGATGCTTGTCGCCGATAGCAATATTTATTTCGCGGACGGCACAACACAGGATGACGTCATCAGTTTCAATAAACTGAGTCTTTAATTCTTCTGAAAGTGCAAATAACTTTTTTCCTTACCTTAGGCATGATTTTGCTCTGAAAAATCCGTTCTGATAAAACAATAACACGGCCAACAAGACAGCATACAGTCGATAGATAGGAACCATTAAATTCAGGCCAGCAATAACTGAATTTACGTTTCAACTGTTACAGCACGATTGCTTCAATATGATTTGATTTTATAGCTGTAGATTGACTATTGTTGCTTACTATTGTTCTAAAGTTGGCCATTGTTGCTGGGGGTATGAAATGGTTTCCTTAAATTATATTTTAACACGTATTGACCATACTTGACTTATGATTAAACAAAATATTAGAATACTGTTCAAGAAGACAAACTCGTTTAATCTATGGATAAAAATGGAGGAAAAGTGCTTAGACATGGAACAGAAGGGTAAAGAAAAAAAAAATGGTTCAAATGGCTCTGAGCACTATGGGACTTAACTTCTGAGGTCATCAATCCCCTAGAACTTAGAACTAGTTAAACCTAACTAACCTAAGGACATCACAAACATCCATGTCCGAGGCAGGATTCGAACCCGCGACCGTAGCGGTCGCGCGGTTCCAGACTGCAGCGCCTAGAACCGCTCGGCCACCCCAGCCGGCAAGGGGAAAGATGCCAAATGTAATTTCTCAGCAAGGTGCAACACACTGTCCTTATTTTGCTTCATTTCAAGTCCCCAAATGCACATATTCACCTTCCTGTGTGATGAAAATAGCTGTATTTTTGGAAAGATGTTGCAACTTAAAATCCCTTCTTTAGTAATAAGCTTCGTGATCCTGCTCGCTCTGAATGATACATACCTGTTAACGATTCTGACACCAAGGGCATTAGCACGAGCATTTCTTTGTTTCATACTACCTACCTCATCGCCACTGGAACTATAAGTGTTTATGTATGTGTTTCCGTCTGAACAAATAAGCTTTTTTTTATAACTGTATTGCGAACGTAGTTGCCAAATGGCTTATTTGGATGTCGCATAAGATCACGAAGACTACTGAGAAACTCTGCATTAACTAAATTACATCAAATGTTTTAATTACGTTCAGCCAGATATCGAGACCCATCAGTAAGGAGACGTTACAACAGCAAGAATAACGGACTTCTGTTCGTGAGAATCTGGGTCCAATTCCTCGTTCAGTCACCCTAAATTTTCGTAAAAGGAATAAATCACCTGAGATGAGTGTTGGTATAGTTTCTTTATTTTATACCATTTACAATTTTACACTTTCATTGTTCTACATTCTCAACAAGCAGATATTCTACGTATTTCAGATAATTTTTATTTTTTATAATTTTAAAGTAAGTGTATTTCTTTTACGCAAGTTACTATAGTATTTCAACGCACGTAAGGCCGGTAAGCTCATGACAGTCCTCCCACGCCTTGTCTCAGCATTTTGTGTCAGTTCCTCTCGCACCACTTTTTCTTACCTTTCCCCACTTTTGCCCCATCTCCCCTACCGCCTTATTCACCTATTTAAGCTATAAACCACATTTGCATACCACAATATTCTCATGTGTAGTTTCTGTATAGACAAGACGAGTTGCTTAGACACTACAAAGGTAAATTAAACAGTCATGTACAATACTTTTCTCAAGAAAGTACATACATAATTTCTTACTTGGCTTTTTCAGATCTGAAAATGATCGAAGTTACTCATACCGTACAAATGAGACGGAAAATATATATATATTAAATATCAGCCCCGTTTCTCAGTTCTCTGTCATGACGCGTATGTCGACTATAGTGAAAATTACTGAATTCCTGTTTCTTTATTCATTTGCTATAGATTCAAGTGTTTAAGTATATGTAGACATATTATTGTTGATGCAGCAGCTCTTGGTGTTTTCTACTAGACAGAGTAAGTAGTACCATAAGACGGATCTGAATATCTTAAATAATTTTAAGAAAGTGTTTCCCAATGGCGGTTTTTTGAAAATAATTTAACAAATAACTTCCATTTGTTCTGACAAACTTATTTGGAAAATGCTGTACATTTCACGGTAGGGAATGCAAAACTCATATTTTGTACTCCCTCCTCTTATCGGGTCTTACTGTATTGCTGCGAGGCTACTGAGACGTCTCGAGGCTTCTCATAAATACGAGGGAGAGTCAATAAATAAGTCGCAAACTGAGACAGACAGCAGAGTCGCGTGTCCCAGCCTGAAATTTATTTTCCTTTTTAGCATTCCCCCCCTTTGTAAATATAAACACTTAGCCCATCGGTCGACAGGGCGTTGAAAGTCTTCAGAAAACAGTTCCTGTGGCAGGATTCGCATTTAACGGGTAACATCTTGGGATATGACAAGCTTTTTGGTTCCTTAACGTGCTGCAACCCACAAGACCCATGCGTCCTGGAGGTAGCGAAATATCCGTAGACGGGGAAAAATGTGCCTTCACTAGATAAGCAGGGCGCCAAGGCAGTTCCTTGTTTTGTGAGTTTTTATTGTCCTTTGCTGAATTCCTGTATGTAATTGAACAAAAATTTCATATAAAATTCAGTTATAACCGTAAATTGGACGAATTTCGCTACGGACATGCTCTGCGGAGAGTCCCTCACCTCCTAAACGTCTCACGGTTGTAGTCGTGTATACATTTATAGCAAACCTGCCGTCTTGGTCTAACCAAAGATCATTAATCATTGGCCGTGGAATACTGTGTACCGCGACATTTACTGTCACCTTCCAGATACGAACAGGTGCGAAATTTAAAAGAATATGCGGTATTCTGGCGTTTACGAATTATTTATTGACTCACCCTCTTAATTCAACTAAAGCTGTGACTACCTGTATGCGTTATCACAGATTACTCACCATCTGTTCAAAAATGCATCTAAATTTATATTTCCTTTGCAGCTGCAACATGAGTGGTCCATCAGGCATACAACTACGCCGCAAACTGGGAAACAGCAACGTTACCGGACGGGTTCTCTCTCTCTCTCTCTCTCTCTCTCTCTCTCTCTCTCTCTCTCAGAACAATTCTTTACAATCACCGCCTTCCCGGTTCTTATGTACGGAATTTCCCGTTAGTCAAGCTTGCTTCGTTCCCTTCGTCTCATCTCCCGGTGCATAAGCGCATGATATTAATGAGGCAGATGAATTACTCAGGGTGTTGGCTTGTTTGTCTTGACAGCCACGACACGAGTGATGCTTTCTTTTTTAGCTTTTAGCGCCCTTGGTACCCACAGACCACAGTTTCACAACACGTTGTCTTCTACATCCGATTTGCTGCGGTACTATACTTAGTGGTCTTCCAGTTAGAGTCAGTGAAATGCCCCAATCCGGACTGCAAATGATAAATAAAGCAGTACAATATTTCATCCAGTGCGCAGAGGAAAGTGCGGTAAAATGAGTACGCCTCATGATTAAAAACGAATGTTGGACGGATGGATGGATATGGTGTTATGGGCGCTCAACAGTGTAGTCTTTAGCGCCCGCGAATGTCGGAATAAGTATCGAACTTGGATATTACTGATCGACCGACTGCTGTCGAAAGAGTTAAAGTGAAGTACAACAAACGATCGTTGCGTAATATTCACTGATACCACTATCAGTTCCGAGTGTTAAATCCTATCATTAAATCGAGTAATACGAAAGAAAAGAGGCTTCCCCTTTGTTAAGGACTTAACATAGTAACCCATTATTACGCGACCCTTTTCCGACCTTGAACTGATCTTTACCATAGGCTTCCCGTAGTGGCAAAGGCGGGGTGGGATGGGGGGTGGCGGCGCTGGGATCTGTCAGCGTTCTAATAAGGCGCATACTTAGCACTGCAGACGGCGGCTGTGACTTCAGCAACTACTAAACACTGAAATGGCAAAGCCATGGGAAAACGATATGCACATGTGTAGATGACGGTAGTTTAGCATAGACGAGGTATAGAAGGGCAGTTAATTTGCTGAGTTGTCATTTGCACTCAGGTGATCCATGTAAAAGTGTTTACAACATGGACAAATTAACAGACTTTGAAAGCGGAATGATAGTTGCAGATAGATGTATGGAATATTCCACTTCAAAAATCGTTAAAGAATTCTATTTTCTGAGGTCCACAGTGTCAAGAAAGTGCCGGGAGTACCGGATTTCAGGCATTACCCCTCACTGTCGACAACACAGTGACCGATGGCCTTCACTTAACGGCCGAAAGCAGCAGCATTTTCGTAGAGTTGTCAGTGCTAACAGACAAGTAACACTGAGAGAAATTGTTGTTGTTGTTGTTTTCTTCAGTCCTGAGACTGGTTTGATGCACCTCTCCATGCTACTCTATCCTGTGCAAGCTTCTTCTTCTCCCAGTACTTACTGCAACCTACATCCTTCTGAATCTGCTTAGTGTAGTCATCTCTTGGTCTCACTCTACGATTTTTACCCTCCACGCTGCCCTCCAATGCTAAATTTGTGATCCCTTGATGCCTCAGAACATGTCCTACCAACCGGTCCCTTCTTCTTGTCAAGTTGTGCCACAAACTCCTCTTCTCCCCGATTCTACTCAATACCTCCTCAAGAGTTATGTGATCTACCCATCTAATCTTCAGCATTCTTCTGTAGCACCACATTCACTTTACTACTTTCAGTGTCTCATTTCCTAATCTAATTCCCTCAGCATCACCTGACTTAATTCGACTACATTCCATTATCCTCGTTTTGCTTTTGTAGATGTTCATCTTATACCCTCCTTTCAAGACACTGCCCATTCCGTTCAACTGCTCTTCCAAGTCCTTTGCCGTCTCTGACAGAATTACAATGTCATCGGCGAACCTCAAACTTTTTACTTCTTCTCCATGAATTTTAATACCTACTCGAAATTTTTCTTTTGTTTCCTTTACTGCTTGCTCAATATACAGATTGAATAACATCGGGGAGAGGCTACAACCCTGTCTCACTCCCTTCCCAACCACTGCTTCCCTTTCATGCCCCTCGACTCTTATAACTGTCATGTGGTTTCTGTACAAATTGTAAATAGCCTTTCGCTCCCTGTATTTTACCCCCGCCACGTTCAGAATTTGAAAGAGAGTATTCCAGTCAACATTGTTAAAAGCATTCTCTACGTATACAAATGCTAGAAACGTAGGTTTGCCTTTCCTTAATCTTTCTCCTAAGGTAAGTCGTAAGGCCAGTGTTGCCTCACGTGTTCCAACATTTCTACGGAATCCAAACTGATCTTCGCCGAGGTCGGCTTCTACCACTTTTTCCATTCGTCTGTAAAGAATTCGCGTTAGTATTTTGCAGCTGTGACTTATTAAACTGGTAGTTCGGTAATTTTCACATCTGTCAACACCTGCTTTCTTTGGGATTGGAATAAATAAATAAACCACAGGAAACATTGTGTGGCGTAGCCAAACGTATTGGTTAGCACAGTGCGGCGAAATGTGGCTTTAATGGGCTGTGGCAGCAGGCGACCGACGCGAGCGTCTTTGCTAACAGGACGATATCGCCTGCAGTGTTTATCGTGGGCTCGTGATCATATCGGTTGCACCCTAGACGCCTGGAGAATAATTGTCTGGTCAGATTTCAGTTAGAAAGTGCTGTTGGTAGGGTTCGAGTGAGCTTCTGACTCCGCGAAGCCATGGACCCAAATTGCCAAAAAGGCACTGTCCAAGTTGTTATTGGCTCCATGACGGTGTGGACTGCGTTTGTATGAAATAGACTAGGTCCTATGGTCCAACTAAACCATGTGGAGACCATTTGCAGCCATTCATGGACGTTATGTTCCCAAACAACGGTGAAATTTTTATGGATGACAATCCACCGTGTCACTGGACTGAAACTGTTCGCGTTTGATTTGAAGAACGTTCTGGACAGTGCGAGCGAATTATCTGGGCACCCAAATCGGCTGACATGAATCCCATTGAACATTTATGGGATATAATCTAGAGGTCAGTCTATGCACTAAATGCTGCACCGGCAACACTTTCACAATTATGGACGGCTACAGACGTAGCATGACTCAGTATTTTCGTAGGGGACTTCGAACGACTTGTGGAGTCCATGTGATGTCGAGCTGCTGGGTTACGCCGGAAAAAGGACGAGGTTTTACACGGTAGTAGGAGGTTTCCCATGAACCTTTTGTCACCTCAATGTGCAACTCAGGTTCGCTTATCGGTCATGCTCTTCACGAGAAGTTGTGCCATTTCGTTACCGCAGCAGTGCGAATCGTCATAGAACACTCTCCACTCCTTTCTCTGTCGCTTATCGGTACAGCCCTTATCGAAGTGCTGGAATGGACATGGTGTGGAGAGAGCGTCACAGATTTCTAGAACACTCCTCTGCTCCCTCACCTGTGCAATATTAATTTGGCAGCGGCATAGCTGATCGGCATCTGTCTTCAGTTCCCGAAACAAGAGACCCCGTCAAACTGTAGCCCTTTCCCACATAACTATGTAAAACTGTAACCAATAATTTAATATTTGGCGAGTATGTTACTACAGTAGTATGTTGTAGTACTTAACTTGTGTACAGAATACACATAGTGCAACTACTCGACGTGGAAGTCCCCAACAGAAATATTGAACCACGCTGCCTCTATAGCTGTCCATAATTGCGAAAGTGTTGCCGGTGCAGGATTTTTTTTACACAAATCGACCCCTGGATTATATGCAATAAATATTCAATGAGACTAATGTCGGACGATCTGGGTGACCAAATCATACGCTTAAACTGCCCAGAATGTTCTTCAAATCAGTTGTGTACAAATGTGGCCCACTACGCGGCGCATTGTCATCCACAAAAATTCGATCGTTGTTTGGGAGCATGAAGTGCGTGACTGGATGTCAGTGGTCTGCAAGTAGCCGAATGTAACATTACCAATCAATGATCGGTTCAGTTTGACCAGAGGCACAAGTCCATTCCAGATAAACACAGCCTACACCATTATGGAGCCACCACCAACGTGTACAGATCCTTGTTGACTACTTGGTTCGATGACATCATGCGGTCCGCGCGACTCTCGAACCTTACCATCAGTTCTTACCAACTGAAATCTGATGTCGCCGCACTGTCCTATCGGATGTGTTCGCCGTACCCACATTGATTTCACGCATTGTTGCTTGTCCGTTAGCACTGACAACATTACGCAAAAGCTGCTGCTCCCAGTCGTTACTCGGGCATGGATGAGTGTGATGTCTGTAGGTTAGTTAGGTTAAATTACACTCCTGGAAATGGAACAAAGAACACATTGACACCGGGGTGTCAGACCCACCATACTTGCTCCGGACACTGCGAGAGGGCTGTACAAGCAATGATCACACGCACGGCACAGCGGACACACCACGAACCGCGGTGTTGGCCGTCGAATGGCGCTAGCTGCGCAGCATTTGTGCACCGCCGCCCTCAGTGTCAGCCAGTTTGCCGTGGCATACGGAGCTCCATCGCAGTCTTTAACACTGGTAGCATGCCGCGACAGCGTGGACGTGAACCGTATGTGCAGTTGACGGACTTTGAGCGAAGGCGTATAGTGGGCATGCGGGAGGCCGGGTGGACGTACCGCCGAATTGCTCAACACGTGGGGCGTGAGGTCTCCACAGTACATCGATGTTGTCGCCAGTGGTCGGCGGAAGGTGCACGTGCCCGTCGACCTGGGACCGGATCGCAGCGACGCACGGATGCACGCCAAGACCGTAGGATCATACGCAGTGCCGTAGGGGACCGCACCGCCACTTCCCAGCAAATTAGGGACACTGTTGCTCCTGGGGTATCGGCGAGGACCATTCGCAACCGTCTCCATGAAGCTGGGCTACGGTCCCGCACACCGTTAGGCCGTCTTCCACTCACGCCCCAACATCGTGCAGCCCGCCTCCAGTGGTGTCGCGACAGGCGTGAATGGAGGGACCAATGGAGACGTGTCGTCTTCAGCGATGAGAGTCGCTTCTGCCTTGGTGCCAATGATGATCGTATGCGTGTTTGGCGCCGTGCAGGTGAGCGCCACAATCAGGACTGCATACGACCGAGGCACACAGGGCCAACACCCGGCATCATGGTGTGGGGAGCGATCTCCTACACTGGCCGTACACCTCTGGTGATCGTCGAGGGGACACTGAATAGTGCACGGTACATCCAAACCGTCATCGAACCCATCGTTCTACCATTCCTAGACCGGCAAGGGAACTTGCTGTTCCAACAGGACAATGCACGTCCGCATGTATCCCGTGCCACCCAACGTACTCTAGAAGGTGTAAGTCAACTACCCTGGCCAGCAAGATCTCCGGATCTGTCCCCCATTGAGCATGTTTGGGACTGGATGAAGCGTCGTCTCACGCGGTCTGCACGTCCAGCACGAACGCTGGTCCAACTGAGGCGCCAGGTGGAAATGGCATGGCAAGCCGTTCCACAGGACTACACTCAGCATCTCTACGATCGTCTCCATGGGAGAATAGCAGCCTGCATTGCTGCGAAAGGTGGATATACACTGTATTAGTGCCGACATTGTGCATGCTCTGTTGCCTGTGTCTATGTGCCTGTGGTTCTGTCAGTGTGATCATGTGATGTATCTGACCCCAGGAATGTGTCAATAAAGTTTCCCCTTCCTGGGACAATGAATTCACGGTGTTCTTATTTCAATTTCCAGGAGTGTATTTGATACCTCACAACAAGGATTAGGATAATTTTAAGGAAAGGCATATGGAGAGTGAACCCACATATTTAGTCATTTGCTATTTTATGTAATACACTTTGCTGCTTTACAGCAATTACTGTAATTCGAAATTTAAACTTGTCAGGAATTGAGGGGGCCCACACTAATTACAAAAGTTGAACAGGATGAGTTCATTAATTTAAAAAACCTTTATAATCTATACCATTAAGAACAGGGCTTAAAACAAGTGGGAAAATACAAGTAAGAACTCACACCAACTAGACGTGCGTGCAAGCTGGTTCAAATAAATTGAGTTAACCTGTTACATAAATACAAATGAGTGTCACTGAAGGCACTAACAATTCACAAGCGTCGGCAAAATATTAAGCAACAGGCAACAACAACCCAAAATACAGTAAGGCTAACACCTGATTGTGTCTGCTGGAAAGCTCTTAACAATTTATAACCCTTAAGCTATAAAATACGCAATCCCCCAAAACACAATAAAACCTGGGAAGGCATGCAATTTCAATGTGACTTCCACCTGGCACACAACAACAGATACATTGACACTTGAATAAATGTACAGTACCCGAAAATACAAGATAAGCTGGGAAGACATGCAGTTTAAATGTGACTCCCAAATGGCACACACCAGCAGAAACATTAACAATGATCCTTAAGTTAATATGCAGTCACCCAAAACACAAAAATGGAGACAAATCGTAACACACGGCTATCACAGGCAACCTGCAGGCAAGTTTCACTATGAACAGAGTTACACTACGCGGTCAAAAGTATCCGGACACCCCCAAAAACATACGTTTTTCATATTAGGTGCATTATGCTGCCAACTACTGCCAGGTACTTCATATCAGCGATCTCAGTAGTCTTTAGACAGAGTGAGAGAGCAGAATGGGGCCCACCGCGGAACTCACGGACTTCGAACACGGTCAGGTGATTGTGTGTCACGCGTGTCATACGTCTATGCAGACCATCACAAAGGAATTCCAAACTGCATCAGGATCCTCTGCGAATACTATGACATGCAGGTGGTAAGAAAACTTGGATTTCATGGTCGAGCGGCTGCTCATAAGCCACACATCACGCTGGTAAATGCCAAACGACGCCACGCTTGATGTAAGCAGCGTAAACATTCGTCGACTTAACAGTGGAAAAACGTTGTGTGTAGCGACGAATCACGGCACACAATGTCGTATTCCGATTTCACGGTGTGGTTATGGGGAATGCCCAGTGAACGTCATCTGCCAGCGTATGTAGTGCCAACAGTAAAATTCGGAGGTGGTAGTGTTATGGTGTGGTCATGTTTTTAATGGAGGGGGCTTGCACCCCTTGTTGTTTTGCGTGGCACTATCATAGCAGGGGCCTACATTGATGTTTTAAGCACCTTCTTGCTTCCCACTGTTGAAGTGCAATTCGGGGATGGCGATTGCATCTTTCAACACGATCTAGCACCTGTTCATAATGCACGGCCTGCGGTGGAGTGGTTAACGACAATAACATTCCTGTAATGGACTGGTCTGCACAGAGTCCTGACCTGAATCCTACAGAACACCTTTGGAATGTTTTGGAACGCCGACTTCGTGCCAGGCCTCACCGACCGACATCGATACCTCTCCTCAGTGCAGCACTCCGTGAAGAATGGGCTGCCATTCCCCAAGAAACCTTCCAGCACCTTACTGAACATACGCCTGCGAGAGTGGTAGCTGTCATAGGCTAAGGATGGGTCAAACCATACTGAAGTCCAGCATTACCGATGGAGGGCGCCACGAACTTGTCAGTCATTTTGAGAAAGGTGTCGGGATACTTTTGATCATATAGTGTACCTAATGACTGTGGATATAAATGGAAAAGATCGACAGTTAATACTCGTAAGTAAACGGCATTAAAACTTAACATGCTCCAGAAATAGTAATAAGGGAGAAAGGAGTAGGAGATTAGTGTATAACGTCCCGTCGACAACGAGGTCATTAGAGACGGAGCACAAGCTCGGGTGAGGGAAGGATGGGGAAGGAAATCGGCCGTGCACTTTCAAAGGAACCATCCCGGCATTTGCCTGAAGCGATTTAGGGAAATAACGGAAAACCTAAATCACGATGGCCGGAGACGGGATTGAACCGTCGTCTTCCCGAATGCGAGTCCAGTGTGCTAACCACTGCGCCACCTCGCTCGGTGCAAGGGTGAAAGGTTTGAATAAATAGTTAAAGAGCAAATATAGAGACAAGGGTCTACGGGCTTGCAGAACACAGTTTAATGTTTACGTGCTTGCCGAATTCTCAATATTGAACAGATCAAGAGTTCGAGATTTAAGTGATGACACTCCGCTGTGGCACGTGTCAAACGATCAAATTCACTTAACTGAGTCAATACGAGGCGCCTGATTGTGAGGCACCCTAGACGTCATGCGGTAACGGGAGTGTCGCCGCAAAGATAAAAAAAAAAGGTACGTCTCTGCTCCGAGCCCAAGAAACAGGAACGCGTCGTTTGCTCCCACAACTGCCCTGTCAATACACATCAGAAGCGAACAGTAATCTGTGCAAATAAGACTAGAAACGAGAATGTCTAGAACTTATTCCTGAAGTCACTATACATACAAGTTAAAAGCTTAACACCCCTCAAAATTACTTGAAAATTAACACAGTGAAGCATCAGCACCTGCAAATCGAATTACTTGGGCATTCGTGTCTATAAAAAGTTCCTTGCCTTCGACACAGATCACCTTACAATGTCTTCAATTCAATTTACAACAGAGGAGTACCAATAAAGAAACAACACATAACTACACTCAGGTGTGATGGAGTCGTGACTTCCGAGATTCCAGGCAGAGGTGTTATTGCCGCCAATCCGTACAGGTGATCTCCCAGCTTGCATAGTCAGTCCGGAACTTCCTGACCAGGGTGCACGCGACGTCCGCTGCTCTTCCCGCAACTCTCGGCTATCAGCCCTTAATCCAGCTGTCAAAGCTCGCCTCCGAGCGACTTAACCACTCACGGCTTTTCGAGACCCGTACCAGACAGCAGGAGATACCAAAACCAACATCCTCCCATCCACGTGCCCTCCAGCTAACTCAGTACCGAAAACCTTTAACACATCCCTCGACCAGAGACCCTAGTCCCCGACATATGACGAGGATCGATATGAGCAGACCAAGTAGTTAGTGGCGCCATCAGAATGCCACACCCCCCTGCGGGTCCGGGGTGAGAATAGGCCCGAGGTATTCCTGTCTGTCGTAAGAGGTGACTAACAGGAGTTTCAACCGTTTCGGCTTTCAATGAGATGGTCCTCATTGGAGTTTGACCTCCATTTTTCAAAATTCTACAGGAGTACGAGCCTTTTGGGGAAGGACACCTTACATGGTGTATCACCGGTCTTCAGTGCACTAAGACCTTGGCACTCATCATCGTAACGGCGTCGTAACTGCACCCACTGTTCATCAATTTGGGCCTAAACACATGATGGGTTGCATAAGTTACGCCCATACTGCGTCCCCATCTGCACCTACGATCATGATGGACTTTCCATGACACCCGAAAGCAAGCACGGTAGCCAGCCCGTTGTGGTGGGGCCGTCATGTACCCTCTAGATTGTAGCCCACTGACAAACAGGTATCGTACTGCCGATACCTGAGCTCCACCCCCCCCCCCCCCCCCACGTAAGCCAAGGAGTAGATGCCCATCTACCTGGGCATCAGGACTCCCGGCAATAGTCATCCTGCCAGGTGGCCCTTGCTGAGGTAGGGTGGCGCCCATGGGAAGAGCCCCTGGTCGAAGTGGGTGGTATTGGGGCGGACGTTTCGCAGATGAAACGTCAACATGCATCAGGTCGCTCTGCTGCTGCATCTTCTAAGAGGAAAGGTTCTGTCTCTGTCTCTGGCTCTGGCTCTGGTACTTCTACCTTTCCCCCCTTGGCCACTCCCTGGGAGGAAGGACAGGCCTGCCGGCTTGGGGCAAAATACTTCCTCCGCTATTTAGTCTGTTCTCGGACCGATGGGGGGACGTTCGTCACCTCCAATTCCATGTTCTTTGTACAGCATACCGAGGATATATTCGGAGAAATCGAGGCTCTTAGTAAAATGCTTTCAGGGTCCATTCTCATAAAGACCACCTCCGCTACACAGTCGGCGGTGCTCCAGGCATGCGACCGTCCATTGTCCCACATCTGGCGCTCAATAGGACGCAGGGGATTATTTTCCATCGGGACCTCCTGCTGCAATCTGATGAGAAGCTCAGGGCCACCCTGGAGCACTGTGGCGTGCATTTCGTCCGGCGAGTCCAGCGCGGCCCCAAAGATCGACGCTGGGGCCTTTATCCTCGCCTTCGAGGGGGATGTTCTCCCAGAGAAGGTAAAGGTGATGTGCTACCGGTGCGACGTTTGACCTTACGTCTCGCCTCTTATGCGATGCTTTCGATGTCTGCTCTTCGGACACATGTCGTCACGGTGTGAAGCTGACCCCCTTTGTGGCGTTTGTGGACATCCTCTTCGTGAGGAACATACATGCACCCCACCACCTCGGTGCGTCAAATGTCGTGGCCTCCACTCGCTAGATCTTTCGACTGCCCTGCATTTCAGAAGGAGAAGAAGATACAAGAATTGAAAACCTTGGACTGTCTGTCTTATTCTGAGGCCAGGAAGAAATATGACCGTCTCCGTCCCGTGATGTCGACAACGTCCTTTGTTTCGGTCATGTCCACTCTTTCTGCAGTATCCTCACCCCTATCCTGTCCCCCCTCCACCACCTCACCCCGTCCAGGTTCTATGCATCTGCCTCCCAAATCCCTCCCTTCCAAATACTCTTCCCTTGCGGCCCCTGCCCCCTCTGCCACAGGGGCCGCCCTTCCTCCTCCTCCTCCTCCTCCTCCTCCTCTGCCGCCGCCGCCGCCTGAGAAGCGATCCTCTTCTCAGGCGTTCATTGGGGAAACGTTACGGACCACGGCTTCCAAGGTCTCAGTTTCGCCGGGACGCTCTGCTGCCAGGCGTTCAGCTGGCCTGTCGTCGGCGGACGATGCTGCTCCTCCTGCGCAACCCAGGATTGTGGCCGCAGCTGGCGACGACTCGATGGAATAGGATCCGCCTCCCGACGGTTGTAGCGATGTTCCCTCGAAACCTTGCCCTCCACAGCTGTCGAGATGACCAGCTCTTTACCCATTTCATTCCCCTTTTCTCTGATTCGCGATGGCTCTGTTACATTGGAACATAAGAGGTATTCGATCCAATCGGGAGGAATTACAACTGCTCCTCCGCCTGCACTGTCCGCTCGTCATTGGTCTCCAGGAAACGAAGTTACGCCCAAATGATCATATTGCTTTTACCCACAACACCTCCGAGTGATCTGACCACCCTACTCCAAGCAATAGCTGTCCATATTACTCTTTCTGCTTTTACTAATCTGTTTGTACTGTGTACACTCCATCGTCATCTGGAGTTAGTCGGGCTAACATGATGCACCTGATTGAACAGCTTCCTCTGCCATTTTTATTGTTTGGCGACTTCAATGCCCATCATCCCCTTTGGGGTTCTCCTGCATCCTGTCAGAAAGGCTCCTTCTTCGTGGATGTTTTCAACCATCTCAATCTTGTTTGCCTCAATACGGGCGCCCCGACTTTCCTCTCGGACACTACTCATACCTACTCCCACTTGCAACTCTCGATCTGTTCTACCACTCTTGCCTATCGGTTCGAGTGGTATGTCCTTTCTGACACCTATTAGAGCGAACATCTCCCCTGTGTCGTTCGTCTCCTGCACCACACCCCATCCCCACGTCCCTCGAGCTGGAACATACTGAAAGCTGATGGGGGACTTTACTCCTCCCTGGCGACCTTTCCGGACCAAGATTTTCTCAGCTGTGACAGTCAGGTCGAATACCTCACGGCTGTTATCATCAAGCTGCCGAACGTTCGATTCTTCATACTACCTCTCCTTCACGTCGTGTTTCATTCGCCTAGTGGAGTGAGGCTTGCAGAGATGCTATCCGTGCTCGACGACGTGCTTTACGCACCTTTCGCCGCCATCCTACGTTGGCGAATTGTATTAATTACAAACGACTCCGAGCGCAATGTCATCGAGTCATCAAAGACAGCAAAAATGTTTGTTGGGCCTCTTTCACAAGCTCCTTTAACAGTTTTACTCCCTCTTCTGCCGTCTGGGGGTGGCCTGCGCCGGCTGTCGGGCATTAAGGCCCACTCCTTGATACATGGCCTGACTTCAGAAAATGAGGTACTTGTGGACCCTGTGGATGTCTCCATAGCCTTCGGCCGCTTTTTCGCGGAGGTTTCAAGCTCCGCCCATTACCACCCTGCCTTTCTTCCCAGAAAAGAGGCAGAACAGGCTTGGCGACCTTCCTTCCACTCACTGAATCTGGAAGATTATAATGCCCCCTTTACCACGCGGGAACTCGAACGTGCACTTGCACTGTCCCAGTCCTCTGCTCCGGGTCCATATGCCATTCACGTTCAGATGCTGACACACCTTTCTCCGGCAGGCAAATGCTTTCTTCTTCATACGTATAATCGCGTCTGGACCGAAGGTCAGGTCCCCATGCGTTGGCGTGAGGCCGTCGTTGTTCCCATACCCAAACTCGGGAAGTATAGACACCTGCCTTCTAGTTACCACCCCATTTCTCTTACAAGCTGTGTCTGCAAGGTGATGCAGTGCATGGTTAACACTCGGTTGGTTTGGATTCTTGAATCTCGACGGCTACTTACCAATGTTCAATGCGGTTTTCGTCAACGCCGCTCCACTGTTGACCATCTTTTGACCTTGTCGACGTTCATCATGAACAACTTTTTGCGAAAGCGCCAAACTGTAGCTGTGTTCTTCGATTTGGAGAAGGCTTATGATACCTGCTGGAGATGAGGTATCCTTCGCACTATGCACAGGTGGGGCCTATGCGGTCTCCTGCCCCTTTTTATTGATTCATTTTTAACAGATCGAATGTTTAGGGTACGTGTGGGTTCCGTATTGTCCTATGTCTTCCTCCAGGAGAACAGAGTTCCTCAGGGCTTTGTTTTGAGTGTAGCCCTTTTTGCCATAGCGATCAATCCAATTATGGATTGCATTCCACCTAACGTCTCCGGCTATCTTTTCGTCGATGACTTCGCGATCTACTGCAGCGCCCAGAGAACATGCCTCCTGGAGCGCTGCCTTCAGCGTTGTCTTGACAGCCTATACTCATGGAGTGTGGCTAATGGCTTCCAGTTCTCTGAAGAGAAAACGGTTTATATCAACTTTTGGCGATATAAAGCATTCCTTCCACCATCCTTACATCTCGGTCCCGTTGTTCTCCCATTCGTGGAGACAACGAAGTTTTCAGGGCTCACACTGGACAGGAAACTTTGTTGGTCTCCGCGTGTCTCTTATTTGGCTGCCCGTTGTACATGTTCCCTTAATGTCCTCTATGTTCTTAGTGGTTCATCTTGGGGAGTGGATCACACTGTCCTGCTTCGCTTATATCGGTACATAGTCCGATCAAAGCTGGATTATGGGAGCCTTGTCTACTCGTCTGCTCGGCCATTCCTCTCATGCCATCTCAACTCCATCCTTCATTGGGGGTTACGTCTTGCGACCGGAGCATTCTATACTAATCCCATCGAGAGTCTTTATGCTGAAGCTTCCGAATTACCATTGACCTACCGGCGCGACGTACTGCTTTGTCATTATGCCTGCCAGCTCTTGTCAATGCCCGACCACCCCTCTTATCAGTCCTTGTTCGACGATTCTCTCGACCGTCAGTATGGGTTGTATGTGTCTACCCTGCTGCCGCCTGGAGTCCGCTTTCGTCGCCTGCTTCAACAATCGGATTTACCCTCCCACCTTCAGAGAGGGTGAGAGCCCAACACCACCTTGGCTCCAGGCTCCGATTCACATTCATCCTGACCTCAGCTCGCTCCTGAAGGAGGGTACTCCAGATGCAGTGTATTGCTCACAGTTTGCCGAACTTCGTGCGCGACTCGGCAGTAACACCTTTATTTACACTGATGGTTCCAAAACTGACGATAGGGTCAGCTGTGCCTTTGTCGTCGGGGACGTCACCTTTAAATACCAGCTCGTCGACCAGTGTTCCAGTTTTACGACCGAGCTTTTTGGTCTCTATCAGGCCGTTCAGTATGTCTGCCGCCACCGCCATTCTCTGTATGTACTCTCCTCTGATTCACTCAGTGCTCTTCAGAGCCTTGGAGCTCCATATCCAGTCCATCCCTTGGTGCAACGGATTCAGCAATCTCTCCATTCTTTTGCTGATGATGGCTCTCCTGTTAGCTTTATGTGGGTTCTAGGCCATGTAGGAGTGCCTGGGAATGAGGCTGCTGATGCTGTGGTCAAGGCTGCAGTCGTCCTGCCTCGGCCAGCCTCCCTTTCTGTCCCATTGTCTGACATTAGTGGGGTTGTTTGTAAGAGGTTTGTGTCATTATGGTGGGATACTTGGTCGTCACTTCAAAAAAATAAGCTCTGGGCCATAAAACCGTTCCCATAGCACTGATTAATAGCACTATTAATTCTAAACACATTGTAGCTCTGCGTCTAGACATCATGAACACTGCGCTGAATCATTAAGCTAAAAATTGTTAGTATAAACGAGGGTGTGATGCAGCGAGTTTCAGAAAACGGCGGTATTTTTGCGTAAATAACTTTAGGCAGCGTGCTTTTACCTTCTTCTGACCCGAGAATCATTTGGTTGAGTTAGTTAGAGAACTTACAGTTTAATATATAAGTGTGTTTCGTTCTCAAATGATGTTGTTATAGTAGTCCTGTCTATAGGGTTGGCTGTTAAAGGTGCAGTCAGATTGGATCTTTCCACCATCCTCCACACCTACACATCCCTCATATCCTCTGTTATGCCATCGTTGTCCGGATCTCCGCCCCCCCCCCCCCCCCCCCACACACACACACTTTTACAAGGCCCTCCAAATCCTCGAACGCCATCTGCTCCGCCTTGCCTTCAGTACCCGCCTTCCTTCCCCCACACGACTCCTATATGACCTCATCCCCTTCCCCCACCTCCTCCATTTCCTCCAACATCTACAAATCCTTTACACTGTCCACAGACTTGATCCCCCTCCACCCCCCACCCATTGCCAAGCCTCTAACACTGTATCCGTCCCTCTCTCCATCTTCTTCATCAGGGCAATTTCCAGCACATCCCCCTCCCAGATGTTGAACTTTGCTGTGACATATACCCTTCCTACCAACGGTAACCTGGCCTTGTTCCCTACCCCCTCCCCAGGACCTCCTTTTCCTCTCCCCTCCTTCTCCCACAGCAGATATTCCTCCTTCCCTCCCTGAGTCCCTGCACTCCCTCCTCGACTGCTTCCCTCCCACGTGTTTCCCTTCCTGGCCCTTTTTGGAGCGTCCCCCACTTATCTCCTCGCTCTCCTCCCACCCTTCCTTCTTCCCTTCTCCTCCCCTCTCCTCTCCTCCCTCCCTTCTTCCCTCCTCTCTTCTCTTTACGCCCCTGGCAGATCCTCTCAGTATGCTCTATTGTTATGTTTGGTGCTGTTCTCCCGTGCATCTAGAGCTGTGATTTTAATGGTGTGCTCGTCTTGTGAACAGTGTTACTGTCAGTGATTGTTATTTGCTACACCATCTGTCACTACTCTTCTCCTCTGGTCATATTTCACTTTGCATTCTTTAATTGTCCCAATATGTGTTTTTTTTAGTGTGCACTACTTTTTTACTGTTTTTATCTCCTTTTTACTGTCGCCCCCCTTTTTGTCTGTTCTCTTTCACACTGTTCCCCATTTTTATATCTATGTACGCCCTATTTTTCCAATGCCCCAAATGGTGCATTGAAACATAATAAAGCGAAAAAAGGTGCAGTCCTACCCTTCATCAGTCCCAACGCCTTCTTCAGAATCACCTTGGCCTTTTTGTCACATGGAGTAGCCAGTGGCACCTAAAAATCAATCCTTCCAAGTCTCAGGCAATCACTGTAGGTCACCCCACTCACTCCTTCTGGCTCCTTGATTTTCCCCTTTCCATCTGTGCCTGTCCTGTCTGCCCCTCCCCCACACTCACCTACTTTAGACTCACCTTTGACCATGACCTCACCTGGATCCCTCATCTCCGCTTTATCCAATCCAAAGCCCACAACTGACTCCATCTCCTTAAACTCCTCTTTGGCTAGACATGGGGTTGAACCCCTCTACCATCCTCCACACTTACAAATCCTTGGTCTGTCCCATCCTCTGTTATGCCAGTCCTTTCTGGATATCCATCCCCCCCCCCAAATTCTTTAAATCCCTCGAAATCGTCAAGCACCATGCCCTCTGCCTCGCCTTCTGTATATGCCTCCTGTCCCCCATGCAGATCCTCTGTGATCTCATTCCTTTCCCAAATCTCTTCCTTTTCTTCAAACATATCTGAGCCCTCTACACCTCCCGCAAACCTCGACCGCCCATCCCCTGGTTGCTTCTCTCCTCTCCAACCCAAACTCACTGCCGTGCCTTCACCATTGTGTCCCCACTACCCTCCACTTCTTCACCCTTCATCAGTTTTCCCAAGGTGTCTTCTGTCAACTTCCCCTCCTGGATGATGGCCTCTCTCTCTCCATATATCCCTCCTATCAACTGATCCTCACCTTCCCCTCCCTACCTCTGTCCTTTTCCCAGACTCCCTCTCTCCCCTCCTCTGCCTTCCGCACTTCTTCTCTTGTCTACCCTGCCCTGCTCTGCGCCTGTGTACTCTCCCTACATCCCTACATCGGCTCCCCCCTTTGCTTTTCCCTCTCCTCCCCCTTTTTTCCCATCATCTGTATGGATCCTCCCGACTATCTGCCTTAGGCTGTAGTGTGTCATTTTCTTGTGTATTCTACAGTGCAGTGGTTAAGTGAGTGTTCAGTGTTGTGCATCCCCTTTTTTGTGTTGCAGACACAAACCATACTGTCGCTAGGTGTGATTTTTTATCTCTTGCAACCAGAAACCAGACTGTCGCCATGTTTTCTATAATACTTACTGTGTGTCTTAATTAGCATCACCAACCCTTTCCACAATGTTCTACCATTTTACAGTTTTGAAAAGTCACCGTTTTTATCGCTTGTTTTTATTGTTTGTTATCTTCTTATTATGTTTTTAACTCTTCTGTAGGCTGAAGAGCGGCATATTAAGCTGCTGCCAGCCCACCTCCTTCTGGGGGAAATCGAAACTCAATACAGAAATAAGAAAAGAAAGGTGCAGTGAGACAGTGGGTCACTATCCTAATATTGTTATCACCTATCCTTATGTTCCTCCCAGCAGCAGGAGGCTACTCCCCTGTAATTCACTGATAGCTGGCTGTCCTGTTATTATTACCACTGATCCTTCCCACATAGGGTTTTTGGCTAGACTGGGTGGAGCAACTGTAGAGTGCTAGATTAATGGCGAAAATATCCACTCCACAGCTAGCAATTATTGATGAGCCGGCCACGGTGGTCTAGCGGTTCTAGGCGCTCAGTCCGGAACCGCGCGACTGCTACGGTCGCAGGTTCGAATCCTGCCTCGGGCATGGATGTGTGTGATGTCCTTGGGTTAGTTAGGTTTAAGTAGTTCTAAGTTCTAGGGGACTGATGACCACAGATGTTAAGTCCCATAGTGCTCAGTGCCATTTGAACCATTTGAATTATTGATGAAACTGGATGGAGCTGCTGTCTAATAATCGATCAAAGGCAACTAAATTGTTTAAACAAACAATATACAGCACTGTATACAAAATAAAGACTTACACCTGGCCTATCAAGCAGCCCAGCACAGACTGAGTCCTTTCCTATCAATTTCCATATGGAGGAGGGGGGAGGGGGGAGGACCAGCAGCGCCCTCTGGTGTTGGTGTTGTTAAATAGGTCAGTTGGTCTCCAGAGGTCAAGGTAAACATACAAAATTCAATATTTCCACCAATAAATTAGAATTTACTGACATTTTTCACTGATTCGCTATCTTATATTACATCATGTGAGGAGGGGGTATGGGAGTTGCCTGAAGGAGACTCATGTGCCAACTGAGCAAAACCCATGGCGTCATCAGGGGGTAATTATTTGATCAATTTATTTAATTTGTGTAATTAATTTGATATCAAAAGTGGCAGGGGACCCGATTTGTCCCTCTACTTCAGTCCAAATATCGATAGAATTTCATGGTGGATTTGTGTACAATTTAGATGTAGCTGCTTTATCCACCAGAATTGTACTGTCCTGCATACATCAACTTTGTTTCCAGTTGTTGCGCTATTTCATTCGCACACTGTGATGCATCTTTTAATCGTGCCGCAGCAGAAACGTCAATAGGGAGAACATGTGCTCTCTTCTGGCAATTCATTTCTCTTGTTGAGTAATGCCAATTCCTTATCTTCATTCATGTAGAATATATAATCTTGTCAAATTGAATTAAGGGGGGACATATGAAAAAATACACGGGTACTTATAAGCTAATGTAACTTTTAGTCTTTGAGAGATAACTGAACCAAATTTTGCACATGTTGTTATTATGTTATTGCGTATAATCTGCAATTTTCAATTTCTTGTCCTCATTGAAAGTTCCTGGATGCTTTTAGAACATATACTATCACATGTGGAACATTTTCTCAAGGCTTACTTAATTTACCATTAAAAAAAGCGGTAGATTATTCTTAGTAATTAGATAAACAAATCTGTGTACCAGATTTTTTAATCAGCCTTAGAACTGAGGCAACAATTTTTGAAATTTATGTGTATGATTCATTTTTATTTCACATAAATTTAAATAATGTTTGCAGTAATGCATTTTGAAAATTTTGTGCCACAGGAAGCTGCTTTATGGTATTTACAAAGACTGTAACAAATTTCACCTTTTTCTCTCCAGTGATTCAGCTGAAAATGTTCCTTATACCGGTACACTGAAAAATGAAACTTGCGGGAAATGCAGAAAAAATACTTTATTAGCATTTGTGCCAGAAGCAAGTATCTTAATGTTAGCCTTAACCATACATTTGGTCTCTTTGGTCTTCATGCAGCTCTTTTCATCTAGTCTGATCCTTATAGCGTGCTCTTTTGGCAATATCCTTCATTGACACTTCAGAACTAGCAATACCTACGTCATCAGTGTTGTTCAATAGGTTTTCAGTGAAGTAACGTGCATCTAATCCTAGTCTCATAAGGGTCCTGATTCTTCCAGTCTTACCACCACTGAAGACGAGACAAGCATCATATGAGGAAACTTTTACCATAGTAGATGGAGCAAAATGTCTTTGGGCGTCTCTTCTAGATGAGATTATTAAATCTTTCTTTAATAAATCGTAATTAACTCATCGCAAATCAACTGATAGCCTCATATGCTCTACAGATGTCTTCTCTGATGGCAGAGAATAAAAAAATTCCGCAAACAAGGTCAGAGCCATGTAGAAAAGGGGCCGTGACACAGTGCATTGGTTGGAAAATGATGGCTTTAACACCATTTGTAGCACGACTTAAACTCTGAACACTGGTGACAATGTTTCTAATATGCTATACAAGCAGCTGGTGGCAACAAATTTCAACACTATTCTAAGAATAACTTTCCCTGAATGCATTTTGAATTAGAATCATTTTTTCGTTTCTTACGCAAGCGTGGTAATTTACTGCTTCCATTTTGCCGTTCCGTTTCTAATTTACTATGGGCTGGAGCGGGGGAAACTTCCTATCATTTTAATGCTTTTCTGTTCGAACAGTTTCCAGCGTGCGACAGATCTGTTTCACACAAATAACCCATTGTTGTGGATTAGCGGCTTCCAAAATGAAAAGGCTGCCTTATTTTTTAATTCATATCGAGTAATATCCATACAAAAAGGGTGACACATGGGAGGCGGACGGTTTTGAACTGCGTAGTACTGAGGGCGCGGTGGTAGGAGGTGGTCGTGGTGGGGATAGTTCTGTTCCACACAAGACGCCATTTCATTTACACAGTCACTAAGGAGCAGTGGGACTTGCAACGTCGAGTGTTTGTCTGTGACAGTTTCGTGAAAAGTGGTGAGTCTATTATTGCTACGCAGCGATTGTTTCGTGTGCGGTTTAATGTCGGTCGACATGGAGCTATTCCGATCCGTAACATAATCCTCAGATGGGTGGAAAACTTCAGATCAACTGGAAACATACTGGATAAGAAGCACCCTGGCTCGAGACGTAGAGTAACGACACCAGGAAATGTTGAAAGGGTAAGGCAAGAGGCAGTCAGAAGCCCAGGACGCTCTGCTAGACGTCATGCTAGTGAGTTACGAATCAATCATGAACCGGTTAGACGAATTTTGCATAAAGAATTAAAAATCCATCACTACAAAATGCTAATTGTCCAACAACTTAAGGAAACTGATTTTGCTGTACGAGAAGACTTTGCTTACAGAATGCAAGTGATTTTGGGATCGAATGAAAATGAAATTTTATTGATGAGCGATGAAGCTCATTTTCATTTAAACGGGACCGTGAATAAGCAAAACCTACGTTACTGGGCAACAGAGCATCCACAACTCATCCACCAGCGTCCTCTACACTCAGAAAAAGTAACAGTCTGCTGGCATTCCTGGACCTGATTTTTTTTTTTAGGAGAAAGTGCCCATAGTTACTGTTAATTCGGTTCGTTACATTTGTGTGCTTGAAACATTATTGAAACCAAACTAAGAAGACGACGAATCCCTTTAAAACGCGTTTGGTTCCAGCAGGATGGGGCAATATCGCACAGCGCAAACACGTCAATGACAGTTCTTAGATGCATGTTTCCTGGCCAGATTATCTCACGTTTTGGCAATGTTCCTAGGCCTCCCAGGTCTCCCGACTTGTCAGTATCTGACATTTCTCTGTGGGGGTACCTTAAGAACTGTCTACAGCCTCAAACCACGAAATTTGGACGAGCTGAAGAATGCAATCATTCAAGAAATTGCTGCCGTCCCTGCAGAGATTTTAGTCCGTCTGATGGAGGATTTTGAGAAGAGTCTTGAGTCCTACATTCGAAATGACGGACATCACCTTGACGACATTATTTTTCACAAATAACTTTGTTAACTAAAATGGCAAATAATGATCTTTGATTTTGTGTAAATAAACATGCATTAATTTTAAAGTTGGCTGAGTATTATATTATTAAAAGCCGTCCGTCACCCCGTGTGTCAACCTGTTTATAAAAATGGCTGTCTGTAGGTGTGTATCCTCGTAAACTGTCCAACCGATTTCAATTAAACTTTGTCCACATCACTTACTGCTGGAAATCATCGCTGTGGGAATATGAACCACCTTCCTATGAAGGGGTCGGGCTTTGGCGTGAAAAAGCAGAGTAGCCCATGACATTCGAATAGCCGTACTGTAGTCATCCAGTATTTCGGAATGAGAGCACTTAGACACTCGCAACGAACTTACGCACAATACCAAACGTTTACGAAACTTTTTCTCACTGGCGACCCTCACATAATGCTGAGAGGAGAAAAGTTTATCGCTTACTACTTTTTCGATGTTCATGCAGTAAGACTACCGCATGAAGCATGGCGTTTTAATTCATTACTTCTTTACTACTAACTGTATTCGTGACATTTTGTAGACAGCGTTCACATATACCTCTGTATAATAGAAAAAGTCATAAATGGTATTGTGCGACACATAGTTAATGAGATGACATCAAATATTGAGATGCATGAAAAACTTGCCACATCTTGCTTGACGTTTTGATTTATTACTTCTTTACTACTAATTCTATCCGCAGCACATTTCGCAGCTAGTAGCCACATACATCACTGGATGGGCCTGCAAAATTATATTGTTGTATAGCACGTACTTTAAGAGAGATGACTTCATAAACATTGAGCGCGTGAAAATAAAACTGCAGGGGGAAATTCGCTAGAGATAAATGTAAAATGTATGTACAAATTTGTGTGAAATATTCTAACTATACGTGAAATATATTTTACTTGTGCGCACGTGGGCAAAGTCATGTTTGAAAGCTCATCCTAAACCCCCTGGAACGATTCCAACTAAATTTGGTACACAATTAGTTACAGTGTAGAAAGAAATGCTGTTGGTGTAACAACCACCAATCTCCTATTAGGGAGAGCGTGATAAAGTAGAGCGAGAAGGGGGAAGAAAAGATGGACAGACAGCGAGTGGGAAGGAGGAGAAGGACACAAACAGGGGGGATAAGGCGATGGGCAGGCAGAGAGGGAAATGAACACAGAGAGGGGAAAGAGAAGGGGCTGGACAGAGACGAGTGAGAGATTGGCAGAAGGAAGGGGGTAAGGAGGAGGAGAAGAGACAAAGGGAGAGGAGGAAATGGATGGTGAAAGGGAAGAGGAGGAGATAAACAGGGAGAGTGCAGAGGAAGACAGAGAGGGGGAGGAGGAGATGGTACAGAGGGGAAGCAGAAGGAGATGGACTAATAGAGGTGGAAGAGGAGATGGTATAAGATGGGGGAGTGGGAGAAAGGCAGAGTGAGAAGGCACAGATGGACAGTGGAGGAGGAACGGATTGATGGAGAGAGTGGAAGGAGATGGACAGAGAGAGAGAGAGAGAGAGATGTTTTTTGGAGGATTTTAGGGCGCTCAACTACTAGGGTCATCAGCGCTTAGTCACAAATGTAAGTGCGCATATACTCTGGTAAAACGCAAAAGGGGGGGGGGGACACCAGAAAGTTCTTACAAAGACACAGATAAAATAATTAAAAGAGTTAGATGTCTTTGGACAAGTCCGTCAAAGTAATAAAACGAAGAACATCAGCGTCATCAGCTAAAATTTCCTGTAAGGTAGATGGCAGAGACAGGACAACACGAGATTGATTAAAACGGGGACACGACAATAAAACACGGCGCACTGTCAATGCATGACCACAAGGGCATTGCGGGGCTGGGCCACCGGATAGCAGGTAGCGGTGGCTAAACCGGCAATGCCCAATCCGCAACCTGGCCAAAATGACCTCCTCTCGCCGAGATGGTCGGGAGGAGGTTGTCCAAGCTCTATTATAGCACTATTATCAGTTTTATCAAGTTACTTACGAGTTGCAACCCATATCCTAGCCAATAGAAACATGGGGAATATGATATTTTCTTACAAATTTAGTGCCCATTATCTTACCTGAATATGGTGTCTCATGACGAAAAAGAAAACTTGCCCGTCACCTCGAGTCTAGTCCCGCGCCATCTAGCGATTGTATTGTTTACCTGAAGAGCCCGCCAGCTGAGAAACTGATGTTCGCTGAAGGCCAGGATAAGCCTCTACTTCTGGCTGCCTGACTACTGCCACTGCCAGCCACAACACAATGCCGCCTGACTAATGCAGCCCCATCCCCGACATAGACCTCTTAGTTTAAAAAATCTGAGAAGGGGGGGGGGGGGTGTTCTTTCGTCAATACACCTAGAATTTCTCAGGCGAAATGTTGATTTCTCCCTTTTATACAAGTTACTATCGAAGATAGAAGAAACCGAACCATACATGCGTTTTCATATCGCTAAAGTATCGTTACTTGTTGTGAAAACTGTGCAAAGCACTATGGCATAGGCTGCATATCCTCTACTTATTTTTTCATCAGGTAGTAAACTATCTTTTTTTATCTGTTGTGTTCTGCATCACGGAACTAGAGTATTAAACTCATTTTTGGCTCATGATGAAGTGCTAAGACCCTCTGTCATAGGATACTTTCGAACTCTCTCTTAAACAAATGTATCATCACATATCAAGTCTTTGAGGGCAACAGTCAACAGTACAGAGAAGTAGTAAATATCAGGTTTATACTACGCATGACTACATAAATTCGGAAAAATAGCTGATTTTATTACGATGTTCATCTCTCCCTGTGTAGGTGGGAAATTGAAATTCCATTAAAAGATATTGCTGCAATAATAAAAAATAAAACGCCTGATTACTGGTCCAGCTCTCGTATCATATCTGTGATAGTCTCACCCTCACTTCTACCCACCCGGCTGCTAACTGATAAGCTAATTAATTAATTTGATCATGAGATTCACTCTGAATAGTGAGTAATTTTTTCCTCCAGTAAGATTACACTCGCCAGGTAATCATTACAGACGCTTCCATGACATCACTGGAGGCTTCCCACAGGCTAGATAGTCAGTTCCTCTGATATCAAAATAGGCGGTAACTGTCATCAAATAGCTGGAGACAATCAACACCAACTGCGCTCTGTCCATCGGTTGTCATGCCATGCTGGTGGAAGTAAGACACTTGGCTTACAAGTATACTACTCCCGAACTGATCCTGCTGAGACCTGTCATTCTAGGGGGTAGTAGGATGTTCCACTCTCTTCTCCACCCCGCGATGCCTCTATCACTGGGTAGCATGCGAACAGCTTCACTGGGTCGCAATCCTGCACCCATGCTTCAGGGCTGTACCGCCCCCAGGTGACAACTCATCGCTCGCCATGTGGGTAGCTGTTAACGATTTCAGGCTCTCAAAAGTTGCCCCATCCTTATCAGAAGGATTGGGCGCTTAAATGTCACAGGGGGTAAATACCAGGACGTTGAACAATGTGCTTCCCCTCATCCCTCCTGCAAACCGAAACGTTCTGAGATGTGTTTTTGAAATATCCCAGAAAGGCTGAGACCGCGGGCAATAAAAAAAATACGTGTCTACTGACTGCCACATACCAAACGTGCCCAAGTCTGCAGACCTAGATTTCCCTCAGAATACAGCCCTATAGAAGCATTCCTGTTGGCTCCCACCACACAAGTGGGTGGATGATTCGAGAGCTTCAACGGGAACCCTTGAAAGAAAGATGATGTTCTTAACTGGGAACACTATCGAGAGCTGGCATTTGAAGCTGACTGCCAACATTCATTTTGCATAAGAACCACGTAAATAAGATACGAAAAATTAGGCTCAGAGGGAGACATATGGGTAGTATTTTTCTGTCGCTGTGTTTGTGAGTGGAATAGGAAAGGGAATGACTAGTAACGGTACAGGATACGCTCCACCACACAACTTGCGAAGTAAGCATATAGATATAAATTTAGGCTACCTATTAGGATGTCAGTCCATCCATTTATAGGCACACAAAACTCACAGAAGGATGTTGTCTCTTATTTATTGAGAAAACAAAAGATGGAACTACTGCTGCTGAGTGTTCTCTGTAGAAACCTTCGTATTAGCCTCTAGTTTTCTCGCTGCAGTCAGTTTGCGACATGTATGTGAGAGTTTGTAGTAAAATACTTAGAGGAAATGGCACAGAGCTCACCTCTCAACTCCCCTCTCAACTCACAGTATCGCTTACCTGCTGTACTCTCACGAATCTTCCAATCTTCTATATATAGCATTTGAATCCACCTGATTTCGACGAATAAGAGATATCCGCCACCAAGTTTCAGACCCCAGTTACTTCTCGCGAAATCTCATCATGTTCCAACAGCACTGTCCCATTAGTTAGAAGGCTGACTGATAGAGAGCTATCACAATGAGAGAAATAGCACACTGACTCACATAAGGAAATTCACAACCATGCAGACAGGACTGCACAAAGAAATTCAGAGGCATAACACCTACAATGCATCGATATCAAATTGCAGGCTATAAATATGACTCACTACATGTCCTAATCTCCTTTAATGCCACATCAGAGATACTACAGTGTAATGGTGTCTGAGTCTTCATTGACAGCACAGTCTCTCTCTCTCTCTCTCTCTCTCTCTCTCTCTCCTCTCATTATTTTCGTAACATCCAACAGAGTAGAACTGCAAATGATAAAGACTTCGTTAACATTACCTGGTACAGAACTCAATAAGATTTTACCACGTCTCTATCTTCCAATATATCAGGAAACAAATACCGCCTGCGTGTTGACATCTAGCAGATATGGTCATCCCATTAAATATACAGGTACTGGTCCATTGAACAAACGGCCTGTGATCAATGTCGCTTACACAAACAAGTGTAAAGTCACCCGTATTGTACGAGGACCATAGCCCAAAGTTTACCGATCACAAGACAGGGTTTTTGTGTTGTTCTTTCGTAAGCAGTTTGATAAATTGTTTTTTTTTCTGCTGAAACGCACCCAAGTAGTGTATAGTTTCGTACACCATCATTGATTTAGTTTTCTTCCACCACGACTTTGAGGGTTGCATCGTTTGCTTAAGTAACAATAATATATTTCAATCCACTGGCTCTCTCAGAAAGCTGGACATAGCATAGTGTAAACTATTCTGCTCCCACAATACACAGGATTGTTGAAATGGAAGACAGGGGCGGTGTTTCTTATTGACAAAAATGTGGAAGACATCGCAACATACGGAAACTGGAAGAATTTGTAGCGTTGTGGAGCGCTTCCAAACAGCTGCGCGAAGGTGATGACCACTACATTTAATCTCATCTTTCACGGTGAAGGGGTAGTAGATGTCTAGGTATTCCATTTTAAAGAGACCAAGAGCTTTGTTTCCTATATTGCAGCCATGTATGTTACAGTGCTGGCCATCCCCCAGAAGGTTTTTCTCCTTCCAGGATGTAAAGACATTACTTTCCCCGAAGATCGATAGTATTTTTTTTGTGCATTACTTGGCCATAGTAAGTATGTATCATTTATTTCAACTATTCTTTATTTGTTAATTCGTCACATTGTTTCTTCATTCATTTTACTACTGTTTTATATTTTATATTGAACGAATATGAATGTTCTGGTTCTATATGCTTCGTAAATCTTTGGTTAGGCTAGGAGAAGTACTGTGTCAGAGAGAGCGCGAACGACTATCGATACAGAGCGTGCGAATTGTTGTGGTACGCGGCCGGTTCGCAGGTGGAAAAACGTGCAAAGTTCGGCGTGAAAGACGGTGATACGCGGAGGAACAATTAATTACAGTGTGTCCGCTGTGTTAATAGGAGATCGCGCATTATTAAGTGAACAGTAAAACCTGAAAAGTATATTGAGTGTTTGCGGTGACGATTTTACAAACTGTGTGAACTTGTGACAATTACCCATGAATCAGACACCATTGTCGTGTGGAGACACTAACTGTGAAAGTGGAACAAACCTAAATGTTAAGTAAAAGAACAGTGCTGTGATTTGATCAAGAAACACGTATTATATCGTCCAAACTGTCTTAAAGGCGACGACGTAAATTGAACTGATGTTTAACGGACTGTTATAGTGATGAACACATGTGACTGTTTTCCTGTGGCAACACGGTGAAAGAACCGTGCGAAGTATTGGCATTAACCGGATATATATCGTAAATACTGAAGACATTGCATAATTCCGACCTACCCGCACCACGTGATTAATAAACTTTTAATAATAAAACGTCGCGCGCATAACGACAACGCACACACTGGAACTATTATTATCGCGCCAGTGCTGCCAGCTGATTCGACTACAGAGGAGACGTGGACCACCGCTGTAACTGGAGCATTAACGAAACAGGAGGATCCATTATTATCTTCACGCTACGAACCAAGATTCACTTCACACATCGTCCACGCGGACCACCGCTGACGTCATCGCACTGCCTACAGGAACAGTTAAGACATTAAAAGAAATTTATTACCCTCCCTCTCATTTCAAAATTAAAGACAATTGAAGTTAAATTAACTATTTTAAAAATACTGTCACATCATCTCAATTTTGTTTAGTCCCAATAAATATTCTTTCCATTATTTCGTCTTGTTGACAGTGTTGAAAACCCGCCAAATTAAAGTTCAATTAATAATTTCCTTTCAAAATTCTTCTCAGACATTTTGCTGCTCATTATAATTTTATTTTAACGTTTGTTTGTAACTTCTTTTTGAGGAAGTACACATTTTAATTTTGTGTAGTAAAGTTAGCTACCATAAAATTACATATATTACCAGCTGATGCTATCCGCCATAACTGCTTGAAAACTGCACCTATTTTCTCATTGGCTCTAAGCTTCAAAACAAAATTACGTATTTTGTGGGCATCTAGCAGATGCGCGATGTCTATGTAGAGGGTTGGGTTGTTTCAGGGAGAAGACCAGACAGCGAGATCATCGGGCTCACCGGATTAGGGAAAGACGGGGGAGGAAGTTTGAATAAGTTATTGAGTCCTAAAGAGAGCTATGTTTGGACAGAAGAATGTCAGAAAGCCTTTAATGAACTTAAGGAAGCTTTGAAAGAAGAAAAGATTTTACACCATCCTGATCTTAGTAAACCATTTTGTTTGGGGACTGATTCTAGTGACTATGGTATTGGAGTGGAATTGCTTCAAAATTTTGGCGATGAGGAAAATGAATATCATAGCCTTTGCAAATAGGTCATTGACCAGGTGTGAGAGAAATTACACTGTGACAGAGTGTGAAGCATTAGCACAGTTTGGGTGTTTCAAAAGTTTAGAGATTACCTATAAAACTATTATTTATACTGATCACAGAGCCCTTATATTTTTAAAAAGTTTTCGCTGTAACATAGACGGTTAACGAGATGGACTTTGTTCGTACAACAGTTTCCTTTTGAGATAAAGTATGTTAAAGGTACACAGAACAAATTTGCAGATACTTTGTCCAGGTTACTGTTGAGTGAAGATAATGAAGTAGGGTACGATATGTATGAGGAACATGTAAAATTATTTTATGTCAAAGATGTTCAAGGCGAAAAGAAAATTGAAGGGATTTGTAAAAACCTGGGAAGGTACCATAATCAGGATGAAATATGGAAGATGGTGGAAAGTGAGTTGGAAAGGAAGGATAGTAGCAATAAATTGCCAAAATATTACAAGATTCGTGATGGGGTATTGTTTAGGCGAACTGATGAAAATTCGGATGACTAGAAAGTGTGTTGGCCTCGGGAATATATAGATGAGATAATAGATTATATACATTTGAGTTTTGGACATGTAGGTGCTAAAAAGTGTGTACAGAAACTAAGGGAATGTGTGTCTTTTGACAACATGGTAAGTAGAGTGAACAACCGAATCAAAACCTGTGACAAATGTCAAAGAGCAAAAGTTACAAATCAAACATGTAAGCTTCCAATGCAAAATATTAAACCGAATGATGTGATGGCACTGTTATCAGGGGATCTTTATGGTGCATTGCCGAAAACTGAGAGAGGTTTTGTGTGCATTTTTGTAGTCTTAAAAGTATTATCTAAATTTAAAAAAACTCTATCCGTTACATAAAGCTGCTGGGAAAGCCATTTTGAGCAAGTTGGAAGGTGATTACTTTGTGAAGTTTAGGAAACCTAAGGCCATATTGTCTGACAATGGGTCACAGTTACCATGTAAGAAGTGGAAAGAAGGTCTTACTAATCAGGGAATCACCCACAGGGGAACCCCGTAGAACGTTATATGTGGGAGATGGCAGATTCTGCCGTACCTACTGTAGCAGTAACCACAGTTCTTGGGGAGATATAGTAGGAAATATTGAAGAGGTTGTGAATACTATTGTTCATGATGTAACAGGGTTTACTCTTCAGGAGATTATGAAAGGTGACAGACAGGAAAGTTCTGTGGAGGAAAAGTTATCTTTCCTTACTAAGAAGGAATTATGTTGGGACGAAAAGAAGAAAGGAGTGAGAGAGCTGGTAGAGAAAAAACTGTTGGAAAGGAAGAAAAGACATGATGACAAAATAAAAGGGGCTGAATTAAAAATAGGGGACTTAGTTTTAGTTCAAACATATGAGATGTCTAAAGAAAGAAATAGTGAAATTTCTAAATTCTTTGATGTGTACAAAGGTCCATTTGAGGTGGCTAGTATACCCCACCCGAATGCATTTTATCTGGTTTACCCAAAATCGAAAAAGAAGTTTGCTCTTAAGAATATAGTGGATTTAAAGCCTTATAGGGCGTGGAATCTGAAATTTGGTTAGTAAATAATTTTGTGAGACATAGAATATGACCTATAACTTCTGAACAAAGTTAAATGTTAATGAGGTGGTAAGATGATAAACTTTATGTATGCATATGTCAGCCCCTGAAATTTTAAATAGTGACCATATTGAGACAAATTTAACCAATTTATGTCAAAGAACACAGACAATATGATGTGGCAATTCCCAGTTTTGCAAATTATATTTAATTATATGACACACAGTTAGGATATATATATATATATATATATATATATATATATATATATATATATATATATATATAGGGTGTTACAAAAAGGTACAGCCAAACTATCAGGAGACATTCCTCACACATAAAAAAAGAAAATACGTTGTGTGGACATGTTTCAGGAAATGCTTACTTTCCATGTTAGAGCTCATTTTTTTACTTCTCTTCAAATCACATTAATCATGGAATGGAAAGACACAGCAACAGAACGTACCAGCGTGACTTCAAACACTTTGTTACAGGAAATGTTCAAAATGTCCTGCGTTAGCGAGGATACATGCATCCACCCTCCGCCACATGGAATCCCTGATGCGCTGATGCAGCCCTGGAGAATGGCGTATTGTATCACAGACGTCCACAATACGAGCACGAAGAGTCTCTGCATTTGGTACTGGGGTTGCGTAGACAAGATCTTTCAAATGCCCCCATAAATGAAAGTCAAGAGGATTGAGGTCAGGAGAGCGTGGAGGCCATGGAATTGGTCCGCCTCTATCAATCATCGGCCACCGAATCTGTTGTTGAGAAGCGTACGAACACTTCGACTGAAATGTGCAGGAGCTCCATCTTGCATGAACTACATGTTGTGTCGTACCTGTAAAGGCACATGTTCTAGCAGCACAGGTAGAGTATCCCGTATGAAATCATGATAACGTGCTCCATTGAGCATAGGTGGAAGAACATAGGGCTCAATCAAGACATCACCAACAATGTCTGCCCAAACGTTCACAGAAAGTCTGTGTTGATGACGTGATTGCACAATTGCGTGCGGATTCTCGTCAGCCCACACATGTTGATTGTGAAAATTTACAATTTGATCACGTTGGAATGAAGCCTCATCCGTAAAGAGAACATTTGCACTGAAATGAGGATTGACACATTGTTGGATGAACCATTCGCAGAAGTGTACCCGTGAAGGCCAGTCAGCTGCTGATAGTGCCTGCACACGCTGTACATGGTACGGAAACAACTGGTTCTCCCGTAGCACTCACCATACAGTGACGTGATCAACGTTACCTTGTACAGCAACAACTTCTCTGACGCTGACATTAGGGTTATCGTCAACTGCACGAATAATTGCCTCGTCCTTTGCAGGTGTCCTCGTCGTTCTGGGTCTTCCCCAGTCGCGAGTCATAGGCTGTAATGTGCCGTGCTCGCTAAGATGCCCATCAATTGCTTCGAACGTCTTCCTGTTGGGACACCTTCGTTCTGGAAATCTGTCTCGATACAAACGTACCGCGCCTCGGCTATTGCCCCGTGCTAATCCATACATCAAATGGGCATCTGCCAATTCCGCATTTGTAAGCATTGCACTGACTGCAAAATCACGTTCGTTATTAAAACTAACCTGTTGATGCTACGTACTGCTTGATGCTGGTACTGTAGAGCAATGAGTCGCATGTCAACACAAGCACCGAAGTCAACATTACCTTCCTTCAATTGGGCCAACTGGCGGTGAATCGAGGAAGTACGGTACATACTGACGAAACTAAAATGAGCTCTAACATGGAAATTAAGCGTTTCCAGACACATGTCCACATAACATCTTTTCTTTATTTGTGTGTGAGGAATGTTTCCTGAAAGTTTGGCGGTACCTTTTTGTAACACCCTGTATATATACTCAATTGATTCAATGGATATTTGACAGGCAATATATGCCACATTTATTTTGTATCTATGACTGTGAGGGTAAATAAAAAATATGATGATGTGATTAAAATGTGAAAAGACGGAGAGAGAGCAAGCTTTCAAAAACAATAATACAATGACAAGACTTTGTATGGGGAAAATACGAACGCGTATGTGTATATATTCAGGTTCATAGTATATAATTGTAGCTATATATATTTTCTTGGACTGAACACATAATGTTTCTTCTTCTTTTTCATTATGGTCAAATTTCCGTAGTGTAATGAATTAGTTATTTGCTTCAGTGAGACATATGTTTTGCTTAATATGTGAAACTTATGTAAATTTTTTGGTGTTAGATAAGTTCACCTTTTTTAATATTGATTGACAATTCATAATGCAAATTGACAAAGTGCCAAACTTAAACAAATCACTTGTAGCATATGGCTTATATGTGTAAGAACATTTTATCATAAGATGTACTGTGGAACATCTCATGATAAAATGGGGGCACATGCATAGACATTTCTTTCCCCGAAGGTCGATAATATTTTTTTTCTTTTGTGCATTACCTTGTCATAGTAAGTATGTATCATTTATTTCCTTCTACACCAAGGAAAACAACAAATTCTTTGTGATACACGTACAGTATACTTTCCAGAGGTGTATAGCACCCCATTACTTGTGCTAAAAGTTCTGAAGTATTGTTCTGGTGTATGGTGTCCATATCATGGAACATAAACACATTCCATGATCTAAACAGTTAACGACACTATAATGCCTGAGCTATGCGGTTTCCGACCTGTTACTTGTGTTGAATGAAGCGCTGTGAATATTCCAATGTAGGAATTACATTTCCAGCACATAACGTAGATCCTCCATGTAGGTTTCTCTCCTATAAACTATGGTGACAAACTGTAAAGTGACAAAACTACTACCTTGCTCATCAAAGAAAACAGCAGTTCTTTGTAACACAAGTACTACGTAAGTTTCCAGAGGTGCATGACGCTTACTGTTTACGAAGTTCAAGCCCGATTACGGTTCGTAAATTAGGATATTGACAACAGTCATAAAATGATAGTCGGCAGCCGAAAATTCATACGAAGAAACAGTGACATCTAAAGAACAAGTAAACACCTCAGTCATTAGCCAGAGGAGATCGTAGTTGACCACCATCCCCGGCAACATTCCTCTTGCACACACAAAAGCCATGGTCCGATGTTAGGGGGGTAATACTGCCGTTTCGCCTTGACACCACGTCTGTAGAAAGCCACCTCCCCGCCTTTAAGGAGTGCACATGCAGCATCAGTCCACTTATCTCTTCCAGAACATGCAGTTTTTTGATTGTCTCAGTAGTTATTTCATGCTAATTTTTCTCTAATTTTATTGTTTTCTCAAGCAATTTCCGTAATTTTACTAGGTTTTTGCGATCTTATATATTTCATCGCATTTCCTCAATTTTAGCGTATTTCGCGCAAATGTTTCGTGATTATAACAGGTTTTCTTCTAATCTTACCGATTTTTTGTCATTTTTATATTTTTCGATAGTTTTCCATATGTATATGGTCATATTACTGACGTACTAATGTGTTGTTTGGTTTTCTAAGTGAATATTTGCGCGTCTTATACACTAACCTACTAAACAGTCTAAGACTTCCCCTTTCCCCGATGATCCAGGACGATTATGAAAAACATAGTAACAGTCACTTCGTACCTATATGGAGCACAACGAGTGGTGCAGGTGATGGATGTACAGGAAACTCGAATTCAGCAAGCAATTCTGTGTACTGGTCCGATCATTCAAAGAGCCTGTCTACAGACTCATGTAGTGCTGCTCTTGATGGAAACTTAAAATCTGGAAACAGGTCTACATGTTCGTTTCACTTCCGCTCCATCGTGTAGGGGTCTGGAGCAGGATGTGACATGTGTACAGAGTTGATTTCTGCTGCTGCTCGGATTCTTTTTCCATAAGAATATTATCTTATTCCTTAGCAAATGTGCTTCGTTATTTCTGTTTATACCTTCCAACTCTAATATGTACTCACAAACCTGTCAAGCCATCTACAAACTATAGCTTTGGGGTATTAATTTTATTACCCCAGTAATAAGTTATTCATTGGTTTACAGTGTTTCGACTGCAGGTAATATCTTGGGCCATAAGAATTCACGTTCTCTAGCCACAGAGTGCGTCTCCACCGGCAGCGTCATTCATAGATGATAAGTTAGCAAGTTATGCGTTCGAACGGCACCATCCACCGCTGACAGCTCCACACACATCCACATAGACTCTGAATGCATATTACCAATCGGGAAGTCTCGATTTCAATCACAAGTACATTATTTTCGACAGTGCTACAGCTCTACAAATAGCGAAATACTGTTCGTAAGAAGGTTGTGCAGTGTGTGTAAGCACATTTTAATTCATCCTGACAAAGAGCGTAACACCTGCGATATAGTTTATATTACCAATTTTTCTAACATGATTGTCTAGATTCTCCAGTAATAACAAGCATCAAAGGCGTCCAGCTGCGCGTATCACACCTCCTTTTATACTCTAAAGACCCACAATGACGGCAAATGAACACCCCAGTCATGCTATTTTGTTCACTAAATGTCCATTGGATGGAGGGAGGCAGTTCTTCGTGAGTATCATTCTCACGTACGAGACCGAGTAGCACATTAGTCGGACGGTATAACGTAGCGCAGTAATCGAATGCATCAAGTCACTTCCAACCACGTATTCTATAGTAGCATTCCATTTGCTCTATTTTCCGTATGATTGTGTCGCAGATGGCTTCAATGATCCAGAGCAGTTCGTGTTCGAGTGTCAGATGTCATATCTCTTTTCTTGCCGTATGAAGTGTAGCTTCATCAGAGAGACCCCTGCCGGCACATAAATGGGCACCTTACTTCTGACGCAAAGGTAAAATTCGCTCCATTTTCTATCTTCTTTCAAGTAGAAGATACGAGTATACCCTTTTGGATTTGGATGAACCTTTTTGAAACATTGTCTTGCAAACAGAACAAACACGGAAAGCTAAAAGATGAGCGTTCATGACATTGCTAAACTTTTACACAAGAACGAAGTAGGTGCTCGACGCATTTTAACTGAAGCGGTGAGCATTAGCAAAATATGTGAGAAAATGATGGCAAAACATTTGTCGGGTGAAGAAAAAGAAAGGAGGAAGCAGGTTTTCGTGACATTTTGACACTGATTACCCCAAAAAAAAGTTTTTTAAAGCATGGTGCTATTGTGTCTCACTGTTTAGAGGCACAAAACGTGTGGGTGTTTTCAGCTCGTTACTAAATGCGAATAAGTAGGAGGCCGAGTTGATAGGAGCTGAAGGAGTCCAGGTTGCAATAATGTGCGGTACGGCACACTGTTAGAGAGAAGGATTATTATTCAAGAAACACATAGTACAACGAAATTACTTGTCTTCAGTAGTTTGTAGGACTGCAGCTGCGGCTATGAACTGACAATCTCGTAACATGGACTACCATGAACTGATACAACATATCGCAGGCCTAAGCCGGATGGGCTCTCCTCTGAGAATCAATGCAAACATTACAGAGCTGGCTGAGGGCCGATTGTGAAAGTGCGTCTGCCTAGGTTGAAATCGAGCTAAGAAGTGGACGAGCCACACTCCAGTTCCGTTCAGCTGCACAGCCCGCTAGAGTGCGCTGTGCTCGGCAGACGACGGGCTGCCAACCTCGTGTTGGCGCGGCGTTGTAGTAATATCTGTGGCAATGATACTACAGGTACTGTTACAGTTTTCCAGCACTGTCTGGAAACAAAACCCGTGCACTAAAAATCATCTTCCAGAGGAGCGCAAAAAGTGTGGGTGAACTGTTCGAAGATCAAGGCAGTGCTTACCATTGTTTAAAAATCGTTAATGTTGAATGGATAGCCTGTGGTGAAAAGTAAACCACCAAAATTGTACAGGAGTTACAGAAAAATACGTCAGCATGTGAGAATGGTACGCACTCGGTTGTTGAGGAATTGATGGACGTTGCTTGTTAACAATGAGACTGCCCACAATGCCTTAGCTGTGAAGCAATACTTGGCAAGCAAAAACATCGTGATCTTTAATATCCAACTTTTTTTGATACTGTCACTCTATCTCTTTCCGAAAATGAGATCTCCACTGAAAGAGGCTCATTTTGCTATAGTGGAAAAGATAATGGCAAAACCGCAGAAGCTTCTGTGCAGCCTCGTGCAAATAATTTTGATGTCGCAGCCTGCGAAATTAGTCTGATAGTGGTACGAATTAATTAGCGATAGAAAATGCATCTCTCACCAACGAAAATCAAAATGGTAGGAGTTTGCATGGACCAAGGGGCAGCCGAGATCGTGAACAATGAGAAGGCCGACCAACCGGAGAAGAAAGCAGCAAAGAATATATGGGGAAGCATAAGTAAGTGTCTTGTAGCGCGGCGGCGATGTGCTGATTCACCTTATTATGCAGCAAGAGAGCGAGCATTCCACCGATCTCCTTGTGAGAACCTGCGTGAGACTACAGCTCCGGCTTTGCAGTTAGCTGTTGCGCAGTACCGTCTCATTAGAATTACGTCCCATTGTACCAGTTATTATGGCTTCTTCCAGTTCCATTCACGTATGGAGCGCGAAGAATGATAGCATTTAAAGCTGGTTCTTGGAACTTCTTAATAGACTTTCTCAGGGTAGTTCAGGGCCAGCCGCTGTGGTCGAGCGGTTCTAGGCGCTTCAGTCCGGAACCGCGCTACCGCTACGGTCGCAGGTTCGAATCCTGCCTCGGGCATGGATGAGTTTGATGTCCTCAAGTTAGTTAGATTTAAGTAGTGCTAAGTTTAGGGGACTCATGACCTCAGATGTTAAGTCCCATAGTGCTTATAGCCATTTGAACATTATTTTACCGGATCTCACAATAAATTATTTCTTAAAAAAGCGTAGTTCACTACTAATTGCAATGCTGCAGGCCGTGCTTTTCAGCAGAAGTGGGTGATATGTCAACAAGTGGATTGAAGATAGAGCCAATTCTTTTAGACTGTTTCCAGAATACCTGTTCGATTGACCTGCAGGTTGTTGTTGCGTCGGTGTGTAACACCACAGTTCTTGTGCTGTATGGATTTATTTTGCTTTTGTTTTATTTAATGTTACATCGTTGAGCTCCTGTAAATATGTTTGATTGAATAGATGTCACAAAATTGTATACTCTTTTCTTTGTTTAATTTGATGTCATGATTTGATTCTATGCAATGTAGTGTATCTGTCATTTAAATTCTTTGTCCCATTTGGAGGGAACAAAACTTACTGTTTATAATTGTATTTTGTGTGAATAATTTTTGGTAGAAATGTCAATATGTGCAAATATTCTGTTTTATTGAATGAATGTGGTTGCTGTTATGTAAACTGCTGATCCTCATTTAGGGTTCGTAGTTTGTATGTAAAAGGTGTTGTGGTTCCCCTCGGGGACGGAACTGTGCGCGCGCAAATTGTGGTTGGCCCAGGTAGAAAAGGTGGAACAAGAGTCAGTCGGGGGCGAGCCACCAGTCGGGGACGAGCTACGAGTCGGGGACGACCTACCAAATTGTGCACTGCCATGTGAATGTTGCATACTGTGCTGGTTCCGGGAGAGGTTTCTACCTGCAATTCCACCTACCGACATGCAATCGCCACCACATTGCGCAATCACTGTAATGGAGCACTATAGCAATGTACAGTGAAGGATCAGCTAAATGGATGTGTTAGTGTGCTCAAATATAAGTTAATTTATTACTGAGTTTATGTACCTACCTTGATTTTTCTCCTTATAAAACTGCTTATTAATGTATTGTTGCCAACTTCAAATTAAGAGTTCGTAAGACTGAGGCTTATAAAGTTTTGCTTCGTAAATGATCTCATTACTGCCTGTTGTAAATCACAGAAGGTGAGTCAGTATCTTACATATATGTTAATTTTGTCTCTCAATGTAGTAAGAGTGGAAAACGGCAGTATGAAACGTTATATACTCATGTTTGCTAAGTGTTTGTCTCTCTTGTGTATTAGAAGTGCATATGAATAGTATACCAGGATCCACAGTCTGTCTATTGTGTTAATGCTCGGTAACAAGTAACGGAAAGACCATTTATTATGAAAACCATAATTTCTTTATTGAAATGATTGTGAGAAGCAACCTGTTAGTGGATTCCAATTAACTTTCATTTTAAATAGTAAAGTATTTAACTGAGAGAGACTTAACCTATATCCAATTAACGATTCTGCAGTGAATAGTAATAATAACGTTATAAAGACCATTCAGTTTGTGTAACCCTTAAAGTAATAGTGTGTTTCGGTATCTGTTATAAGTTTGCAAATAGTTTGTGCTGCTCCAGTTGTTAGCTTCAATCTTAAAACATACGTATGTGTCAAGAGTTCACTGCACTCGCGTGTGACAAAATATAGGTTGTGTTTATCCATTAAAGTTACTAATAACTATTTTCTTGAACGAGAATGTTAATCATTTTCTTGCCTAGTTAGGCTGGCGACCGTTTTCTTTACCTGTTAAACAGTACAGATAGGCAAAATTTTGTTTGTTACTGTTCAAATATTTCCGTAATTCTGACTTTCACTTCCGATAAGCCACCTCCGTTAGGTACAACACGGTCAACACAACAAAATTCCTATCAGAGGGTAACACTGATCCGTTGCGTTATATCATAATTGCTTCAATTAGATTGTTTTATTTCACAACCTGCTTTAAGGTTATGATACAGCAGCAGTAGACAATAGTGTTAAAGGTGGAAAATAAATGTGGCGAACAAAAACTTTACGTAGTGGCGAGCGAACAGTGGACAGAAGTAAATGTGTCAAGGAACGCAGTTAGGTCGTGTTCTATTGAATCGTAACTAACTTTTCACTGCCCCGAGCAACCGATCGCGGTCCTCTGGTTTGGAGCCGAGTGGAAGGCTTAAACCAGAGGCTCAGACGATTCTGGGGTGAGCTGGGGTGCAAATTTCTCGACCTCCGATATCGGGTGGAGAAATGTAGGGTCCCCCTGAATAGGTCAGGCGAGCACTACACGCCGGAAGCGGCTACAAGGGTAGCGGAGTACGTGTGGAGTGCACATGGGGGTTTTTTAAGTTAGAGAATTCCCTTTCTAGGCCCGACAAGAAGCCTCCTGAGACGCAGCAAGGTAGGAGTAGACAAAATGCAACAGGGAATAACAATATTAATGTGCTAATAGTAAACTGCAGGAGCGTCTATAGAAAGGTCCCAGAACTGCTCTCATTAATAAACGGTCACAACGCCCATATAGTACTAGGGACAGAAAGTTGGCTGAAACCAGACGTAAACAGTAATGAAATCCTAAACTCAGATTGGAATCTATACCGCAGAGACAGGCTGGACAGTGAAGGGGGAGGCGTGTTTATAGCGATAAGAAGTGCAATAGTATCGAAGGAAATTGACGGAGATCCGAAATGTGAAATGATTTTGGTGAAGGTCACGGTTAAAGCAGGCTCAGACATGGTAATTGGATGTCTCTATAGGCCCCCGGGCTCAGCAGCTGTTGTGGCTGAGCACCTGAAGGATAATTTGGAAAATATTTCGAGTAGATTTCCCCACCATGTTATAGTTCTGGGTGGAGATTTTAATTTGCCGGATATAGACTGGGAGACTCAAACGTTCATAACGGGCGGCAGGGACAAAGAATCCAGTGAAATTTTTTTAAGTGCTTTATCTGAAAACTACCTTGAGCAGTTAAACAGAGAACCGACTCGTGGCGATAACATATTAGACCTTCTGGTGACAAACAGACCCGAACTATTTGAAACACTTAATGCAGAACAGGGAATCAGCGATCATAAAGCGGTTACTGCATCGATGATTTCAGCCGTAAATAGAAATATTAAAAAAGGTATGAAGATTTTTCTGTTTAGCAAAAGTGACAAAAAGCAGATTACAAAGTACCTGACGGCTCAACACAAAAGTTTTGTCTCAAGTACAGATAGTGTTGAGGATCTGTGGACAAAGTTCAAAACCATCGTACAATATGCGTTAGATGAGTATGTGCCAAGCAAGATCGTAAGAGATGGAAAAGAGCCACCGTGGTACAACAACCGAGTTAGAAAACTGCTGCGGAAGCAATGGGAACTTCACAGCAAACATAAATATAGCCAAAGCTTGCAGAAAAGCAAAAATGACGCGAAGCGAAATGTAGTGTGAGGAGGGCTGTGCGACAGGCGTTCAATGAATTCGAAAGTAAAGTTCTATGTACTGACTTGGCAGAAAATCCTAAGAAATTTTGGTCTTATGTCAAAGCGGTAGGCGGATCAAAACAAAATGTCCAGACACTCTGTGACCAAAATGGTAGTGAAACAGAGGATGACAGACTAAAAGCCGAAATACTAAATGTCTTCTTCCAAAGCTGTTTCACAGAGGAAGACTGCACTGTAATTCCTTCTCTAGATTGTCTCACAGATGACAAAATGGTAGATATCGAAGTAGACGACAGACGGATAGAGAAACAATTAAAATCGCTCAAAAGAGGAAAGGCCGCTAGTCCTGATGGGATACCAGTTCGATTTTACACAGAGTACGTGAAGGAACTTGCCCCCCCTTCTTGCAGCGGTGTACCGTAAGTCTCTAGAAGAGAGAAGCGTTCCAAAGGATTGGAAAAGGGCAGAGGTCATCCCCGTTTTCAAGAAGGGACGTCGAACAGATGTGCAGAACTATCGACCTATATCTCTAACGTCGATCAGTTGTAGAATTTTCGAACACGTATTATGTTCGAGTATGACTTTTCTGGAGACTAGAAATCTAGGCTGTAGGAATCAGCATGGGTTTCGAAAAAGACGGTCGTGTGAAACCCAGCTCGCGTTATTCGTCCACGAGACTCAGAGGGCCATAGGCACGGGTTCAGAGGTAGATTCCGTGTTTCTTGACTTCCGCAAAGCGTTCGATACAGTTCCCCACAGTCGTTTAATGAACAAAGTAAGAGCATATGGACTATCAGATCAATTGTGTGATTCGATTGAGGAGTTCCTAGATAACAGAACGCAGCATGTCATTCTCAATGGAGAGAAGTCTTCCGAAGTAAGAGTGATTTCAGGTGTGCCGCAGGGGAGTGTCATAGGACCGTTGCTATTCACAGTATACATAAATGACCTCGTGGATGACATCGGACATTCTCTGAGGCTTTTTGCAGATGATGCTATGGTGTATCGAGAGGTTGTAACAATGGAAAATTGTACTGAAATGCAGAAGGATCTGCAGCGAATTGACGCATGGTGCAGGGAATGGCAATTGAATCTCAATGTAGACAAGTGTAATGTGCTGCGAACACATAGAAAGATAGATCCCTTATCATTTAGCTACAAAATAGCAGGTCAGCAACTGGAAGCAGTTAATCCCCTAAATTATCTGGGAGCACGCATTAGGAGTGATTTAAAATGAAATGATCATATAAAGTTGATCGTCGGTAAAGCAGATGCCAGACTGAGATTCATTGGAAGAATCCTAAAGAAATGCAATCCGAAAACAAAGGAAGTAGGTTACAGTACGCTCGTTCGCCCACTGCTTGAATACTGCTCAGCAGTGTGGGATCCGTACCAGATAGAGTTGATAGAAGAGATATGGAAGATCCAACAGAGAGCAGCGCGCTTCGTTACAGGATCATTTAGTAATCGCGAAAGCGTTACGGAGATGATACATAAACTCCAGTGGAAGACTGTGCAGGAGAGACGCTCAGTAGCTAGGTACGGGCTTTTGCTAAAGTTTCGAGAACATACCTTTACCGAAGAGTCAAGCAATATATTGCTCCCTCCTACGTATATCTCGCGAAGAGACCATGAGGATAAAATCAGAGAGATTAGAGCCCACACAGAAGCATACCGACAATCCTTCGTTCCACGAACAATACGAGACTGGAATAGAAGTGAGATCCGATAGAGGTACTCAGGGTACCCTCCGCCACACACCGTCAGGTGACTTGCGGAGTGTGGATGTAGAGATGTAGATACCGAACTGCCGACGAAAAAAAGAGTATTCGCCCCATAAATGGAATACTAAAGAAATGTATTCCTGTCGGGATATGACTGCTGTAATCAGAGACACGGTCAGAAACGATTGGAACAAGGAGTGAGAGACCGGAGATCTGCGCAACAGCACCTGGCATAGACCAATCCCGCCACATATACCAAAAGCACAATGGTATCCTGAGTTGCAGGATGTGAAATGTAGCTCCACTGACAAAGGGAACAAGAGGTGGTTCGTAATTACTATTGCCAGACAGAAATTCCACTATCAACAAGTCCTTCATAGAATTTCCGTCATGTTGAGGTCCGTATAGGCCTACTTCGGCTGTCCTAAACACAAAAGGAAGCATACTGAATATGTACGAAGCTGGTTAAAATGAAACAAGTAGTCCCCTCGTATGTGTTGATACTCAATGTGTTCTACCAAGAAAAAGTGGGGAGGGGGGGAGGGGGGTCTTCGTGCCCACCACAATAAAAATTTAAAAAACTTCGTTAGTTGTAATCTTGTATTGACAAAATCGTTTTTAAATAGATACTGAGGCCTAAGTATGGTCCTGAACCTGAAAATATATTTCAGTACAATTTTAGCAATCCCAACGTATTTTCGGTAATCGTTTACACATAGAGGAAGGGTATTTTCCGGCCACCTAAACAAAATTTTAAAAATACAAATTTATTCGATTGTAGATCAGTTTTATTCACAACATACTTTTTAAAGATTTACGTATGTGTAAGAAGATTTCTAAGCTTGAAAATACGAATAAGTCATATGTTGCAGAAATTCGCATTCATGACTAATACTTCAGTTATTGCGTCACTTTTTACCGAAAAACTCAAAATAATTCCGTAATAATTTCAAAATGTGGGTTGAAGCACCGCCCCCCCCCCCCCCCCTCTTTGGTATTTCCATGGTTAATATCACCATTTATAAATTTTTCCTGGAATTCTTGTTAAAATTGATATTAATATTAAAATATAACCGAATAGTCCCGGTCTGAATGCATTCAGTCGCTAGCGCATGCGTAAAACTCTATGTGTTTGTGTATGTGTGTGTGTGTGTGTGTGTGTGTGTGTGTGTGTGTGTGTGTGCGTGTGTATGTCTATTTTGATTATTTAGAAACTTGTACGTTAATCTACGAAGCAGAGACTTTTTGTCCATTAGTTATTTAAGTGTTGTCGTTAATCTCAATGAAACTTCTGTTTTAATTTATGTATCAATTTGTGGAAACGAGAGATTAATGAAAACCATTTCTTATTTGGTGCACTCAGAAGCCAATCAAAAAGTCACTGGGGGATCAAGTGTAGCAGGAACTGCAGTCGCAAAGTATCCGAAAGTTTCCCATCGAGGCTGCAAAAATCACTGTAGCGATGCTATCAACATCTCCAGTCATCTGCGTCAGAGGAAAAGAGAATATCTTATGAAAGCGATTTGCCGTGGATTTTGTACACGATACTACACAAACCGGAGCCTAATGATCTATAAGAAGCAGCCAGTTTATGAGAACTGTAAGGCCATTATCGAACAAGATGACGGTTTGTCAAATCGAATCTTTAAGAGAACAATAAATACGCAGAATGATCTGGCAGAGCCCAGACGTCCAGCGTGAAAGCCAAATGACAATTTCTGTCGTACCGTTTTTTTCTGTATTCTGTATATCTGAAAATGTTGGAATTTTAGTCAATACCACTACCTTGGTCGAGTTGGACAGCAAACAGGGATTTAATTAGCAGAAGACGTGGCGTTACTACAGTTACAACGTAGCGAAGTCCCGCCACACATACATAGAAGCTTGGTCATGTCGATGGATCGTCAGCTTTTGACCTACAGCTTGCCCGTCTAGCAAGTGAGACTTCTGCTTGTCAATGATTGTGAAGTAACGTAATCTCCATCTTTAAAAGTATCAGAATTTCGAGTATGGGCCCACCACTTTAATGTCTGTCGTATTACCCACGTAATTCACACAGAGCGCTTCCAACGGCGTTATGAAACTTGCTTCTTTGAGACCATGGCAAAATGATATATTCGTGTTCATTTGTTCTGTAAGCACAGATCCACGAAATCGTCCAGAGGTTTGTTATCATTTGCTGTTTGCACAAATTTCTGCCAACCACATGATCTCAAACTAATCGTTCTTGGCCTGATCGATTGCCTATCGTATTATCGAGTGGACATGAGTAACTTACGAATAGCAACAACAGACTCTTGAGAGTGGAATGCGATTGAAGAAGCCTTTCAGAAAATATCTGAGACACACTAAAATCATCCTTTTCTCAATGTCATAACGCACAAGTTGTTAAAAGCTCATAGTATATGAAATGTTGGACCATTGTAGGCCTAAACCTTAAAATGTTAACGATTGAAGATATTTGTGCGTAATATCAGTGACGTATTAATGGATTAATTAATTAAATAATAACTAAGTAATAATTTTTTCCAGGATTATCCATTACGGATTATTGTAGCAATCATTCGATCTGTAACCAAGAAAGAAAAATATATAACTAATTCAAACACTGTCTTACAGTATAAAACCGTTTATATCCAATTTTAATAATAATGCACACACATTCGGTTCAGCACATCAATGCTCCGTCAGAATATTTGCGTCATCAGAGGGTATGGAGGGTTTACCGTTGTTTATATAAGACCAAGTGGTGCCTGATGTATCTAAAGGCACCACTGTTTACTAAGTCTCTGGAAGTACTGACAGCATTGATACTCGCGACTCAATGGTTATGCAGTGATTTTAATTTTATGTATAAGGGTTTTATCCTCAAACACAAGGTTTTGTTTAAGTATATGAGTTGAAAGCTGAAAAGTAAAGTTTCAAACTATGTCGATATTGTAGTATCTGGCACCTTGATTTGTGTGATTACTGAAGAATTATACAATTTATTAATGGTACAAATTTGATAATGGCAACAATAAGCCGATATGATTATTCCTACAAAAATTTGATACAGCTGGGGAAAAAAACAGAAAGGTGTAAGTTAAATCGTTTATGCACACTAGTGGAGTGGGCAAAGAAAGCTTAAGGGCTTTTAACGTCTCTTCGACAACGAGGCCTATAAATACGAAGACCAAGTTTGGAATCGACAAAAATAAGGATGGTAATTGACCGATCCTTAGTTGAAGAGACTATAGGAGAATTTTCCTGTCATGGTTTGGGGAAATCGGAAAACGGGTATAGGAATAGAAGAACGAGTTTTCTCGCCTGTGAGTCACTGTACTCATCCTCGCAGCTCTCATACCATCAGTACATCATCTCCTACCTTCCGAACCACACAGAAGTTCTGCTTACTCTGAGGGACTAACATTCCTGGAAGAACTGGCTTACTCACAGCCTGGGGAATTGTTTCCAGAATGAATTTTCACTCTGCAGGAGGGTGTGCGACTAACCGTTCTTGCAGTGTGTTGCAATCACATTGAATGTACGCCGGGAGCACAGTATGCCCAGATTGTTTCCTTTTCAGCATAACTGATTGTTGCTGGAGCTCAGGTGCCACCTATCTATGTCCGACATGTGCTCGATAACATTAGGGCTATGTGACCTTAGAGGATGATACTGGAAGGCGTGGACTGTATATGGTACGCATTGGGACGAGATATATCCTTCTTGGAGGCTATGTTCCGCAAAGTGTACCAAATTGCGTAGTGTAAGGTGGCAGAATAAATGGTCAGATTCGCACCTTACATTAGACCTCTGCAAATCGCAATGAGAAGGTGAAGATGACACCTAACCTAAATCAACAGTTATGAGAACATTTGCCTGTCAATATGTAATGCAAAAAGGGATGACAGTCAATCTACAGTAATTAACACACCGTTCCTATACAATGCATGTCTTTGAGTGGAAGGTACAACAGGAAATGCGAGTCAAGTCACTTTTAGTTTTGAAAAGCCAGAGAAATCAGCGTTTCGATATTACAACAGGATACGAACAAAAGCAAGTGACGAATTTTCGTCCAGCAAGTGTAACACACGGAAAGGTCAATGTACTTTAGGCGTCTAGAACGGGCACCAAACGTCCGATTGGCGGAAACTCACTAATAGGAAGGAGAAAACTACTGAAGTTTCGACGCAGTTTGATAGAAGGGACGTTGTGATTGGTAGAGGGTGTTTCTACAAAATGAGAGTAACGCTCCTATTGGTCAAAAAAAGCCGTGACGTGAAAAAGGAACCAAGTGGAAGGAGGCAGTTCTGCCATGAGAGGACAAGAGAAAAATTTTGCTGGGACTCTTCTCTGAACTGGCATCAAGTGCATAACGGAGCGCTTAACGCTCCGTAGGACGCAGAGAAGATATTGGTGTGGACACTGCGTTCACAGCGGCTGCACTCGAGCTAAAATTAGCTGTAGTAACGTTTAGCTCCAACTGTGGAGAAACGACAGAGCCAAATTAGTTAATTCTTCTTGTGAGAACTGAGAGGGCATTATAATATGCACGCTTCTCCAACCATGCACGTGTATATCGCCACATAATAAGACTAGGGCTGAGTATAACGCATAACGAGAAACATAAGGAACGTTTCTGCTGGAAAGTTAAGCAAAAGCCAGATTAGTTTTGTAGGAATTTCAGAGGGAGAGAGTGGCCTTGCAAACAGCATCACATCACAGCTTAAGCTAAATATCGCATGCAGAGGCGTAAACTTTATTGGTTTACCAGCTTGCGTCCACTGTAAACTGGAGTGGCTTTGGGTAATCTTGCGCTCAAATTTATCACTTGACTAACCATCCACCGTAGACTTGATTGTAATCCTAAATAGTACCGAACTTTGAACTGAAATCGGACGATTTTTGTAGTACTGACCAACATCATAACGTATGTGTGGGATCAATTTTGTAAAGAAACGTCCAAAAAACTTTCATATCATTGTGCTTAGCATTAATGTAAAGAAACTACCAATTAAACTTTCATAATATTGTGCTTAAAGTTAATGTTCTTTCAGAGAGTTAATATTTAACATTGTTGTGTATAAACTTATTTCACTTTTTTGTTGTTGGTAAGATGCTTTATCCATTTCTCTGTTTTTATGTTGGCGAGTTTAAAACTACGTGAAAAGCTGTAATGTGGTGAGAAATAATGCGACATTAAACTTGTCATTGCACCTCACACAGTTGTTCTCGATCCAAGGGAACAACAAACCCCCGCACCCTTAAAGCAGTAGTGATGGCATTACAGATGTACAGACTACTTTCACTGTCTCCTGAGTGAAAACGATAGGTATTCTGTGTCTGGGTGTTCCGCATATTGCGGCATGTGGACGCTAAATGAGGGGTGAAAGCACATGGTTGAAGTCCTCAGGTCACCGACAGGACCAAGGATTAGATGGTGACTGTCACTTTTATCCGTTTCAGGTAGGACTTTCTCTCGACATCATCAAAGACACTATCACTAACGAATGAGTATCGAGAGTAAACACATCTCGACGTCCAAAAAATAACTGGTTACTGCTCGTGCGGACACGGATTTCATTCACGGTCGACGTTCTTGTTGCCGGCCCTTACTGAACGAAACACGTGTCCAGGAGCTCACCAGTACGTCGTGCTAGTTACGGTGTGTCACGTCAGCAGTGGACGCCCCCCTCTATCTCGCACTGTTTCCTCCTCCGATGGACTCCGGTGGTGCTGACGATGATTATGATGATGATGATCATAATGACACATTTGGGGCGCTTAACAGCATGCTCATAAATGTCCTTATTCAATATAAAATACGCATCTTGTGGTTTGAACAATGTTGGTTCTTACAAGCGGAATTGCTGCAACGATTTCATATGAACAAATATTAGCAGATATCTTCACACTCCGTTGACTAAAATATGTGGTATGTCACTGATAAAATTAATTTATCACTTACGACGTCATGAATTAAAATCCATCAGTCATTTGAGAAAACGTCTTTATGATTCCAAGTTTATATTATTCAACTTAACTGTTACCGCGATGGGCGGATAATTATAATTAGCGGTGCATTTATGTAGGGTGCTCTCTTTCTCAAATACTGGTTGAACGAAGTCTAGGCAGCTGCGGGTCATGGGCTACAATTTTTCACCTTCGATAGGTAGATGGTTCTTAGGCCGCAGCGCTTCTTTTAGACAGTGATACGTGTACAGAAATACGTGTACCAATTCCGATTCAAATCCATCCAGTAGTTTAGGTGCAGATGTGGGACATAAATACCTACATACGCTAAATCACGCCCACTTTAATGATATACGGGGTGGTCCATTGATAGTGACCGGGTCAAATATCTCACGGAATAAGCATCAAACGAAAAAACTACAAAGAACGAAACTCATCTAGCTTGAAGGAGTAAACCAGGTGGCGCTATGGTTGGCCCGCTAGATGGCGCTGCCATAGGTCAAACGTTTTTTTTAAAATAGGAACCCCCATTTTTTATTACATATTCGTGTAGTACGTAAAGAAATATGAATGTTTTAGTTGGACCACTTTTTTTCGCTTTGCGATAGACGGCGCTGTAATAGTCACAAACGTATAAGTACGTGGTATCACGTAACACTCCGCCACTGCGGACGGTATATGCTTCGTGATACATTACCCGTGTTAAAATGGACCGTTTACCAATTGAGGAAAACGTCGATATCGTGTTGATGTATGGATATTGTGATCAAAATGCCCAACGGGCGTGTGCTATGTGTGCTGCTCGATATCCTGGACGACATCATCCAAGTGTCCGGACCGTTCGCCGGATAGTTATGTTATTTAAGGAAACAGGAAGTGTTCAGCCACATGTGAAACGTCAACCACGACCTGCAACAAATGATGATGCCCAAGTAGGTGTTTTAGCTACTGTCGCGGCTAATCCGAACGTCAGTAGCAGATAAATTGCGCGAAAATCGGGAATCACAAAATCTTCGATGTTAAGAATGCTACATCAACATCGATTGCACCCGTACGATATTTCTATGCACCAGGAATTGCATGGCAACGTCTTTGAATGTCGTATACAGTTCTGCCATTGTGCAAAAGAGAAATTACGGGACGATGACAGATTTTTGCACGCGTTCTAATTAGCGACAAAGCGTCATTCACCAACAGCGGTAACGAAAACCGGCATAATATGCACTATTGGCCAACGGAAAATCCACCATGGCTGCGACAAGTGGAACATCAGCGACCTTGGCGGGTTAATGTATGGTGCGGCATTATCGGAGGAAGGATAATTGGCCCCCATTTTATCGATGGGAACCTAAATAGTGCAATGTATGCTGATTTCCTACGTAATGTTTTACTGATGTTACTGCAAGATGTTTCACTGCATGACAGAATGGCGATGCCCTTCCAACATGATGGATGTCCGGGACATAGCTCGAGTGCGGTTGAAGTGGTATTGAATAGCATATTTCATGACAGGTGGATTAGTCGTCGTAGCGCCATACCATGGCCCGCACGTTCAGCGGATCTGACGTCTCCGGATTTCTTTCTGGGGGGAAAGTTGAAGGATATTTGCTATCGTGATCCACCGACAACGCCTGACAACATGCGTCAGCGCATTGTCAATGCTTGTGCGAACATTACGGAAGGTGAACTACTCGCTGTTGAGAGGAATGTCGTTACACGTACTGCCAAATGCATTGAGGTTGACGGACATCATTTTGAGCATTTATTGCATTAATGTGGTGTTTACAGGTAATCACACCCTAACAGCATGCGTCCTCAGAAATGATATGTTCGCAAAGGTACATGTATCACATTGGAACAACCGAAATAAAATGTAGATATGTACCTACGTTCTGTATTTGAATTTAAAAAACCTATCTGTTACCAACTGTTCTTCTAAAATTGTGAGCCATATGTTTGTGCTATTACAGCGCCATCTGTCACAAAGCGAAAAAAGTGGTCCAACTAAAACATTCATATTTCTTTACGTACTACACGAATATGTAATAAAAATGGGTGTTCTTATTTTAAAAAACGCAGTTGATATCCGTTTGACCTACCGCATCGCCATCTAACGGGCCAACCATATCGCCATCTGGTTTCCCGCTTCAAGCTAGATTAGTTTCGTTCTTTGTAGTTTTTTCGTTTGACGCTTATTTCGTGAGATATTTGGTCCGGTCACGATCAGTGTACCATCCTGTATAAGGATATGTATTTGCAAGCTTATCTAATTTTTACAGGCTAATAAGATATCTTTGTGGTAGTGGTAGTAACGCAGCCGTGGGAGCTATATTAACAGCTGTTTCATGTTAATTATCGTTAATTCAACTTAAGCATAGAACATTTGTATTTCTATTGTTCCTAATTCTTCTCGTTTTATTTCTTCATTTGTTATGCCAGGACTACTACCTTTGTCAAAATACTGTGTAAAATTTTAGACAACATGCGAAATACCTTCGTTAGAAGTGTATGTGAATATATTTATGCCACTACACCATTGATAGTCGTCAATATCTATGTATGTTCCTCTATCTTTTCCCTTAAATTAATCAGACCTATCACTCAGTATTTTACATACGTATCAATCTACACTAGGATTAAAAAGCCCTTGGTTAAATTTGTGTCTGTCTTATTTCATATTCTGTTATAAGGCCAAATAAATAAAAAAAATTCATCATCATGTGGAGCTAGCTGTGGATACTCATCTTCAAAGATGATGATAGCCGTTTTCAGAGGCTGAAATAGTATGTTCCTGACTTAACGAGAGCTCAAGAACCGTACTGTAATTTGGTATGCTCTATATGACGCAATCAACAATGAGTGACCTACCTGAAGATACATGTGGTCTCTCATCCTGGCTGAATTGTGGCCATTACCAAGGTTACAGGTGGGTGTTACTCGCTATTGGCGCGAGGCCGATGAGTAATTTTTAGTCCGATGTAGCTGGTTACTATGTCATCTCGCTCAGGGAAAAATATTTCTGTGTACGGTTACGAAAGTGTTAGTGTTTCTCATTCCCACACAGTTTTTAAAGACATCGGTATGCTCGGGACCGCATAACTTGACAGTGACTTAAGCAAATTTCTCTCAGTACTCAGTGTTGACATTTGTTCAGTGTGGTCAATATCTCGCTGCCAAAGACTGCATATGAGTGTTTACGGAACTGCTTCTACAACGAGAAAGTTGGTAAACTATGTAAATATTATTCTGGGGAAGTTTCATTCGCCACGTAGACATTTTCAAACGCCCAATGAAACTAACATCTGTTTGCAGACCTAGAAGTGTGTAAACGCTTCTTATTTACTCTCATTATTAGTTGCGAAACTAAATCTAGCGTGACATTAACTATATACGATGATTGGAACTTTAATAGTGGCAACTATTTATTTACAGCTCGTACAAAATAGATACGTGTTTCACAGTTTTACTGAATTTCAAAGTAGTCACCAGCATTGTGTATAAACCGTTGTCAGCGATGTGGAAGTCGTAGGATACTCTTATCAGTGCCAGTTGTTTGACAGTTCGAGTGGCACGGTCTATTCCCCGACGAATTTGTAGCAGTTCCGAAGCGAATGCCGTGAAGTGTTTCCTTCAGTTTAGAAATCGAGTTGAACTTACGAGAGCTTAAGTCAGGGGAATGCAGTAGGTAGTATAACACTTAGGAGCCCCATCAGTCACACAAATCAGTAACAGCTTGCCCTGTACGTGCTTGAACATTGTCCTTCAAAATGATGATCAGGTCCCGCAGAAAGTGTCATCGCTTCTGTCCCTATGCTGTTCATTTTTGGAACACAACCTACGACCAGCTTAGAGACAGAAGTACTACTGCAATGTCCCAAGCACTGTGCTGAACCTCTCGCCTCATTAGAAGAAAACGCAAGGCATGGACCCAACTGAGACAAAATCTGATTCTAGACATCGTCGTTATGTAAACAGTATGCGGAAATACATAACTCAGCTTCCACAGACTTACTGACGTACTAATGGCTATTCTAGGCCTACTATCAGTATAGCGTTCATTTATCGTGTGAGTGGTGGAGTGTTAACGAGTGGAAAGCAGTACTGTAACTTCTCGCCTTGAATACAAGCAAACGATTATATTGTAATCAGAAAATCTGCTACCATCCCCGTTGGTTAAGTTATCGTTCTTTATAGAGAAACCTTGCTGGCATGAAGAAATCGGCTCTGAGCACTATGCGACTGAACTTCTCAGGTCATCAGTCGCCTAGAACGTAGAACTAATTAAACCTAACTAACCTAAGGACATCACACACATCCATGCCCGAGGCCGGATTCGAACATGCGACCGTAGCAGTCGCTCGGTTCCAGACTGTAGCGCCTAGAACCGCACGGCCACTCCGGTCGGCGAAGAAATCGGCTACGGTCCACCCTGTTCTTATCTGTACGAACTACTACATAGCAATGATCAGCAACTGAAATCATATTAAGGAGAAGTATTACCAAAAACCAGTTACATGCAAAAAACTTTTTCAAACAAAAGCCTTCGTCAACTAACACAAATTGCGACTTTAGAGGAAGGGAAAATTGTTAATACCTTTAAGAAGCCTAGTTCATTTGTAAACATCACGCTCCCCATAGAGACATTTCAAGGTACAAGATAGTGCACGACTGACGGAGTCCTTCCGCAGGTTATTTACCTAGTTTTAAGAATAAATAGAATTTTACTCACCATAAAACTCTGTTACTGAGGAATTAACAATATGTAAAACTAGCTTTAAGATGGCCAACGGCCTTGTCGCAGTGGTAACACAGGTTTCCGTCAGATCACCGAAGTTAAGCGCTGTCGGCCTAGGCTAGCACTTGGATGGGTGACCATCCGGTCTGCCAAGCGCTGTTGGCAATTAGAGTGCACTCAGCCCTTGTGAGGCAAACTGAGGAGCTACTTGATTGAGAAATAGCGGCTCCGATCACGGAAAAAATGAAATGTCGTGTGACGAGGGCCTTCTCGGAAACTGACATATGACCGAGAGAACGGTGAGCTCACCACATGCTCCTCCATATCCGCATCCAGTGACGCCTGTGTACTGAGGATGCCACGGCGTCCGGTCGGTACCGTTGGGCCTTCATGGCCTGTTCGGGAGGAGTTTAGTTTTAGCTTTAAGATATAATACAGCGGTCAAACATGTGGAACTCGTAATATTTACAAATGCTGCACAAAACACAGTCCCATGTCTCAGAACAATCAAACCATTAGAAAACACCGGAACCTGTTTATAATGGTCTCCAGAGACCGTTCCTTCATGTGATTCTAAAATCAGGCAGTAGGTTGAAACACCAACCAGAGAACATCATAAGTTCCTAGGAACACTATCCTGCAGGTTTCTACTTGACTCCACAATTACTGCGACAAATCTAGCGGAATGTCGAGATGGTATTGCTTCCTTTTCGACACATTCTCTCTGGGCTGCTGCTAGTCATGTATCTCCACCGACCTGGTTGCGAGGACTGTGCGCTAAACAACGTTTGTGCAGATGAACTAACCACTTGGTGGCCGACACAGCACTTAACCCCCGCCCCCCCCCCCCCCTCCCCCTCTGCCACCATTACGTTCGGCCGCAGTATCCGCTGTCAGTGCCCAGCACCTGCTGCTGCCATCAGACCGCATCGTCCTCGTCCTAGGTTGAGGTCTAGGTACGCGTGATGTCACCACGTCTGCTGTTCCTCTGCCTGCCCCCGAAGTCACTTCTTTGCAGGGTACCCCACTCCTCTTCTTAATTACGGGCACCGCTTAGCAGTTTTAAAAATGACCTCGTACTACGAAGATCCAGGGTCTTTCACAAGGAACCCCTTGAGTGCGAGGTCGCAAAAAGGCCAATGGTGTTTACGGCATGTACGCCCCACACATTGCTGCCATGCAACCACTATATTGACTGCTATTGCCGACAAGGGGGCGGACTGGAGGTATCCAATGGTACGAGAACAGCATGAAGTTACAGAGCGTAGTTGAACAGTTTATTCGACGAATAACTCAAAACAGTTCTACAGTGCTAGTGGTGTTGATGCCAAGCAGAGCGATAGCAACGATAATCAAAGTAAACGTTGCATTATATTTACAACAACAGTTGTCAGTGGTCGCATTTCGTCAGAAAGGAACCCAAATCATTTCGCAGAGTGAGAAAGAAGTGGCAGATGAAATATTAGCATTTCTGCAAGACGAGTCAGTGGAGTGTGTGGCATAGTATACGCTCGACTGTGAAGACAGTGAACGCGCCGATGATACGTGCTTAACAAGTGAAAGTGACACTAAAACAGATGTCGGGCTATGTAGTTCATTATCCTGGTCGGACAGGGAGCCACAAATCCCGTCTCTAGTGAAACATAGTAAAGGACAATCTTTGTCCAAACAGAAGGTAATAAATAGTTACGTTACGTACACGGAAGATCATCCGCAGCATAGTAAAATAAAATAAAAAACAGTTATCTACCGATTTTGAATACGTCTGAAGAAATACAACAGTGTAGCGCATAAGAAAAATTACTGATAGTCAAGAGAGGGTGCGGCTGGTCCCGGCGGAGGTTCAAGTACTGCCTCGGGCATGGGTGTGTGTGTTTGTCCTTAGGATAATTTCGGTTAAGTAGTGTGTAAGCTTAGGGACTGATGACCTTATCAGTTAAGTCCCATAAGATTTTAAAACAAAAAGAAGTCAAGAGAGGCAAAAAGCACTTGGTACAAAAACTGCTGTTTTCGCGTTTCCTGGAGGCTCGATACAGTTTAGAGGACGTGTATGGTGTGACCTGGTACGTTATGCACATCAAAACGCACGCGACCTTAGTGATTTCATAAAGAGCAGAGGATGGTTGCGTAACTTCAAACAGTGCTACAGGACAGGAAGACTTAAGGTAAAGAAATTCCAAACAGAGCGTCAACTTGACAATGGACAGAAATTGCGGAATCGGCCCAAAAATTTGTAGATCAGATAAGCAAACTTATCCCATCGTTCACTAAGGAATTTGTTTTCAATTCTGGCTAATCAGGATTTGAAGAGGATATGCATATGAAAGGAACCCTAGAAATCAGAGGTACAAAGGGAGTTGTATCAAAATCAACTAACGACAATGCTTTAATGCATTCGTATAGAATTACGCCGAATGTTAATGTGGACGGTAAATTGACTGGAAAGTTACACTAAAGTTCCAAAGAAACTGGTATAGGTATGCGTATTCAAATACGAAGATTTGTAAACAGGATGAATACGGCGCTGCGGTCGGCAACGCCCATATAAGACAAGTGTCTGGCGCAGTTCCTAGGTCGGTTATTGCTGCTACAATGGCAGGTTATCAAGATTTAAGTGAGTTTGAACGTCGTGTTATAGTCGGCCCACGAGCGATGGTACATAGCATCTCCTTGGTAGCAATGAAGTGGGGATTTTCCCGTACGGCTATTTCACGAGTGTACCGTGAATATCAGGAATCCGGTAAAACATCAAATCTCCGATATCGCTGCGGTCGGAAAATGATCCTGCAAGAACGGGACCAACGACTACTGCCAAGAACCTTTCAGGGTGTCAGAAACGCAACCGTTCCGCAAAATTGCTGAAGATTTCAGTGCTGGGCCACCAAGAAGTGTCAGAGTGCGAACCGTTCAACGAAACGCCATTGATGTGAGCTTTCGGAGCCGTAGGCCCACTCGTGTACCCTTGATGACTGCACGTCAGAAAGCTTCGAGCCTCGCACTGGCTCATCAACACCGACATTGGACTGTTGATGACTGGAAACATGTTGCCCGGTCGGACGAGTCTCGTTTCAAATTGTGTCGACCGGATGGACGTGTACGGATATGGAGACAACCTCATCAATCCAAGGACCCTGTTAGTCAGCAGGGGACTGTTCAAACTGGCGGAGGCTCTGTAATGGTGTCGGGAGTGTGCAGTTGGAGTGATATGGGACCCATGATACTTCTAGATACGACTCTGACAAGTGACACGTACGTAAGCATCCATCTGATTACCTGCATTCATGTGCATTGTGAATTCCAACGGGAAATTCCAGCAGGACAATGCAACACACCACACGTCTAGAATTGCTACAAGGTGGCTCCAGGAACACTCTTCAGAGTTTAAACAATTCCACTGCCCAGCAGACTCCCCAGACATGAACATTATTCAGCTTATCTGGGATGCCTTGTAACGTGCTGTTCGTGATGTCATGATGTCAATTCCTTCCAGCACTTCTTCAGACATTAGTCAAGTCCATGCCACATCCTGCTGTGGCACTTCTGCGTGCTCGCGGTGGCCCTACACGATATTAGGTAGGTGTACCAGTTTCTTTGGCTGTTCAGTTTATTTATCGTGTTGCGGGAAGTCGGAGGTGCTCTGCCCCCCACGATTCTTTCTCGTGTGCGTGATCTTGCAAGGGCAGTAGGGAACATTTACGTCACAACAAGAAATTGTAAGAGAGCTACAACTGTGGTATGAACGCTGCTTTTGGCCAATAACTGGTCAAAATAACTTGCTTTCGCTTGATTCCTGGTCTGCATATAATATATAATCCTTTAGAGTAAACTGTCCCTCCTGAAAAGCGTGTGACATTGCAATTTATACCACCTGAAAGCACTGGACGAGTTCAACCTCTGGATGTTTTTTTTTTCTGAGCGTAATAAACATTACCGCATATCTGCAGTTGCGCCTTAAATGACAGCCAGTTTCACGATAAGATCCACGACCCACTGTGTGTGACATTGAAATTTATACCACCTGAAAGCACTGGACGAGTTCAACCTCTGGATGTTTTTTTTCTGAGCGTAATAAACATTATCGCATATCTGCAGTTACGCCTTAAAAGATAGCCAGTTTCACGATAAGATCCACGACCCACTGTTTCGCATTCGGTTGCATATCATCAAATTCTATCAATTCTCATCACCGTGTTACACCAATATAATTCTGTATGCATTCTTTAATAACGGATATCTACCTGAACTTCCTGCACGGTTTGCAACTCCAAAGAAGTTCGCCTTCGACCTTGCTGGTGCGAATCTTTGTGATCACTGTGACGCGCCGTTTTTCAAACTATGTCCATAGTGAAAGTTAATGATTTGTTTTGAATATTTCTTGAGTGTCGAAGATGTCTACTTCATGAAGTGTAATACAAAGTACATACGTAACATAGAAGGTTGATCTCTGCAGCTCCCGGACACTCATTTTCTGTCGCTTTTCTGATGCAGATCGTGAGTCATTAGTAGCTTATATTTTTACTGTTTTAATTAGTGACACAACACTTTTAAATGAATCTTAGTAAAGACTGAACTTGCGACCTCGTCCTCTATGGGCTCCTAGTCAGACACGTTGTCAATGTGGCAGGACATACAGGGTGTTTCACTAAGTGTATTTGCCTCTGTAAGTTACGAAGTAATAGGCGACCGAAATATTTATTGCGGTAGGTCACCATAAGAAACATTACACTGTCTGCGGAGCTATGAACGTAGTTTATTGTGTTATTATCCAAATAGTTACAGCAAAAAATACAATTTTTAAATGGAACGATAGTTGTTTCTATCATGCACTGGAAACAATAAGACCAGTTGTGTATACATCAATTTAAATTACATTCGTATCACCTTTAGTTTGGGAGCTGCAACCCTTCAAAGTTTCAGGGGCAGATACCACACACGCTGCACATAACGCAATGCGCTTTGTAAGTGTAAAGCGGCCGAGCTGTAAGGTCGCCGATGTCACGGAGCGAGAAGCTTCCTCGATGCGCTGTTAGACTGCCGACTGTCGCCGCACACGGCCGTATAGCCGACAGTTCGAGCCACACAAGCAAACGGGGCTCAATATACCACAGTTACTGACATCGGATGAAGATGGCATACTCAAACAACGAGTACGTTGACATGTTGCTGATGCTCGGCGAGTGCCGACACGATGCCACTAAAGCAGCCATGGTGTACGCCATGAGATATCCTAGGCCAAGAGCTCCGGCAGCCATTACGTTCTTACGTACCGATCAACGACTTCGGGAAACAGGCAGCTTGGCAATGCGCTGCAGTAACAGATGAAGAGCTACAAGAAGTGAGGAGCGGAGGTGTTTGTTTTAGCTGCAGTACACCACGATCCTCATGTCAGCTTACGAGCTGTTCCTGCAGTCGCTGGTGTCAGTCACACACCTGTGTCGCGTATAGTACACGGCCACAGGTTTCAGCCGTAGCGCCTGTTACTGACCTAGGAGCTGCATGGGAACGATTTCCGTGCGAGAGTTACATTCTGTGAATGGGTCATGCGTAATTTCACGCTGGAGTCTTTACGAGGTGTAATGTTCCCTGATGAGTCCACGTTCACAAATTACGGTGCAGTGAATCGCCATAACGTTCACTACTGTGTCGCAGACAATCCTCAATGGGTACGACCTGTCGACCGTCAACACATGTGGTCTGTTAATGAGTGGTGCGTAATCCTTGGGGATGAAATCATCGCCGGCCAGTGTGTCCGAGCGGTTGTAGACGCTACAGTCTGGAACCGCGCGACCGCTACGGTCGCAGGTTCGAATCCTGCCTCGGGCATGGATGTGTGTGATGTCATTAGGCTGGTTAGGTTCAAGTAGTTCTAAGTTCTAGGAGACTGATGACCTCAGCAGTTAAGTCCCATAGTGCTCAGAGCCATTTGAACCATTTGAAATCATCAGTCCACACTACTTCCCAGGTAGACTGACACGTGAGTTACATCGCGCGTTTATAGTCGATAGTTTGGGTGGTGTCTTTGAACATGTGTGTCTACACACGAGAGTCCATATGAGGATGCAGCACGATGGTCATCCAGCCCATTCTGCGCGTGCTGTTGTGGAAGAACTAAACAGTAGGTTTGCAGGAAAATGGTTGGGGCGCCATGGTCCTCATTCATGGCCCGAAGGTCGCCCGATTTAACACCATTAGATTTATCTTTGTGGTGATATCTAAAGGATCGTGTGTATGTCACTGAGCCCTCAGCGCCAGGTGATCTAAAACGGCGCATCGAAGACGCATGTTGTCCGTGACACCAGCGATGTTACACCTCGTCCGCAGATCCTTTAGAAGGCACATTGCATTGTGCATTCAAGAACATGGCCACACATTTTAACATCACATTTAAATCAACTTCCCACCGACAGAACATCCATCACCCACCACACAGCCATGTATTACGTACAGTGTGTGGTCTCTGCCCCAGAAACTTTGAAGGGTTGTAGCTCTCAAACTAAAAGTGATAGGAATGTAATTTCAATTGATGTATACACAGCTGGTGTTACTGATTCCAGTTCATAATAGAAACAACTATTGTTCCATTTAAAAAATTGTATCTTTTTGCTGTAACTCTTTGTATAATAACACAATAAACTATGTTCATAGCTCCGCAGACAGTGTAACGTTTCTTATGGTGACCTACCGCAATAAATATTTCGGTCGCCTATTACTTCGTAACTTACAGAGGCAAACACATTTAGCGAAACACCCTGTACATAGGTTAGACGCTGTGTATTGTCTAAGACTGTTGCCGACAAAACAACAACGGTGCATCAAACTGCAGCAGCCTAACACGTCGGCTGTCGCGAAACTTTGCCTTTAGGTATCATGCGGAATGGCTTACAGCTGTACAAAAGTTATGACACCGACATCTAATTTTTGAACTGTGTCATGAAAGAACCCAGCGACATTCGAGTAATGAGCAGCCGATCAAACGTGCTTAGATTAGATTAGTACTTGTTCCATAGATCATGAATACGACACTTCGTAATGGTGTGGAACGTGTCGGGTTAATAAAAGGTGTCTATGCAAGATATTACATTAGACAAAATATTACATGACGATCAATAATTTTTTGTGGAAGTTGGCAAATTACCCACTTACTATATCTAAAAATTCATCTAATGAGTAGAACGAGTTGCCATTAAGAAATTCTGTTAATTTCCTTTTAAATGCTATATGGCTATCTGTCAGACTTTTGATGCTATTAGGTAAGTCGCCAAAGACGTTTGTGGCAGCATAATTTACCCCCTTCTGAGCCAAAGTTAGATTTAACCTTGAGTAGTGAAGATCATCCTTTCTCCTAATGTTGTAGCCATGTACACTGCTATTACTTTTGAATTCGTTCGGATTGTTAATAACAAATGTCATAAGTGAATATACAGGGTGTTACAAAAAGGTACGGTCAAACTTTCAGGAAACATTCCTCACAGACAAAGAAAGAAAATATGTTATGTGCACATGTGGTGTCCGGAAACGCTTACTTTCCATGTTAGAGCTCATTTTATTACTTCTCTTCAAATCACATTAATCATGGAATGGAAACACACAGCAACAGAACGTACCAGCGTGTCTTCAAACACTTTGTTACAGGAAATGTTCAAAATGTCCTCCGTTAGCGAGGATACATGCATGCACCCTCCGTCGCATGGAATCCCTGATGCGCTGATGCAGCCCTGGAAAATGGCGTATTGTATCACAGCCGTCCACAATACGAGCACGAAGAGTCTCTACATTTGGTACCGGGGTTGCGTAGACAAGATCTTTCAAATGCCCCCATAAATTAAAGTCAAAAGGGTTGAGATCATGGAGCGTGGACGCCATGGAATTGGTCCGAAACTACCAATCCATCGGTCACCGAATCTGTTGTTGAGAAGCGTAAGAACACTTCGACTGAAATGTGCAGGAGCTCCATCGTGCATGAACCACATGTTGTGTCGTACTTGTAAAGGCGCATGTTCTAGCAGCACAGGTAGAGTATCCCGTATGAAATCATGATAACGTGCCCCACTGAGCGTAGGTGGGAGAACATGGGGCCCAATCAAGACATCACCAACAGATGCTTGCCCAAACGTTGATAGAAAATCTGTTTTGACAACGTGATTGCACAATTGAGTGCGGATTCTCGTCAGCCCGCACATGTTTATTGTGAAAATTTACAATTTGATCACGTTGGAATGAAGCCGCATCCGTAAAGAGAACATTTGCACTGAAATGAGGATTGACACATTGTTGGATGAACCATTCGCAGAAGTGTACCCGTGTAGGCCAGTCAGCTGCTGATAGTGCCTGCACACGCTGTATATGGTACGGAAACAACTGGTTCTCCCGTAGCACTCTCCATACAGTGACGTGGTCAACGTTACCTTGTACAGCAGCAACTTCTCTGACGCTGAAATTAGGGTTATCGTCAACTACACGAAGAATTTCCTCGTCCATTGTCGGTGTCCTCGTCGTTCGAGGTCTTCCCCAGTCACGAGTCATAGGCTGGAATGTTCCGTGCTCGCTAAGACGCCGATCAATTGCTTCGAACGTCTACCTGTCGGGACACCTTCGTTCTGGAAATCTGTCTCGATACAAACCTACCGCGCCACGGCTATTGCCCCGTGCTAATCCATACACCAAATGGGCATCTGCCAACTCTGCATTTGTAAACATTGCACTGACTGCAAAACTACGTTCGTGATGAACACTGACCTGTTGATGCTACGTACTGATGTGTTTGATGCTAGTACTGTAGAGCAATGAGTCGCATGTCAACACAAGCACCGAAGTCAACATTGCCTTCCTTCAATTGGACCAACTGGCGGTGAATCGAGGAAGTACAGTAGATACTGACGAAACTGAAATGAGCTCTAACATGGAAATTAAGCGTTTCCGGACACAGGTCCAGATAACATCTTGTCTTTATTTGTGTGTGAGGAATGTTTCCTGAAAGTTTGGCCGTACCTTTTTGTAACACTTGTATATATTGTGAGGCTACACTGAAGATTTCTAGCTCTTTAAAAAAGTATCTGCAGGATAATCTTGGTTGAGCTCCAGTAATTATTCTGATTACACGCTTTTGTGCAATGAACACTCTTTTACTCGATGATGAGTTACCCCAGAATATGATGCCATACGAAAGCAGACATCTCACAAAGTTCACATAACTGTCGCTCTGACCACCTTTTCTGTATTTGGTCATAGCGAACGTCAAATGACATCCGTTGAAGTTCGTTGTTGATCCTTTCACTCAGTTGTTTTTTATTACAGAGACCAGGCGGCTCTCTGTCCGAACACGCTGACATACCGTCCCGACACCATTCAGCTGCCGGGGGCAGAAAGTGAAGCAACTTAAATCACTGAATTAAAGCAAGTCTTCTGGACCAGGCTCTATACCAATTACGTTCCTTTCAGAGCATGCTGATGCATTAGCTCCATACTCAACAATCACATACAATCGTTCGCTCGACGAAAGATCCGTACCCAAAGACTGAAAAATTGCACAGGTCACACCATTATTCAAGAAAGGTAGTAGGAGTAATACACTTATTTACAGGCCCATATCATTAACGTCGATATGCAGCAGGATTCTGGAATATATATTGTGTTCGAACCGTATGAATTACTTCGAAGAAAACGGTCTATTGACACACATTAACATGAGTTTAGAAAACAGCGTTCTTGTGAAACAGAACTAGCTCTTTATTCGCATGAAGTGTTGAGCGCTATTGACAATGGATTTCAGATCGATTCCGTATTTCTGGATTTCAGGAAGGCTTTTGACACTGTACCACACAAACGGCTTATAGTGAAATTGTGTGCTTATGGAATATCGTCTCAGTTATGTGACTGGGTTTGTGATTTCCTGTCAGAGACATCATAGTTCGAAGTAAATGACGGAAAGTCATCGAGTAAAACAGATGTGATTTCTGGCTTTTCCACAAGGTAGTGCCCTTTACTGTTCCTTATCTATATAAACGATTTCGGAGACGATCTGAGCAGCCGTATTAAGTTGTTTGCAGATGACTCTGTCGTTTGTCGACAAATAAAATCAACAGAAGATCAAAACAAACTGCAAAACGATTTAGAAAAGATATTTGAACGGTGTGAAAAGCGGCACTTGACCTTAAATAACGAAAAGTGTGAGGTCATCCACATGAGTGGTAAAAGGAACTCGTTAAACTTCGGTTACACGATAAACCACGCTAATCTAAAAGCCGTAAATTCAACGACATACATAGGTATTACAAGGTAAATTGGAAGGAACACAGAAAGTGTTGTGGGGAAGGCTAACCAAAGACTGTGTTTTATTGGCAGGACACTTAGAAAATGTAACAAATCTACTAAGGGGACTGCCTACACTAAGCTTGTTAGTCCTCTTTTAGAATACTGCGGCGCAGTGTGGGATCCTTACCAGATAGAACTGACGGAGTACGTCGAAAAGTTCAAAGTAGGGAAGCACGTATTGTATTATAGCGAAACAGGGGAGTGTCACTGAAATGATACAGGATTTGTGATGGACATCATTAAAAGAAAGCCTTTATTCATTCCGACGGAATCTTCCCACGAAATTTCTATCACCAACTTTCTCCTCCGAATGCGAAAATATTTTGCTGACACCAACCTACATAGGAAGAAACGATCACCACGATAAAATAAGGAAAAGATATAGGTATTCGCTCTTTCCGCGCTCTATACGGGGTTGGAATAATAGAGAATTGTAAAGGTGTTTCGACGAACCCACTGCCAGACACTTCAATGTCATTTGCAGACTATCCATGTAGATACAGATGTATATATCCATCAGGACATACAACAACTCCACCAATCAGTGTTATGCCGAATAATTGGCTCAATAATTTATTGACTAATTCAATTTGTGAAGCTCTTTTCCCTGAATAAACAATTGCTTTTTCTAAAATCATGCTCATTTATTTGTCTGTACATACACATCACACCTACCGATTTCCGTTCCATTCGGCTTATTCCTTTGTGGGCGTCATCTTTTTTCTTAGAGCGTACACAGACCAGATAATACACTGCGCAACACAGTTAAACGGTCACATTTTGCAAACATCGTAGCTGTTCTAATTGCGACGCAGGTTTGAAATTTGTCTCAAAGGTGCATACAACCTTTCTCTGTAATGGTGCAAAAGCGTGACGCCCTATGACCTCGCACTGGGACTCGGTGAAGCTTCAAGCAGCAGCTAGTCGACACATGCGTAAAGCGGATAGTGCTCAGAAGTTCATGAGAGGTGTATGGTGAATTAATGGTGTCACATTGGCACCAAATTTCAACACGATTCCGCCTAACGTCACTGTGGACATGTCACACGATGGGAAGGTCATCACATCAACCTTACCTGCATTTCACCCGGTCTCTTGACGCTTTTGCGATGTAGACAGAAACGCGACGGCCAGCGCTGAAATCACGCAGTGTTCTTATGCGTTGGGTAGCGAAAGAATCATTTCAGACACACCGCTCTGCGGAACTCACGGACTTCGAACGTAGTCAGGTGAGTGGGTGTCACTTGTGTTACACGTCTGTACGCGAAATTTCCACGCTCCTAAACATCCCTAGATCCACTGTTTCCGATGTGATAGTGAAGTGGAAACGTGAAATGACAAGTATAGCACAAAAGCGTACAGGCCGATCGCCTGTTGACTGACAGACACCGCTGACAGTTGAACAGGGTCTAATGTGATAATGAGACGGGAGTCTCAAAGGACACATTTAATTATAATGTGTAATAGGCAGAGACTGCCGACAGTTGAAGATGTTCGTAATGTGTAATAGGCAGACATCTATCCAGACCATCACACAGGAATTCCAAACTGCATCACGATCCACTGCAAGTACTATGACAGTTAGGCGAGAGGTGAGAAAACTTGGATGTCACGGTCGAGCGGCTGCGCATAAGCCACATATCACGCCGGTAAATGCCAAACGACGCCTCGCTTGGTGTAAGGAACGTAAACATTGGACGATTGAACAGTGGAAAAACGTTGTCTGGAGTGACAGATCACGGTACACAGTGTGGCGATCGGATGGCTGGGTGTGGTTATAGCGAATGCCGGTGAACGTCATCTGAAAGTGTGTGTAGTGCCAACAGTAAAATTCGAAGGAGTGTTTTTAATGGAGCGAGCATGCATCCCTTGTTTTGCGTGGCACTATAACAGCACAGGCCTACATTGATGTTTTAAGCACCTTCTTGCTTCCCACTGTTGAAGAGCAATCGGGGATGGGCGATTGCCTCTTTCAACACGATCGAGCACCTGTTCATAATGCACGGCCTGTGGCGGAGTGATTGCACGACAATAATATCCATGTAATAGACTTGCCTGCACAGAGTCCTGACCTGAATCCTATAGAACATCTTTGGGATGTTTTGGAACGCGGACTTCGTGCCAGGTCTCACCGACCGACATCGATACCTCTCCTCAGTGCAGCACTCCGGGAAGAATGTGCTGCCATTCCCCAAGAAAGCTTCCAGCACCTGACTGTACGTATGCCTGCGAGAGTGGAAGTCATCAAGGCTAAGGGTGGGCGAACACCATAGTAAATTCCAGCATTACCGATGGAGAGGGACATGAACTTGTAAGTCACGTTCAGCCAGGTGTCCGGATACTTTTGATCACATAGTGTAGACATTTCGCGGTCGAAAACGATGATTCGCCGTTTGTCTTGTAGTTTCCGGAAGTAATCAAGGAAAATGGCACATTGACACACTAATTTCGGAAACCATCTTTCCGAAAAATGTAAGTAGAAGAAGCTTGCGTTTTTGCTGTTCTGTGACATTGTAACAGGAAAGTATAGCGGACTCGTAAAGAGGCAGCAAGTTGATTCAATCTCCAGGCCTCCAGCAAAACATTTGACAATTTATGAGACCTTTGAAAGTCGCTTTAGGCCTCAGAGAAGCAGAGTTATATATCTCTGGTTCTCTGAGGCCTAAAGCGACTTTCAGAGGTCTCATACCGCGTGGTTGTGGACAGTTTTATGTCGGGCAGCCTGTGAAGGAAGAAGCAAAGAAGATTAGGATTTAACGTACCGTCGACATCAAGGTTATTAGGGAAGAGCACAGTCTCTGACTGTTTCAAGGATGGGGAAGGAATTCGACTGTGACCTTTCAAAGGAACTGTTCCGCCATTTGCCTGCAGCGATTTAGGCAAATCTAAGTGTAGATGGCGGGATGCGGATTTGAAACGGCGTCCTCTCAAATGTGACTCCAGTATACTAACTACTGTGGCACCTCGCTCGGTGACAGACAGTACGTACTCTTGAACCAAGCTGTGTAGAACGCGTCAGGTGTTTGCGCCTGCGGTATCATGATAAATCAACGGTAACAGGACATGCTCTTAAAAACGGACACCGATTTTTAATCGATACACATGTGTTATGAAAGAGATGTATGGTTTCCGGGAAAGCATCATAAAAGATGCGTTCGAGATAAACATTTCTGACAATAACCTCAATAAAGGCGGTGGTCTACAGGTGAGCCCAGCTTGGGATGCGGCCATCGGAATGCTGAAAGTGCCCATGGCGGGCGCTAAACGAAAACAGTACCATATATGGCGCTGGAGCGGGTAACAGTGAAGTCATAGAAGGCAACTACACTCCTGGAAACTGAAATAAGAACACCGTGAATTCATTGTCCCAGGAAGGGGAAACTTTATTGACACATTCCTGAAGTCAGATACATCACATGATCACACTGACAGAACCACAGGCACATAGACACAGGCAACAGAGCATGCACAATGTCGGCACTAGTACAGTGTATATCCACCTTTAGCAGCAATGCAGGCTGCTATTCTCCCATGGAGACGATCGTAGAGATGCTGGATTTAGTCCTGTGGAATGGCTTGCCATGCCATTTCCACCAGGCGCCTCAGTTGTACCAGTGTTCGTGCTGGACGTGCAGACCGCGTGAGACGACGCTTCATCCAGTCCCAAACATGCTCAATGGGGGACAGATCCGGAGATCTTGCTGGCCAGGGTAGTTGACTTACACCTTCTAGAGCACGTTGGGTGGCACGGGATACATGCAGACGTGCATTGTCCTGTTGGAACAGCAAGTTCCCTTGCCGGTCTAGGAATGGTAGAACGATGGGTTCGATGACGGTTTGGATGTACCGTGCACTAATCAGCGTCCCCTCGACGATCACCAGAGGTGTACGGCCAGTGTAGGAGATCGTTCCCCACACCATGATGCCGGGTGTTGGCCCTGTGTGCCTCGGTCGTATGCAGTCCTGATTGTGGCGCTCACCTGCACGGCGCCAAACACGCATACGACCATCATTGGCACCAAGGCAGAAGCGACTCTCATCGCTAGAGACGATACGTCTCCATTCGTCCCTCCATTCACGCCTGTCGCGACACCACTGGAGGCGGGCTGCACGATGTTGGGGCGTGAGCGGAAGACGGCCCAACGGTGTGCGGGACCGTAGCCCAGCTTCATGGAGACGGTTGCGAATGGTCCTCGCCAATACCCCAGGAGCAACAGTGTCCCTAATTTGTTGGGAAGTGGCGGTGCGGTCCCTTACGGCACTGCGTAGGATCCTACGGTCTTGGCGTGCATCCGTGCGTCGCTGCGGTCCGGTCCCAGGTCGACGGGTACGTGCACCTTCCGCCGACCACTGGCGACAACATCGATGTACTGTGGAGACCTCACGCCCCACGTGTTAAGCAATTCGGCGGTACGTCCACCCGGCCTCCCGCATGCCCACTATACGCCCTCGCTCAAAGTCCCTCAACTGCACATACGGTTCACGTCCACGCTGTCGCGACATGCTACCAGTGTTAAATACTGCGATGGAGCTCCGTATGCCACGGCAAATTGGCTGACACTGACGGCGGCGGTGCACAAATGCTGCGCAGCTAGCGCCATTCGACGGCCAACACCGCGGTTCCTGGTGTGTCCGCTGTGCCGTGCGTGTGATCATTGCTTGTACAGCCCTCTCGCAGTGTCCGGAGCAAGTATGGTGGGTCTGACACACCGGTGTCAATGTGTTCTTTTTTCCATTTCCAGGAGTGTATATCAGAACGGTAGCAGCGATCACACGGCAGTCATCACTTGAAAACGGCTGAGGAGTGCTGGGCCTAAAGCTCGTGGATTTTAAACCATTTAAAGTGGCTGGAAGCCTGAGAAAACTTTATCAGTATATATCGCTGTGACATCATCCATTCGAACACGAAACTTTCGTAATTGAATAGTGAGGCTTATTATAGGCTGTTTATTACGCATGTTATCATCTTACCATCTAGACATTTTACAGTAAATGAACATCCCCTAGTAGACGACGACGACCGCAGAAGACTAAACTAAATATCAGATAGGTCGAAGGTGCACATTTTGTAAAAATCAAAGTAGTCGATTTGATTCTATAGGCCTCACGCAATCAAGCTCAGAGTATAATACACAGTGCACAGTGGTCTGTGATAAACCATTTATTAGCTTCACAAGTATCATAGTTGTTATTCGACATAGTAGTGAGAGGACATGTTAGAAAGTCTCCCGCAAGGTGGACAGTCGCACATCGTTTTATTTCTATTAACAGATATCCTTCCTGCCACCTTTATACTGTAGAAAAACCACTTCAGTACAACATTCAGGCAGACTGGTGTAACGCACCAATGGTCGTTAATTACATGCGTAGATTCAATGCTGGTCTCCCTTACCTTGTATCGCAAACCAGCGCTCTGCACCTTAAACTTTTAGGACCGTTTCCCATACCCGTTTCTAACATCAGAAATGTTTTCCCAGGGCATCTACATTGTAGTCTACACATCACTACATTTTCTTTCAACGAAGAAGTTTCTGCAGCACATTTCTGCCACTGCTAGGTTCTACAGAAATTTCAGCACAGCTGGCCACTCACTTTATTGTAGTGTAGTACAGTATTGAAGCCCATCTTCGCAAGTCTACGAGTCGTAAGGACGGCGGTAACAGTGAAACCTCCTCGAAGAAGCACCTATTACCCGTTGCTGCTGCAATTCCGGTTCTTGATTCATTGTGCTGTAAATACTCGCGAGAGACATCAGCGAGCTGTAGATCTCCCAGTCGGGCTAACAGTTCTTCGTAGCCTTTGTGCTAAGGAGAACTCTCACATAACTGACTTTATGCTGCAGTGCTCTGCTAAACCATTATCAACTACGTTCCGCAATCGAACCCCTTGCACCAAAATACCAGAAGTTATTATCATTTAGACAGTTAACCCCACCTTTAGGTGAGGTAGTGGTAGTGGAAATATCAAAAATTAATGTTATTTGTGTTTCCTTAGACCAGATATATTAGTGATTCAAAATATTGTTACTTTATTCGTTTCTGAAGATTACCAGGTACCCACCAGACAAGTCCACGGTGAAAAATATTTACTAATAAAAGTAGCCTATTCTTTTCGTTTTTAAAGTGCTGAATCAAAATAAGTTAACATAAAAATCCGATAAAATATTTTTTCCTATGAAAAATGAATTTTAAAAAATGAATTTTGTATTGTTTTAGTAGTAAACATTTAAAATACAAAACGTGAGGTTGGAATTTCGGTGAAAGTGATTCTCATATATCACAAATGCTATGAAAGATCTTCGGATCTATTTATTTAATTATAGCTTTCCTTTCCTAACAACATAACCTCATTTCCCCCAATGATATAAAACGCTTTTCTCCTTGTAGATGATTGTAACGATCGAAACAGGTAGAAAATAAACATAAAATTGTGCGGCTGATGGCACAAGGAATGCTTTTTCGAAAAGAAATTAAAGTGAAAGGAGTAGGAGATCAAGAGGGCCAAGCGATTAGAAAAAATAATATTTCTGGCACGAATTCGCCGACTGATGAGCCATTTATGTTAGCATAGTTTCCAAGCAATTGTTAATCCGGCGTGAAGAGTACAGAACGATAATCCGCAGGTTTTGAGGTCGAGCACCTGTGCAGAAACTGTTGTATTTTCAAGCTACTTACACTGCAAATAAACCGAAATAATGCTCAATATCTTGTATTTATTAATCATTATACATTATAAAAGGAAGTGTACAATTTGCATGCCGCTTAAACTCTGAAACGAGTTCTGGTTGATCAAGAAAGCTGTATTGTATTGTAAGGTTTTGATGACAGAACAACAACTGTGTAAGCTGTAAATATATTTGATTTAATGTTGCAATCTTATTACAGAAATACAGCCATTTACACAGTTTACAATGTGACACTGTTACGACAGTTGTCAAACTAACGCATCTCGTCCTCAGAGAGCGAAATGATCCTAAACACAACAATGGTAAATTTAAACTAGAAATTTCATAACAAAATTATTCTTACAACTACGTCATGACGTTGGCCAGTACTGCGATAAATCATCCCATTTTGGTTCAAAGGATGACAGTCAAATCTATGGAGGATGGTTAGTTTTGTGACAAGGTGAGCAAAAGATTAACCAAGGTCGCTCGAGTTTAGTGTGGACACAAGCTGGTGAACCAACAAGTTTAGGCCTCTGCTCGCGGTATTTACCTTAGTTGCGATAATCTGTCGTCTGTATGGCTGCTCTTGTCCTCTGAAATTCATACAAAAACTAATTAAGCCTTTGCTGGTTTTTCCAGCAGAAACTCTCCCTATGTTTCTCGTTATGCGAGAAAACATGTACTCATCCCTAGTCTTGGAATACGCACATGGCCTAAACAGCGTTTATGTTAAAATGCCCTCCCAGGTCTCGCAAGAACAATTACTTAACTGGCTGGTTCGTTTCTCCACATTTGGAGCTCAACGAAGCTACAGCTAATATCTAGCTGAATGTCAGCGCAGTGAATGCGGTGTTCACACAAATATCTCCTCTGCATCATACAGAGCAGTATGCGAAGAGTCCCCGAAAACTTCGCTCTTATCTTTCTTGTAGCGAAACTGTCTCCTCACCTGGATTCTTTCGTTCTCCACGTCACTGCTTTTTTCGACTAATAGGAGCGTTCCTCTTATTTTTATAGAAACTCTCTCTACCAATCGGAAGGTCCCTACCATTAAACAGCGTCGAAATCTAAGCAATTTACCCCTTTCTAGTTCGTTTCCGCCAATCAGAATTTTTGTGCACGCTGCGGACGCCTAAAAGTTAAATGCATACATCACATGTGCACCATTTGCTATACATGTGATCAACTGCGTCGCTGGCTTTCTCCATATCCATTTGCAATTCCGAAGCGCAGTTTTCTATAGCTTCTTTCTGTCCTACTTCTGATGGTCCATTACTTGCTCTCCAGTATGTCACCTATCCGGTCGCTGACTCCCATTGCGGGCGCCCCATAAGAGGTTTTCGTGGTGCTACCCATGGTGCAGCCTCTGCTTCTGCACACACTTCCTTCCACACAAAACGCTTCCTCTCACTGCTTGTTTCATCTTCTGCTCATTGACATGCACTATTATATAGGAGCGGTTAGTTAATACTGTCAATTGAGTGTCATCCCTTTTTTATTACATACTTATAGGCAAATCTGCTCATTTCTGCCGAAGTAAGATTGGTGTCATATTCACCTTCCCGTTACGATGTATAAAACTCTTCTGTAAGGTGCGAGATTGACCTTAGTTTTTTCTGCTCCCTTACATATCCTCCTCCTTCCATGTTCAATTTTGCACTGGGTGAATCAATAGTTGAGAAATTTATTGAAGTCAGTGTAAAATTGTTAGCAACTAATGACTGTAGCAGTTGACTTATTTATAGACCAACTTCCTATTTCAATATTTTGTATATCTCAAACAGTGGTTCTATCTAATCTCCTTATCGTTCTATTTTACATTATACTTGATTTCATGTTTATGGATTTGAGCTCATAAGTGAAGTTCTATTTCTTTCAAAATTTAACATTCTTTCTAATTTTCTGATCTTTTTACAATTCGATTTAATTAGTCTAAGGTCCTTTTCTATCAATATAGTTATCCACAATTTAATTTTAATGTAAATTCAAACAATTTGAGCTTATCTATAAAATTGTATCATCCCTAAAAATTTTAACTTTGAGACTGATCTGATTTTTGATTACCTAATTTAAGTTAAATGATGATGGATACGTACTGAAGTTGAGGAAGCCTTCATTTAACCTTGTCCTCTCCTTTTTCAATATTTTTCACTTTATCTCTGGCCTTGATATGAATCATAATCTAAGGAAGTTTCATTTCTTACAATAAAGCTTTATGATCTATATTAAACCCAACCAAATCATTCCCATGATTTTACAGGCATAATCCTCTTCATAAACATGTTTATATTCCCCAATATACGCAGTATAACTCTACAAAAATTTTCAGATTTGACTTTTACAAACTTATTAAATTTCTAATCCTACTAATTGCTTTACAAAATTCAAACTGACATCATAGAATACCTAAACCCATTCGTATTTATATATCCTCTATTTTTGACAAAAATATCACACATTTGAATCTTAACCTCCCAAGAAATGTTAATATTAGATTTTCTTAATTTAAACATTCTGAAAAATATGAAATACATGAATTATTATTGATATGTCAAGATTAAAGTTTTAGAAACATCGTTAATAAAGATCTATTGCTAACACCTTAAAGTCTTCAAATTCAAATATTTTCTTTTTTAACAGAATCATAAAAATTATCCCTTTTTTGTTCGGATAGTAGTCTGTCACAGACCGTTCTTTCTCCTACATCTTTAACATAGTTCACTGAGATCGTCACTTTCTTTATCATGTGTTTCGACGTGCCTCCGTCGGACATAGAATGACGGCCGGCCGTGTGCCTCGCCGTGTCTCCGTTGAGCATGGAATGACGGTGGCAGAGAGAAAGGCTGCTGAAGGTGTGAGCATGTTGTCAACGTGGTTGCCTAAGTTCCATTTTTCATGTGCCTATAGTGACGTTGTACTGGAGATCCGTTTTTGGCAGCATAAAACTTTTCTTCTTCATTCGCCGAATCTTTATATCGGTGCATCGTTCGTCTATTCGTCTCTAGGTATTCATATCAGTAGTCATCTCCTATTTCTCGGTATTACAGCTGAGGATGTTGCATTTTACCATAGTAATATCGAATATTTATACTGCTAGAACAGTTAAATTGGATTCTCGTTGTTCGTTAAATGCCATAATGGCCTTGTATGGGAAGGGATTTGAAAAGGTTTCTTGATCTCTTCTGGTTCAGGCTCTTCCTTCTTCCAAATCTTCTGCGTGGCATCTTCTGTTCTTGGTGCATCTTGCTGCTTTCTCACTTGTGTCCTTATTCTTCTCTGGACTGGGAATTGGGATTGAAGACCTGTTTAATCTCGTTATCGTTTAATCCGTTCTTATGGCTTCTTCTTTGAAATTGTTACGTATTCTTTTATTGTATTCGTTTGTTCATCTAGATAGATCGGACAGCCTTCCATCGTTTTCTTGCTTCGTCTCATGAGTATTCAGGGGGTGTTTCGCAGTTATTGAATTCCGTAAGGTCTGATACGTTTCAGCTATTTTGCACGTTGAGTTACAGAAACGCATCTCTTCTTATTCCTGTGGTGAATTTAAACACCCGCTCGTCCTTGCTGTAATATGCCCATCTCGGTTTTGGTTCGGTGGACATCCATCATTTCGCCATATGCTGCTTTAAACAGTTAACGATAGAAGTGGCAAGTATCTAACACTTTCGCAAAACCATTTTTATAACGCTTGTATGTAGCTTTTGTATGAATAAAGCTCACGTCTGTATATGTTGATTGCATCTAGGATGCGTTGTAGCTCTCCATACGTTTCCCCCAGAGGTGTTATCCTCTTGGACCGTTGCTTTCACCAAGGCCTCTTCTTTCGTCATCTCGTAAGGTGACGTACCAGGCACTAACTCTCAGTGTCCCTTCCTCCCACGCCTAACCGCTCTCCTCACTCTTGCCGTCGATCTGGCCGCAATGATGCTGCACCTTGTATGCTGACTTCATATCTAATACAATGTTTGTCCCTGATTTGATTATCTACTTCTCTATTTCACATGATATCAGTCAAATGGTTCAAATGGCTCTGACCACTAGCCTGAAGACATCACACACATCCATGCCCGAGGCAGGATTCGAACCTGCGACCGTAGCGGTCGCGCGGTTCCAGACTGAAGCGCCTAGAACCGTTCGGCCACACCGGCCGGCCATGATATCATTATCTATTTTATTATAACCCTTACTCCATTAAATGACGCTACAACTTTACAAACATTAAAATTTTGTCAAGCTTTACAAAAGTTATCATTCACGCTATAAAAATATTTCTCTTATCACTGTTTTTATTTATTCATCTCTTCTCCACGTTCTACTTTATTTTCTTAATATACAGGTCATGGTTTCCTCATCTTCATCACGATGAATAGTAAGAGTAAAATTGATGGTGATGACAGTTAGTGAGTTAGTGAATTCCTTCCACCACCTCATTTTATTATTTTAACTACAAATACTTCACATTATTTTTGAAAACTTCGCACCTTGATTCCAACTCCCGCGTCTTTTTCTCTGTAATCTCTTCTTTTTGGCATTAGCTGTAACAGAACTTCAAAGTATAATAAATATCTCTCCTCTTTTCCTTTCCTTTTCAAACATGTTCTCTATTGTTCTATTGCATAGTTTTAAAGCTTAAATTTTTTTCTCAGTTGTACTTATCCTTTCTCCTTTTTCTCAATAGGAACTTTTATGTTCCTTCCTTTCCCCATCATACTCTACCTTATTGAAATCTTTTCTGGGTTAATCTTACTTCCTACTGTTTATCTCCTTCCACGAAATAACATGTTTCTTGCTTAGCTTAATAATTCAATTCTCTTTCCGAATTATTATCTCCTATCGACTTCTTATATTTATTTCCCTCATATATTTATTTCAATATCAGTTTGTGATACCTTCCACAAATCATATATGCTTCACATATTCCCCCAAAATATCTCCTCAATTATTTGTTCACCGTCCTCAACGGAACAAATTAGAAATTACTCTCTCCTTCTTACCTCATTCTTTATTTCCTTTCTACTTCTTTACTTCCTTTCGTCCAGAAAAATAAACTTCCTTCTTCTTCCCACTACGTCTTTAAGAGAGAATCTGCTACTATTTTGTCCAACTATCCACATGCTGATCTCCATCTTCCTCCTTGCTTTCTACTCTTATCCCAGAACACATTTTGTTTGCAGAACAATTACTTTAGTTGTTACTTTCCTGTCTTTTCTCCATAATATCCTTTTACCTTCCTACGAAATTTGTTTTATTTAACTGAGATAATTACAATTTAAAAGTTTTATGTGTGTGAATTTTTTTCTTTCATACTCTTTGATTTCTGGACATTTCATTCAACTAAATTCTCATGTGACGTCACTCTTTTTTTCTTTTGTTTACTCTTTATACAATTTCAAATGATTCACATGGTGCAAACCCAATGATTTTCCTGTTTTTAGGTTAATCATTTCGACTGCACTATTATAGACTACTTTACTCACTTCCATGGGCCTTTGTATATAGAAAAGAATTTATGATCTTTGGTGTTCTTTCCTGCTAGAGAGATGGTGGGCTTTTAGTAGTACCTATTGTCCTAGTGAAAATACTCGTGAGTTTGCCATTCTGTCCGCTCGGTTCCTTCTTTTTAACGCTACATTCTTAAAATTGTTCATTGCTAATTTTACTAGATGCTGATGTTGTACCCTTGGTACTGGTGGGAATTTAATTATTTCTCAGGTTTTATTTGGTGCTGGTTTATTTTTCAGAACGGTGATTGGAGGTAATAATGTTGTGGTTGGCAGGAGAGCCAGCACCGTGTTACTAGAGGAGGCCGAAAGGCACGCGTTTTAGCTCACGGTGGCTGGCGTGTGGTCTGGAACAGGACAAGGAAATTAGAATTTAGAAAAACGGACGTAGCTGGTGGAATACTTAACTTTAATCCATTAATGACGAACGTCGGTTTTGACGGTACATAGTTCACAATATCAATAGTAATTGATAATGGCGCCTTGCTAGGCCGTAGCAAATAACGTAGCTGAAGGCTATGTTAACTATCGTCTCGGCAAATGAGAGCGTATTTAGTCAGTGAACCATCGCTAGCAAAGTCGGCTGTACAACTGGGGCGAGTGCTGGGAAGTCTCTCTAGACCTGTCGTGTGGCGGCGCTCGGTCTGCAATCACTGATAGTGGCGACACGCGGGTCCGACGTATACTCCCGGACCGTGGCCGATTTAAAGGCTACCACCTAGCAAGTGTGGTGTCTGGCGGTGACACCACAAATAATGTACTGCTATATGGCATTTCGCTTATAACATTTTGTAAATCAGACAAATGTCTGTCCCACATATGCTGCTTGCTACAATACAAACGACAGAGGGTTCCCAAATCTTTCACCGTTCATCCAGCTGGGTTGGCGCTTGGCTTGTATCTGGAAATATAAATAGGTTTAATTTTATGTCGTCGCAGTGTGTTTTGCTATTGTGCTGTAGCTATAGCATTTTATCGACCCGACCAACTTGTCAAAGCAAATCTCGTGTCAATGCTTTGATAATGCTCCTCCCTATTGCTTGCATCAAAGGTGTAAACGTCACGTATTTTGACGTTAATTCTAGAACTACGAAAATGAATACATGACCTCTCTGTGTACAGGGTAATGGATCCATGAGATCTGTTGTGCTATGTGTCTCATTTTCTCCGGAATGATAGGAAACATTGGTGGTCTCGTTAGAAAAGTTACACGTTTAACTCTCTGGCATCTCTTACATTTAGCTATAACCTGTCTGATTCTTCGCTCCATATTTGTGAAATGACAAGACATCTTTAATTTTAAAAGTATTTCTTAGGACCAAAATGGCTGTTACTCAGATATGTGTACCAAATGTACTTATTTTCAGTTCCTGTGGCATACATGCTACCCATAAACATCTATTTGTATTACGTCTGTAGAATAAGACATTGACCCTTATGAGATAGAATTGTCTAATGTCCCGTGATTCCCTGTTTCTCCACTTACTTTTAATCTTGGCTAGGTCTGGGTCTTTGTATCTGAAATATCCTTTACTTCTTGCAACTTATTATCGATCTCTTCATTAATTTCCACCATTACCTCGGCATCTACAGGTATTGTTTCTTTTGCCCTCCTATATCATGGATGTCCATCCTCCGATTGATATAGATCCAGTAGCATAGTCAGTTGTTTGTAAGCCCCTGGCATCTCTTCATGTCTGAGTTTCTTTTCAAAATTAAGACGCACCTACCCAAGGATCACATACCCGTCATCCGTATTGAGTGTAACTCGATTTTGAGCCATGAAATCGGCTCCTTTGATTATGGGTATAGAAAGTTTTGGCACAATAACCATGTTCGCTTCTATTTCATGCCCCTGACATGAAAAAGTTACACGCCTTTGTTTACTAATTACCGCTGACGCACCCATGGCCGGTTCCTTGACTTTAACACGTTTTGTCCGTAACACTGGTAGTGCCTGTTTCTCAAAAAGCTCTTCCGAAATCGCCGTCATTTCGCTTCCCGTATCAAGAATGGCGTCTACAAGCGTGCCACCTACCTCAGTCCGAACGAACGGTTGCATCTCATGACGAGCTTTAATTTCATTTTCGTCTATTAATGCCTCCTAGATCGAGTCATAGGTTCACCTATCAATATGTCCAGCCTGGTTCTTCCATTGGTTTGTTATCATTACTTTATTCTCCTCATTACTTTTAAAACCTGTCATCTGAATGCTTTGGGATGAAATTGTTTGCCCTTAATCTTCATTAAACACCTCTATTTCTTCTTCATATATTCCTGTCCTACATATGTCATCTGCCTTAAGTATCACTATTGGTGTTTCAATGGTGCTTTATCCTCTTGGCATCCTATTTCTCTCTCCGTTTCGTATAAATGAGCTACATCTTTTACAATTTGGTCAACATCAGTATTTTTACAACTGTCTGTATTCACCGTTAATAACTCCTGTTCCTCGTCATCGATCGATTCCCAGTCAACTGAATCCCAGCATGCTGGTGTTTGTATCCCATTACCCCCTAAACCTACTTCAGAATCTTGCTGATCAAAACTAAGTCTATTTACATGTTTAATTATATAACTAACTTCATTCTGCGACTGAAGACTGAATCACTTCTGACTGTGTCTTCGTGCCGTTCATCTCGTCAATTCTGTCTTTTACCTGGGTTGGTGGCCTCAATTCGATTTCTTGTACCGGTTCATTTCGCGTATGTAGTCCTGCTGAAGTTGATTTTCCCAACATTTCTGCGTTCTGTCCATTCCATTTCCACCTGAGTAACTTGGATTTTGTTGCTGAAAACCTCTAAACCTTACTGCCTCGTTTGCGCGGTGATTATATATCGGATCATAGTTGCCACCGTAGTTTCTAGGACCCAATCCACTATTATAATTCAGAGGCCCACAAAATCCATAACTATTATTCGACCTCTGTGAATTTCCAAAACCATAGTTATTATTGTTATCCCATGGGCGATTACTATTTTTTTCCAAAACGATTGCCTCTTTCTACGTTATTATTGCCATTGTAATTATTATTAAAGCCTAATCGGTTGCCATTTATCCCCCCTACCATCGTTTACTCTCACTGTACGTTGTTTATTGGCGTCATCTTCACTGAAGATGAATTCAAGTTCTCTTAACATCTCTTTAAATCCTTGTATATTATCTCCTGCCCTACCAACCAATGACTGCTGATAACGTAGCCGTAATGTCATTTTGCACATACGTATCAGTTCCCCATCAGTGTATGGATTATCTAAACACTGATTCTTTTTTGTCATTCTCTTGAAAAGTCTAACTGGTTTCTTTTCTCCTGAATTTTCGAATAACTCTTTCTGTAACAATTCATACTTTATTCTATTTTGCGTTTCCGTGGACCAGTATTGCTCCAAGAATGCGGATTTAAACTGCTCATACGATTGACAGTTTGTAGCTACTCTTTGCATGGTTTCCGCTATTGCGCCGTCCATATGCCCAGAAAAGAAGTCCATTTTATGGCTACGTGGCCAATGCTCTGATAAACAGATCTGAATTGATTTATAAATGAGCATGGGTGTAAACCGTTAGCGCTTTCTTTGTAATGTTGGAATTTTCTGACTGTCAAAAAATTATCATTGTCTAATTTTTCTATTCTACCATACGGCGTTTGTGTTTTCACAACATTATCGTTCCCTTCAATACTGTCATGTTTTATTGTATTCGTTCTACCATATTTGGGTCCTGAGATGACAGATTTACGTCCCATCTAGCATCGTATCTACTCAATGGTGTGCAGTTATCTAAACTGTACTGTTTCTCGTGTATCGGACTGAAAGATTCGTTTAAATATCCCGTTACTGGATCAGTGTTTTGTCTTGCTATTTGATTCATATTTATTTGCGGTCTATAATCTGTTGTACGTCCCTGGTAGCTGAGAGATCAGCGCGACGGAATGTCATACCTAACGGCCCGGGTTCGATTGCCGGCTGGGTCGGAGATGTTCTCCGCACAGGAACTGGGTGTTGTGTTGTCGCACTTACACACATATTTCCTGTTGGAAATTGTCCCGCATAAATTACTATATTTTGTTCTACGTACTGACGTTGCCCGTCCTCTGATTCTACTTCTGACCCACTAGACCTGTCATTTGTTTGACTCGCACTCGAAACTTTTGTTGCAGATCAACCTCTATCCTGTCAAGATGTTCAGTTTGCCCTATCTGCGATTATCTCCCTTCTTCCGCCACCTCCGATCGTCTAACCTACCTCTGTCTTTCGCGAATCGCGCGAGCCTGAGCTCTCGTCAACATCTATTATATGACCTTACACGTTTCCAAAATACCATACAAAGTTTCTTCGACTATGTGCACATCATTAAGAACACCGTTAACTGTTTGTAGAATTTCAAACCAGCTCAACAACGCCGTGAATAACCTTGCGCGCGCTTGCAAGGTCATGCAAAAGCTACTTTTACACCAACATAAACATTATTTTATTTATTAATGCAACTTTTCTACACTTTGGATCACACATTTACTGAATTCTGACAACTATACATGCACATACATTGGATAACCTCGTCACAAAAACAACAAAACAAAAAAGAATTTTTTTTAATTCAATTCAAAAAAAATTAATTTCCCTCTCTAATATGACTAATTGCCATCCAGGCAGACCATTTTCCATCCTGGCAGGGCTTCCATTCTGTAAGATTTTGATGAGAGAACAACGACTGTGTAATCTGTAAACATATTTGGCTTAATGTTGCAATCTTATCACAGAAATACACGCATTTACACAGTTTACAAAGTGACAATGTTACGACAGTTGTCAAACCAACGCATCTTGTCCTTAGAAAGTGAAATAATCCTAAACAGAACAGTGTTAAATTTTAAGTAGAAGTTTCTGACTACGTCATGATGTTGGCCAGTGCACGACTAGGTGTTGGACGTCCACGGCTCATGGTCCCCTTTGTAAAGTAGGATGGGCTGCGACCTGTGACAGATCTCACCAACATGGGGCTCCGCAGCGAACGCCACTTACATGTTTCCATGTTGAACCGCCGATATTGTCGACTGGAATTGCTGTGGGCACAGTCACCGAGACGGAATCGTGGATCAATGGGAACGTGTCCCACTTTCCTTGTTGTAGCAGTTCGATGGTAGAGGCCGTAAACGCCGGAATCGAGGCCAACGGCTGCTTGAGAATATCCGCCAAACTGGTATCTGTTGCGTTTCCACTGGGGACATCGTGAGCGCTGACGTTCTGAGATTATAATCGTTTACGTATAATACAAGGTGTTCATAAGATAATATCACAGTTATAACTTTTAATAGTGTCAACTGTAAGAGTTGTAGTGAGTTGTCACAATTAAAGAGTCAATGAAGCAGTTTTTAGATGAGCGCATGCGCAAATACTGCTTTGTTGTTATCCCGGTCGAAGTCCAACATATGGCATATACTTAGAATGGTGACTTCTGAGATTAAAGCGTTTTGTTTTCTGCAGTTTCCTTACAAGGCGACGATTCAAATTTCCCCTCACAGATTTGATTCGTATTGACAGGGTGTGTCTGCATGACTAGGACTTCAACATGTGTGAGTAAGAAGACGCAACTCTCAGCTGTTTTCGAGAAAATCGAATTTGAAAATTTTAGGCTTGCTTACATATTTTGTATATTTGCTAATAACCAACGTGCCCCAAGCCTAGAGAATATGCGCTTAGTTTCATAAGCACGATATTTTTGTTGGATCGAATTTCGCTGCCGGAACTACCTTTTCTGTGACTTATCTGCACCAACATTCGGTGCTACGCTTCGCTATTCTTGGTACGCATATCGCATTGTGTGACGACATAGAATCGTTTATGAATGTAAACAAAGTTTGTTTTGCAGTAGACATACTGAAAAAAGCCATTGACATGGAAAAATTCGGCGCTCCTTACACCTACTGTATGTCACGATAATTGTTGTTTTCCATATACTTACGATCAGTGTAATCCTGATTTTGGACTGCTGCATAGGTTACACATTATACTTGCCACAAATATTGATACGATAATATAAATAAAATGACTATATTTATTTGATTGAAAGCTCTCGAGTATCATTTTTTCATTTCCAATCGCGTGAGTCCAGAAATCGAACAGTCTTCTCGCCATCTGCAGACAAATATCTAACGGCAAGACCATGGAATCAATTCACATAGTGAGTCTTTATCTGTGGATAGTACACTACATCCAGGAACATCACATGCGGCGTTGTTCGGTCAGCAGTGGCACGTGTGAGGAAGGACAGAATTCACTGGGCCAAGTGCCAGACATCTACTGCTGGGCCAAAAAAGAAGCGATAATCGTCTGTGTCCAGCACCTCGCACATGACGCAAAGTGGAGAGTCGGCAAGGTGAACGATTAGGTTGTTTCCCCTTGACTAAGCATGTAGTAGTGTCAAGTAGTGCCCACCATACATTGTGCCACGTGTAGTGCAGGCACTTCTGTCCCACTGGGGGAGAGGGGCAGTTGCATCTCACTTTACACCGCCTTCGTCGACAACAAGCGCACAGGTGCCAAAGAGGCAGAAAAATAGCTGTCCTCCAAAATAAAAACAAAAAAGTCCATGTGATAGAATGATGCAGGGATATCCGGAGGGACCAACGAGGTCGGGGCGTATGCGTCAAGTAGTAAACTGACTGGTGAGTCACGTCGGGAACGCCCCCACATCGTCGACTGTGAGCAGACAAAAAGGGCCCGAGCTCTATCCAGAACATGGTAAAGCCCATACCCCCCCGAGCCTGGGGAAGGTTGAGGCACACATTACGGACTTTGAAGATCATCCCCTGGCTAACAAATGAACTCATTGCAGCTAACATGTGGCGAGCCAGGGTGTGTGAGACCAGAAAGGTTTGAGCCTGTTGAGGGATCAGCGATGCTATGTGAGTGTTGACATAGCGCGTGTGTTGCAGGAGGTCAAGGTAGCAGAGACGATGCTCAACGAAGTCAAATCTGATCCAATGTAGCAGTCATCTGTAGTTGAGGGCCGCAGGTCAGCCGTACAATCAATGCCAAGGCAACGTAATGTATCAGTCACGTTGAGCAGGCATCTATCGATAGACATTGCTTGAGATTTACTTACGTTAGTGGAGCTGCCCAGTGCTTTGTTGCAGGTCGCTACCTACCCAAGCACTGCCCAGTTATCATCAGCAGCCGGCCGCGGTGGTCTCGCGGTTCTAGGCGCGCAGTCCGGAACCGTGCGACTGCTACGGTCGCAGGTTCGAATCCTGCCTCGGGCATGGATGTGTGTGATGTCCTTAGGTTAGTTAGGTTTAAGTAGTTCTAAGTTCTAGGGGACTAATGACCACAGCAGTTGAGTCCCATAGTGCTCAGAGCCATTTGAACCATTTTATCATCAGCACTTCGTAGGCAGAGGACCAAATCGTCCTCGTAGGCGGTACAACAAAATCGATGTCCACCCACTGATGTCCACTTCAGTCATAGTCGTAGGCTATGTAAGAAAGCTTCTAGAGCGAATGTGTACAGCAGCGCCAACTGAGGGCGCCCCTGTCGCACTGAGTGTCTGATGAGGATCAGTTGTGTAAGCCTACCATTCAACAGCACTCGGAATGTTGCTTCATGTAGGAGACGTATGACCGCTTCGAGTATAGTTTCTGGGTATCCCATATGACGGAGGACAGCCGTAAGAAAAGAATGATTGACTCAATCAAATGCCTGGCTGAAGTCTAAGGACACCAAAGTTGTGGGCAGGTGTTGAGCTCGAGTGAGGGCTGTTAGATCACTGACGCGGCAGAGGGCTGTCCGAATGTTTTACGCTCCGCCTACTGACGCCTGATCATGAGGCATGACATTCCAGGCCGTCCTCGTAGATCTCGCTCACAAAAAAAACAAGTAAAGACCTTCATGTCGCTATTTAGCAGGGTCAAGCGAAAATAATCACTAACGTGCAGACCCCGTGGGGTTTGCGAATACGGCACTCCAGAAAAACATCGGGGATCCTCACCGTGTGGGCCTAGTTCTCTGCAGGTAAGAGTACACGAGAACGCTAAAAGATATCGGAAAGCGCGACAAAATTCGAGGGATATGTCATCAAGTCTAGCTGCCTTGTTACCAGCTCCTGCTTCGATAGCTTCAAGGATTTCGTCTTCTACGACCAGGGTCTCCAATTCCACTGCCACGTCCTCTGGTACTGTGCCAAGCGCAAGCCGGGAGACTTGTTCAATAACATCTGGTGAATGAGGATGGTAAGCTTTCAGCCTAGTATAATGGGCGTGAAAGGAGCGTCCAATGCCACATTGGGTGTCATGTTGCCTGCCTTCGTCATCAGTGATGGTACTAATCAGGCCCCAGCGTTGTCGTCACCTGTCACCTAGAAGGTGATATATCGACAGAGCTTCCAGAGCCATGGTCACAAGTGCGGATTCGGACCACTGTTCCTTCAAGATGGTTGGCACGTGAGGGCTGTGATATGTGCTTTGGTGCGGTTCGCTGTTGTAGATCGTTCAGGTGAAAATGGCAGCATAGAGCAGTCCCTCAGTAATCGATAATAAAAGCCCAAGGACTGCCTCCTCCAACACGCTGAGACTCTGCCACGCGCCATCATGGCCCAGCGGAACGCTGTTGCTACGCGGGACAGCCACCACGACAACATAGACGGGTAAGCGCCATGGCGGCGGCGATACGACTCCCAAGTCACTTCAATAAGCTGCCGACAGTCGGGAGATTCCAGTAGATCCTCATTAATCTTCAAAACACCCCTTACATGCCACACCCTCTAGCGAACAGAGGTGACGAGGCACATATACGCTACATGGTCCGAAAAAGAGGCAGGCCAAATCTCCACCAGTCGGGTTCATACTATTGGCCACCGCGAGATATAAGAGCGATCAAGGCGACTGAAAGAATATGCGTTGTAGCGCGTGAAACTGGAGCGGACACCATGAACTTATTCACACGTGTCCAAAAGATGAAGATGGTCGACAATCATGGCAAGCTCTGCGAAAGGCGAATGACGCCGCAGGTGGTCTTTGGGATGGAGGGCAGAATAATAATCACCAGCCAGCACCAATGTGTCTTGCCGCCCCACAAGAATAGACAAGACTGTCTCCGTGAAGAAGACAGAAAGTTCTCTTCGCCTCCGTGATCCTGAAGAAGCGTAGACGCTAATAATGCAGACGCCGAAGAACGTAGCAGCCATGCCCCTCTCATCCGGAAGATATTAGACACAAAATCCTTCACGGATTTGGATTGCCACGCCGCTACCGGAATCCGACCAGTGGGAGACGAAAAGGATATCCCCAAATGCATTACACTTGCTATAAAAGGGCCGCGTCTATGTCGGCCGCGCGAAGTACATAGTGCAGCATGGCCAGTTTATGCGGGGCACGGATATTGTTGTTAATTTTAGCTAGGCGAGGCGACTTTCCCGGCACTTCTGCTGTCTAGAATTGAGGTCCACCCGTGGCATCTGTTCTGGACAGAAGGCACAAGATGATCGAAACTGCGGCGCTCGTCGTGTTGAGGTAGTGGGGGGTACAACCAGTGGAATGCGTTAACTCACAGAATTCATAAGTCGTTCCGATTCCTCCTCTACGTCGTCCGACCAAGAAACAGAAACAGCATTGGTGCATTCTCCAGGTGTAGGATCATCGAGTCGTCGTTGCACGTCGGCGTTTTCCAGAGGCGGCTTGTTAACAGAGGGAGCAGGTGGCAGAGGGGAAGGCGCGATAGGCTGTGGAGGACAAACCGCTGAGTTAGGAGGCACGCTCAACAGACCGATGTGTCGGCCGACGCCGTTTCATCATCCTGTGCGTCCGTCCGGAGGAGACAATCGTCAGACGGCGTACGACGACGTTTCTTGTTCTTCCTTGGTGATTTCTATTTCTGAATATGTTGTTCCGTATCGGAATGGCAACGACCGTTATCTGACGTCGCCCCAACCGGGAGGAAAGAGGAGGATGGTATAACGTCCGAGTCGATGTTCATCGCTACTGTAACATCGCTTTTCTGGTTCTGGCTGGCGCCTGAGGACGTCGTTCTGCCGGAGGTGATGGAAAGGGAATCTGATATCTCGCAACCTCGTCCGTACCCGACTACAGTGGCGGATCGGAAGGAATCTGACCCGATTCAGCCGACATTTTGGCAACAGAGGTGTTTGTGACAGAGAGCACTGTGGTTGTCACAGTTGCTGCGGCATATCCTACGAGCGTCTGAAGTAGGCGTCTGCTGAGGCAATCCGACCGGACGTGACGCTCCTGGCCACAACTCGCACAAGTTCACGGCTGACCATCGAACATGACGATCGCCCGCGAGCTGCTCAATCATCAAGTGTTTTGTCTGTTCAAATCTGATGTGAAATATGCCATTTAAAACGTCGTAGGTCTCGAAGGCCTACCACGACCGACGAACTTTCATTAAGGTCGAAAGGCAGATATGACGTTATCTTGCTGTACTTCAAAAGGAAGTTCGAGAACACGCAGGGTGCGGAGACCGAAACCTGCGTGATCAACCGAAACGGATCTTGGCCATTAGGGTCTTTAAATTTCAGTCCTTGACCGAAACGTTGTATAACAGCAGCGCAAATTTCTTTAATTCGCAGTTTGATGTACATGACGGTGCTCGCGATGGAGAAGTGAATCCGTACAACACCGTGAAATGCGAGTTTAAGTTCGTCGTGGATGAAGTGTTGTGCTTCGTGGTTTCGAGGTCCTTCGTATTCCGCTTGACAGGTAATCTTTATTGTCGCACGGCGCGGTAAGATAACGCCATTGCATATCATAAAGTGAATGAATATAGCCACGTAGCACTGCGCGCTAACCTGTAAACAACAACGTGCACGCGCAGCGCTGCTCGGAGTCCGTGAATCCTAGTGCCCCTACAAAGCAACAGCAGAAGCACGCCTACAGTTTTCAAGCTCGATTGTTTCAAAAACGGTTGACAATTGTGTCTGCCCGTTTACAAACTTGAAAGACCTAGTCGTGCCCTATACACCCTGTCAATGTGAATGAAATTGGTTAGGGGCTGTTCGCACTGTCACCTTTTAAGAGTGCATCTGTACTCGTGATTTCTGTTCAAAGTGGGTTTCGTTTAAAGTTTGATTATGATCCTCCGTGTGGCAGAAACATCCGCCGATGGTAAAGACAATTCGAAACGAGCAGATATGTGTGCAAAGCGAAAAGCGTGGGTCGACCAAAAGTGTCTGAAGAGGATTGTGACTGTGTCTAATAATCTTACCTTCGTAGTTCTAAGAAGTCTGTTCGGAAAGCAAAGACGACGGAGTGGAAGGTTTCAAGAAAATGTTTACTCATGCGTTCATACCTATTGCAGCTGGTACATGGTTTAAAGCCAGATGACTATGGTGTAAGCTACAACTTTGCAACTGAAATGTTGCGGTGGGAAGGTGACTTTCCTGATCATGTCGTATTCAGTGATGAAGCAACTTCTCATCTAATTAGCAAGGTAAATACCCACAATGTTCGTACCTGGGGGCTCAACATCCTGTACAATATCAAGCAGATTCCCCAAACTCAAACGCTTTATGCACTGTGTTCCGATGCCGAGTGTACGGACCATTTATTCTCGCCGAAGCTAACGTAACACAGGTGACTTATCTAGGTATGTTGCAAAAATGGCTTTGCTTAGCAGAAACATGGATTCTCTAACTAACTATTGTGACCAACAACTGAATTTGTGGTAGGTAGGTACCAAATCTTTCGTTGAAAGAAAAGTTCAGAGCAAACTTATCGCGATTGGGTAACTGATTTGCAGGGTATGACGAGGAAATGCGAATTCAGATATGCTTGTGGTGCTTTATATTCATACGATATGTTGCGTGATGTGATTGTGAACAATGTAACTTATGTCAGACTTTAAGAAGAGATTTTGAAACAGTCCAATCAACCATTTTAGCAAGAAGTGCAAATTCTAGATCAGTACGACTCAGGTGTTGTGTCTGTCGATACATTTGAGCAGCCACTAATTCGTCGGCTTGAGTTGTCCCCCATTCGCCCGCATCTCGTGGTCGTGCGGTAGCGTTCTCCCTTCCCACGCCCGGGTTCCCGAGTTCGATTCCGGCGGGGTCAGGGATTTTCTCTGCCTCGTGATGGCTGGGTGTTGTGTGATGTCCTTAGGTTGGTTAGGTTTAAGTAGTTCTAAGTTCTAGGGGACTGATGACCATAGATGTTAAGTCCCGTATTGCTCAGAGCCATTTGAACCATTTTGTCCCTCGCTCACGACCAGCCCAACAGGCAGCAACAACTCGCGCGCACCATGCCGCGAAAAGAAAAAGTTCTCTAATCAGGCAAACAGAATTAAGTCATGTCCTCGGTGCTATTCATGGCACAAACGCCAAGAGTGTCCATCCAGAGAAGCACAGTGTTACAGCAAGAAAGATCACATACAATCCGTATGTTTGCAAAGGTACAAACATTAGAATTTTGACCACTCACAAAAATCTTGTCATAAGGCCCATGTAATTAATGCAATATATTCAAATCCTGCTGAAGGCATTAGCAAAACTAGGAAGCAGTTTATGACTTTCACTGTGCTACAGTCAACTGATTGTGAAAACCTAATTGGCCTCGATTCGTTTGATCTCTTTGGCTTTCAAATTTAGGGCAATGTGTTGCCAGTGACTGCATTCAATGCCAAAGACAGTGTAGCAAGCTTGCTGAGCGAATTCTCTGAACTCTTTTCTGAAGTAGTTAAAACTTCCGGGCTGAGAGGCCGTGGTCGAACAGTAGAACTTCTTCTCCCTGACGTTTCGTTGCCAGCTGCGGACAACATCTTCCGAGGCGAGTCTACGACTGGCTACCAAGCCGCGGAGGTCCTGTATATATAGAGCGGGTAGAGGGCACCACCACTCGTCACGTGATGTCAACAGTAAAAACTATCTCTGACTGGCGTCATTACTCTCGATCGAAGGTAATCGATTGTCACATCTTTGATGCAAGGTTGATCGCCATATTTTATCTAACTTCAAACCTTCTTCTTTCTTGTTAAAATTATTGTGGTGTTTAAAAATCTCTATCGCCTCTCTATACATACGTGCATGATAATGCGATGTCTTAGCTAGCACGCTTGTCTCGCTAAATTTTATCTCATGGTCTCCGTCTTCGAAAACATGTTCTGCTACAGCTGACTTATCCGTGTGTCCCAGTCGGCAGTTCCTCTTGTGTTCAGTCAGGCGAGTATTGATACTTCTTTTAGTTGTTCCAATGTAAACTTTCCCACAACTACACGGAATTTTGTAAACACCCGGAGTAGCTAAAGGGTGTCGTGCATCCTTCGCCGATCTTAAACATTCACTAATCTTCTTAGTTGGTCTGTAGATTGTTTCAATTCTAAACTTGGCTAGCACTTTTCTGATACGGTCCGTAATATTATGGATGTAAGGAAGAACAACTTTCCCTGCTGAAGGTTGTTGTTTTTGCATGTTTTCGGACATTTTCTTTCTAGGGTGGAGTGCACGATCTATCTCCTTATCAGTATATCCATTTTTCCGAAAAACTGTCCGCAAATGATTTAGTTCCTCTTGTAAATACGCTGGCTCACAAATTCTATTGGCCCTGTCCACCAGTGTTTTGATAACACCTCTCTTCTGCCTGGGATGATGATTTGAACTCTTATGAAGATAACGGTCGGTATGCGTATCTTTTCTGTATACTTTGTGACCAAGAGTACCATCTGCTCGTTTAATTACTGAAACGTCCAGAAAATTAATCTGTCCATTACTCTCTGTATCCATGGTAAATTGAATTTTTGAATTAATGCTGTTCAAATGCTTCAGAAATTCGTTCAGCTGCTCTTCTCCGTGATTCCATATCACAAAAGTATCGTCCACATACCGATACCACTTCAAAGGACTTTTTCTGGCTGACTGAAGTGCCTGTTCCTCAAAAAATTCCATAAAAATATTAGCAGCGACTGGACTTAGGGGGCTACCCATAGCCACTCCATCAATTTGTTCATAGAACTCATTATTGTACTGGAAATAAGTCGTAGATAGGCAGTGCCGGAACAAGGCTACTATATCAGTCGGAAATATGTCAGATATGTAAGCCAGAGTTTCGTTCACCGGAACCATAGTAAACAAAGATACAACATCAAAGCTAACAAGGATATCACTGGGGCTTATAGTAATCCCCTTCAGTTTTTCGATGAAGTGCATGGAGTTCTTAATATGATGATCAGTCTTTCCGATAAACGGTTGTAGCAATGAGGCAAGATATCTAGCCAACTCTTGAGTAGGGGATCCTATAGCACTCAAAATCGGCCTAAGAGGGACATTTGGTTTATGTACCTTAGGTAACCCATATAATCTAGGAGGGAATGCTTCCGTTTTACAAAGATCTTTTTTATCTGCTGCAGGAATAGAAGACTTTTTTATTAGTTGGTTAGTAGCTGTCAACACTTTTGTTGTAGGATCTTTGTTCAGCTTCCTGTAAATGGTAGGATCCAAAAGATCGTCGATCTTCCTGTGGTAATCCTCACTCTTCATCAACACTGTAGCGTTTCCCTTGTCAGCGGAAAGTACAATAATACTCCTGTCCTCATTAATCTCCCGTAATGCCTTCTTTTCTCCTTGGGACAAATTACTGCTAGGTGGCTTAGCTTTACGTAATATCCTTGCTGTCTCCATCCTAACTTCATCCGCAGTGTGTGATGGTAACAACCGAATCCCCGCCTCTATATTAGCTACAATATCTTCCGTTGGAACCTTCATTGGAGTAATTGCAAAGTTTCCTCCTTTCGAGAGAACAGAAATTTCATCCCTCGATAATTCTTTTCCGGACAAATTTACAACCGTTCGGGAGTTGTCTATTACCGGCGTTTCCTGTCTATTCCTCTGTAGATTATCAAACTTTTTCTTCTGCCTATTAGAGGAAACTTCTGCAGTACGTTCCATAGATCTACATGTTAGCCCATCCACCTTATTCCAGTCACAAACTTGCATCGTATTACTAATAAATAGATGTAGATTTAATAATTGACTGCTGGTTACCACTAGTCCCCGACGTGTTTGATGGATCCGTTCTCGTAGAAATGCCAGTTCCATGCGTGCATAAATACGGGTAGCTTGCGCTGAGTGGAACAATCTTCTCACCTTCAGAAACTTCGGAACTGTACCGGTGTCACGGCAACGTAGCAAGAAAGTGAGCGAACACAGCTGCTGAGCCTTCTTCTTACGTAGACTCTCCAATCGTCGTACCATAACCGACATGTCCCCCCGTAGAGGCGTCGAATCATAGCGTGTAGGCTTTCACGGCTGACGATGCCGGCCGTGAAAGCCTACACGCTATGATTCTTTTCTGAAGGTTTAGGCAAGGCTAATAATTTTGTTGCACATGTCACTATGAAATACAACGCTCAGCCGAAATTTTGCCGGGCCTGTGCTGTTCCCATTGCATTATGGGACAAAGTCGCTGCTGAACTTACAGAACTGCAAAATGGAAGAGCTGTTGCGCCCATACAGGCTAGTCAGTGGGCCAGTCTACTGGTTTTTCTCCCCAAACTGTCAGGTCTCATTCGCCTCTGTGTTGACATTAAATCAACAGTCAACCCACAAACTGTAATTGGTACTTATCCATTGCCACGCCCAGTGGATATCATGGACAGATTAGGCGCTGGTCGCTACTTTTCTAAAACTGATTTGCGCGACGCATATCTTCAAATACCACTACATGAAGAATCTGAAACTGCGAGTGTTGTGAACGCTCATTTGCGGCTGTTTAAATATTTGAGTTTGCCTTTTGCAGTGCTTCGGCACTCGCCATTTTTAAACGATATTTGGAACAGCTGACTGCTCAAGTACCAAACTGTTCACACTATTTGGACGATATTATCTTAGCAAGTCGCACACCTGAAGAACACATGACAAATTTGCGTGCTTTGTTTCGTATGTTATCTGATGCAAGACTGAAGTGTAGACTGGACAAGTGTGATTGATTTTCTTTTAAACCTGAGTTGCAGTATCTTGGTCATGTGATAAACAGTCAAGGTGTACATCCTCTTCATTCACATTTAATAGCCATACGAGACCTGCCAGTTTCTCGCAATGTCACAGAATTGCAGTCTTAAGGAAAATGTACTATTATATTCGGTTCATACCGAATGTTGTACAAATGGCAGCTCCGTTGCGTCGCTTGCGTCGCAAGAACGTCCCTTTCATTTCGACAGATGAGTGCCAACTAGCTTTCCAAAAACTTGAAGATGCATTTGCTCAGTGATCGATGCTTAGTTCACTTTGAGCCTGAGAAACCAGTTGTGATGCAAGTTGACGATTCCTCTTAGGGAGTCGGTGTAGTGCTTTCGCACAGACTGGATGGTAAAGAGAGGCCTACTGCTTTCGCAACAAAACTGTTGTCCAAAACTCAGTGAAAGATGCATTGGCTATTGTATATGGTGTCACCAAATTCCCTACTATCTGTATGGCAGAAAATTCTACTTAGTAACGGATCAGAAGGCATTGCAGACCTTGCTTCATCCGATGAAGCCGGTTACTGTACGAACTGTACAAAAATTGCAAAAATGGACTTTGTTGCTGTCTCAATACCAGTACGAGATTATGTATCGTCCGACGGCTAGACATGGTAATGTGAACGCATTTCACGTCTTCCGATTGGCCCTGATGCACACTTCGACTGTTCTGCTGCATCTTGTTGTCACGCCGATGCACAGGATTCTGAATTGCTTCAATCATTTCCTCTGAAATATAGGAAAATTGCGCAGGCAACGGAAGCTGATTCAGATTTGAACATTTTGCTAAAATACATTCGCACATACTGGCCTCGCTCAATGCATAGCATAAAGAGCTCTGTAGTACACCGATGGTTCGCGCATCGGCAAAGCCTCGCTATTCTTGTTAAAAATGACAGTAAACAGTCACGTGTGTTCATCCCTAAAGCTTTGCAAACAAAGAGTCGCACTTACTTCACCGAGGAGACTGGAGGTTTGTTTGTGCGAAACAGTTAGAGCGTCGACACTGTACTTGGCAGGATATGGTCACCCATATAGAACAGATGACATCACAGGGTCACGCATGTGCGGAAAATCAGTCCGCTCCGCTTAAGTCGCAATCACTATGGCAACGTGTGTACACAGACGTTGCGGAATCTTTTTGGAACAGTCATTGGTTGCTTGTGGTAGACTCTTATAGCAAGTTTCCTTTTCCTATGCCAATGAACTTGACAACGTCACGTAGCAAAATTCATGCGTTGTCCTCTTTTTTTTGCCTCAAAGGTTTGCCTGAAGTCATAGGGTCGGACACGTCAAATGAATTTGAAACATTCTGTGAAAGCAATGGAATACAGCATCTAACTAGCGCACTGTTCCATTCGTACTCAAACGGCTAAGCGGAACGTTTTGTCAGAACCTTGAAGCGGCAGATGGACAAACTTCGCTCTGCACACTCCAGGGACCAGGCATTGCAACCGCTTCTCGCCTCCTATCGTTTGCATCCACGAGATGAAGCATCGCCGGCGGAATTACTTAATGGCCGCCGCCATCGGTCACTGCTCCACCTGCTCCACCCTCCTCAGCATCCGATGCCAGAGGAAGGCCACAAGTATCGCTTCGGGCTGCATGCTGCGGTTTTCAGGGTTTTAGCGGCAGCAGAAGGTGGGCGCGAGGCGACAACGTCCGTCAGCTTGGTGCATGCATTTATCTCATTTTAGGTCCAGACGGATTGCAGCGACGACATCACAATAACATTCGCCACAGTCATGTGCACGGTGATCCTTCTGTATCTCTTCCCTCAGATTCACGGATCCCGAGGACAGCGCGGCCATAATAGCCGCCAAAAGGTGTCATCACGACACCACGGGACGTCCCTATGGAGACGGAGCCTTCACCTCCTCCGCCTCCTGTCGTCCTTCCGATGGAGCTGGGCCCGCCCACGCCGCAGCAGCCGACGCCTTCTACATCGTAGTATGGCGGCAGGAGATGGACGGGTACCCTTGTGGGCCTTTTCCCGGGTACGTTTCCACCAGAGCGAAGGCCAAGTGGCGGGGCACGACCGGAGCTACGACGTCCCCTGCAGCCACAGCTGCCAGTCCATCAAGACGTCCACGCTCCTGTTTCCGCCATTGTTGTCGCGCTCCATGTACGCTTCGGGGTGGAGGGGGCGGGGGGGTGGGGGGGGGGGGGTTGTTACGGCGTCAAGTGTTGGCGCGCCAGTCTGGAATGACAGAGAAGAGATGGCTGTGAGAAGATGTCAGCCAATAGCACGCTAACTGATTCCTCTCCAGGTCGCTGTGGCCGAGCGGTTCTAGGCGCTTCAGCCCAAAACCGCGCTGCTGCTACAGTCGCAGGTTCGAATCCTGCCTCGGACGTGGATGTGTGTGATGTCCTTAGGTTAGTTAGGTTTAAGTAGTTCTAAGTCTAGGGGACTGATGACCTCAGATGTTAAGTCCCGTAATGCTCAGAGTCATTTAAACTTCTCCAGGACGACAACGCGACAATAGCGGCCCCTGGGGGAAGAGGACATTAGCGCCGCGCCCGAATGGTCGCGCCTCAGTTGAATAGTAGCTTCAAGACGAGTGGCCTGGATACAAGCATCAATGATAGTTACTTCGCTTTTACATTCTGTCACAGTCTTGTGATTGTTTATACTGAAGACGATTGCTTATTTTGTATGCCACCCTTTGCTTGCAACACTTATGTGTAATTGACAAGGTTAAGTATTGGATCGCCGACCGCTGCGGACGATTGTCGCCTGTCGCCCACTGTGGCCGTGCAGTTCTAGGCGCTTGAGTCCGGAACCGCGCTGCTGCTAAGATCGCAGGTTCGAATCCTGCCTCGGACATGGATGTGTCTGGTGTCCTTAAGTTAGTTAGGTGTAAGTAGTTCTAAGTCTCGGGGAATGATGACCTCAAATGTTAAGTCCCATAGTGCTTAGAGCCATTTGAACCATCTGAAGTATTGGATCTTTTCTTTTTTGTAATAAAACTCATTAACGCGATTCGTTTGAATTGTTTCTCTAGGAAACCGATAAGACAGGCTTCCTAGACTCCACACATTTGACGACGAGCATGGAGAAGTAATAACATTGGTGTCTGCTGCGAGGACGCTCCTGTACTGGGAGAGATGACGTGTCTTCTGGAGTGCCTCGCCTTGGTTGTTACGGATTGCAGCGAGGCCTAGCTAATGTCTGCAGTATCGATTCACGTTGTCTACTTTATTGTGGTACCGCGATCTCTGGTCGATACCATACACTTGACATGCCACGCGTTTTTTCTCTTATTTTTTTGGGGCTTTATAAAGGGTCTTGTACGTACTTTTCCCCGATACCTAAGGATCTGCCAGAGCTGAAACACAGAATTCAAGAGGCTATTGCTTTCATTACTCTGGACTTGTTAACCAAACCGTGGGAACAATTGGATTTTAGGTTGTATGTGTATTCTGATTTACTTTCAGTTTGATGTTTAAATAAACTGTTGTAATACTACGTTGAAAATGGGACATTCTTTTACGGACACCGTATTTGGGAATTCTGTAAGATCCGTATTGCACCTTCCGCAAATAGCAGCGTGTGAGCGTGGGTAGTTTCGCGCTGCGCCCACGCGAGACTTCGCCGAAGGCTGCGCCGTATGCGTGCCCCCGGCAGTGGCTTCTCTAAATGGCAAGTGTCAACAGTCGCTGTCCGACTGACTGCCGCGAGCGCGTCGGCGAGCAGGGACAAACGCAGCGGAGCCCTGTTGAAGATTGCGTGAGCCGAAGGAGTGTGAGGCCGGAGCGCCCGGAAGCTGACAAATGTCAGCAGCGGCGTAACGACCGAGGAAGGCGCAGCCGCCGAGCCGCTGTGATGAGGGTAGCGGTGCTGCCACAGCCCAGTAGTGGGACAGCAGTGAGCTAATCCTCCGTACCGACACAGGGATGCTAAGCCACCTCAACGAAACGTTGTACTATTGCTGAAGCAACACGAGGTATAGAAAGTTCCGCTGTCTGCTACTAAGCACGACGGACATGAAATCACCCCAGAGAAATCACACCGATACGTATAGCATCGCTAGCCTCGTCTATAGGCTGATTTCCAAGAGTCGGTCAGTAACAGTTCTTTTAGATATACCATCACAGCAGACGCCACTCATTGAGCAATACTCTGAGGTGAAAAAAGTCATGGCATACTTCTCTGTATCATGTAGAACTTTTTCCAGGTGCCTCAAAGCAGATCGACGTTGCACGGAATCAACAAGTGACTGTGACTGTTCACAGCAACTTCAAGCTCAAAATTGGCCATAAAATAAGAAAAACATTTTTCTTAATTTATGGCAAATTTTGAGCTTGATGTCCTGCAATATATGTTAATGACAAAGACTCAGTCACTTGAAAATGGCATAAAAGGCCGAAACCTTGGTCATAATTAAATAAACTACAATGCAATCAAATGGCGGTTTGTTCATATAAAAAAATAGTGGTAGTTCCACTGTACTTCTACCTCGTTCCGTAGATGCTCACGACAGTAGCAAGTGAACAGTTTCGCCTGTTAAGACTAATAACAGTAGCTGTACATTCCAGCCACTTCTCTAGTAGTCACTGCTCCGACTTAGACATTTATCGCAGCGTTGTAACAACTTTACAATACCCTATTCATAGAAGCCAGCCGCCTGTGCCTTCATCAATTCTCTAAACTGATCTACAATTTGTTGTCTGTGCGAAAATTTCGTCTTCGTAGCCAGCGGTTCATGTGAGCAGAGATGAAAATCATCAGGAGCCAATTATGCCACATATTGTGGGTGATTAAACACTTCCATCGAAAACGCTGCAGGAGCATCTTCACTGCCCCTGCAGAGCGCGGCCAAGAATTGTCACAAAGAAGGAACCGTATGATATTTGTGTTATGTGGGCTGCATGCATGATATCAGGAGAAAACCCTCACCAGGCCCTCACACTTGCCGAGAGACACTACTTTCTAGACATTGTTACCAGCTCACCGTGCTCTTACAAGTGGAAAGAACGAAGCGACGCGATAGACGGGCATACTAGAAGTACCGTCCAAAATATATGTGTTGTTTTCATTTCGTGACCGATCGGAACTTACTTTCCGAATAGCTCTCGTAATAATCTGTCCTGTGCCGAACCGCTTATCTCAGTGTATTTCCTCATTTGCAACCTGTATCTTCGCTAGGGTGATCCCCTGCATGTGTCTTCTCCGCTCACATACTTCTGTTGCCCTGTCACTTGCCCGCATCGCCACCAGTGTACATAACTAAGGTTGTATAGAACGCTCGGAACTCGAGCCATGCTCGCATTTGTCCTTTTTTTTTTTAATCTTTTGCGGTGCAAAACACAGTGCACTGTGATTCGTTGAATTGTGAATGACCACGTGCAGTGTGAGCAGGTAAACACAGGAAAAGTTTCTTGCTGATAATGTGTGGTATTTGAGGCAGAGATTTCCAACTACACGTTGATAAAACCTCGGTGCATTTGCAGACCGCCATACAGATACGCTAATGGCCCCCTCAAGAGCCTAATAAAATCCTAATGAATTTAAGGACAAATCGACGTCGAAGGTTATCTGCTTTCAAAGCGCATAAAACATACGTGCAGACTTTCACCGAGGGGAAGGGAAGAGGTGAATCAGAGAGGTTAGTGTCACAAATGATGTCACTTATTTCATGCTTTGGGTTTGAGAATAACACTGGGGAAAAGAAGAACGCTAGATAGGAAAGTTTTTACGATTGTATTGTACCACACAATTGATGTAACAGAAAGAGACTGAAATTATTTAAAAATCAGCATATTTCCCAGGATTGATCGATCAATCGATGGCGTATCCGCCAGAAAGGTGTCGACGACTATAGGGTCAACTTCCTTAGAGTCACTTTCGAGGTAACCAACTAACTTCCACAGTCGTGAGAGTAAAATGTTACAACACGTACATAAAGGCGTAGCTTCAGCCGGCCTTGTCACTGTCAATAAAAACTTTCAGGATCTGTGACCACAATGTCAATATATAAAATTCTCTGGCGTTTCAGGCAGTGCTGCAAATGGCCTTCCTCATGGTGCTTCACTTACAAAATCCTCTGAGGTAGACCATTTGCATCGGGACTAAACGTCGGAGAATTTTATTACATACTCTGAAAAATTGTATTGGCTCTACGTACGTAATCTACCCGTATTATTTCGACTCATCCCCTCCCTACTTTCGCGTTTCATTTGTGAGAGACCCCAATTCCTCTCATTTTAAGCTCTACGCCATCAAGTGCGATGTATGTTGCTGGAAGTGATCTCACCTTGGAACATGCTTCCTCGGAATTTGGTGAGGATGCTTTCGGTAGTTCACCAACTCTGTGAGTCTCCCACCGCAATTTATTAAGCGTTTCTTCGAAACGTTAGTGTCAACTTGAGATGTTGTATCTTCACAACGCCACACCTCGTCAAATAAAACACTGACTTGAGTAATGAAAGAGGCCAAGAGCCATTTATTTGCCAATGTATAATATTTAACTACGCATTGTAATGATGTATCTTGACGATTTAGAAGGAAGAAATGAATCCAGCGCCACTGATGCGCCTAAGAAACTATAGACTAATTCAACGCTCATGTAAAAACATCGATATTAAAGACAGACTCTGAAGACATTTGAATATTACAAAAACAAGCACGCAACCCATTGTCCACTGCCGGACGATATCACTCTCTTTTCTCACATAGGCGTCATTATAAGTTTTTAATTTGTTTAAATCTATTGATAAATACTGTTATTTTGTTGCGTGTGAGACTAGTATGTCTCAAAAACGCAGAATGGTTAATGAATGGACATTTCTACGTGATATATAAACTTTTATGGACATAACAAACCACTCAGGCTCTGTCATTGTTATTGACGTAAGTGTTAACATGTTGTATGTGTTTCAAATCCAAGCTCGTGATTATAGTGTCAGTTACTCTAAATTTGTGTTTACTTTAGTTGTTGGACAACCTTAATCATTTACTTTCTATGTGCCAAGATTTTTTCATAGAGCCAACCGTGTCCGACGTGTCATTGTGTGGACAGAACAGTCGAGGGCGACGTTAACATACTATTTCCCCCTCTTGTAATATTCGTCAAACTCAGTTTTAAACTGGCCCTTAGGTACATTTTCAGTGCGAGTGACGTCCGGGAATTTCTTAGCAAACTTCACTTATCAAATCGAACATCGCTCGCACAAAGCCTCGCTGTTCCACGATGGTAAACGGCACTTGCTAAACGGGAAAGGGAGACGCGCAAGTGTATGTTGCTTCCCTTCTCAATCTGATGCTTAATAATAATAATATTTCCTTACGTGCCAACATTTTATGACCACTGTCCGCATCCATATTTGAGTGGACAAGATGAAGAAATGACTGAAATTTCAGGATTGGGACAGATCCCTGCCAACAAAAAGATCAATCGAACGCGAATGATACATCCTTGTTGGAACAGACGTGTGAAGAAGGATACACTTCCGACAGCACTTCTTATGACGATTATTGACATCGATAGTGAATAAGACAATATGAAAGCAGCAGAAGCCTAAACAGCGCCACTTGAACGTTAATAAGATATGTTCCTCTTTGCATTTGCAACATCTGCAAGACTTCTTTTACGCAGCACACGTTGATATACTACATATACTACAGTTACAGGAAGTAACAGATATTAAATTAGAGAAGATACGTGGGTATAACACCGACACCAACCCTGGTATCAGTGCAGAGCTGTGAACCCCCCTTCTCACGAAAGAAGGCATCCATGTCATAAACATAGGACCACTTACAAACGGTAGAGACACTGCAGCGACGGTTAACAACGCCGTCGTCATCAACGTTTTGCATCGTCTGGTAGTAATAACGGGCGAGCTCGAGCGGAATTTTTTAAACGCGAAATCATTCCTCTATTCGGTAATCGTCAAGATTACATAATCCTAGCCGGCGACTTTAATTCTGTCCTCAGCCCAAAAGACCAGAGACCTATTTTCAACAATTTTGAAAATTGAAGAAACTGCAGGACAGTTGCTTAATCCACAATGTTTTATTGTGTACATACGACCAATTTCGGAACAATTGAAGTTCCACCTTCTGGTGTAAAAAGTTGTTGTTGTTGTTGTTGTCTTCAGCCCTGAGACTGATTTGATGCAGCTCTCCACGCTACTCTATCCTGTGAAAGCTTCTTCATCTCCCTGTACCTACTGCAACCTACATCCTTTTGAATCTGCTTAATGTACTCATCTCTCGGTCTCCCTCTACGATTTTTACCCTCCACGCTGCCCTCCAATGCTAAATTTGTGATCCCTTGATGGCTCAAAACATGTCCTACCAACCGATCCCTTCTTCTAGTCAAGTTGTGCCACAAACTTCTCTTCTCCCCAATCCTATTCAGTACCTCCTCATTAGTTACGTAATCTACCCACCTTATCTTCAGTATTCTTCTGTAGCACCACATTTCGAAAGCTTCTATTCTCTTCTTGTCCAAACTAGTTATCGTCCACGTTTCACTTCCATACATGGCTACACTCCAAACAAATACTTTCAGAAACGACTTCCTGATACATAAATCTATACTCGATGTTAACAAATTTCTCTTCTTCAGAAACGCTTTCCTTGCCACTGCCAGTCTACATTTTATATCATCTCTACTTCGACCATCATCAGTTATTTTGCTCCCCAAATAGCAAAATTCCTTTACTACTTTAAGTGTCTCATTTCCTAAGCTAATTCACCCAGCATCACCCGATTTAATTTGACTACATTTCATTATCCTCGTTTTGCTTTTGTTGATGTTCATCTTATATCCTCATTTCGTGACACTGTCCATTCCGTTCAACTGCTCTTCCAAGTCCTTTGCCGTCTCTGACAGAATTACAATGTCATCGGCGAACCTCAAAGTTTTTACTTCTTCTCCATGAATTTTAATACCTACTCCAAATTTGTCTTTTGTTTCCTTTACTGCTTGCTCAATATACAGATTGAATAACATCGGGAGAGGCTACAACCCTGTCTCACTCCTTTCCCAACCACTGCTTCCCTTATGACTCCCATCTGGTTTCTGTACAAATTGTAAATAGCCTTTCGCTCTCTGTATTTTACCCCTGCCACCTTTAGAATTTGAAAGAGAGTGTTCCAGTCAACATTGTCAAAAGCTTTCTCTAAGTCTACAAATGCTAGAAACGTAGGTTTGCCTTTTCTTAATCTTTCTTCTAAGATAAGTCGTAAGGTCAGTATTGCCTCACGTGTTCCAACATTTCTACGGAATCCAAACTGATCTTCGCCGAGGTCCGCATCTACCAGTTTTTCCATTTGTCTGTAAAGAATTCGCGTTAGTATTTTGCAGCTGTGACTTATTAAACTGATAGTTCAGTAATTTTCACATCTGTCAGCACCTGCTTTCTTTGGGATTGGAATTATTATATTCTTCTTGAAGTCTGAGGGTATTTCGCCTGTCTCATACATCTTGCTTACCAGCTGGTAGAGTTTTGTCATGGCTGGCTCTCAAAAGGCCGTCAGTAGTTCTAATGGAATGTTGTCTGCTCCGGAGGCCTTGTTTCGACTCAGGTCTTTCAGTACTCTGTCAAACTCTTCAAGCAGTATCGTATCTCCCATTTCGTCTTCATCTACATCCTCTTCCATTTCCATAATATTGTCCTCAAGTACATCGCCCTTGTATAAACCTTCTATATACTCCTTCCACCTTTCTGCCTTCCCTTCTTTGCTTAGAACTGGGTTGCCATCTGAGCTCTTGATATTCATACACGTGGTTCTCTTCTCTCCAAAGGTCTCTTTAATTTTCCAGTAGGCAGTATCTATCTTACCCCTAGTGAGGAAAGCTTCTACATCCTTACATTTGTCCTCTAGCCATCCCTGCTTAGCCATTTTGCACTTCCTGTCGATCTCATTTTTGAGACGTTTGTATTCCTTTTTGCCTGCTTCATTTACTGCATTTTTATATTTTCTCCTTTCATCAGTTAAATTCAATATTTCTTCTGTTACCCAAAGGATTTCTACTAGCCCTCGTCTTTGTACCTACTTTATCCTCTGCTGCCTTCACTACTTCATCCCTCAGAGTTACCCATTCTTCTTCTCCTGTATTTCTTTCCCCCATTCCTGTCAATTGTTCCCTTATGCTCTCCCTGAAACTCTGTACAACCTCTGGTTCTTTCAATTTATCCAGGTCCCATCTCCTTAATTTCCCACATTTTTGCAATTTATTCAGTTTTAATCTACAGTTCATAACCAATAGATTGTGGTCAGAGTCCACATCTGCCCCTGGAAATGTCTTACAACTTAAAACCTGGTTCCTAAATCTCTGTCTTACCATTATATAATCTATTTGATACGTTTTAGTATCTCCAGGGTTCTTCCACGTATACAACCTTCTTTCATGATTCTTAAACCAAGTGTTAGCTATGATTAAGTTGTGCTCTGTGCAAAATTCTACTAGGCGGCTTCCTCTTTCATTTCTTAGCCCCAATCCATATTCACCTACTATGTTTCCTTCTCTCCCTTTTCCTACACTCGAATTCCAGTCACCCATTACTATTAAATTTTCGTCTCCCTTCACTATCTGAATAATTTCTTTTATTTCATCGTACATTTCTTCAATTTCTTCGTCATCTGCAGAGCTAGTTGGCATATAAACTTGTACTACTGTAGTAGGTGTGGGCTTCGTATCTATCTTGGCCACAATAATGCGTTCACTATGCTGTTTGTAGTAGCTTACCCGCATTCCTATTTTCCTATTCATTATTAAACCTACTCCTGCATTACCCCTATTTGATTTTGTGTTTATAACCCTGTAGTCACCTGACCAGAAGTCATGTTCCTCCTACCACCGAACTTCACTAATTCCCACTATATCTAACTTTAACCTATCCATTTCCCTTTTTAAATTTTCTAACCTACCTGCCCGATTAAGGGATCTGACATTTTCCACGCTCCGATCCGTAGAACACCAGTTTTCTTTCTCCTGATAACGACATCCTCTTGAGTAGTCCCCACCCGGAGATCCGAATGGGGGACCATTTTCTCTCCGGAATATTTTACCCAAGAGGACGCCATCATCATTTAATCATACAGTAAAGCTGCATGTCCTCGGGAAAAATTACGGCCGTAGTTTCCCCTTGCTTTCAGCCGTTCGCAGTACCAGCACTGCAAGGCCGTTTTGGTTAACGTTGCAAGGCCAGATCAGTCAATCATCCAGACTGTTGCCCCTGCAACTACTGAAAAGGCTGCTGCCCCTCTTCAGGAACCACACGTTTGTCTGGCCTCTCAACAGATACCCCTCCGTTGTGGTTGCACCTATGGTACAGCCATCTGTGTCACTGAGGCACGCAAGCCTCCCCACCAACGGCAAGGTCCATGGTTCATGGGGGGGGGGGGGGTGTAAAAAGTAAAATCACGTAATCAGCTGAGATCACCTTCCCAATGTTGTCATGGAACCAAAGGTTACGTGTCAAAAGTTCCCAGTCACGCAGCATGGGGGACTGATTGTTAAGAATTTTTGTCCGATTTATATATTTGACACGAAACCTTTGGTTCCATGACTACATTGGGACGAGGATGACCTCAGTTGATTAAGTGATGTTATTTTTTACTCCAGATGATGGAACTGCAGCTGTTCCAAACTGGTCGTGTTGTAAGTAGGCTGTTTAGGTTTTTATGTTGGTAACGCCACGTAGCGCTCTGTAAGAAAATCGCTGACTGCTCTGTGTGCAGTCTGTGGCTGGTTGGACTCATTGTTGGAATATTCGCTAGTGTAGTGTTGGGCAGTTGGCTGTGAAAGGGCGTAGCGTTGGGCAGTTGGAGGTGAGCTGCCAGCAGTGATGGATGTGGGGAGAGAGATGCCAGAGTTTTACGAGGTTACTTTGAGCGGACGATCTGGATGTGTGTCCGTCACAAAAAGGAAATTTGTTTAATTGGATGTCACAAAATTCTATACTATGACTTCTGAACGATATAAAGGTAAATACATTGTTTGTTCTCTATCAAAATTTTTCATTTGCTGACTATGCCTAGCAGCAGTTAGTGCCTTCAGTAGTTAGAATCTTTTATTTAGCTGGCAGTATTGGCGCTCGCTGCATTGCAGTAGTTCGAGTAACGAAGATTTTTGTAAGGTAAGTGATTCATGAAAGGTATAAGATATTGTTAGTCAGGACCATTCTTTTGTATGGATTACTGAAAGTCAGATTACATTGCGCTAAAATATTGTGTATCAATTTAGTGATGATCAGAATAAGTAAAGATAAAACTGTCTGAGTACGTTGAGTTTTGCTCAGCTGTTTGAAAATCAAATAACGTGAGAGTTTTTCCAGCACTGTCATTCTATACATTCAAACGAGAAGTTTCAGATGCTTCGCTTCTTTAAACCGGTTGCCTTAACCGCCTCGGCCATCTGGACACGCTTCCTGTCCAACCCAAATTCTCAACCTGTCACGTGGAAGTAACGCCGCCAACCATTAGCCCCACTGATCATAGCGTTCATTAAGTCCCGCAGGGGTTTGGCAGGTATTTTGCATCTGCACTGAAAGTACCTTATATGTACAATAAGGTAAGAAAAGTCATGAGATAGCAATACGCACATGTACAGATCGTGGTAGTAATCGCGTGCACAAGGAATAAAACGGCAATGCATTGGCGGAGTAGTCACTTTTCACTCAGATGATTCATGTGAAAACGTTTTCGACCTGATTATGGCCGCACGACGGGAATTAACAAACTCTGAACGCGGAATGGCAGTTGGAGCTAGACGCATGGAACATTCCATTTCTGAAATCGCTGGAAATTCAGTATTCCGAGATCGACAGTATCAAGAGTGTGGTGAGAACACTGAGTTTCGGGCATTGCCTCTCATCACGGGAAGGTCTTCACTTAAAGACCGAGAGCAGCGGCGTTTGGTCACAGTAGTCAGTGTTAAGTAACTGCGTGAACTTACAGGAGAAATATTAATGTGGGATGTACGATGAATGTATCCGTTAAGACAGTGAGGCGAAATTTGATGTTAATGGGAAATGGAAGCAGACGACCGACACGACTGCCTTTGCTAACAGCACGATATCGCCTGCAGCGCCTCGCCTCTACTGTGCTCATGACCTTACGGTTTGGCACCTAGACGACGTCTGAGAAACAGTGGCCTTGTCAGACGAGTCCCAATTTCAGTTGGTAAGAGTTGATGGTAGGGTTCGTGGCGCAGACCCCACGAAGCCACGGTCTCAAGTTGTTGACATGGCACTGTACAAACTAGTGATGGCTCTAGATTCCGGCTCCCAGGTTGATGCCATATTTCTCGACTTTCGAAAGGCGTTCGACTTCAGTTCCGCACTGTCGCTTGCTCCAAAAAGTGCACGCTTACGGTCTATCCGATGACATATGCTGTAGGATAGAAAGACAGACAGAGAACATTATGTCGTCCTGACATCACCACTGCTGGCGGCTCACCTCCAACTGCCCAACGCTACGGGTTAATGACATCCAACAGCCCAACACTACACAAGCGAATATTCCAACAATGAGTCCAACCAACCACTGACTGCACACATCGCAGTCAGCAATTTTCATACAGAGCACTACGTGGCGCTACCAACACAAAAGACTAAACAGCCAAGTTCTAGTCCCGGTCCGGCACAAATTTTCATGTAATTTCTTAGACTTACTCACAAATTTTCATCCTTCACCGTTGAATTATTTCAGTGCCTGCAGACGGCTGATGTCCTGGTTTCTCGTCACATAGTCTCTAAGAACGGCTTCATCCGTGTGTCAGCAACGATGGCTGCAGTGGGAATTCCCTTACGGCTGTTATTCACACAAACCGAATTTATTAAGATTGTCTGCTTAGTGCATATGAAGAGGAGTTTCCATGAAGCGCCCAAATGAGTAACGAATGTTCCAACAGCGGATGTGGCCACAACGGTTCTCTGCTCACGGTCAGCTCGGCCTCCGGATTACAGGCGCCGCCGAAAATGAAGAGAAGAAAACGTCTAATGGGTATAAAAAGAAAGCCGCCTCACTGTGTAAATTTTGACCCAAGGCCGGAGGTGGGCACGGAAGAGCCAAGGCTGCCGCAAATGAATTGTCGTGGACTGCCTGAGACTTTCACTGCCGCAGTGTCACGCGCTGCGCGGACGGCGGGTCAGTCGCTGCTCGAGACTCCACGCTCATCAATCCACCGCTGTTCTCCTCAGCTGACATTTATTTTGGGTGGGAGTTACATTTTATGGGTATCTAGAACCATAAGACACGAGGTGTGTGAGAAAAGTAATGAGACTGGTTTTTATTTACCCAAGTTTCACTTTTTTTTTTTTTTTTCAAATAGAGTATTGTCCCCTTCAAAGTAGCTCCCTTCGGCAGCTATACAATGGCGGAATCGTTACTCCTCGTCTTATTAGCAACTCTGAAAGGCTTTAACTGTTAGGACTTTTAACACGCGCATCAAATTCTTTTGAATATTCTCCAGAGTCCCAAAAGACGATCTTTTAAGACATTTTTCGATTTCTGGAAGAGAAAAAAAGTCACAAGGCCTCAAACCAGGTGAATAGGTGAGCTATGGAACAATAGTAATGCCTTTTGAGGTCAAAAATTCCGTGATGGAAGTGGCCCTGTGACATGAGGCGTTGTCATGATGAAGCATCCACTTGTCTGAAATGCCCGATCTGTCTCGGCTAACCCTTTTCCTGAACCGCTTAAGGACATCTTTGTAAAACACTTGGTTGACAGTTTGACCTGGAAGAAAAAATTCCTTGTGCACGGTGCCGCCACTGTCAAAAAAGGAAATCAGCGTTGTTTTTATCTTTGATTTACTCGTTTGAAATTTATTCGTTCGAGGACAAATCTCAGTGTACCTCTCCTCACTTTGCTGATTTGTCTCAGGATCGTACTCAAAAATCCAGGATCACACGACTGAACCATTCGTGGTAGTTGGCAATCCTCTCAAGGACATCAAAGCACACGTTTCCTCGATTGTCTTTCTGCTGAGTTGTGAAGTTTTTGGCACTATTTTGGCACAAACCTTTCGCATTTCTACCGAGCGAGGTGGCGCAGTGGTTAGCACACTGGACTCGCATTCGGGAGGACGACGGTTCAGTCCCGTCTCCGGCCATCCTGATTTAGGTTTTCCGTGATTTCCCTAAATCGTTTCAGGGAAATGCCGGGATGGTTCCTTTGAAGGGGCACGGCCGATTTCCTTCCCACTCCTTCCCTAACCCGAGCTTGCGCTCCGTCTCTAATGACCTCGTTGTCGTCGGGACGTTAAACACTAACCACCACCACCACCTTTCGCATTTACAAACCTTCGGTCAAAGTTTGATTTACGGTGAAAGTGTTTAACAGTTCACCCATTATCATTATTGTTAAACGTCATTCTGATCTCCAGTTCACCCACTATCCTTATTGTTAAACGTCACTCTCATCTCATAAGAGCACGCACACATGCGACGTTTTCGTCCGTTTTTGAAGTTGAAGGTCTCTCTCATCTTCAAAGTCTACCAAAAATGACTTTTGGCAGCGAAAAAGTTGTGATCTCCATAGGCCTGTTTAACACAAAACTTGGTTGCGTAACGTTGCTCTAACACACAATAAAATCACAGATTCACTAATGGTACTCTCAGAAATCACATGAGGTATGTACGGAGTTGAAAGTAAGACTGAGCACCTGTAAGGCATGAATACATCGATCTACACAAGTGGACAAAACAGCATTGCCAAATCGCTCGCCGTTTTGTCAGCCTCATTACTTTTCTCACACATAGCTTATGAGAGAAAAAATTGGTGAAGTAAGCTTTCTGTCTGCTCAACGAGTAAAGTAGCAGCACAGTCCGCCTTCAAATTCAGACCCATGTTCAATATTATGCCAAGAAATCTCTTCGTTCTTTTCCACGTGAGCCAAGCTAACAGCTGGTAGAACGCAATCATTTGAACTGCATTTAACATACGTTCAAACAGCTTAGTGGGATGCAACCGGGTGACATATTCGACAGATACGTACCGTGTCATTTTTCAAGGCACAAATGCAAAGAAAGAGCGCCAGAATCTCTGTGTTGTAAAATTCTGTACGGTCACCGGTCCCAAGGTATTGCTTCGTAACAGCAGATTTACTTGGCTGTAATTGAGTGTAAAGCATATGCTTAATGCACTGGCCTCCACGGTTCTAGCGATCTGACCAGTGTATGACATATAGAGTCGCTTGCACTTTATTTTCTCTATCTTCTAAACAGGTTGCTCATGATTTGGCATTACGTACTTTGAACCTTATATAATTCTGAATGTGGCAGATATTTGGATGGTTGGTTTGTGGAGGGGGGGGTGGGGGGGGGGGGGGAACAGCGAGGTCATCGATCTCATTGGATTAGGGAGGAATGAGGAAGGAAGTCGGCTGTGCCCTTTCAAAAGAACAAAGGAACCATCCCGGAAGTTACCTGAAGCGTGAATCAGGATGGCCGGACGCAGGTTTGAACCGTCGTCCTCCCGAATGAGAGTCTAGTGTGTTAACCACTGCGCCACCTCGCTCAGTCAACTTTTTTAGAAGTTTACTTCTTCGAATTTCATACCTGTTCACAAAACCCAGTGTCTCACAGCACTGACAGTTTAATACACTGGTGTGCAAATATTAAGGATGAAAGTATCTTTCACGTATGTGTATCTGCTAAGTAACATAGCTCGAGAAATTTGCATCATGCATAGAAAGAACTGCTAGCTGTTGATGACTTCGTCCACTGCACCATTAGCACACTACCGAAGGTAATTAATTTGGTAAAAAGCTTCTTAAAATACTCGCTTTCAGCTGTCTGGCGTCCCACTGTCAATGACTGCTGCATTACGTTGAAAAGCTTCAGTTGCTTTTTCTATGTTAGGGCAGAGCGGTATAGCTCTAGCTTTGTTCTTAATATGATTTGGATGGTTGAAAATCGCTACCAGTAAATATCCACCCTAGGTTATGTATTACACTAACCATATTCTGGTTTCTGCACTGGTTACTGCCAATTCTATGTTTTTATACGTTAATAGCTTTTATTGAATTATTACAGATTTTCGTAAATGTTCATTAAGAGCTGCAAAACTTCTTTTGTTTTACATATTCTATTTGCAATCTGAAGGCGACTGTTTCCGTAATTATTATGAATATTTTATACATTCCTATGTTTAATGAGAATTGCCTCATGAATGTTGCAGCTACCAGGTGTCGCCAGTTTAATGTGTGAAAATGTCAAGTGTACCAGGCAGAGTGTACGGACCCCCAGTCCTGCTTGCAGAGGCCGGCTCCTGATTGTTAACTGCCTGTTCTAAAATCGTTGTTATAAATTATTTATTTTAAGTATCAGTTTGCCACATGATTAATTTCTTGTATCTAAAGCCTCGCAGCAGTTAGATTGTGCAACTTTATTAATTTTGTGCAGTTCTGGCTTCAGGAAGTAAAATAATTTTTTGAATAAATGTATCCTTGGCCTTCTAACACCCACTCCCATCTCGGTTCCCTGGGTTAAGTCACAAAATGCTAATAAATTATATTTGGTGTCATTTAAGAAAAAAAATATTTATTTGTTTTGTGGTTTATTATGCGCAACACCTACTTCTGAGTTCTATGTTACAGTCAAACTTGTCACAAATTATTGAGCTGACAGGTGTGCTAAGGATTTTGTATCTTAGAAAGAAACAAGTACAACATGGACTAAAATTCGTGGGCAACTGGCGGAAAGGAGCGTCGCTGAGCTGTGCACGTGGGTCTGTGGCCCATTGTGCTGATCACTGAAAGTGATCACCAACAACGTGGGTGAGGTAGGTGCCGCCATCAGTGTTTGTTCTGTCTTCCTCACTGGCGTGCAAGAAAGTGTTGACTTGCTGCAGGCCAGTAGCCGTTCTTCAGGTCGGATTTAGTGGGTGCAAGTTCAGAGTAATCATTTGTGTTATCTAATTCAGGACTTAAAAGTCAGTGAACACAGATCAGGAACAAATTTCCGTCTTCGATGAATAAATGAAAATAATGTGATGCAGTTTCGGGTTAGACTTATTGCATTAGAGTGGCAAGGCCTATTATTGATAGTAGGGGTGAATCCTCCTCCTTTGGATGCATAATTCAGGGCCTGGCTGATGGGTCTTCAGATGGTGATGGTCAAGAACTGTTTAAACAATTTAACAAATCACCTAGCTCTGTTTTTCTCATGATTCAGAGTATTGGTACTATCTCTGCTGAAACTGACCAAGCGGTTTTTCATCAGTTTACAACACCATGCACATGTACTTCAAACTTCTCCTTCAGTTATTCTACGAGTAATATACCCCTTAACTTAAGGTAGCTTGACTAGACTGCCTGCTGTGGTATCGTATAATGGAGGCACATTAAAGGATTTAGGAGTAAAGAGATATTATCCAACAGGTTTAAGAACAAGCTTACTAATCAGTATTATTTTTCACACGCAGGCTTGTCATGAGACAGTTATGCAGTACATTGAACAAATCGTAACAGTTATACATTACTTAAAACAACAGTCGAGATCGCAATAATATTTGCTTATTATGACTGGGTTCGGCTTAAGTTAAAGCCATCATCAGATTATTTGGCCCCCTAAGGCTAGTGTTGGGTACTTCTCAGTTTTTCACGTCATACGATCGTAGTATCCACTGTACTATCGTCGTAACACGTGAAAAACCGAGAAGCCGCCAACACTAGCCTTAGGGGCCAAATAATCTGAGGATGGCTTTGACATAAGCCGAAACTGGTCATAATAAACAAGCGTTTTTGCAATCTCGACTGCTGATTTAAGTAAAATAACATGGAAGTGATTTGGGGGTTCACACTGTCACCTCTGGCTGCAACACAGCTATAACCTGGTTGGACTTTGAGTGAATGGAATTTGAGGGACGTATTATTTCCACTGCCAGCGTTCGTCAGCCGTAGAAGCTGACTAGTGTTGATGTGGCGGTCTCTCTAAAGACTGTGACCAGATGTTTCTGATAGGACAAGTGTTTTGAACACACTGACCAGAGCAGAAAACGAAGACCCTCTGAATCGACTGCCTGCATACTGTCGTCGATTCCTTTACTTTATGCTCCGTGAGCAGACTGAATAACATGGTGGAATGGATTGTAAACACGACTGTCATTTCTCAGCTACTGCATCCCTCTCGTGTTCTCAGCTCTTACAACTGCAGTCTGATTTTGCACAAGTTGTAGATAAAATTTCGCTCTCTACGTTTCATACAGTCTTTCTAACAGTGTATTCCAGTCAATACTAGGAAAGCTTTTTCCGTATTCTTTTCGATAAAGAGTGAAATTAAGAGGAAATAACGTCTCCCAATAATTATCTTATATGTTTGATTCTTAAATTTTTCGGTAACGATCTCTTTCCTTTTGCGACAGCATCCAAACGACTTTCTGTATTTACATTTTAGAGGCTGTACAAGACAAACCTCAAATCAGTAAGGAATATCGTCATTACTAATGTGATGCACTAACTACTCCCCCATGAAGACAAAAAGAACAATTTCCAAGGATTAATATACGCCATTTACGTGTTGGCACAGCGTTGCCTCAAATAATGTCATTAGTTTACGTTCAGAAACAACGAATTCTTTCATAACAACAAAACGTATCCGTATCACTCCCGCCTCCTCCGTAGAAGCGCCTGCTAACTTCATCATCTCCGTCTCAGTCGCATAAATATCCATTGTGTGACATCAAATTATCATTAAAATAGAGATCCTGACGTAGGTGATATGAGTCATCAGGTAAAAACTCTACGAGGTCCAATTCCTCTGACAAGTCAGCCTCCACGTCCTGCACACATTCTTCCATAAGCATATCCACATCCATGTCCACGGATATAGCCAGGTCAATATCCATATCGAAATGTATATCGAGATCCGTATTCGTATCCAGATACAGCTCCATGTTCATATACACATCGATATACAACGGCCACCTTAAGAAAAATAAAGAGATAATTACTTTGTGTTGCAATATATTGCACGAATAATTATGTCATTCTTGTGTGAAAGGTTGTCAAACTAAAACTACATGAACAGCAGAAAACAACTATGTTCATGTTGTAGCACTTCCTATTTAGAGCACTGTAGCACCCAAAATAAACAGAGTTGGCCAAAGCTTTATCAAAAGCAAGTTTATATATTTTTAAAATAAGTTATTTATGATCTTAACACTGAATTTCAGTAGCCTGCAAGTAAAAAGCCCAACAAAGAAGTAAACTACGCAAACTCGATGTGTATAAATTTGTTGTGCAACACAGTATATGAGTAAATGGGTCACATTTCACTTTAACGAAAATAAAATTTCAGTCTACGATGTATCTCTCTCTCTCTCTCTCTCTCTCTCTCTCTCTCTCTCTCTGTCGCTGATTATTAGGTAGTCCTCTACTAACGTCACGTCCTTTGCAGTACTATCAGCATACCTCATGGACTGGATGCTATAGACACATACGACAGTACTCACGACATCGACTACTACATGAAGCCTACATGGATTACGTTTGAATATCTAATCAACAAGAATATAGACGTTAACTGGCTATGACTTTTATGAATAGAGAGAAATGAACCATGGTCACGTTAGCTGCTAACTCTTTCTCCTACTAAAAGCATGTGCCTAGTAATGTTCAAGAAACTCTTATTTCATACCTTTCGCTACAGACTTCCAATATTACCTACCACTGCTTAGCGTAATGCATGCTCAATGACAGCTTCCGTCGTAGCCTTCGCCTGTGGCCTTCGCGCGTCGTGTATCGTAATTAACAAATGGACCCGTACTACCACCGACAATTCTGTTAGATTCACGTTAGAGGTAGAAATCACCGATCGTACTTCCATACTTAGATTACACCTGATTTTTCTTAATCGCTTAGGATGTATTTCGGGAAATTTTAGTATGTTCGTTATGCTTCCATTTCATATCGTTTTCCAACTGCACAAACGCTAACTTCCTAAAATACACACAGTCAACAGGATGTCATAATATAATCTTCTTTATATTAGTATCAGTTACGGAGTGCTCCTATTGACTATCTGTCATTCTCACACATCCTCCACGATAACGCAGGTGTGATACAGCTAGATCGCATCACGCATGCAGCGGTTACGAGCATGTCGGGTGTCTCCCTAGACACGAGTAGGCACTCATTGACTACCTCAGCTGTGTGTCTACCTTCAGGACTCTGCTGGTGATGCCGCCCTGCCTACAAGCCCTGACATGCTACAAACTATTTAAACAAATTTACGTAACCGAAATATCTTAGGAAACTTCACAGCGTTCACTGTTCAAAAGCACTTGTTACTTACATTTCAAATGAGATCAGCTCACAAAGTAACCTGAAAAATAAGATAAAAGAACATAGTTTCGTAACGATAACGTAGAGTACATAATTTATTTTGACTAATATTTCGCAATACTAGACGGGGATCAGCAAAGTTACTCAGTTACAGTAATCCTTAGCACAACACGTTTACAATAACAGCTGCTAACCGACGCCGTCATTTTCGAACGTCGGATTAACTAGTTTCACATACAAGGAAGAATAGCCAGTGAATATTAAGTGTTCATTAGTCAAAGTATTCCCTTATTCCAATAAAATCTTCAGCTTTTAGTTTCGTGCTTTGATAATTTCGTGTAGCATAAGCTGGCAAGCAGTGATGTCGGTTCAGCGATACCGGCCAGCAGCATTTAGAGTGAGAAGTGTGTGAGACTGCGGAAGTTGGTGCCGGCTTACCAGGAGAGGATCGCGAATGCGACTCCGTCGAGAACAGTGCAAGGAACTAAATCATCGTGACTGATACTTCCTGACAGTCTGAAATTGTGTGCCGGACCGAGACTGGATCTCTCGAACTTCGTCTTTCACGGGCAAGTACTCTACCAACTGAACTACCCAAGCAGGACTCACGCCCCCTCCTCACGGCTTTATGTCTACCAGTGCCTCGTCTCCTAACTTCCAAACTTCACAGAAGCTCTCCTGCGAACCTTGCAGAACTAGTACTCCTGGAAGAAAGGGTACTGCGAAGACATGGTTTAGCCACAGCTTGGGGGAGGTTTCCAGAATGAGATTTTCACTCTGCAGTGGAGGTGTGCACTGATATGAAACTTCCTGTCAGATTAAAACTGTGCCCGCGAAAGGCAAAGGTCCAGAATTCGAGTCTCGGTCCGGCCTTGAGAACTTAATTGAGGTACTTTGAGCAGTCAGCACATGCATTCGGCAGGTCCCGTCAACAGGGACTGTTCACAGTGGTCCCTGGGTTTCCTTAAGTAGCATCCTTCAAGAAGAGACGTGCTGCTCCCTAGCAACTCGTGACCAGATGTAGGCACGGTCTTGCGATACAGCCAGCGACCTCTTGCTGTCGACTGGGGAGGTAGCTGGCGATCCGTAGCGCTCGGTGCATCCCTTGGCGGTCTGGGGGTGTATTCATAGCTGACATGTGTGGTATGTCTAGGGCCCCTGGGAACCATAGCAATCCTCTCCTCTACTAGTGCATCATGGTGCATCAACGCAACGGAAGGTCCTGCAGGCCTTGACGATGCCGTAGCTTTCACCATACTGGGAAGGGGGGAGGGGGAAATGGATCCATCTCCATTGGCTTGGAATGAGAGTCATGATGAACCACCTCTGGCCTCAGGTGATCCAGGGCAATGACAAGTGGTGTGAAGAGCACCTCATCTCCAGAATCTAGAATGGTGGAAGGAATTAGGGTATTCATCAGTAGGCTGGATCCATGATGAGTCCAGACTTGATTGATGTGCTGGCAGTAGTGGCCTCCTCGCAATGGCTAGTTTCGACCATCACATGCCTGATTTAGCAGAGAAAGACGGCAGGCTTCCACTGCTGATGACATCATTCATATGTCCACACACAAACCACATAATGCGGAGAAAACTGACACCTTCCATTAATCTGAGATGGTAAGGGGCTGTTCTGGGGTTACGTCAAGGATAATTGTGATCTGTGTGGGCGGCCATGTTTTTTTGTGCCATCAAGGTACCATCCTGAAGAGATGCATGCTACGAGGAAAGGAAGAGCATCAAGGCATCCTCACTGGAATAGTGTTGAGTTAATTATTCCATTTGAAAGTGCATGTTAGTCGTACAGTCACATCATTTGAGGTGGGGCCAAATGGTGCCATATACATTAACGACATGCCATTTAAGGTGTAGAAATCCTGGAAGTCTGCCAACATAAACAGTGGGTAATTGTCTGTAAACAAGGCTTTTGGGAGGCCTTCAGCACGAACAAGCATGCCATCACCTGGATCCTCTTCATTGAGTTTGTTGACTGCGTGGGAAACATGAAAGGGAATCCATTGCTTGTGCCCACAACCAGGAGCCACATTGTGCTGAGGAATGGGCAGCAAGATACAAACGGAGACAAGACCAAGGGGTCACCACGATGGGCCATGGAAAATGCCGATGGGGAGGCACCACTTGCTTGCTATGAGATGTGGGTCACTCCTTTGCCATCATGGCAATATCTGCATCGATACCTCTCCAGTAATATTGCTGGGTGAAGTGCTTTATTAGAATCACTCCCCAATGCCCAGGAGAGAGAAGCTGAAGAACATTATGCCAGAGGGTGCCAGGACTGCGAATCTGAGTGTGGTCTGTGGCATCCTGTATCAACGCAACTCCATGCAAGGATGAAAACTCGTGCCGTCTGGTCCAGAAGGCTTGGAGATCTGTTTGTGCGAGATGTTTCTTGTCTCCAGGCCACCCTTGTGTTACTTAATGCAAATTCTCCCAGAGGACACTGTCATTCAGCATGTGTTGTACTGGGAGGCCAGCATTGATAGAGAGATGGACGATGATGTCAGCAGCCTTATGATCCACATGAAAATAGACTCGTCAAATTATGGGTTACGACCGACAGAAATCATGATAGAAAGTTGGCACTGGCATGGTATTATAGCGATATTGATAAGTGTAGGTGTATCCCAAGAGAAACAGAGCCCACTATTGTGGACAACACGCTGTGTGGGTCTATATTGTTGCTGAAAACTTGAAAAGATGCAATAGAAGTTTAAGATCCGTCATGAGCGTGAAACGAAGGCCACAGATGTAACTGTGAAAGCGTTTGATGCCAAATATGATGGCCAAAGCCTCATTTTCTGTTTGGCTGTAGTTCCTCTGTGCAGCTATGAGCACCTTGGATAAAAATGCGATGGGCTGCCCCACGCCATTCTCGATGTGGGACAAAACTGTGCTAGCTCCCTAGTCAGAAGCGTCGGCCTGTTAGCGCCAGTGGTTTCGTTGGTTCGTATGGCCAGAGGAGGGTCTACTTCAGTTCATGTGAAAAGTCCCCTTAAGAAAAATTATACATAACTGTGCTTAAACTGACACACAATATTTTTTTAGCGCAAAGCAATCCGACTTTCAAAAATCCCTACAAAAGAATGGCCCTGACTAACATTAACCTATACCTTTCACAAATCACTTACCTCACAAAAATCTTCGTTACTCGAACTACTGCCATACAGCGAGCGCCACTACTGCCAGCTAACTAAAAGATTCACTACTACTGATTCACTAACTACTGATAGGTATAGTTAGCAAATGAAAGATTTTAATAGAGAACAAACAATGTATTTACCTTAATAGTCATAATATATATAGCACTTCATGACATCCAGTCTTACAAATTTCAAAACTCCGCCATATCTCTCCCCACATACACCACTGCTGGCAGCTAACCTCCAACTGCGCAACGCTACGCGCTGTTGACATCCAGCTGCCCAACACTACAATGGCAGACAACAATGCAAACTAGCCACAGATTGCACACAGCACAGCCAGTGATTTTCATACAGAGTACTACGTGGCGTTACCAATATAAAAACCTAAACAGACTACTTACATAGCCCCCATGCTCCCCACAAAAAAATTTACAAATTGTTTTGGGCACTGGCCAATACAGATTTGAAAATTTTTTCATAATTACGGCAAGAAAGATATCAAATGCACACACTTATTAATAAAATGTTGGTCAAAAGCTAAACTTTTCTCACAGTCCATAAAGACAGTTCTGATCATTCACCACAGTAAAACTGCCATTTGTTTTCTCAAAGTCTGAGCAGTAAAAGACAATGCACACGAAAGTAGCGGATTTCCAAGCAGTCTTGAAGAAGTAGTGTTGTCCTTCCAATGGAAAGACAGTGCTGACTCTTGACATGCTGACAGGTAATGGGCCATGACAGAGCAAACCCACAGCAGAGTCAGTTTTGAAGAATATTGGTAGGTTGGTCATCACAGAGCAGACCCACTGTAGTCCTGGTAGAGATTATGGTATTGATGGGCCACCAGAGATGCAGTCCCACTGCAGTCCTTGTAGAAATAATGGTATTGGTGGGCCACCGTAGGTGCAGACCCACTTCAGTCCTTGTAGAGATGGCCAGCAGCCATCTGTTGCGACTGTGCAGGTGCACAATCACCATCGAAGAGTCTTGTGGACAATATAGCAAGTCCATAAACTACCACTTGTCCACTCACAAAGAATTTGTTTGAAATGTCCTTAGAACCAGCAATGCTGTTAACGAGTCTCTTGCTGCATTATTAACACATGTGCAAACACTATCAGTCCCTACTTCTCACATATTGTCCATATACTATGACCAACAGAAACGTGTGCAGTGAAATGTAATTGACAAGTTACTTAATTTGACAAACTGGTGTCAATTACAATTTTATAACATGAGAATACAATAACAAAGGTACAAAATATATCATTAAAGAACATAATAATACAGATACCATTTGCAGTAATACAGGCTTTACAAAAGAATCGAAATAATAAATACATCAGCGTTTAGGAATTATGACATAAGTAAATACATAAAAGATCAGAATAACTTTTGAAACATCAACTTCACACGTGAGCATTAAAACAAAACAGAACAAATAATGGATAAACATCTTTACGAAGTAAATAACATATTATTAATGCAAATTATATTTGAGGATAACAGTATTCCTCATCATAGTGAATGTAGCTTAGTATTAGAAGAGAAAAAATTCTATGAAACAGTACACAGAGACAGGAAGAAAATAAATACACAAGGGTACACAAACAGATAGTGGGATAACACAAAAGGAAAGGACAGCGTTTGTTTTCAGTGTAACATTTGGTTCTGCAGCCCAAACCAAAACTTCATTCCATAAATCGTCCCTCTTATTTCAACATTTGCTCCAGCCAAAAAAAAATCCTATCCAAGCATGCTTTCTGTATTTATATATTCACATATTTCTTACCTCATTATTTATTTTCCATCATCTTACCTCATCATTTATTTCCAAGAAAATCCTACCTAAACCTGTTGTCCCTAAACCGTACTTTTTTTGTTCCTATTCTTTTTCAAAATACTTTTTTGGCCAAACCATTTTCTTATAGCTTCTCAATGCATTCCTTCCAAGTCATCGCAACTCATTCTCTTATATAGTCTACCCCCTCTTAAGCTAACTTAAATCTACTGAGCTCAGATGCTAAACTAAGGGACGACGCAATGCAGCAGCACAAAACAATTAATACAAACAGCAATGACAAAAAAATGCAAGTGAGCAAAGCAAGCAGCAATAAATTTAATAACTTATACCTAAACATGACAAACCCACAAGCAGAAAAAATGGTACACTAAAGACAACAACGCAGATAAGGGAAACATATATTCACATCTTAATGTCTATATAATTAAAGTGGTGCACCACAAAAACTATTCTATGAAATAAATTACCAAGTACTTGAAAAGAAAATTATGTATGCAGTTCCTGTGAAGGGAAATGTTTTTTTTGTGCTCCCTCATTTTTTGGAAGTATATCACATTATTATTATATACTGGATCTGTAGACAGAAAATATTTATATTAGTACATCTATAAAATTTTATTTTAACCAATACTGCAGTGCAGCTAGAAACTAGATATTAAACAAAATGAGCAAATATGTACAAAGGAAGGCATGAGACATCATTCATTAGCCACATGGCATTTCATAAGGTAGTAAAAAATTCTCTCAATTCTCATAGAAAGACGCTTGTCATAATCAGGTGTGCAGATGTAAGTATCTTTCCAAGTAATGAGCGTGTCGTATTTGCGATGCTTTCTACAAAGGAATGTCAATAGCGAGGATAATGGCCTCTTTTTTTTTCACCTAATGGCTTTCTTTTGTCAGGTGGCTACCGCACAGCTGGGTGCCCTCGACGCATTATGTGCAGGTGGTCACTTAACTGTCTTACCGAAATATTTACGACAGCAGTTTCCGCTACAGTGACAGTCTCATATACAAATATTTCACAGGTCAAGAATTTGCGTTACAAATCTGTAGAAACAAAATGCTATTCATATAACAGTGTCCAAAAAATTTTCGTCGGCATTGTAATACATTCACGCATTTACATACATTTCATAACTCTTAAAGTACGATTCTTGGTTTCCAACAACCTTTTTCACAAACCAGAGTCCCTAACCACTACTCATTATTCCTTACCTTATTCGTCGACACTTCTTCAATATTTCATCATAAGAAATACGTAGCATAATCAAATTCCTCATATATGGTAGCATCATCTTATTGATCATAAACATACCTCAACATAATAATACACATCATCGTCGTAAAAATAACACCTCAGTCAAATCTCTAAAACACCATAGCTTTCTGCAACAATGTCAAATCCTTAAAAAAAATCTCTGCTCATTTCAATAGTGTCATCTGCCTCAAACGTACTTTAAAAATCATGATCCCATATTAAATAGATCATTCAAAACTCTCATAGTATCACAATGGTTCCGAAAAAATATGAGGATTTCACAAAGTACAGACCAAATACAATTTCATAAGTGTGAAATTATCCAACTGTGTAATTGCGTAAACGTGTGTCACTGATGTAGTAAAAAAAATGTTTGTCTCTGAGTTAAATGATCAGATAGATGTGTAATTTGTGTGTTACAGAAATATGGTACCGATGTGTAAAGTTGTATAAGCAAATACCATATTAGCAAGGGCTTCTTATGCTTGCCAGACACATGGTACACAAAGTAGGCGTGTACCCCCTGAGGATTAATGTAATTATACCCTCATGTGTTACAGATTACAGCAATGGAATGAAATGTATCACGGAAAACTTTGTAATTCAAAAATCTTGAAAAATAAATGGTTCAAGTACAAAATTAATCACACAAATGTGTGTCCTGTAGCGCTAAATGTGCGTCTTCCTGTAAAATAATTCTGTGGAAGTGTCGTAGTTATCGTCCTCCGAAAGCTAAGTTCTGCAGAAGTCAATGTACTTACCTCATGATAAACAAAAGTGAAATGCTATGCGTATAGATATCGTAGTTATTACGTACCTTATCGTGATCAAGAAAGTACTATAATGTAACGTATTGTTGTGCTACGGAAAAGGCTATATCATTGTAGTTATACCACAAAAGTTACTAGTAAAACATGTTTTACTTTCCAGAATAATTCAGAAAAACAGATACACTGCAAAAACAACAATGTAAATTGTGTCACACATTAGTAGCGTCGTGATATAATCGCGTAACTGTCACATATACTAACCACTGTGTCATCTGGTATCTCACAGAAAGTACTTTAAATCCAGAATGTATTTTCAAGTAAACCAAAATGTTGCATTAAAATCTCATTAGCAGTACTGGAAAATGTTCTAAGTATGTCAGCCTTATGGTCGTTACGTAATCGTGCCACTAACAAACAAGAATGTACACACACACAATGACACTGTGTCGTCTGTTCACTAGAACAATGCATTCGTAATTTATGTTTAAATAAGTTCTCTTGGTTCTTGACTGGATATTTAACTTCAAACATTGTTGCATGTTAACAATTTCTTAAGTCTGACAAAGCACACTAGTAATGTAAAGTGAAAAGTTATATGGCAAAGACAAAGTTAAAAAGCAGATTATCTTTCAATAAACGGTTTTACATGTGAAATTTAGTACAATCCTTTACTCTTCCTAGTGCTCAGAGTTAACTTGAACGCAATTATCATGCGGTATACGTCGGTAAGGAATACTGGAATTTTTCTCAAGGTTAGCGTCTATGTTATTTTTCTCTGAGCCAGCCCGCGCACGCGGCTGCCTGCGGTGAGAGTCATTGTCTGTCTCTTTGTTAGCGCGCGCCGTTATTGGGATTAGAAGACCTAACTTCAACAAATTCACCTTGACGAGAAGGCCCTGCCCTGTTTGAAGCTCGCCAGTTCTGATGGAATTCAGGTCTGTCGTTTTGTCGGTAGTTTACATAGTTTCTTGTTTGTCGGTCATGTGGTGGAGTATTGTTCCCTGAATCGTAACTGCGCGCTGGACCGTTGCGTCTGAAGTTATTCTGTCTCCCTTGATAATAATTGTTTTTGTTCCCATATTGTCTGTTTCTATGGTTACCTCTGTCATATTCATTACTACGGAAATGCGACCTTTCTCTGTAACTATTATTACTCTGCCATTGGTTGTCATATGGGTGGTGTCTGTTTTGGTCACGATTTGCGTTGTAAGAATAGACTTGTGTCCAGTTATTGTTTCTGTCGTCACGGAATTGTGACGGATGTGACCTGTAGTGATTGTTTTCCTGTTTTCGTGTCCGGCTACGGTCTGTGTCAATTTCTAATTCTTTTAGGAATTCCTGAAAAGCTTCAATGTCATCTTTGCAACGTCCTGCCAAAATAATATTTCTTAAATTTTCAGGCAATTTGATTAAGTAAATGCGGATGAGTTCTGAAGGGCTGTATGGGTTTGAAAGATACTGATTCTTATCCAACATGTCTTCAAAATATTGCATAAGAATGGAAAATTCAGATTGTTCGAAACGTTTCATCATTATGATGCTATGTTTTACTCGGTCTTGTGTAGCTTGTGACCAATATGCTGAGAGGAAGGCATGATAAAATTCTCCTTCACTGTGGCAATCGTGAATCTCCGATCACATTCTTATAGCTGGTTCATTCTCTAAGTAGCCACACATAAATTCTAATCTGTGTTGTAATGACCAGTTGGGAGGAAAACAATGAGAGAATTGATGTCCCTCTTCCCGTATTGGAGCGCGAGTGTCCTCTGAAATACGTAATTCTTTATCACCTGTGTCAGCTGATCTTGTATTTCCCGGATTTCTCTTTTGTGTTGCGTATTAATTCGATTCTGATTTTATTTGAATTTCCTAATTTGTTCGAACTCTTCTGTGTCATTAAAGACTACGGGTTTTGTGTCATTCAGATTATCATCTACCTTCGTAGATAAATTATTTAGCTGATCCGAAAGTTCAACTACTTTCTCTGATAATGAACTGATTTCCTCCATGTGTCTTTCTGAACGAATTTTCTGAGTATCTACTGTGTCCTTTAAGTTTTTCTGAGTTTTTGCAAGTTGCGTAACCGAATCGGTAGATGCAACTGAGTCAGTTTTAGCTTGCAAGGTCTCATGATTTTCATGAACAATAGTTTGCAGTTCTTTTATGGCTGATTCGTGATTCTGTAATGCATTTTCATGCCGCGAAAAAATAGGTTGAAAATGCTCACAAATTTGTGTTTTTACGTCATTACTGACTTTTTGACATTTCGATTCGATTTTATGTAACTCAGAGGTTAAATCTTCACGTGTTGATTCAAGTTTATGTTGCACTGAGTCTAACTTTTGAAGCTTTTGTTCCATTGTGTCTAACTGTTGCTGTGTTTGTCTCTGGTGTTGTTCCATTGTGTCTAACTTTTGAAGATTTTGTCCCAATTGTTTCTTATTTTGTTCAAGCGTTGTGTCTAACTTTTGTAGCCTTTGTCCCATTTGTTGCATTAACTGTAATAACAGTGCACTGGTGTCTGAAACATGTTCCTCAGTGCTATTCGGCAGTGCATTTGAACCGACAATATTCGCATTTTGAAAAGCAGAAAATGTGTCCTGATTTATTTGAGAAAATGGTGAGGACGCAAAATATGAATCTACAGTATTTGCAAGATTGTGTCCTCTAATTTCGGATTCCTGACGCGAGCTGTTGCCGACCGATCGATCGATAATGCTTCCCTGTTCACTAATTGTTTCACTGCCTACACCATTATTTGCAGCCCGCTCCATTTCCCTATGCACAATTACCAAATTACTACTTTGAACATTAGGTAATTCATAACATGGTGGCGCTAACACACTGCTTTCGTCTTCACTGTCATGTCTCGGTTTACTTTGGAGCCTAGTATTACGTTTTTCACACGCCATTATTGTCACAATATTTCACACGACAATGCAGAAAAATACAATTTGAAGAGCAAAAATAGGAGAACACATTAACATAGCACTGAAAATAATATCTAGTTAATTGCAAGAGCAGCTGCGAAATACTTGGTGCAAATCTACATGCATGCCACAACTGTTTTACTGTACAACAATGAAAGACTACTACTACAAAGGAGATTCTCTCTACAATTACACACTAGCAATAAACAAAATCTGCACTAATTACACAAACTGCAAGAAAAAAGTCAGAAGATTCCAGTGAGGTATCCTGGCAGAGTCACCATATGAAACGTCCCCTTAAAAAAAGTTATGCATAACTGTGCTTAAACTGACACACAATGTTTTTTTAGCGCAACGCAATCCGACTTTCAAAAATCCCTACAAAAGAATGGCCCTGACTAACATTAACCTATACCTTTCACAAATCACTTACCTCACAAAAATCTTCGTTACTCGAACTACTGCAATACAGCGAGCGCCACTACTGCCAGCTAACTAAAAGATTCACTACTACTGATTCACTAACTACTGATATGTATAGATAGCAAATGAAAGATTTTAATAGAGAACAAATAATGTATTTACCTTAATAGTCATAATATATATAGCAGTTCGTGACATCCAGTGTTACAAATTTCCAAACTCCGCCATTTCTCTCCCCACATCCACCACTGCTGGCGGCTAACCTCCAACTGCGCAACGCTACGCGCTGTTAACATCCAGCTGCCCAACACTGCAATGGCAGACAACAATGCAAACTAGCCACAGACTGCACACACCACAGCCAGTGATTTTCATACAGAGTGCTACGTGGCGTTACCAATATAAAAACCTAAACAGCCTACTTACACATGGAATGACTTATCACATTGGGAAAACAACTTACGTAGCAACTGGCGCTGGGGCTCAGCATGGGGAATGGAGTGTCGATAGTATTTGGGGTGACCTACGGCAGAGTTAAGCTGGGAAGCATCTGTGGGGCCTGGTAATTTTTGGATGGCAGACATATGCTGCGGCGTAAGCTGTATGCCTGATACGTTGAAGATGTGTCCTAAATACTCTATCTGGTGGATGGAAAAAGAATATTTGTCAAGGTTGCAATGAAGATTCGTCACTGTGAATATGGAGGAGAACGTGTCGAAGTTCTGAGCAGAGTTGGCTGCATCCTTTCCAGCAACCAAAATATCATCAAGGTAGTTCTGTGTCCCCGGGACGTCCTTTACAAGTAGCTACAAGTACCTCTGGAAGATCATTGGGGCACTGGCGATGCCAAACGGATGTTTCATATGTTGGAACAAGACAAAAGGCATGTTTATGAGAACAGTCTACCAGGAATCGTTGTCCAATGGGAGTTGGTGATAAGCATTCCGTACGTCAATTTTGGTGAACACCATACCCCTGGTGAGACGAGAAACAGTGTCCTCAATCTTGGGAATGGGTTATGCATCAATTACAGACTGAGCGTTCACTGTGGTGTTGAAATCACCGCAAATGCGGACTTTGCCCCGATTGTTTCTCTACAGCCACGATGGGAGCGGCCCATTGGCCATACATGGCTGGGGTGAGGCGTTACAGTTCCTTTTGAAGCATATCCTCGAGAGCAAACTCGATGTTGCGAGCCTTGAAAAAGTTTGGGACTGCAGTAGGTAATAGATATGTTCTGAGGCATCAAGGGATCACCAATTTAGTATTTGAAGGCAGTGTGGACGGTAAAAATCGTAGAGGAAGTCCGAGAGATGAATACACTAAGCAGATTCAGAAGGGTGTGGGTTGCAGTACGTATTTGGAGATGAAGAAGCTTGCACAGGATAGAGTAGCATGGAGAGCTGCATCAAACCAGTCTCTGGACTGAAGACCACAACAATAACATCAAAGCAGTCTCTTCCTTTTGTGTGCATGGCTATTAGCCATGTACCTATGTATGCGCCTTATTGGATTCGGAAAGCAGTATTTACATCTCAGATTACGAGTGGTACGGCAAGTACTGCAATATATGTAAATTCTCTCTATTGCAACCATTTAACCAGCACCGTCGAACTGTGAGCAGACAAGTGTTGCCATTGATGAACCAGGTTCAAAAATGGTTCAAATGGCTCTGAGCACTATGGGACTTAACATCTGTGGTCACCAGTCCCCTAGAGCTTAGAACCACTTAAACCTAACTAACCTAAGGACATCACACACATCCACGCCCGAAGCAGGATTAGAACCTGCGACCGCAGCGGATGAACCAGGTGTGTAGTAGTGTATCATTTCACGTTTTGTCATGGCCAGTCAATTTTGTTATTGCTAGAGGTTTGTCTACTAGTATTTTGCTAGGTTGTGACTTCATTACGATGACTACCTTCGTGATGATGATTTGAAAATCAGGGAAATTCGACATAGTAAGAAGCTTTATTGACAATCGTTCTTATAAGCGCGAGTCCCGCATGCAACACGAAAGGAAACCAAGATAGTGGTACTAAAAGTTCCCTCCGCCACACACCTTAAAGTAGCTTGTGGAGTATAGATACAGATGTAGAATAGGTACTGCATCAATTCAGGGAGTAAAGAAATGTATGATACAACTTCGCGGTAAGATGGGATCAATTAATAGGACACACTGTGAGGCATCATGAAATACAGTAGTTGAGTTAGTATTTGGAAGGAAGTACGGAGAGTAAAAATTTGAATGACGGCCAAGGTCTGATGCAGTAAGCAGATTCATATTATTCTCTACGTACATAAGTCATCTGGCAGACAGGTTGAGCAGCTGTTTTTGATATTGATAGTGTGTACGGCAGGGTGTCGTCGTTGGATGATTGCAGGAGGATACGAGGTGACATAGACAAAATTTCTAGTTGGTGTGATGAATGACAGCTTGCTGTACATGGAGAAGAGGGCAAGTCATTGCAGTCGAGTAGGAAAAACAGTCTTGTAATGTTCGAATACTGGATTAGCAGTGTACTGTTTGACACAGTCTTATCGATTAAATATCTAGAAGTAGCGTTGCGAAGCGATACGAAATGGTACGAGTACGTAAGAATTGTAGTAGGGAAGGCGAATGGTCGACTTCGGTTTATTGGGAGAATTTAAAAAAAAAGTGTGGTTCAACTGTAAAGGAGACTCTGTGTAGCACTGGTGTGACTAATTCTTGAATACTGCTCTAGTCCTTGGGATCCTCGCCAGATCTGATTAAAGGAAGACATCGAAGCAATTCAGAGACGGGTTGTTAGATTTATTACCGGTAGGTTCGACCTACACGCGAATATTACAGAGATGATTTGGCAACTTAAATGGGAATCCGTAGAGGGAAGACGACATTCTTTTTGTGAAACACTGTCGAGCAAATTTAGGAAACCGGCTTTTAAAGCTGATTGCAGAACTATTCTACTGCCGTCAACATACATTCCACGAAAGGACAATTAAGGTAAATCAAGTGAGGGCGCGTACAGCGGCATAGAGACAGCCCTCTTGTGATAAACCTTTTGCATTTCCTTTATGTTTTCGTCTTCTTTAAAGGCAAAGAGAGAAGATGAAGCGGTAGCCCATCATAGAGCCTATGCCTACCGTCATGTTTTTTTTTTTTTTTTTTTTTACTTTCAGTTGTTAAAAAACAGAGGATTTTCTTTTAGTACCAGTAGGAGGAAGGAAGGATTCACGCCCAGCTAGTGAACGAGTGAGAAGCACGCCATTTTTAGCGAGTAATTGTAGACCGCCATTTTGGGGTCGCTATGAATAAGTGAGGAGTATGTGTTTCAAATGTGCACCGTTTAGAAAAATACAGTAATATTTTATTAACAGAAAGGTCGTGTTACTTGTTATTTCAAATAGTACAATAATTACAAGAACTTAAGGCCACCTGTGTACTTTGGAAAATTACGAAGATCCGATAAGCTTAATGGGAACACGGTCAAGACATCAAAGGTGAACACGGCGACCAAACGTAGCATTATAAAGAATAATAAGCACAAATGTACAGCGGAGAAAGAAACTACTTCGCCATGCAAAATAATATGAACTAATACGAACTTATTTCCAGGCATAGCTCAGCTTATTGTGCTTGTCATTCATGCCGAAAAATTAATCTCATTAATTCAATAATTTAAAAAAAGCCACGCATTGCAACATTTTATTATCATCTATTCCATTATTTTATTATACACTCCTGGAAATTGAAATAAGAACACCGTGAATTCATTGTCCCAGGAAGGGGAAACTTTATTGACACATTCCTGGAGTCAGATACATAACATGATCAGACTGACAGAACCACAGGCACATAGACACAGGCAACAGAGCATGCACAATGTCGGCACTAGTACAGTGTATATCCACCTTTCGCAGCAATGCAGGCTGCTATTCTCCCATGGAGACGATCGTAGAGATGCTGGATGTAGTCCTGTGGAACGGCTTGCCATGCCATTTCCACCTGGCGCCTCAGTTGGACCAGCGTTCGTGCTGGACGTGCAGACCGCGTGAGACGACGCTTCATCCAGTCCCAAACATGCTCAATCGGGGACAGATCCGGAGATCTTGCTGGCCAGGGTAGTTGACTTACACCTTCTAGAGCACGTTGGGTGGCACGGGATACATGCGGACGTGCATTGTCCTGTTGGAACAGGAAGTTCCCTTGCCGGTCTAGGAATGGTAGAACGATGGGTTCGATGACGGTTTGGATGTACCGTGCACTATTCAGTGTCCCCTCGACGATCACCAGAGGTGTACGGCCAGTGTAGGAGATCGTTCCCCACACCATGATGCCGGGTGTTGGCCCTGTGTGCCTCGGTCGTATGCAGTCCTGATTGTGGCGCTCACCTGCACGGCGCCAAACACGCATACGACCATCATTGGCACCAAGGCAGAAGCGACTCTCATCGCTAAAGACGACACGTCTCCATTCGTCCCTCCATTCACGCCTGTCGCGACACCACTGGAGGCGGGCTGCACGATGTTGGGGCGTGAGCGGAAGACGGCCTAACGGTGTGCGGGACCGTAGCCCAGCTTCATGGAGACGGTTGCGAATGGTCCTCGCCGATACCCCAGGAGCAACAGTGTCCCTAATTTGCTGGGAAGTGGCGATGCGGTCCCCTACGGCACTGCGTAGGATCCTACGGTCTTGGCGTGCATCCGTGCGTCGCTGCGGTCCGGTCCCAGGTCGACGGGCACGTGCACCTTCCGCCGACCACTGGCGACAACATCGATGTACTGTGGAGACCTCACGCCCCACGTGTTGAGCAATTCGGCGGTACTTCCACCCGGCCTCCCGCATACCCACTATACGCCCTCGCTCAAAGTCCGTCAACTGCACATAACGGTTCACGTCCACGCTGTCGCGGCATGCTACCAGTGTTAAAGACTGCGATGGAGCTCCGTATGCCACGGCAAACTGGCTGACACTGACGGCGGCGGTGCACAAATGCTGCGCAGCTAGCGCCATTCGACGGCCAACACCGCGGTTCCTGGTGTGTCCGCTGTGCCGTGCGTGTGATCATTGCTTGTACAGCCCTCTCGCAGTGTCCGGAACAAGTATGGTGGGTCTGACACACCGGTGTCAATGTGTTCTTTTTTCCATTTCCAGGAGTGTATTATACTGTTTACCTAGCTCTACTTACGAGTGGAGCAGGAAAGGTAAAGACTAGCTGTGATGTGGCACTGTAATTCCTCGCCTTTTTTGTTTACGTAAATATGTTGGACTTGTTTTATTCTGTAAATCTTTAAATACTGTGACTTAATTGGGAATGTGATATGTGCTGAGCCTGTATTAATCGTTTGGTATTTTGATTTACTAATTCTGGGTCGTCCCGTAAGGGAAAGTTAACAATATCGTTGGCAGAGAGTAATGTATCGTGCAGGAGCGCTGTTTCTGGAAGCAAGTGTGACGTCAGAGCACAGCACAGGAGATTTGCTTAGTTGTGAGACGGAAGAGAGAACACACGCAACTGGCGTGCACTGTCGGACCCATGTTCGGCGCCAGAGCATGACGAGCGTGGGTAAATATAAAAGGCTTAAATAACATCAAAATCCTACCCCATAATAGTTGGTCATCGTGAATCAAGATGTGACCGCAATATCACATGCAACAATGGGATCACTGTAGACCGCGACTAAGACGACGGCTTAACATCTTCAACGAACTTTTTAAAACATTACCCAATCACATTCTCAGTGAAATTTATTTCCATAATAAGTGTCGTCCTCAAAACGTGTAGGTACCTGATCTTGTCATTATCTTGTCGCCTAATTGAGGTCCTATTCCTTTCCAACTACAGAACACACGAGCCTCATTGTTTAAATAGTTAAAAGGAAAGTATCAAAAAAAAATCATTGCCAGTTTAGTTTTTTTGCTTAACTGATAACTGAAAGTAATTAATAATGAAACTTTAGTAAGTTATCAGTATTTTTGGATGATGTTTGAGGCAAACTCATTCTTGGTAACTGACTGAAGGCAAAGTAAAGCAAAGTAACTTAAAGTAATTCGGGCAGTTTCAAATCAAAGAAAAGTTAACATATTTAATGTCGGTGTTTCTGGTAACAATGTTATTATTTACTGGCATGCTTCAGATTTTTTCGTTGTCGCCTGCCGCTGTGGCCGAGCGGTTCTAGGCTCTTCAGTCCCGAACCGCGCTTCTGCTACGGTCGCAGGTTCGATTCCTGCCTCGGACATGGATGTCTGTCTAATCTAAAAGCCGTAAATTCAACTAAATACCTAAGTATTCCAATTACGAACAACTTAAATTGGAAGGAACACACAGAAAATGTTGTGGGGAAGGCTAACCAAAGACTGCGTTTTATTGGCGGGACACTTAGAAAGTGTAAAGGTCTGCTAAGGAGACTGCTTACACTAAGCTTTTATGCTCTCTTCTGGAGTATTGCAGTGCGGTGTGGGATCTACTAAAGAGTCTGCCTACACTATTCTTGTCCGTCGGCTTTTAGGATACTGCTGCACGGTGTTGGATCCTTACCAGATAGGGCTGACTGAGTACATCGAAAACGTTCAAAGAAAGGCAGCACGTTTTGTGTTATAGCGAAATATGGGAGAGAGTGTCGCAGAAAAGATACAGGATTTGGGCTGGAAATCATTAACAGAAAGGCGTTTGTCGTTGTGACTGAATCTTCTCACGAAGTTCCTATCACCAACCTTCTCCTTCGAAGCGCTAAAATATTTTTTTTGACACCGACCTACATAGGAAGGAACGATCACCTAGATAAAATAAGGGAAATGAGAGCTCGTACGGAAAGATATAGGTGTTCTTTCCGCGTGCTATACCAGATTGGAATAATAGAGAATTGTGAAGGTGGTTCGATGAACCCTCTGCCAGGCACTTAAATGTGATTTGCAGAGTATCTATGTAGATTTAGATGTAGATGAAACGGCAACTTGCCCGTAATGTCCTGATCCACCCGGATATAGGGGGTGTTCTATTATTTCCCTAGCCACCACGTTCTTCAAATCTCTCACCTCCGGAAAGCATACTGTTCATGGATAATGGGTTGTCGAGAGAAAGATGGTACGCCGCCTCTCGTCAGCCACTATGACTGATAAGCTCTGGTACCCTGTTCAAGCACCTACGAGTGACATATACGTCATACAAGCTCACTTCGACTCGATCCCAAGCCCGGTTAGAGCCAGTGCGTTGACGCTGCTAGATGTCTCGTCCTAAAATACACTCTAAGAAAAAAAAAGGACTCACCATCAAGGAATTATCCGAATGGGAAAGAAATCGATAGATCTGATGTACATGTACAGAGAACAAAAAGTTTCAAAAAAAATTGGATGATTTTACTGGAGAAGGAGCTTCGCAAATTGAGTCAGTAACGCCTTGATCCATTGATTGACAGAGTTGTTGGATGTCCTCCTGAGGAATATCGTGTCAAATTCAATCTTTTTTTTTAATCATCAGTCTTCGGACTGGTTCGATGCGGCCCACCACGAATTCCTCTCCTGCGCTAACCTCTTCATCTCAGAGTATCACTTGCAATCTACGTCCTCAATTACTTGATGGGTATTGGGTACATTCAAATCTCTGCCTTTCTCTACAGCTTTTGCCCTCTACAGCCCCCGCTAGTACCATGGAAGTCATTCCCTCATGTCTTAGCAAATGTCCTATCATCCTGTCCCTCCTCCTTGTCAGTGTTTTCCACATACTTCTTTCCTCTCCGATTCTGCACAGGATCTCCTCATTCCGTAACTTAAGAGTTCACCCTATATTCAACATTCGTCTGTAGCACGGCAACTGAAATGCTTTGATTCCCTTCTATTCTGGTTTTCCCACAGTCCATGTTTCACTACTCTACAATGCTGTGGTCCAAGCGTAGATTCCCAGAAATTTCTTCCTTACATTATGACCTACGTTTGATACTAGTAGACTTCTCTTGACAGGAATGCCCTTCTTGTCAGTGCCATTCTGCTTTTAATGTCCTCATTGCTCCGTCCATCATTGATTATTTTGCTGCCTAGATAGCAGAATTTCTCAACTTCACCTACTTCGTCACCATCTGTTTGATGTTAAGTTTATCTCTATTCTCTTTTCTGCCACTTCTTACCGCTTTCGTCTTTCTTCGATTTATTCTCAATAGATATTTTTTACTCATTAGACTGTTCATTCTGTTCAGCAGATTATATAATTCTTCTTGATTTTCACTGAGGATAGCAATGACATCAGTGAACCGTATCATTGATATCCTTTCTCCTTTAATTTTAACCGCACTGTTGAGCTTTCCTTTTATTTCCATCATTACTTCTTCGATGTACAGATTGAAAAATAAGAGTGAAAGACTACATCTCTGTGTTACGCCCTTTTTAATCCGAGCACTTCGTTTTTGATCGTCCACTCTTACTATTTCCTCTTGGCTCTTGTACATATTGTATACTAACCGTCTCTCAATGTAGATTACCCCTATTTGTCACAGAATTTCAAACATCTTGTACCATTTTACATAGTCGATCGTTTCTTCCAGGTCAACAAATCTTACAGGGTGTTTCAAAAATGACTGGTATATTTGAAATGGCAATACAAACTAAACGAGCAGCGATAGAAATACACCGTTTGTTGCAATATGCTTGGGACAACAGTACATTTTCAGCCGGATAAACTTTCGAAATTACAGTAGTTACAATTTTCAACAACAGATGGTGCTGCAAGTGATGTGAAAGATACAGAAGACAACGCAGTCTGTGGGTGCGCCATTCTGTACGTCGTCTTTCTGCTGTAAGCGTGTGCTGTTCACAATGTGCAAGTGTGCTGTGGACAACATGGTTTATTCCTTAGAACAGAGGATTTTTCTGGTATTGGAATTCCACCGCCCAGAACACAGTGTTGTTGCAACAAGACGAAGTTTTCAAGGGAGGTTTAATGTAACCAAAGGACCGAAAAGCGATACAATAAAGGATCTGTTTGAAAAATTTCAACGGACTGGGAACGTGACAGATGAACGTGCTGGAAAGGTAGGGCGACCGCGTACGGCAACCGCTCAGCTAGTGCAGCAGGTGATCCAACAGCGGCCTCGGGTTTCCGTTCACCGTGTTGCAGCTGTGGTCCAATTGACGCCAACATCCACGTATCGTCTCATGCGCCAGAGTTTACACCTCTATCCATACAAAATTCAAATGCGGCAACACCTCAGCGCCGCTACCATTGCTGCACGAGAGACATTCGCTACCGATGTAGTGCACAGGATTGATGACGGCGATATGCATGTGGGCAGCATTTGGTTTACTGACGAAGCTTATTTTTACCTGGACGGCTTCGTCAATAAACAGAACTGGCGCATATGGGGAACCGAAAAGCCCCATGTTGCAGTCCCATCGTCCCTGCATCCTCAAAAAGTACTGGTCTGGGCCGCCATTTCTTCCAAAGGAATCATTGGCCCATTTTGCAGATCCGAAACGATTACTGCATCACGCTATCTGGACATTCTTCGTGAATTTGTGGCGGTACAAACTGCCTTAGACGACACTGCGAACACCTCGTGGTTTATGCAAGTTGGTGCCCGGCCACATCGCACGGCCGACGTCTTTAATTTCCTGAATGAATATTTCGATGATCGTGTGATTGCTTTGGGCTAACCGAAACATACAGGAGGCGGCGTGGATTGGCCTCCCTATTCGCCCTGTGACTTCTTTCTGTGGGGACACTTGAAAGACCAGGTGTACCGCCAGAATCCAGAAACAATTGAACAACTGAAGCAGTACATCTCATTTGCATGTGAAGCCATTCCGCCAAACACGTTGTCAAAGGTTTCGGGTAATTTCATTCAGAGACTACGCCATATTATTACTACGCATGGTGGATATGTGGAAAATATATATAGAGTTTCCCAGACCGCAGCGCCATCTATTGTTGACAATTGTAACTACTGTAATTTCGAAAGTTTGTCTGCCTGAAAATGTACTGTTGTCCCAAGCATATTGCAACAAACGGTGTATTTTTATCGCTGCTCGTTTAGTTTGTATTGCCGTTTCAAATATACCGATCATTTTTGAAACACCCTGTATGAACGTGTCTTGATTTATTTTTAGTCTTGTTTTCATTATCAACTGCAACCTCAGAATTGCCTCGCTGGTGCCTTTACCTTTCCTAAAGCTAAACTGTTCGTCGTTTAACACATCCTCAATATTGTTTCCCATTCTCCTGTGTATTATTCTTGTCAACAACTTGGATGCATGAGCTGTGAAGCTGATTGTGCACTAATTCTCGCACTTGTCATTTCTTTCAGTCTTCGGCATTGTGTGGATGTCATTATTCTGAAAGTCAGATGGTATGTCACCAGACTCATATATTCTAAACACCAGTGTGAATAGCCGTTTTGTTGCCACTTCCCGCAATGATTTTAGAAATTCTGGTGGAATACTACCCATCCCTTCTGCCTTATTTGATCTTAAGTCCTCCAAAGCTCTCTCAATTCTGATTCTAATACTGGAACCTCTATCTCTTCTTAATCGCCTCATGTTTCTCCTTCTATCACATCAGACTAATCTTCCCCCTCATAGTGGCCTTCAATGTGCCCTTTCCACCTATCCGTTCCCTTCTCTGCATTTAATAGCAGAATTCTCGTTGCACTCTTAATGTTACCACCCCTACTTTTAATTTCTCCGAATGTTGTTTTGTCTTTCTTATACGCTGAGTCAGCGCTTACGACAATCTTATCTTTTTCGATTTTTTCACATTTTTCCTCCAACCACTTAGTCTTAACTTCCCAGTACTTCCTATTTATTTCATTCCTGACTGATTTGTATTTCTGTATTTCTGAATTTTCCTGAATGTTTTTGTACTTCCTTCTTTAATCGATCATTTGAAATATTTCTACTGTTCCCGTGGTGTTTCGTAGTTACCATCTATGTACCTATGTTTTTTCTTTCCAGCTTCTGTGATTGCTATTTTTAGAGATGTCCATTTCTCTTCATCTGTACTCTCTCTTCCTTATTGTTGTATCTAAAGCCTTAGAGAACTTCAAGCGTATATTATCATTCCTTAGTGCTTCCGATTCCCACTTCTTTGCGTTTTGATCTCTTAAACTTCAGCCTACTCTTCATTATTACTAAGTCATTATCTGAGTCTATATCTGCTCCTGGGTACGCCTTACAATCCAGTATCTGATTTCGGAATCTCTGGCTGACCATAATGTAATCTGAGATCTTCCTGTATCACCCAGCCTTTTCCAAGTATATCTCCTTCTCTTGTGATTCTGGGACAGCGTATTCGCTGTTACTAGCTACGCTTTAGACTGTCAAAATCCCGAGATGGTTGGAGGGCCCTGCCCATAACACTCCAAACGTTCTCAATTGGGGACAGATCTGGCTACCCTGCAGTCCACAGTAGGGTTTCACAAGCAAGAAAAAGCAAGAAAACAAGCAGCAGAACGTCTCGCCGTGTGCGGCCGCGTATTATCTTCCTGCAATGTAAGCCTAGGATGGCTTGCCATGAACAGCAACAAAACCAGACGTACAATGTCACCGACGTACCGTTGCGAGGTGCCGGTTCAAATGGCTATCAGCACTATGGGACTTAACATCTGAGGTCTTCAGTCCAATCGAACTTAGAACTGCTTAAATCTAACTAACCTAAGGACATAAGACACATCCATGCCCGAGGCAGGATTCAAACCTGTGACCCTAGCGGTCGCGCAGTTCCAGAGTGAAGCGCCTAGAACCTCTCGGCCACACAGGTCGGCCGAGGTGCCGGGGCTAGCAGTGTATTTAACACTAGATTCTTCTAGAATCTTCATATGGAAATGATGTTCTAAGCCTTCCCCCCCCCCCCTTTTCTAACTCCGACTTTTGCTGTTGCACATGGATTAGATAGAAAAGCGAACTGACTGTAATCGACCCTGCAAGTCGAGCAGAAAAGAGTTTGACAACTGCAATAATTTAATTTGACAGAAATTAATTTGATAAAGGAAAGTTTCATTAACATAGTGAGAAATGAAAGGGTTGCTCTACCGATCTACAGAATGAAAGTTCTGTCCAAAATAACTATTTGATTTATTATGACTAAACTCAAAATAATAAACAAAACACATTAAACATTTACAATACGTGCAATTGGATACTCAAATAAATGGTGTGAAGGATAAATTGTTCATAAACTAGCTTGTGACATTTATGACAAAGTGGTATGGGCAGCCAACTCCTGGCAACTCAGATCTTAAGAGAAACACCCAGTCAACTCAACATTAATTGCTGCAACAGAAGTGAGAACTCAGACAATGAACACCCAAGACAGAACCACGTTAGAAAAGACGGGAGCAGGCTCGCTCTGCTGCGCTCTGATTAGCACATAGGAAATTCCCTAATCTGCGGGTGCTGCGGACATACATTACCATGCTGTCTTCTTAACTGCAAGGACACGATCTAGCATACCGGAGGCGATGACTGGTTGCTTCGACGTCCCGTCGTGGTGATGATAATGTCGCGAGTATAGGCTGAAACAAATTATCCTGGTCTGGTTGTTCCAGACTAAAGACTTCCTAGCAATACAAATGCGCCTCTGAGGGAGACGAAGAAGGCTCGCCACACAATCACTGACGGTACAGTGATTATTTTAACAAGCGAAGTCACACAGTAACTCCGATACAGTCATCTATAGCCAAAACTGCTCACGACGGACAACATAGGCCGCCTGCACGCAGAACGCTCAATTGCCAACTGTACTCGGAAAGTTACATTGAAGTCGAAACTTCAGCAACTTCGTCAAACAGTTACAATGAAATGAAGGTACACTCCTGGAAATGGAAAAAAGAACACATTGACACCGATGTGTCAGACCCACCATACTTGTTCCGGACACTGCGAGAGGGCTGTACAAGCAATGATCACACGCAACGGCACAGCGGACACACCAGGAACCGCGGTGTTGGCCGTCGAATGGCGCTAGCTGCGCAGCATTTGTGCACCGCCGCCGTCAGTGTCAGCCAGTTTGCCGTGGCATACGGAGCTCCATCGCAGTCTTTAACACTGGTAGCATGCCGCGACAGCGTCCGCAGTCTTTAACACTGGTAGCATGCCGCGACAGCGTGGACGTGAACCGTTATGTGCAGTTGACGGACTTTGAGCGAGGGCGTATAGTGGGCATGCGGGAGGCCGGGTGGACGTACCGACGAATTGCTCAACACGTGGGGCGTGAGGTCTCCACAGTACATCGATGTTGTCGCCAGTGGTCGACGGAAGGTGCAGGTGCCCTCGACCTGGGACCGGACCGCAGTGACGCACGGATGCACGCCAAGACCGTAGGATCCTACGCAGTGCCGTAAGGGACCGCACCGCCACTTCCCAGCAAATTAGGGACACTGTTGCTCCTGGGGTATCGGCGAGGACCATTAGCAACCGTCTCCATGAAGCTGGGCTACGGTCCCGCACACCGTTAGGCCGTCTTCCGCTCACGCCCCAACATCGTGCAGCCCGCCTCCAGTGGTGTCGCGACAGGCGTGAATGGAGGGACGAATGGAGACGTGTCGTCTTTAGCGATGAGAGTCGCTTCTGCCTTGGTGCCAATGATGGTCGTATGCGTGTTTGGCGCCGTGCAGGTGAGCGCCACAATCAGGACTGCATACGACCGAGGCACACAGGGCCAAGACCCGGCATCATGGCGTGGGGAGCGATCTCCTACACTGGCCGTACACCTCTGGTGATCGTCGAGGGGACACTGAATAGTGCACGGTACATCCAAACCGTCATCGATTCCAGGAGTGTATATTAGACAGCCAACGGAAGGGCGGCTGTCCAGAGCAGCGAGAGCTCAGTCTTGTAACCTACTCCGGCCGAAAGGCGAGAGCCGACTCTACCAAGAGCACCCATACAAGCCGAACACAGAACATTACTGCCCCCACCACAGTGGCAGTGGTTAAACATGCCAATCAGCAACTCAAAAATCGGTGGAAAATTTTACTCTATTGCCGAAGCACTACTATTCCACCAATGGAGATACTTGGCACCAATTTCTGCACCGATTTTGCTACGTCACGGAGCTATCCCCTGGGCAAGCCAATCACAGTAATGATTTTGCAGAAAACGTGGGAATTTGCCCGCCAAGATTGCCTGGGAACACAAGTCATTCCCACGCCTCGCTGGTAGCCCGTCAGAAAGTGTTTTCACTAAGTTTCTGCAAAGTAACGGTATCTCTAACCCCAGGCGCGCCTTCAGGCCCCTGTGGGCGAGTCGCAACCGCTCCTATGACAATGTCGGCGTCTGGACAGCATCCTCTCGATTCCGTCACACCCATCGGCATAATCCTTTCAAGATCAGCAGAACCCGCCTGTCACCGGAGCACCCAGGTGACGAGAGACGCTGCGTGTTAAGTTCGCATATGAAGGGATAGCAACTTTTCAACGCATGCAATTAGAGAAGAAAATATTCATATCTTCTGAGTTCTCAATACTAGCCTCGTAATGACCATACTCGGCTGTACTTCCCCAAATCGAATTACTCAGAGTAAGATTTAAATATGAGAGGGGGCAAGTCACTGTGTGCATCGTAAAGGCATGCCACCTCTCACCGTTATATTGTAAAGGTGGCGCGGATGTTAACTAAAGGGGTCCTGGTATGAAATGAAATGACACCCTAGAGCACCATACGCCATCCATTTCTGAAATCGTTCGGGAATTCAGTATTCGAGAACCACAGTGTCAAGAGTGTATGGTGGGTAACAATCAGGTTGCTAACCCACCGCTGTACAGGTGCCTCCAGACACGCCCTCGCTGGTCGTCTGGGTTCAGTTCGACGCGGTACTCATCACTGAAGATAGCTCTACTCCCGCCTAAGATGTGTCTTGGACCGACCTGCAACCATGTGTGATGGTCTGGGGCACCACTTCATTACAAAACAGGATCTCTTTGGTCGTCATCCGAGGCACCCTTACACCACAGAGGTCTGTCGACGATACTATACGCCCTGTTTTGCTGTCCTTCATGGCAAGCCAACCTGGGTTTGCGAGATTTTCTACTGCTTATCTTCGTGATTACCAAACCCTGCCTTGGCCGCAAAGTTGCCGTATCTGTCCCCAGTTGAGAATTTTTGGAGCATTATGGGCACATCCCTCTAATATTTTGACAAATATTGCAATACGTAGCATGTTAAGCAAAGATATAGAAAAAAATGCTAATAAAAATTTCACTGACATTAATAAATGGTTTAAAGCTAATTCACTGTCATTGAACTTTGAGAACACCCACTATATGCAGTTCAGAACGTGTAAGATATTTCCTTCCAGCATGCGTATAACAAATGAAGACATGCAGATCGAGGAGGTTGACAGTGTTCAATTTCTGGGATTACAGCCTGATAAGAAATTCAGTTGGGAAGAGCATACCGCAGACCGCTTAAGCGGTTGATGATATTCTGGGGTAACTCATCAAAGCGAGCAAAAGCTTTTAGGGTGAAAAAGCGTGTGATAAGAATCATTTGTGCTGTAAATTCAAGAAAATCATGCAGAAACCTGTTCGATGAACTTTATATTCTAACTACTGCTTCTCAGCATATTTATTCCTTAACGAAATTTTTTGCAAGTAATATATCTTCATATCCAACCAATAGCTCAATACATAATATCAATTCTAGGAATAATAACAATCTACATAAAGACCTAAAATCTCTTACCTTGGTCCAAAAATGGGTCCAATATTCAGGAACACACATTCTCAATAAAAACTTGGTTTAAATATAGTTTGAAAGACTTTTCTGGTTGGCAACTCCTTCTACTCTATAGATGAATATCTCAACAGAGATTGTTAAACCAGCTTAAGTAAAAATGTCTGTTAGATTTCAGTTTTGACAGCACTTGGTCACAATAGTCAGGATTAGGTATTTTTTGTATAATAAATTTATTAATAGTGCATCACAATGTTTCATTCTGACAGCGTGTTAATTCTGTAAATATTAGCTGTTCAGTTTACCGCATTGTATTCACCCATTTCGACAATCTCCTGACAAATGATCAGGCTAGTAAGTATTATATGCAAATGTTTTATGTTTTTATCTTGTACTTTTTGACATGTTCCACACCCACGAGGATCATCTCATTTTTTGGGTCTATGGAACGAAAACTGAAAAAGAAATCTAACAGCCAGCTGGGCAGAATATGGCACGATATCACTTGGAGGACATCCAACAACTCTGTGAATTAGTGCCAAGGCGAATGGCTGCTGGCAGAAAGACCAGAGGTGGACCAGCCCGTCATTGCTTGCTCAATATGTGAAGCTCTTTGTCATTTATTTTTTCTGAAATTGTAATCATTTGTTTGCCTGTACACGTACTTCACGTTACATTTCCATCCCAATCGCATAGTTTCTTCATGGTGCGTTGATTTCTGTATCTCAGAGTGTAATCATGTATTCTCCCTGCTATACTGTACTCGCATAACAAGTAAAATTTCGTTATTTGTTACCCTTCAGGCTATTTTAATGGCTAGCATCTTATTGAGTGAGCGCCGCCATTTTTACTCTTTCAAACTTTTCTTGTTTCCCCTAATTCTTCTGTTCTTTACTGTGACATTCATGTTCTTATTCCTTATGGTTATTTCTCAGGGTCGATACGAATTTTTTAGAGATCTCAGCAGTCATATTTCTACATTTCTCAAGGAGCCACACTGGAAAAAAACCGACCTGGGCAGCGAACTTGGTCGATAAAGCAGAATCCTGCAGCACTCAGCGCTAGTCTATAAAGCCACAAGCTACGTCGCCCGAGCCGCTGTTTTACAGCTTCCACCGGAAGGTCACGGCCGGACGAAGACTCCACCTGCCACCTCGTCCTCGCAGACCCCCTTACACAGGATCTTCCGGTCGGTTCAGCTTGTGCCTCCCACAATGTCGTTGCGGTTTCCCTACCTCTTCTCCCGCATCTGACGACTTGAGAAGGTATTATCAGCATTTAGACTAGGTTATATTAGATTAGATATATATTTGGTTCCATAGACTCATTGTAGGAAGACCCTCAATGACGTACAATATGCCGTCTGTATTACCAAATGGCTAAAAAGGTCAACCGGTCACCTGGTGCCAATTGGAGGCTGTCTAAATAACAGCTTTCAGGGGCATATACAAAAATTTAAAAGCTTGTCATAATCTACACAATACATTGAGGCGACAAAACTCATGGGATACCTCCTAATATCGTGTCGGACCTACTTTTGCGCGGCGTAGTGCAGCAACTCGACACGGCGTGGACTCAACAATTCGTTGGAAGTCCCCTACAGAAATATTGAGCCATGCTGCCCCTTTAGCCGTCCATAATTGCGGAAGTGTTGCAGGGGCAGGATTTTGTACACAAACGGGCTTCTCGATTATGTCTCATAAATGTTCGATGGGATTCATGTCGGGTGACCTGGGTGGCCAAATCGTTAGCTCGAACTGTCCAGAATGTTTGAAAATCAGTGGCCAATAATTGTGTCTCCAGAAGACCCAGTTCATTCCATGTAAACACAGGAGACACTATTATTGAGCCACTGCCAGAATGCACAGTGCCTTATTGACAACTTGAGTCCACGGCTTCGCTGGGCCTGCACCACACTCGAACTCTACCATCAGCTCTTACCAACTGAAATTGGGACTCATCTGACCAGACCACGGTTTTCCAGTAGTCTAGGGTCCAACCGATATGGCCATGAGCACAAGAGAGGCGCAACAGGCTATGTCGTGCTTTTGGCAAAGGCACCTGCGTCGACCATCTGCTGCCATAGTCCATTAACGCCAAATTTCGCTGCACTGACCTAACAGATATTTTCTTCTTACGTCCCATATTGCTTTCTGCGGTTACTTCACGCACCGTTGGTTGTCTGTTGGCGCTGAAAACTCTATGCAAAGACCACTGCTCTTGGTCCCTAAGCGAAGGCCGTCGGCCACTGCATTGTCTACGGTGTAAGGTAATGCCTGAAATTTGGTATTCTCGACACACTGAAGACTCTGTGGATCTCGGAATACTGACTTCCCCAACGATTTCCTAAATGGAATGTCCCATGTGTCTAGCTCCAAGTACCATTCCGCGTCCAAAGTCTGTTAACTCCCGTCGTGCGGCCACAATCACATTTCATAGGTATCACTTAAATGACAGCTCCGCCAAGGCACTGCCTTTTGTACCTTGTGTACACGATACACATGTGTGCATATAGCTATCCCATGACTTTCGTCACTCGGTGTAAGTCAGGTCCTGAAGTTAGGACCTATGTGTATGTATCTTGAGGCAAGGAAACTCACGGCGCGAAAATTGCCCAAACTATACTCACGAAGTATTTGAGACCAGAGAACTTAGCGACTTCCAACAAACTTGACACATAATTTCAAACTTTTTTAAACGTTTTCTCCTTGACACCGCCACCCCCTTCCCCCATGCCACAAAATAATGAAAGGAAAATGTTTATCGCGCGTTACATTTTCTCTGTTCTTGCAGTAAAACTTTAGCATCAGGCATATGTTTTAATTTATTACTTCTTTACGACTAACTCTCGTAATAACAAACTTATCACAAAAAATTGTTGACGTATAACACTTTAGCGGTATATGATAAACGTTACGCAATTGCAGCCACGCATCGCCAAACAGAAAAGCAATATTGAACACTTATCTATAGTGATCGAGATGTGTAGGTAAGATATTACGTAACATTCACTTTATTGATATTATTAATAATTTATGCATTAATTAGCTCCGTTAGGCTCCTCTTAAAATGAGTTATTAGTATTTAAAATTATATGGCTGCTGACAATTTTACGAAAATGTGTGTTCCAGAATAATGGACACCTTTCGGGACCAAATCAAATGACTTTAAATCGTTGTGAAGATTATTATTATTTCCAGTAATGATTGCATCAACAGAGCAGTTGGTTTAAAAAGAGATATCTTACTTATGACTAATTTCATTAAAGAATAAATATAATTATCAGAAAGAAGTAACTAGTACTTCCAGTGCATTGAACAAGCCTCTGCATGACGTTCTCGAATTCATGTTGAAAATAATATGTACTACACTGTTTTGGATTTTTAAAACTTTAGTTTAGCTAGATGAGTCACCGCAGAAAATCATCCCGTATGACGTTATGGAATGAAAGTAAGGGAACTACGCTAATTTATTTTTATTTTTATGTCACCAATATCTAACAATATCCTGATTCAAAACGAATATTCCTTTAGTCGTTTCAGCGGTTCTCTCGCAGTGAATTTGTTATTAAATTGTAATCTCAAGAAATTAACACAACCAACCTATTCTGTCTACTTGTCGCCATACTTTGGACACATATTGGATGAAGCTACTTGGAAGGTCTGATCTGTATATTGTGTGTCTTTTCAGAGTTAAGTGACAAAGTGTTGGATAAGAACTATTTATTTCACGCAGCTTACTTCTGTTCCAGTTTTTTCTGTGGCACAAATCGTTGTGTACAGTGTTTTCCTGAAAGCACAAAACGTATTTTCCACTCGTGTCGCTGCGCTTCGCTCGTAGCTACAACATTTCTCTTACGTGTTTTATCTTTTTGTTTCATGTGCCCCATTGTTCCATAATTTTGTCATAGTAGTTTTCCCACAACTGGCCCGTCTTTTTTCTCGTCGTTCTTTGAGATAGGTGGAAAATAAGTCTAAGCAACGTGATGTCTCTGTCCAAATGGAGATACCCGCGAGTTCACTGTATTGTTCCTCAAAGCACTGAGAATGACCTTGTGATACGAACAGTTATCGTGCTGGTAGATGTCATCGCCGTCGGAGAAGACATCAAGCATGACACATACGCAGCATCACAGACTGAGTAAGCCTCTGAGCACCACTGAGCTTGGATGCAGGTGGCGCTCAGTAGTGTTCACGTAGTCCAAAGCTGTCTGATGCCTTCGATTACCACTGCAGGTCCGATGGAAGCCCAGGTGAACATGGCGTCAAAGTGCCCCCGCCGGACAGAGTCCGTGGTGCGGCGCAGTTTTGGAGCAGCCATTTTCCTGGACGACGGCGTATCCGGACGCGACCATCGACCCAGTGTAACAAGGAGCGTGATTCATCCGATCAGGCGGCTCATTTCCATTAAGCAAAGGTCCAACCTTGATTATTCCGCGTCCATTGGACAGTGCAATTGTAAATGACGACGTCTCTGGGTCCACCTGAAAACACGTAAGGTCCGTCTGTCATGAAATAAAGAATGTGTCCTGAACGGTGTGCTCCGAAACACATCGTCAATTACACTACTGGTCATTAAAATTGCAACACCACGAAGATGACGTGCTACAGACGCCAAATTAAACCGACAGGAAGAAGATGCTGTCATATGCAAATGATTAGCTTTTCCGAGCATTCACACAAGTTTCGCGCTGGTGGTGACACCTACAACTTGCTGACATGACGAAAGATTTCAGCCGATTCCTCATGCACCAACAGCAGTTGACCGGCGTTGCCTGTTGAAACGTTGTTGTGATGCCTCGTGTAAGGAGGAGAAATGCGTACCATCACGTTTCCGGCTTTGATAAAGGTCGGATTGTAGCCTATTGCGATTGCGGTTTATCGTATCGCGACATTGCTGCTCGCGTTGGTCGAGATCCAGTGACTGTTAGCAGAATATGGAACAGGTGGGTTCAGGACGGTAATACGGGACGCCGTGCTGAATCCCAACGGCCTCGTATCACTAACAGTCGAGATGACAGGCATCTTATCCGCATGGCTGTAACGGATCGTGCAGCCACGTCTCGATCCCTGAGTCAACAGATGGGGACGTTTGCAAGACAACAAGCATCTGCACGAACTTTTCGACGACGTTTGCAGCAGCGTGGACTATCAGCTCGGAGACCATGGTAGCGGTTACCCTTGAGGCTGCATCACAGACAGGAGCGCAGGCGATGCTGTACTCAAAGAATGGTTGCACGAATGACAAAACGTCATTTTTTCCGATGAATCCAGGTTCTGCTTACAGCATCATGATGGTCGCATCCGTGTTTGGCGACATCGCGGTGATCGCACATTGGAAGCGTGTATTCGTCATCGCCATACTGGCGTACCACCCCGCGTGATGATATGGGGTGCCATTTGTTAGACGTCTCGTTCTCCTCCCGTTCGCATTGACGGCACTTTGAACAGTGGACGTTACATTTCAGATGTGTTACGACCCGTGGCTCTACTCTTCATTCGATCCCTGCGAAACCCTATATTTCAGCAGGATAATGCACTACCGCATATTGCAGGTCCTGAACGGGCCTTTCTGGATACAGAAAATGTTCAACTGCTGCCCTGGCCAACACATTCTCCAGATCTCTCACCAATTGTAAACGTCTGGTCAATGGTGGCCGAACAACTGGCACGTCACAATACGCCAGTCACTACTCTTGATGAACTGTGGTATCGTGTTGAAGCTGCATGGGCAGCTGTACCTGTACACACCATCCAAGTTCTGTTTGACTCAATGCCCAGGCGTATGAAGGTCGTTATTATGGCCAGAGGTGATTGTTCTGGGTACTGATTTCTCAGGATCTATGCACCCAAATTGCGTGAAAATGTAATCACATTTCAGTTCTAGTATAATATATTTGTCCAATGAATACCCGTTTTTCATCTGCATTTCTTCTTGGCGTAGTTATTTTAATGGCCAGTAGTGTACTATTTAGTCCACACGGGATTATTGGTACTGGATCGAGGATCAATGTAGACGAGTCGTCTCGCTGGATCAATCACCTTCCTCCGCCCTGTACTCTCTCATCAGATCTGCCACCTATCCAGCTTTACAGAGCGGATAGGCCCCGACCTACAGGTTCTGTGACAAGACATAGACGTCCACCATTTTGTCGCTTACTCTCGGCTGCAACCTGCTTCAACCACTTGCCACAGACGCTAGCGACAGCAGCCTGTGAACAGCCGTCCACTTTAAACGTTCCTGAGACTTTTTTCCCCTCTCCTAAGCCCCCTATGTGGATCTAGGCAGTGGGTCATAATTATCTGCCCTTTGTCAAAGTCGCTTACGTCAGTGGTTCAAATGGCTCTGAGCACTATGGCACTTAACTGCTGTGGTCATCAGTCCCCTAGAACTTAGAACTACTTAAACCTAACTAACCTAAGGACATCACACACATCCATGCCCGAGGAAGGATTTGAACCTTCCACCGTAGCAGTCACTCGGTTCCAGACTGTAGCGCTTAGAATCGCACGGCCATTCCGGCCGGCGCTTACGTCAGTGAATGTCCACATTTCTGGTCCGTTCCCATCCTAGAATGGTTCGCCATTTGCCTCTAACCCACTTCTGTACACTTTCTTAGAATTTGCTCCCTTTTTTTTTTAACTGCTCATCAAATAGTGGTTTTCTAAGATGTCAGAACTGGTAATGATACCCGTACAGTGCTGTTGCAGGCAAATTATTTCGGTACACATCGTTCAGTGTACACTGATCAACCTGTGGATCCACTGTAGACGACCCATACCATAAGAGTCTTGTTCTACTGACCAAACAACATCATCAGTTGTAATTGCAGTGGGTGCGGGATCAATGCAAACGTTTCATCTTGTCGGATGAATCACGTTTTAATCATATCCGGAAACGTCCTGACCCAGGCGAACGCCTGCTCCGGACTTGCCATGGACCCAAACTGGTGGGAGAAGTATTGTGTTATGAGGGACATCCACCTGGAAGCCCATGGAAGCTGTGGTAATAATCGAAGGCACCATGGCAGCTGTGGTGCATGTCAATACTATTGGGGACCATCTCCGTAACATCGTAGTCTCGAACATTCCTGCGTGCACCGCGAGCGGCGCTTTGAACATCGCCACCAGTGAAGAACCTCGAGGATACCGGCCAATGACGACCGGTGTCTAAGCGATGGGCACCTGGGCACCAGTCGTCTAGTCGTGATTACTTCCATGTCACTAGTTGGTGCCGAACGCTACACCGAGTTGTTCATATCTAGTTCTGCCGTCAAACATTCAGTGTACATAGACGCCCTCCCATGTGGGATCACTGCTTATAGCTAGCCAAGCTCGCCACAAGTTGTCGTCAATGTAGCAGTTCTTTCACGCATGTTGAGTGCGATACCTTTATTTGAAGTGCATTTGTCTCAACTAAACTTTTTCTTGCCTGCCCAGATTCCTACAGCGACAGATATCTTTGACCGCCTTCCACCCATTTACACTACTGGCCATTAAAATTGCTACACCACGAAGATGACGTGCTACAGACGCGAAATTTAACCGACAGGAAGAAGATGCTGTGATATGCAAATGATTAGCTTTGCAGAGCATTCACACAAGGTTGGCGACGATGGCGACACCTACAACGTGCTGACATGAGGATAGCTTCCAACCGATTTCTCATACACAAACAGCAGTTGACCGGCGTTGCCTGGTGAAACGTTGTTGTGATGCCTCGTGTAAGGAGGAGAAATGCGTACCATCACGTTTCCGACTTTGATAAATGTCGGATTGTAGCCTCACGCGATTGCTGTTAATCGTATCGCGACATTGCTGCCCGCGATGGTCGAGATCCAATGACTGTTAGCAGAAAATTGTATCGTTGGGTTCAGGAGGGTAATACGGACGGCGTGCTGGATCCCAACGGCCTCGTATCACAAGCAGTCAAGATGACAAGCATTTTATCCGCATGGCTGTAACGCATCGTACAGCCATGTCTCGATCCCTTAGTCACCAGAAGGGGACGTTTGCAAGACAACCATCTGCACGAATAGTTCGACGACGTTTGCAGTAGCATGGACTATCAAATCGGAGACCATGGATGCGGTTACCCTTGACGCTGCATCACAGACAGGAGCGCCTGCGATGGTGTACTCAACGACGAACCTGGTTGCACGAATGACAAAACGTCATTTTTTCGGATGAATCCAGGTTCTGTTTACAGCATCATGATGGTCGCATCTGTGTTTGGCGACATGGTGGTGAACGCACATCGGAAGCGTGTATTCGTCATCGCCATACTAGCGTATCATCAGGCGTGATGGTATGGGGTTACACGTCTCGGTCACCTCTTGTTCGCATTTACGTCACTTTGAACAGTAGACGTTACATTCCAGATGTGTTACTACTACTACTACTACTACTATTACTACTGTCTACTCTTCATTCAAGCCCTGCGAAACCCTACATTTCAGCAGGATAATGCACGACCGCATGTTGCAGGTACTGTACGGGCCTTTCTGGATACAGAAAATGTTCGACTGCTGCCCTAGACAGCACATTCTCCAGATCTTTCACCAATTGTAAACGTCTGGTCAATGGTGGTCGAGCAACTGGCTCGTCACAATACGCCAGTCACTACTCTTGATGAACTGTGGTATCTTGCTGAAGCTGCATGGACAGCTGTACCTGTACACGCCATCCAAGCTCTGTTTGACTCAATGCCCACGCGTATCAAGGCCGTTATTACGGCCAGAGGTGGTTGTTCATTGTAGTGGTTTCTCAGGATCTATGCATCCAAATTGCGTGAAAATGTAATCACATGTCAGTTCGAGTATAATATATTTATCAAGTTAATACCCGTTCATCATCTGCATTTCTTCTTGGTGTAGCTATTTTAATGGCCAGTAGTGTATCATTAGCAACGAGGACATAATATTCTGCTCCTCGGAACAAAGCCGCTGCCGACTCGCAGCGTAACAACCTGCATCATAAATGACGACAATTCCGAGTTCGATGACGTCTTCCAGATGGATAAGTGTCCATGCCTCAAGGTCAAAATACTGCTAGTTTTTTTAGCACCATGATGGGGAAGTCACGTTGATGACTTATGCTCCAAATTGCCATGACCTGAACGCGACAGAACACATTTGGCGCAAGATACGGCCCAAAAACCACCGGCCCGTAATTTTGCGGGAATCACGTGACCTGTGTTTAGATATCTGGTGCCACATTCATCAGAAAGCTACCAACCTTATCGAATCGATGCCGCACGTCGGTTCCCGTCAGATCACCAAAGTTAATCACTGTCGGCCTTGGCTAGCACTTGGATAGGTCACTGTCCCGATATGCCGAGTTCCGTCGGCAAACGAGGTACACTCGGCCGTTGTCAGACTATTTGAGGCTCTACTTGACTGAGAAGCTCCAGTCACAAAAACTGACAAGGCTGGGAGAGTGGCGTGCTGACCACAAACTCCTCCATATCCGCATCCGGTGACGCCTTAGGGCTGAGGATGACACGGCAGCCGGTCGCTCGGAGAGTGTTTTGTTTTGTTTTTTTCGTACTGTAACAGTAGTTCCCAGCCTTTCTGAGACCACTACCCTTAATGCAATCAGATATTAGCTATTTTCTCCCTCTTCCTAACCGCCCACCCCCCAACCTTAATCAACATATGCGCCTTACTAAACTTTAGACTTGAAAAGAATTTTCTTTCAACACTTTCATTTTTAAATGACGAAAGGTAAATGATTTTGGTAGTTGTTTTATTGAATAACGATCTAATGAGACAACTGATACTGCTGAGTTCTAACAGGTTCGAATCCTGCCTAAGGCATAGATGTGTGTGAAGTCCTTAGGTTAGTTAGGTTTAAGTAGTTCTAAGTTCTAGGGGACTGATGACCTCAGAGGTTAAGTCCCATAGTGCTCAGAGCCATTTGAAACATTTTGACTTCTAACAACCTTACTCTGTAGAACCATAAATCAATTCTAAATGGATCATGAATGTTTATCAGCAACGAGTTGTATAAAAGAAATTTTATTTACTTGACCAGTTTCAGACACTTAGTGCCCTTTTTGAGAAGGTTATAACTATAGTATTATTTGCAGAGCATGACAGTGATAGTTACAATCTACTGAAGAAGGACACTAAGTGGCTGAAACCGGTTAAGGAAGTAATATTTCTTTCCTGGGGCGTTTTACTGATTTCTTCAATACATAACTACAGTTGCTGAAGTTGGATAAAATACTACAGTCACGAGTGCTGCCTACAGCTCTTTCTCAGAAAAGAAACCTTGTTGCAGACCATGCTTCCTCTGTACCATTCCTCTCCCTATGAACAGTTGCTTCACTCACACCCTGCACCCTTATTTAAAATCAACCAAATTAAAATGCGTGCACGATATTTAGGCCTACTACTTGTATGTCATTTGCTTGCTGGACTCCTTTCTTCGGAACTGGCAGAAATTGGAAGGCTTGAGGCTGCCATGCTTCGTATCCACCCACTGTCACTAACAATAATAAAAATGATAATGTGGAGGCACAACAGCAGTGTAGTAACATTACATACTTACTGTTATGCTGTCACTTTGTTTATTGTCGCGAAGTGAATAATGAAGCACTTTATGATCTTTTGCGAGAACTACCTACAACTCGGAGAACACTTTTCATGAGATATGACGGTCATTTCAAATGTTCTGCACGCTGCAGGATAGACTCGAAGAAAATAATTTATTTTACCAAATACCTTTATAGGCCTTCAACATAATCTTCATTTTCCTTATGACAGCTACCCATTGCCTTGACTGCTTTAATCTTCCGGATCTGGCGCCTTCGTTGTGTCACCTCACTGGAACCTTCATCGGTTGTAACAAAACATTTTCCAGGGAGGCGCTCCTTCAATTTAGGAAACAAATGAAAGTCTTGTGGTCTTTTGTCAGGGCTGTGTGGTGAGTGGGCAAGTTTTTCCCACCCGTATTTGTCGAGCGTTCCTCTCACGGTAGGGCAACATGCGGGCTTGCATCAGCGTGCAAAATGAGGATGCCAGCTGCAAGGACGTCACACCTTCTGTGACGAATTTTCGGGCCCAAAATTTTTTTCAGGAACAGCTTGTAGTAAACCCCTCTTAACGATGTCCCCTGGAGCACTCTGTTTGTACCTGTGACTCTTTTCATGTCATACGCAGAGATCATTATCAGTTTCACTTTTTATAGTTGGTGGCGGAATTTTTTCCGGCGTAGAGAGACGGAACTTCTTCATTGCGATGAATGAGATTTGTGTTTCGACTCAAAATCTCTTACCCAAGTTGCAACAAGCACAACAATCCCTTTCAGAAAACTGTTCTCCTTTTGTTTGATAACGTTGAAGCAAGTCTTCTGTAATTCTTTTGCGATCTGTTTTCTACTCTTCACTCAGGTAATGCGGAACCCATCTGACAGCAGTTTTTCTCATCTTTAACTTTTCAGTTGTGATTCTGTAAACAGAAGTGTCGAACACTCTGGCCTCATATACAATTTACTCACATGTTTCTCGTCGATAGTCTCTCAAAATATTAATACCAATAACCTGAGACCTGTAGTCTGCTGCAGTTGATAGGCTTTCACTTGTTGGGTTGTCCTCAGTGTTTACCCGACCTTCACGTAAACGAGCATACCACTGTGATACTGTGCTACAATCCACTATACTATTCCCACACACATCTCTCAAAGCATTGTAAATTTCCGTTGGGTTCTTTCCAAGTAGGGATTCGATTTTGATGTAGGGACGCTGGTCACTATATGTAATCCGACCTGATTCGACTTTCAGCTTCCATTCTAAAACTGAATTACTCGCGAGCGATACAGACATGCGAACTAGGAAACACATTACGACCGCCATACTTGAAGCCTCGCTCACAACTGATATGAATTTCAAACTGATCACTCCACCGTAACGACCGCGCATGCGCAGTGTGCAGAATTTTTGAAATGACGCACGTATACGGGCATATGTGATGTCTCGAATAATAAACAACCCACAGTTGCACTAAATTATGTTTATTTTAAACCCTGACCATGGTTTCAGCTATAATAATATAGCCTTCTTGAAACGTCCCCTTAGAAAAATTTATGAATTGCTGTGCTGATAAACCTCTTACATTATTTGATCTTTAAACAGCTGAGCAGAACTGAACGTACTCAGACATTTCTCTCTTTACTTATTCTCATCAACACTAAACTGACACACAATATTTTTAGCGCAACGCACTCTGACTTTCAATAATCTCTACAAAAGAATGGCCCTGACTAACGGTAACCTATACCTTTCATGTATCACATACCTCACAAAAATCTTCGTTACTCGAACTACTGCAATACAGTGAGCGCCACTACTGCCAACTAAATAAAAGATTCAAACTACTGCAGGCACTAGCTACTGATAGGCATAGTTAGCAAAATGGTTCAAATGGCTCTGAGCACTATGAGACTTAACATCTAAGGTCATCAGTCCCCTAGAACTTAGAACTACTTAAACCTAACTAACCTAAGGACGTCACACACATCCATGCCCGAGGCAGGGTTCGAACCGGCGACCATAGCAGTCGGCGGCTCCAGACTGAAGCGCTAGAACCGCTCGACCACTCTGGCCGGCCATACTCATCAAATGAAAGATTTTGATAGAGAACAAACAATGTATTTACCTTAATAGTGTTCAAAAGTCATAATATATATAGCAGTTCATGGCATCCATTCTTACAAATTTACTGTCTCTGATGGACACACGTCCAGATCATCCGCTCTCAAAACTCCGCCATTTCTCTCCCCACATCCACCATTGCTGGCGGCTCACCTCCAACTGCGCAACGCTACGCGCTGTTAACAGCCAACAGCCCAACACTACAATAGCAAATTCCAACAATGCAAACCAGCCAGAGACTTCACACAGCACAGTCAGTGATTTTCATATAGAGCGCTACGTGGCGTTACCAACATAAAAACCTAAACAGCCTACACTTACATTCTTCAGAAGTTATACCCAATAATGATAAATGAAAAATGTCTTAGCCGAGCGGCTGCGTGAAGAGCAATAAAATAACTTCAACAGACATAAGCCTGGTTCAAATGGCTCTGAGCTCTATGGGACTTAACATCTATGGTCATCAGTCCCCTAGAACTTAGAACTACTTAAACCTAACTAACCTAAGAACAACACACAACACTCAGCCATCACGAGGCAGAGAAAATCCCTGACCCCGCCGGGAATCGAACCCGGGTACCCGGGCGCGGGAAGCGAGAACGCTTCCGCACGACCACGAGATGCGGGCACATAAGCCTGTTTCGAACATAAGTAAAATGACACCGTATATCCTCCGCCATTACCTCTGTCAGCCGCTGGGATAAGACATTTTTCATTTATTAGTGTGTATGACTTCTGAAGACGGCTATATTATTATAGTTGAACCATGGTCAAGATATAAAATAAACTTAATGTAATGCAACTGTGGGCTGTTTTTCATTGGAGACCATTTCGTAACGGCTGCTGTTGTCGCTGCCATGATGAAAATAATGACATTTGTGATGTGTATGTCTGAATTTTAGTGTAAAAGGGTGATTTTTTCCACCGTGTACAAACTCTAGAGATCTATCGATGAGAGGATACAGAATAAAAATGGTCTAATGAGTTTGTGTCCAGAAATGCATGATTTCCATGCTAGAGACCACTTATTCAATCATGCATTGTTACAGACTGCGGTCTAATACGCACTGTACCTTGCAGACGTGGTTACAGTACGTGTTAAAAATGGTTTCCATTTGCCTCAAGACATGCGTGTACTAGCGGTAGCGTGTTCTGTCTCACACATTTACATCAGCCAGGCTGCATTCGAACAGTGTCAAAGGCATCATGAATACACTGCTCCAGTGTCTCCGCATCTGGAATGGGCTCTTCATACACGATACTTTTGAGATGGCCCCATAACCAGAAACCGCACGGGTTGACATCCGGTGAACGAGCAAACCATACAAATGGACCCATCGACTAGGGAAGAAAAGACTGAGATGCATCCGGACGTTAACAGTGAAGTGGGCTGGAGTACCATCGTGTAGCAGGCACTTAACCCTTTGAATATCAATGACGCTTCTTCCAGCAGAGGAGGCAAAGTCACCCGCAAGAAACGCCGATAGTTCAGGCCTGTTAGGCGACGTGCAAGGAAGACTGATCCAAAATACGGTCCCCAGTTATCGCGGCCCACATATTTCGACTGCACCGATGCTGTTGATTCGCTGTCACCATACTATCCCACAGCTGACTGGTATGAAAGTTGACGATACAACTCCGCGTAAAACTGTGAATAGGATGGATGACACGAAACTCGGAATCGTGACAAAACCACTCCCGATGTGGAAAGCCTGTCGCTAGTGAGTCTTATACATGTTGTAAGTGCTAAGGGTAGTAACAATTGTCATGGAGAATGTTGCACACTTTCGTCTAGCTTACCCTGTACTTTGATCACATTTTCAAAAATGGTTCAAATGGCTCTGAGCACTATGGGACTCAACTGCTGTGGTCATTAGTCCCCTAGAACTTAGAACTACTTAGACCTAACTAACCTAAGGACATCACACACATCCATGCCCGACGTAGGATTCGAACCTGCGACCGTAGCAGTCGCACGGTTCCGGACTGCGCGCCTAGAACCGCGAGACCACCGCGGCCGGCGATCACATTTTCCTCCAAGTCTAGTGTCCGAACATTTCGGTTACGTCCTTCATGATTTCCTGCTTCCTGTCTCCGACAAACGGCGAAACACTGTTGCAAGCACTGAATGCTGTGGTTGTTGTCGGCGGTGATAGGTCTACCGATACAATCTTGCTGCCCGCCGGCCGTTTCCATTTGCCTTTCCGTAAGTAAACACCATGTCGGCGAGCTCTCGATTCGAATATGGAACAATTGTGTACAAAGCTGTATCACATCCACTAGAAGGTGAGTCAGCAAGAGAAGTGAATCGGACACAGCGTTACCAATTACTATGGCAGGAGAGGGCGCTAAGGTATGACGTATGAAGAGCAGTGCCACCTTCTATGAAGAGACCATGGTTACTGTAACTGTGGCTGCATGCTACAACGCGTATTAGACCGCAGTCTCTGTAAAAAAGTATGACTGAAAAAATGGTTTCTAGCATGGAAGCCATGGATTTCTGGACATACGTTCATTCGACCTTTTTTGTTCCGTATCCTCTCATCGATCAATTCCTACACACAGCCATCGATCACGAAAATGCTGACTTACTTGCTTTATCAGAATGGTCACAGAATTTCGGTCTGAAACTAAACCCTTCCAAAACGCAAGCAGCCTTAGTCGCCCACAAAAGACTTATTGCAACACAGCACTGAGAATCTTTTCCATGCTTAATTTTAAATGGCACCGAAACAACCTTTTCTCCTTCTGCAAAGAACCTGGGGATAATCCTCGGACCAGCACTTAGACTGGACTGAACACACTACCGCAATCTGTAAGGAAATTTCTGCATCCCTTCATTGTCTACAGAAATATAAAAAAGTATTTCGATTGGAGCTTAAGAAGAAGCTCGTAGAATCTCTAACACTCCCTATTCTCGACTATGGCGATGCTATTCTTCAAGGACTTTCGTACGAAAAGTCTCGCAGGCTTGAACTGACGATGATATATTTGTGACGTTCGTTATTACGATCATATCACTCCAGTCTATGAACAATTATGGTGGCTACCTGCCTCTTCTCAATCATCAGACTCCCTGTTACTTATCTTCGGCCATTACATTACTATCTGAACAGCACAGCAGAAATACTCCTTCTCAACAAAGTAAGATCCCCTCAGTACCACCACACAACACCGCCATGTTTTCTAAATCATTTTCTGTATCCGGAACCCGACTTTGGAACAATCTTCCTCAAAATATCAGAGAAATTAAATCACATGCAGGCTCCAAAAAGCAGATAATGACTCTCCTTCTCTCACAATAGCTCTCTTCCACGTACTGCTCTGCAGCCCACACTCTTCAATGCACCCACCTCCTACAACTTTTCCCTTCTCGTACGTATGTAGTGGGCGGTCTATGTTAGGATGATGATTTTTATCCATTCGTTTCACAAGATGTAACCTCCACTACATCGTGCCAGAGGTTAATGCTATTAGTAGAAAAAAATGTAATTAATGGTAACTTATGCAATCAGTTGTTGTTGTTGTTGTCTTCAGTCCTGAGACTGGTTTGATGCAGCTCTCCATGCTACTCTATCCTGTGCAAGCTGCTTCATCTCCCAGTACCTACTGCAACCTACATCCTTCTGAATCTGCTTAGTGTACTCATCTCTCGGTCTCCCTCTACGATTTTTACCCTCCACGCTGCCCTCCAATGCTAAATTTGTGATCCCTTGATGCCTCAAAACATGTCCTACCAACCGATCCCTTCTTCTAGTCAAGTTGTGCCACAAACTTCTCTTCTCCCCAATCCTATTCAATACCTCCTCATTAGTTACGTGATCTATTCACCTTATCTTCAGCATTCTTCTGCAGCACCACATTTCAAAAGCTTCTATTCTCTTCTTGTCCAAACTAGTTATCGTCCATGTTTCACTTCCATACATGGCTACACTCCAAACAAATACTTTCAGAAACGACTTCCTGATACATAAATCTATATTCGATGTTAACAAATTTCTCTTCTTCAGAAACGCTTTCCTTGCCATTGCCAATCTACATTTTATATCCTCTCTACTTCGACCATCATCAGTTATTTTACTTCCTAAATAGCAAAACTCCTTTACTACTTTAAGTGTCTCATTTCCTAATCTAATTCCCTCAGCATCACCCGATTTAATTTGACTACATTCCATTATCCTCGTTTTGCTTTTGTTAATGTTCATCTTATATCCTCCTTTCAAGACACTGTCCATTCCGTTCAACTGCTCTTCCAAGTCCTTTGCCGTCTCTGACAGAATTACAATGTCATCGGCGAACCTCAAAGTTTTTACTTCGTCTCCATGAATTTTAATACCTACTCCAAATTTTTCTTTTGTTTCCTTTACTGCTTGCTCAATATACAGATTGAATAACATCGGGGAGAGGCTACAACCCTGTCTCACTCCTTTCCCAACCACTGCTTCCCTTTCATGCCCCTCGACTCTTATGACTGCCATCTGGTTTCTGTACAAATTATAAATAGCCTTTCGCTCCCTGTATTTTACCCCTGCCACCTTTAAAATTTGGAAAAGAGTATTCCAGTCAACATTGTCAAAAGCTTTCTCTAAGTCTACAAATGCTAGAAACGTAGGTTTGCCTTTTCTTAATCTTTCTTCTAAGATAAGTCGTAAGGTCAGTATTGCCTCACGTGTTCCAACATTTCGACGGAATCCAAACTGATCCTCCCCGAGGTCCGCATCTACCAGTATCAACAATATTACGAAATAGTGATAATAGCAATGACATTTGAAAAGTAATTTTGTTTCGTGGACTCCTAAATTCAATTGAACGCTTTTGCCTTTGCGCTTAAGAAAAGTACTCCTCAAGTTGGGATCCACTGTGCTATACTATACATGAATAATAAGTATAATTTCGATATTTGCTTTCCTTCCTGCTACTGTTTTAGTGGATAGCACTGTAGATCATGCTGGCGCGCGAAAGTAGCCTCCGCGACGCACCTTTTAGGTTGTTTGCGCAGTATCGATACAGAAGTAGATGTCGACGTATAACGTCCGTCTAAAAACTACACAAGTTCCAAACGGTAGGTGGAGTGTTGTGCTGAAGCCTCAGGTAGGAAAGTGGCTGTGGTATTTTGGAGACGTCTACTTCCGAGAAGCGAGCCCGGCGCCGATTTAGGGAGGAACGTGCAGACTGTCTTCCCGCCGGAGGTCGCGAACCGCCGACAGGCCGCGTCGCGCCGTGACGCAACGCTGGCCTTTGTGTGGCGCGGGTCAGCCGGCCAGAGAAAGCTACCCCGCATTGTTCGGCCGCAATTACTGCGTGCTTTACATGTGCGACTGCTCGCTTTCATACCGGGGCGTGAACAGCGTGCGCGGACTCGGGCGCCCGTCAGGCTGGGCCTAGTTCCCTCAACTGGCTTCCCAGCGCTCTTCCGTGTCAGGGACGCCCGTCCTGGTCGGAGACTGTGCTCAACATCATCGATAGTATCTCTGAATTGTACAAGGTGTACAACTTTGCTTACACCGTTTGCCGATAGGTGGTGACAATGGTAAGTAGCGGTCGAAAGAAACAGATCGCAGACGTCAGGCAGTTAGCTTGGACCTCGGTCAACATAACCTCATTCAAACATTAGTCGATTTGTGTCTGCATCATAGGGTTGTTCTTGATTGAAAAAAATGTCAGTTTACGAGCCTAATTCACGTCATTTGCGGGAGGTGTTACTGTTTTGTTTCAATATGAAGAAAACAGCGGCTGAGTCCTCATCGAATGCTCTCAAGAACGTATGGTAAGGACGCTATTAGTGAAAGAACGTGTCGTGACTAGTTCCATCGCTTCAAGAACAGTGATTTTAACTTCGTAGACCGACATAGTGGTGGAAGAGAGAATGTTTTCGAAGATGCAGAGTTGGAGACATTGCTGAGTGAAGACTCGCGTCAGACTGAAAAAGAATTGGCACGATTAGTGGGAGTGACACAGCACGCCATTTCAAAACGTCTCAAGGCTATGAGCCAGATTCTGAAAGAAGGAACTTAGGTCACGTGTGAGCTGAAACCAAGAGACGTTGAACGGCGTTTGTGTGTTTATCAACAGTTGCTTCAGAGGCAAAAAATGGAAGGGATTTCTGGATCGCATTGTGACCGGGGACGAAAAATGGGTTCATTACGATAACCCTAAACGCAAAAATCATGAGAATATCCCGGCCATGCATCCACGTCGACGGCCAAACCGAATATTCACAGCTCCAAGATTATGCTCTGCATTTGGTGGGACCAGCTCGGCGTCGTGTACTATGAGGTGTTAAACACAAGTGAAACAATCACAGGTGCTCGTTATCGAACGCAATTAATGCGTCTGAGTAGAGCATTAAAAGATAAACGGCCGCAATACAGCGAGAGGCACGACGTTGCAAAACAGGTCAAAGCGTACTTGCAAACGTTAACATGGGAAGTCCTACCCCCCCGCCAAATTCTCCAGACATTGTCCCCTCTGACTATCACCTGTTTAGACCAATGGCGCATGGCCTGGCTGACCAACACTTCCGATTTCATGAAGAAGTCACAAATTGGATCGATTCGTGGATCGCTTCAAAAGATGAACAATTTTTTCGACGCGTGATTCGTACACTGCCCGGAAAATGGGAGAAAGTAGTGGGCAGCGATGGAAAATGCTTTGAATAATACATGTGCAATAAATTTGTTTCATTAAAGCCTCAAATGTTGGGGAAAAAACGGCGGAAGCAAAGTTGGACGCCTTGTAGATCAGAGAAGATGTTATACATCTGGTGTAATGGGCGCTACCAGATATCGGAATGGCATCAAAAAATTGGATATTTATCGAGCTGGAGACAGTATCGGCGTTGGCCCGTCCGCCGAATGGGGACATTACGCTCAACACGTTCAAAAAAAATGGTTCAAATGGCTCTGAGCACTATGGGACTTAACATCTTAGGTCATCAGTCCCCTAGAACTTAGAACTACTTAAACGTAACTAACCTAAGTACATCACCCACATCCATGCCCGAGGCAGGATTCGAACCTGCGACCATAGCAGTCCCGCGGCTACGGACTGAGCGCCTAGAACCGCGAGACCACCGCGGCCGGCGCTCAACACGTTCATTTGTGTCTCCACGGCGTAACATTTGCTTATCATCAGTCCTACCGGCACTACTATTCATCTACTCTGTCCCCCTCGCTTTGACATCAGGCATTCATTCCTAAAATTTCATTAAGAAATGTTAAGTGTATATCGTCCTTACTGTTATCAGTATAAAGTTGTTAGTTTGTATGTGCATAAGGACGTGAACTACTGCACAACTGATATGTGTCCGTGTAATTGTAATCATCTAACTGCATGCGAAAAGGCTCGTAAGTACATAGTTACCTCGAACAATTAAGAGGTGTGACAATAAATTAATGAGACTGATGTGAAAAAAAAATTGCTTAGCGTTTTAGTCAAGTTTAGTGTTGTGTCCTTCAAAGTAGTTCCCTTCCGTTTGCACACACTTTCTCCAGCGCTTCTGCCATTGATGGTAACATTTCTGGAACTCATCTTCTGTAATATCCTCCAAGACCCTCGTCACAGGTTTTTGGACATCTTGTGTTGTTTGAAAATGGTGTCCCTTGACCGCCGTCCTGACTCTTGGAAATAGGAAAAAGTGGCACGGTGCGATATCTTGTCAATAAGGTGGCAGTGGTAGTACTGAAATTTGTTTTGATGTTAAAAATTGCTGTCCTGACAGAGCAGTATGGGATGGTGCTTTATCGGCAATGTTGGCACGGACACGAATGATTCGTTTACGAAGTCTTTCTAAAATTTCTTTGTAGTCATATTGGTTAACTGTTTGTCCAGAAGGCACCCACTCTGTATGAGCAATTCCCTTGGAATCAAAGAAGCATACAAGCATGCATTTCACTTTTGATTTTGACATGCGAGCTTTTCTTGGTCTGGGTGATCCCTTTGAGCATCATTGTGAACTTCGGCGTTTTATCTCTGGATCGTGCTGAAAAAAACAACTTTCATCACCAGTGACAACATGGCTCAACAGATCGGCTCTAACAGATCGGCTGCAACATTTTCCCATGATTCTCGCTGTTGTGGTGTGAGATTTTTGGGGACCATTTTTGCACAAATTTTCCTCATACCAAGATTTTCAGTTATTATTAGATGAACCGTTTCTCGACCGATGTTCAGTTCATCTGCAATCATTTTCACGGATAATCTTCGATCAGATCGTATGAGTCCACGCACCGTGGCCAAGTTGATATCCATCCATGAGGCTGATGGTCGTCCCCTGCGGTCTTCATCTTCAATATTTGTTCTGCCTTCACTAAACATTTTATGCCAACGAAAAAGTTGAGCTCTTGACATAACCTCCTCTCCAAAAGCCTTCCAAAGCTTATCGTAAGTTGTCGTCGCGTTTTCACCCAATTTAATGCAAAAAGAAATAGCATACCGTTGCGCAATATTATGTGGTTCCATTTCCGTGACGAGAGACACAACCACGTGTTAACTTACTACAGCACAGCTCACGACTGAGCAGTTGCATCGATGTACCGCTTGAACTAGAAGCAGCTTATAGGCCAAGGTCAAAGATATTGTGCATACGCAAGCCTGCAGGGTTGCCACGTCTTGCAAAGAAAATCACTCTCATTACTTTATTGTCGCACCTCGTATGTTGTCAGTGGTGTGTATGTTTGTACGTCCAATCCACACACTCATATAATACAGTCACACAGAGTCCATGTAATCTAAACTGATATTTTAGATTTCTCCACAAAATAAATTTCAGAGCATCGTCATTAATTGCTATCGTGACTGCTAAAGCAATAAAGTTTATACTCATCAAAGTAAGTAACCGTTGGAAAGTTAATATAAATTGTATAGATTCAATCACTCGCTGCACACCAGTAATTACACATTCACTTCCAAGGTTCTGCCACTAATGAAATCGTCATTCTGAATAAGTAACCTGATTGTCGCACTATCATACATACAAACCGCCAGTCACTTACTTTATTTTCACGAACCTTTTTTGACTGAATATAATTTCCGTCTTCATTTAATGACCGACAAACAGCACACACTTGACTTCAGGTGGACTCTGTCTTAGCAGTTCTATGAAATTAGCAATTCTTTTCTAATGGCGCCCATAAATGCCCTTAAATCTCCGTAAGTTCAGTACTCGTCTTTCTATTACAATGCTTCACACCATTTGAGTAAGCATGCTACTTTTAATTCAGAAGAATAATTATGCTGTCAGAGGATTCATTGCGCTGATGATCGTTTATCTCGTCGTATTATCTCTGACTATTCGAGGTGCAATGTGCTTTCATCTGTCAGTCGGTCTCGCTCAATGGCTACATCACCTCCAACACGTCACTTGCGCGCCTCATTCTCTACATCTCAACATACAAACGTACAATTTGTAAACATCCATAAAATTGGTAAAATAAGCATACATGATGCAGCACAAGTGCTCAGTCACAATTTGCTGCGAAAAAAAATTAACAGTGATGGACTTCTGTCTGCGAATCGTGAGGGTCTGAGAAAATTGTGAGAAAAAAGGGGAGATTAAAGTTCAAGGAGTTCAAGGTTCTGTCGACAACAAGGTCATTAGAGACGCAGCACAAGCTCTCTTTCGGCAAGAATGGGAAAGAAACTCGGTCGTGTCCTTTGAGGCGGGTTGGCATCCGAATTAATCGATGTATGGAGATCACGTCAAAGCCTAAATCTGGATGGCCAGGCGGGGTTTGAACTGCCGTCCTCCTGAACACGAGTCCAGTGCCTTATCATTGCACAGTTTCGAAAACATGTGACGCATATTTTTCTATAAAAAGGGAACGCAAGTAGTCTACCCACTTGGACAAAGGATCGAACTCTTACAGATACACAGTGTAAGGAATCTGGGCAAGGTTATCGAGATGAGGACTAAGGATTTTATAGGTTTTGCTGATCTAAATAAGACGAAAGTATAAGGTATAGTCAAACTAAAATTAGACAGATGAAAAAAGTAAGTAAAATGTTTATTATTTCAAAATTAATCGCCGTAACTATTAATACACTTACATTTATCCCACTGCATGACAAGACGGTCACTGCCTTTCTAACAGTTGTGGCGATTACTTTTAAAATGATAAATTGTTTACTTACATTTTTTTCATCTGCCTCGTTTACATTTGACTACCCCTTATAGAAAGAAACGTGTCATCGCACAAGCAGAAAGTGTGCACTGGGCACAAGAGTTGCAGTTTCGATTTTACAGACATGTATGTGTGTGTAATTTTCGTTTGGTGGTCCCCCCCCCCCTCCCCCCCAACCCCAAGAACCATGGACCTTGCCGTTGGTGGTGGGGAGGCTTGCGTGCCGCGCTGGATTAGTCGAGCGGTCGAGGACGCTGCAGTCATGGACTGTGCGGCTGGTCCCGGCGGAGGTTCGAGTCTTCCCTCGGGCATGGGTGCGTGTGTTTGTCCTTAGGATAATTTAGGTTAAGTAGTGTGTAAGCTTAGGGACTGATGACCTTAGCAGTTAAGTCCCATAAGATTTCACACACATTGAAAGTTTATTGTCTTTTCTCTTTGCCTAGGAACGCCAGATGAAAGTTGATGCAACGGAAAACTGGGGAGGGGAGCTTGAGAGCGCTACTTAGAGAGTGTGTCCTTTCTGTACAACACTAAGCAAGGAGCTGGAGGGCTCACACGCTGATGTGTGGATCCCTACATTCTATATCTTTTATTTTAAATGAATTCCTTTAACTTGACTTCTTTGTGATTTTTAAGGTATGTTAAAGATTGATGACAATTGATTACGTATTTATTTTAAATATTATCACTCGATTTTACAGCGATTGCAGCAATTGTTCCAGTTTCCAGATATTACTATTTTACAATTTATAGCTCGGGTGTAATATATACCAATCTGCACCCTCTTTTCTACGGGCAAGACGGAATTGCATTGGCCAAATGTATACCACCAAAGCCTTCCAATATTTTACATGGGACATCCACTATGTGAGGAGGATAACGGGCAAACTGGGGACCAGATACAGTAACACAGGGGGTCAAATTTCCGAAATTAAACGAGAACATCCAATTCCTTACACAATCCGAAGCTGTAAATAAAAGAATTAGTACAAACATTCAAATACCTCTCTTCCATGCGTGAAAATTGAGACAGAAGCACTGAGAGCACGTCTGCTCACTTACTCGTCTTCCGTAACACTACCCTGAATATGGCGGGCACCCAGAGGTCTTCCTGGGAACCGGTGGAGGGGGTGGTCGAACCACTTGGCCGTGACCAACCTCTCCACCCCAAATCTTGTGACACTTTTACCTGCCTGTACTGTCTCTCTGATCCCCTACCCTGGAGTAAGGTTGGCACTACTATACTACAGAACTACTTCCCGACAAAGATTTGGCCACGCTTTACGGAAATGTGTGAGGAGGATTAGGAAAGTTCATGTGCAGATTCACATTCACGTACACGGAATGCATAGTACACGACACATATAAATACGTATTATGAAGCCTGACACATTTATTTCCAACCGTCCACATGGGTTGTATTGCACCCGCGGCCGGCCGCGTCGTGTAATAAAATTGGCTGCGGAGCCGCCTGTTTCTATTTCCCGGTGCGGGCGAGCAGCGAAACCTGCTGCTTATGGAGCAGAAACTACTGTACCGTTTCAACATTTGAACATTTTTTTGGAGGCTTGCGTGCCTCAACGATACAGATGGCCGTAGGTGCAACCACAACAGAGGGGTATCTGTTGAGAGGCCAGACAAACGTATGGTTCCTGAAGAGGGGCAGCAGCCTTTTCAGTAGTTGCAAGGGCAAGTCTGGATGATTGACTGATCTGGCCCTGTAACACTAACCAAAATGGCCTTGCTGTGCTGGTACTGCGAACGGCTGAAAGCAAGGGGAAACTACAGCCGTAATTTTTCCCGAGGGCATGCAGCTTTACTGTATGGTTAAATGATGATGGCGTCCTCGTGGGTAAAATATTCCGGAGGTAAAATAGTCCCCCATTCCGATCTCCGGGCGGGGACTACTCAGGAGGACGTCGTTATCAGGAGGAAGAAAACTGGCCTTCTACGGATCGGAGCGCGGAATGTCAGATACCTTAATTAGGCAGGCAGGTTAGAAAATTTAAAAAGGGAAACGGATAGGTTAAAGTTAGATATAGTGGGAATTAGTGAAGTTCGGTGACAGGAGGAACAAGACTTTTGGTCAGATGAATACAGGGTTATAACTACAAAATCAAATAGGCGTAATGCAGGAGTAGGTTTAATAATGAATAAAAAAATAGGAGTGCGGGTCAGCTACTACAAACAGCATAGTGAACGCATTATTGTGGCAAAGATAGACACGCAGCCCAAGCCTACTACAGTAGTACAAGTTTATATGCCAACTAGCTCTGCAGATGATGAAGAAATTGATGAAATGTATGATGAGATAAAAGAAATTATTAAGGTAGTGAAGGGAGTCGAAGATTTAATAGTCATGGGTGACTGTAATTCGATAGTAGGAAAAGGGAGAGAAGGAAACATAGTAGGTGAATACGGATTGGGAGTCAGATATGAAAGACGAAGCCGTTTGGTAGAATTTTGCACATAGCATAACTTAATCATAGCTAACACTTGCTTCAGGAATCATGAAAGAAGGTTGTATACGTGGAAGAACCCTTGAGATACTAAAAGGTATCAGATAGATTATATAATGGTAAGACAAAGATTTAGGAACCAGGTTTTAAATTGTAAGACATTTCCAGGGGCAGATGTGGACTCTGATCACAATCTCGTTCTTATGAACTGTAGATTAAAACTGAAGAAACTGCAAAAAGGTGGGAATTTAAGTGGATGGGACCTGGATAAACTGAAAGAACCAGAGGTTGTACAGAGTTTCAGGGAGAGCATAAGTGAACAATTGACAGGAATGGGGGAAAGAAATAAAGCAGAAGAAGAATGGGTAGCTCTGAGGGATGAAGTAGTGAAGGCAGCAGCGTCTTTTTACCTACAAGACGAGAGCAACTAGAAATCCTTGGGTAACAGAAGAGATATTGAATATAATTGATGAAAGGAGAAAATATAAAAATGCAGTGAATGAAACAGGCAAAAAGGAATACAAACGTCTCAAAAATGAGATCGACAGGAAGTGCAAAATGGCTAAGCAGGGATGACCAGAGGACAAATGTAAGGATGTAGAGGCTTATCTCACTAGGGGTTAGATAGACACTGCCTACAGGAAAATTAAAGAGACCTTTGGAGAAAAGAGGGCCACTTGTATGAATATCAAGGGCTCAGATGGAAACCCATTTCTAAGAAAAGAAGGGAAAGCAGAAAGGTGGAAGGAGCATATAGAGGGTCTATACAAGGGCGATGTACTTGAGGACAATATTATGGAAATGAAAGAGGACGTAGATGAAGATGAAATGGGAGATACGATGCTGCTTGAAGAGTTTGACAGACCACTGAAAGACCTGAGTCGATAGAAGGCCCCGGGAGTAGACAACATTCCATTGGAGCTGCTGACCTTGGCCTTGGGAGAGCCAGTCCTGACAAAACTACCATCTGGTGAGCAAGATGTATGAGATAGGTGAAATATCCTCAGACTTCAAGAAGAATATAATAATTCCAGTCCCAAAGAAAGCAAGTGTTGACTGATGTGAAAATTATCTAACTATCAGTTTAATAAGTCACAGCTGCAAAATACTAACGCGAATTCTTTACAGACGAATGGAAAAACTGGTAGAAGCTGACCTCGGGGAAGATCAGTTTGGATTTCGTAGAAATGTTGGAACACATGAGGCAATACCGACCCTACGACTTATCTTAGAAGAAAGATTAAGGAAGGCAAACCTACGTTTCTAGCATTTGTAGACTTAGAGAAAGCTTTTGACAATGTTGACTGGAATACTGTCTTTCAATTTCTGAAGGTGGCAGGTGTAAAATACTGGGAGCGAAAGGCTATTTACAATTTGTACAGAAACCAGATGGCAGTTATAAGAGTCGAGGGACATGAAAGGGAAGCAGTGGTTGGGGAGGGAGTTGTTATTCAATCTGTGTATTGAGCAAGCAATAAAGGAAACAAAAAAAATGTGGAGTAGGTATTAAAATCCAGGGAGAAGAAATAAAAACTTTGAGGTTCGCAGATGACATTGTAATTCTGTCAGAGACAGCAAAGGACTTGGAAGAGCAGTTGAACAGAATGGACAGTGTCTTGAAAGGAGGATATAAGATGAACATCAACAAAAGCAAAACGAGGATAATTGAATGTAATTGAATTAAATCGGGTGATGCTGAGGGAATTAGATTAGGAAATGAGACACTTAAAGTTGTAAAGGAGTTTTGCTATTTGGGGAGCAAAATAACTGATGATGGTCGAAGTAGAGATGATATAAAATGTAGACTGGCAGTGGCAAGGAAAGCGTTTCTGAAGAAGAGAAATTTGTTAACATCGAGTAATGATTTAAGTAACAGGAAGCCGTTTCTGAAAGTATTTGTATGGAGTGTAGCCATGTATGGAAGTGAAACATGGACGATAAATAGTTTGGACAAGAACAGAATAGAAGCTTTCGTAATGTGGTGCTACAGAAGAATGCTGAAGATTAGATGGGTAGATCACATAACTAATGAGGAGGTATTGAATAGAATTGGGGAGAAGAGGAGTTTGTGGCACAACTTGACAAGAAGAAGGGACCGGTTGGTAGGACATGTTCTGAGGCGTCAGCGGATCATAAATTTAGCACGGGAGGGCAGCCTGGAGGGTAAAAATCGTAGAGGGAGACCAAGAGATGAATACACTAAGCAGATTCAGAGGGATGTAGGTTGCAGTAACTACTGGGAGACGAAGAAGCTTGCACAGGATAGAGTAGCATGGAGAGCTGCATCAAACCAGTCTCAGGACTGAAGACCACAACAACAACAACAACAACAACGACATAATCTATGTGTCATCATCGTGGAAGCGTTGAAAATGGATTGTCGATAAACTTCAGTGGAGAAATATGCGGCAAATACTTGTTATACTCTGCAAATTCCGAGAATGAGATCTTTAATCCATTCTCTGAGGAACAGAGCGCGCATCATGGAGCGGAGATTGTGCGACTCGAATCGTATTCGAGATAACTGGGGCTCTAATTCCCGTCTGATTGCAGATTTAGAGTTAATATTGCTTCGCTAAATTACTTTAGACAAATTCCGAAACGGTTCACCAAAGAATACTAGAATTAGTTTATATATCGCCTCCAACTAAGCTACCGCCCGGTTTCGAATAACCTGTGCATAGACTGTATGTTATATTGTGGCCTTTCTTCCAGCCTTTCAGGCAGGGCGCGGATGGAAGACCTTCCCCTCCCCCATCCCACTGCCCCGCCCACCCTCACCCACAATTTAAGGATCAGTCTCATAGTCTGTAGTGCATTCAAAATCAACCCAAATAAGAAATACCAAAGATCCTTATGTGTGTAGTGGGGACAGGCGAACAATAGAACGTTCTAAAGTCGTTTCGTTACAATTGTTATATTCCTCGGCGATAGTTATCTTATTATCTGCGTAGCACTGTGAAGAAACAAACCGATGTGTTGTACTATATTCGAAAATCTATTGCATAGATCCTGGTAGATGCCAGCTGAACTGCAGCCAAATTTGGCGTATGGTCTGTATTGTTTGGACTTTAGAGCTATGTCTGACAAATCTTACGTCTTGGAGCAATATTTTCGTTTACCGTAAACATTTACGCAATCTAAATTCAATACATCTTTAGCGCATTTTTCTCAACTACTGTACGTTTCTTTTGGTTAGACACATTTTATGCTGATCGCTCATTCTGTATTGCAATGGACGTTGTTGGTCGCAAATTTAATTAAACGCAGTCAGAAATTAATATACAAACTGGGACAAACTGCAGAAATTATCCCTGAGAGGACAAAGAACAAAGAATGAAATGATGATTAAATCAAGAGCCTAAGCTATCGAAAGGTATTAATATACATCAACAGGGACAGTTGACAATGTGTGCCCCGACTGGGACTCGAACCCGGGATCTCCTGCTTACATTGCAAACGCTCTATCCGTGTGAGCCACCGAGGGCACAGAGGATAGTGCGACTGCCGGGGTTTATCCCTTGTACGGTCCCCGTGAGATCCACATTCCCAACTTAATGCCCACAGACTACATTCGTAGCGCCTCTGCCCATTACAGTCATTACTCGCGGCAGACAATCTTACCGAGTCCCGTAAGAGTTCGGGCAATGCGTGAGCATCCAGCACAGAAGAAGAAGGTCAATGGCCAGTTAGCCTTAACTCTATGAAGATGGTGTCTGTTCTTTCGGACATGTCCGAAAGAAAAGATACCATCTTCCTATAAGAACAAAGAAGATCATACGAACATATGGCAGAAAATGCGATCCAATGGAGGTATACCCAATTGAAGATCGAGATAAAATATCTTTGACAGTGACCCTGGAGTTCTCCAGGCGACATTCTCCATGACAGCTGCCACTAACCGTATCGCGTGGAGGCTTAATTACCCGCGAACTTGCATCCCAGCTGCTGGCTCGTCACTCTGACCATCATGGAATTGGAATTTCTGTCTTCCATCCTATTCACAGTTCGGTTACCTCTACGGACGTTGATGTCGTCCACAATACGCAGCTGTGGGCTATGGAAAATCCCCAAGCTAGGCTGGCCGCAAATCGCCAGCACCAGTTCAGCGTCAATGTGAGGGCAGGCGTTATCGGCGACCGCCTACTGGGCCTAGTTATGCTTCTGCAACGCCTCACAGGCGAGACTTAGCTGTACTTCCTGCGGGCGATCCTGCCTCTCCAGCAGGAGGACGAGCCTTTGGCAGTACAAAGGGTAACGTGGCTGCTGCATGACAGTGCTCGAGCTCACCGCCCTTCCGAGTGTGGAGCTAAAACACCACTACACAATTCACATTTCCACTTCCCTGATGTGTTCTCATAGTTACTTTCGATCATTGGAACCAACAACGTCAACGTTCATTAATCTTAAACTTGAGATGTCCATGTTATCTTGGCTATTAGAATGGTTCAAATGGCTCTGAGCATTATGGGACTTAACACCTGAGATCATCAGTCTCCTAGAACTTAGAATTGCTTAAACCTAACTAACCTAAGGACATCACACACATCCATGCCCGAGGCAGGATTCGAACCTGCGACCGTAGCAGTCACGCGGTTCCGGACTGAAGCGCCTACAACCGCTCAGCCACAGCGGCCGGCTTTGGCTATTAGAGAATTGTTAATTTCTTAGTTTCATGTATAAATATGTACATATCTGAGAGCAAGCCACACTGATCCGCGATCTTTGATTGTGTTGTTACACCGTCTCTGTCTGAAGGCGCTCACAGGGAGAGCACTATTTTTAGTCGAGATGTCTTGCGAAGCAGACGTGGATTTGAATGTTCAGTGAATTTTTATCTGGAACTGAGTTGCTAAATATTGAATACAGATTTGCTGGAAATGAGTGAGTACCATGGTGATGAGGGTATTTATAGATTTTGAAAAGACTTTCGAGAACAATTGTGATTCAAGGTAAAAACGCAGCTTTGCACACTTGCACGTAGTTAGCACACTCTTGTAAAATTAATAGTCGTCCCGAGATTTTGTTGAAGCATTTATCTCATGTGTTTCTCACAGCTACGGAAGTTAGTTCTCCTTCCCCATATATACCTTTCGTGAAGAAACAGAGATCGTTTTGGGGAGGTTAATCTTTTTTTGTAATGTAAATTTTTAAACTCAGTATTGTTCGTGATCTTTGCTATAAAATTGGTTTAGGAAAATCATTTGCAGAACAATAGGACTCAGAATTATTCGCACGCAAGAAATACTACGTTGCTTGTATCCTCATTGCACGTGGTAGTACCAACACTTTTCAATGTCATTTTTAGCTTACCATTTTAATTTAGTTTTGCTCCTGCGTTGCTTGTTGTGATCCATTCTCGAGAGAAAATTTTTACTCTATCGAAGTAGGTGCAAGAATAGTTCAGGCCCATAGTCATATAATTACACTACGTATACAGGACAACGTCACCACACAGTTCATCAGTGATTAGACCAGAGAGGTTACATTCAGTTTGGAAGTTATTTTCTTGTTATAGAAAGCCCATTGCAGTAAAGAGTGTGGTATATCCGTGCTTGCAACGTTTTTCATATTCTGAGTTGTGCTTCGCAAGTTAGCTACGTAAATCAGCTGTGTACTCTTATCAAAGTAATTTGGATAATTTATTCAGACAAAATTTAGTAGTTCATCTTATGTGTAATTTATCGCTACTGTTTTGGCGTATTTTTGAGTTGTTGAAAACTGTCCATTGTGACGTCAGGCAACAAACCACTGTTCACTGGACTGAGTAGTATAGGGCTTAAGTTATCACATTTTTCTGCAATTAGCTTCGCGTACGTACTTTCTACACTACATCATACACAGAATTATAAAGAAGAAACGTTACAATCTTCAAGTGGGTGTATCTCCTTTAGAACATTGCGGCAATTTGTCCATCTGACTTTTTGCTCCTAATCCTCTCAGGAATCATTTCCTGCAGTTTGTTCCCATTTAGCCCTGTATAGTTGAACAGTTGGCTGAACCCGCATGCAACTAGACATGGGAAAGTTCAGTGCTGCGACCGTACACCTAGTACCCTTTACATATCCCTGTTATATTCAAAATAACCTTGATTATTCATCACTTAAATTCAAACAGATGATGTAATGTGCACGGCTTATATTCAATAATTCAGACGAACAAAATATGTAAATTAGTCACCTTTTATGAAGCAAACAATTAAACCTTAACGGTTCCAGTTCGCACTCACTCTCGTCGGTATTGTTACATAACTGTTTTCACTCTGGAATATTCCCCATGAAGACGAAAAAAATTTAAATGAAACATTGCACAGGAAAATTACTGTTCTTATTAGTCACACACGGTCGTCAAATTGAACTACTTGAGCCACTGCAACACCTCCACCCTTTTCGGGGTGAAAGACTATTATTTGAATTAATGTCGTAGTCAGAAGCAAATACATAAAAAATATTTTCTATTGTTTCAATTTTCAATGCGAGCAGGGGTAGCAGAACAGAGTTATTCGTAAATATCTCTGCAGTTACATGAGAAATCTTTGCAAAAGCTGTAAGACATACAGAAAACAGAAACACGTCAGTGGACAGAACATGTCTCCAAACTTTAACTTGTCTTGTAGGTGCTCAGAATGACCGCCGTTTGTGACACGACAGACGTCAATACGTGGATTTGATGTCCGGGAAGGCGAGACAGCAGCTGGCTTTGCAGATCTGTTCATTGGGCTGCCTAACTGCAGGCGCTTACTTATTCGATGCGACAGCACGGAGCGGAGCAGCGAGTCAGCATGAAGCTCGAAGACGGCACAACCCGCAAGTGCGAGCCGTAATGATAAGAAGTCTGCGAGCCGTTAGAATACTTCTCTTTACTGCTGCTACAGCAATACATAACAATAACATACTGTAAACTCCCACTGGTTCTCTGACCTATCGTGGAACACATACGTCGCAATGGCAGCGAAACGGTTAAATTGAAACACTACATACATCATCAATTTTTATTGCCATCTTTTCCTCTGTATTAATTGCTAATATTCTTTCTCACGTTACTTATCCTCTGCTTAATTAGCAGTTTCTCACAATGCTAACTCCTTGCACTTAGACCTAAGCGGTCCACTGGCTACATGGAAACGGAAGGACGCTCGAACAAAAATTCTGGTCACCGTCTGCATGACAGTGTCAAACGAATGTCTGTCTGTCAAACAACTTGCCCGTGGTAGACATGATAAGCTCGCAACAGTTGATTTACACTGAAGCGTCAAAGAAACTGGTACATCTGCACAATATCGTGTAGAACCCCGTGAGCACGCAGACGTCCCGCTGAAGTAGTGCTAGAGGTAACGGACATCATGAATCCAGCAGGGCTGTCCATAAATCCATAAGAGTACCAGGGTCTGGAGATGTCTTCCGAACAGCACGATGTAAAGCATCCCAGATATGCTCAATAATGCTCATGTCTGGGGAGTTTGATGGCCAGCGGAAGTGTTTAAGCTGAGAGGAGTGTTCATGGCGCCGCTCTGTAGCAATTCTGGACGTATAGGGTGTCGCAATGTCCTGCAGGAATTGCCCAAGTTTGTCGGAATGCACAATGGACAAGAATGGTTGCAGGCGATCAGACACTATGCTAAAGTACATGTTACGTGTCAGAGTCGTATCTAGACTATGAGGAGTCCCGTATCACTCCATCTGCACACGCCCCATACCATTACAGAGCCTCCACCAGCTTCAATAGTCCTCTGCAGACATGCAGGGTCATTGGATTCATGAGATTGTCTCCATACCCGTACACGTCCATCCGCTCAATGCAATTTGAAACGAGACTCGTCCGACAAGGCAACATGTTTCCAGTCATCAACAGTCCAATATCAATGTTGACGGGCCCAGGCGAGGCGTAAAGCATTGTGTCGTGCAGTCACCAAAGATACACGAGTGGGCCTTCGGCTCCGAAAGCCCATATCGATGATGTTTCGTTGAATGGTTCACACGCTGAGACTTTTTGATGGAACAGCATTGGAATCTGCAGCAGCTTGCGGAAGGGCTGCACTTCTGTCACGTTAAACGATTCTCTTCAGTCGTCGTCGGTCCCGTTCTTATAGGATCTTTTCCGGCTGCAGCGATGTCGGAGATTTGATGTTTTAACGGATTCCGGATATTCACGTACACTCGTTAAATGGTCGTACTGGAAAATCCCCACTTCATCGTAACCTCGGAGATGCTGTGTCCCATCGCTCGTGCGCCGACGACAACGCCTCGCTCAAACTCACTTAAATATTGATAACCTGCCATTGTAGCAGCAGTAATCGATCTAGCAACTGCGCCTGACTCTTGTTGTTTTATATAGGCGTTGCCGACCGCAGCACCGTATTCTGCCTGTTTACATATCTCTGTATTTGAATAAGCATGAAGAAGCATGCCTATACCAGTTTCTTTGGTGCTTCAGTGTCTTTATTAAAGACGCATTTGCACGTGAGCACAGAATGAGAAATTGCCTACAAAGTCAGTGCTTGTCCCTGAAAAGATGCAATGATGTGTTGGCTTGTCTGAAATGTCTTCACTTCTTGTCATTCTCCACACTGTCATAAAAAATATTTAGTTGGATCTACGGTGAATTTGCTGCACTGGTACTCGGATGGTTCTTTACCACTTGCCCTCCCCAATCGCCGCCCCTTCCCTCGCAGAGGCTGCTGGTAATGCTGTACGACTCTAGAGCTCCCATAGGCCTGTTATTAAAAGGACAAATTCTACCTCTGACCGCCTATTCGTTGTCGTTACTCTACAAAAGAATGCTATTCCATAAACGAACTTGAAAGAAGAGTTATTACAACAGGCAGAACTTACAGTCCTTCACTCAGATCTGAAAGGAATGTTCTCCATTTATTACGCGGTGACATCTGATGACTTCCTGCAGATACTACACAATTACGGAAGCGATAACTTGCAAGGCAACGTCTTCATTTAACTGCTGTCAATAATACTGGCCGCTTGAGGGTATTATCTTTAAATATGTTTGGGAAAATATACATTATGCAAGCAGTTTTAAACAGAAAAATATTTCAAGACTATTTGCGTAATTTTCTCATTCAAATTGTGAAGGAAACGGCTTCCAATATGTTGAAGTCTTTGTAAAAGATAACGGCGCAGACACTTCTGTCTTCCGTTCTTTTCTTGTACGGTATAGAAATAGCATAGCGGCGAGCTGGCCTTCGAAGTGTACGTACGGGTGTATATGAATAATAAGTCGAGACAGAGAATTTCTCCGTAATAAAACTAATAAGCAAAAGTCCTTCATTTGTGTACCCATAATGTCTGAAGTTAACGTACAGTTAAAGTGAACAAGATTCGCCTTTGAATACACTACATAATGCGTTTTCATTTTACAGTATACAATAACTAAGCAAAGACGAATTTGAAATACAATAAATAGTGAACAGTTAAGAGATTTCTGACTTCTGTAGGTTTCACAGCGGTGCAAAGGTAAACTTGTACTTATATATGTTATTCTTATACACTTATTATAAATTTGCATAAAATAATGGCGATATAACCTGTATTTGCAGAAAACGACGATAATTACAGAACATAAGTCCAATAATGATCATTTGTATCTAAATGGACGTATATATTACCTGCAACGGACTTACGTGATGCAGCAAAGTAACGAATATATACGTACGACAGTGTCTTGACAGCGTGAAGCACATGGCCAGAAGGGAATGGCATTTACTCTCGTTCATACAAGGTGACAGTTATTGAACTATATGAAATGAAATCCTCGTAACTTCTGAACGGTTTGCGTCAGGAGGTTCAAATTGCACTGTTGGCCGCGGAGCATGATGGGAATTAGCATGCGCATGCGAACGCGCCTTATTGTCGGCCATTTGCACGTGAAAATGTCACGGTATAGCGTGCCTGAGGGTATAGCGCATGTGAAACCCTACTATGCGAGCAATAACACCCCAATTGCGGCCCAGAGGAAGTTTTCGACCCAGTTCAAGCTGAAGACAACCGGTCCAAGTGTATTAACAATCAAGAATTTGATTCACAAGTTTGAGAGAACGGGTAGTGGCGTGATGACACTGTTGTAAATGTCGGTCATCCGAAAAGGGTGAAAACACCTGAAAACATCGAGAAGACACTCGCTTTGTTTCGAACCAGAGCCAGGAAATCGATCAGACGAGCTGCACAACAGGTGAGAATCAACCGGGAGACACTGCGACAGATCATTGTTGAAGACCTGCATCTCTTCCCATAGTAAATTCAAACCCATCAGCCACTAAGCCTCACTACCATCGAACAGCAGTTGTGTTTCGCCAACACTATTGTCCACTTTGAAGTTCGCCGTTAACATTGTAATTCTGTCAGAGACAGCAAAGGACTTGGAAGAGCAGTTGAACGGAATGGATAGTATCTTGAAAGGAGGATATAAGATGAACATCAACAAAAGCAAAACGAGGTTAATGGAATGTAGTCGAATTAAGTCGGGTGATGCTGAGGGAATTAGATTAGGAAATGAGACACTTAAAGTAGTAAAGGAGTTTTGCTATTTGGGGAGAAAAATAACTGATGATGGTCGAAGTAGAGAGGATATAAAATGTAGACTGGCAATGGCAAGGAAAGCGTTTCTGAAGAAGAGAAATCTGTTAACATCGTGTATATATTTGTCAGGAAGTCGTTTCTGAAAGTATTTGTATGGAGTGTAGCCATGTATGGAAGTGAAATATGGACGATAAATCGTTTGGACAGGAACAGAATAGAAGCTTTTGAAATGTGGTGCTGCAGAAGAATGCTGAAGATTAGATGGGTAGATCATATAACTAATGACGAGGTATTGAATAGGATTGGGGAGAAATGAAGTTTGTGGCACAACTTGACTAGAAGAAGAGATCGCTTGGTAGGACATGTTTTGAGGCATCAAGGGATCACAAATTTAGCATTGGAGGGAAGCGTGGAGGGTAAAAATCGTAGATAGAGACCAAGAGATGAATACACTAAGCAGATTCAGAAGGATGTATGTTGCAGTAGGTACTGGGAGATGAAGAAGCTTGCACAGGATAGAGTAGCATGGAGAGCTGCATCAAACCAGTCTCAGCACTGAAGACCACAACAACAACAACATTGTCCACAGAATTGACGAACAGGAGTTTGATGTAAATATAGTTTGGTTTAGCGACGAAGCCCACTTTTATTTGGATGGGTTCTTCAATAAGCAAAATTGCCGCATTTGGGGGACTGAGACACCGCATTTCGCAATCGATGAGTCTCTTCACCCTCAATGGGTACTGTGTGGTGTGCAACGTCCAGTCACGGAATAATCGGTGTGATACTTCTTGATGGCACGGTGACTACCGAATGGTGCGTGAAGGTTTTGGAAGATGATTTCATCCGTATCATGCAAAGTGAACTTGATTTCGACAAGCTGTAGTTCACTTAAGACGGATCTCGACCCCATAGGAGCAGGAGAATATTTGATGTCCTGGAGGAGAACTTTGGGGACCGCATTCTGGCTCTGGGTTGCCCAGAGGCCACCAGCATGGGCCTCGATTGGCCGCCATATTCTCCGGATCTGAACAGATGCTGCTCCTTTTTATGGGACTCTATTAAAGACAAGGTTTACAGAAACAGCCCCAAAACCATTGCTGAGCTGAAAACAGCCATTCAGGAGGTCATCGACGGCATCAATGTTCCGACACTTCAGCGGGCCATGCAGAGTTTCGCTATCCGTCGGCGCCACCATATCGCCAATGATGGCAGGCATATCGGACACGTCATAACCTAAATCCGAATATCTGTAGTGACGTTTGCATGTTTAATAACGTGTTTGCAAGCCGTAGTTTGTAAATAATTTACGTTTTTTTTCGTGTGGTTCAATAATTGATACCCTGTAAAAATAGTTGTGTTTTTCATATGGTTAAATAATTCATACCCTGTAAAAATAGTATCGAATGTTACAGAAGTCATTCCTAATATGCTTACTATAGATAAAGCAGCAGTCATAGAAAATGTCTCTTTGATATCAAAGAGCAGTTTGAAATGTAAAATATAACAAAATAAACCTATGTAGACTTATGCTTAAGCATCTGGTCCATCAGAATTTATAGTCAGAGGGACACATGTAACACATAGCCATATTTAGTTTTAATGTGAACTTCAGTGAAGATAACTCGCCATGGTTTGAATATCTGTGAGAATGTTACTGCTTCAGTACTTTACACAGTATAATATGTTCAAAAAAAATTTAGTAATATCAAAAAGAGTTCATTAAACATTGCGTCAACGAAACTTCAGTATATGTCTATCAGTTCACAGTTTCATATTATCGTAGATTATATTAGACCAGATTCGCAGCTTCTCATGGGTGTACGAGCCTGGCACCGACCCATATCTTGAGAGTTAAAAGATTAAAGTTCCGGAGTGATAACTAGTTTATCATCTTAGCAGTCACAATGTTTATGTATGTGACAACTAAAAATGTAACTACCTTGAAAGAAATGTAGCAAGCCTAAACATACAACCTTGTCAAAAACATACCAAACTTTTGTATACACTTAATAAAAGTATTAAACCATACCATTTTATAAAATACTTTGTGTCAAATTAAGGGAGTACTGAAGCACAGTATTTATTAATGTGTCATACAAGAACAAAAAATGAACGCTCCAACTTGCCTTAAAACTTTCTTTAATATTTAAAGGCTGTAAATCGTCGCCTTCTACTAGAAAAAAAAAAAAAAAATAGGAGCGAAAGACTGCATCCCTGTCTTATACCTTTAAAAGCCGAGCACTTCGATCTTGGTCTTTCGTTGTTATTGTTCCCTCCCGGTTTTTGTACACATTGCACATTATCCGACTTCACGTATAGCTTACACCAGTTTTGGAATAGGTGTTTGTATAACACACCTTCCGATAAAAAAAGTGAAACACCGAGAATACATGGTCGATTGACAATGTAACTTCGTACACGTACGTACATCGGCAGGTATGTACTCGTAAATGATTAGTGTTGAAATTCTCTGTGGTAAATAGAAAGGTGCCAGAGTGAGTTGGTACTGATCGTCTTTAGTGTTGTTACTAGGCCTGGTAGTTATACAAGGGGGAGAGAACAGCAGCATCGTTGAGTGATCACTGTGAAGCACACGGAGCTGCCGCGAACTCTTGTGGCACAACATTATCAATACGTGACCGAGCTTAAAATGTTCTCATTGTGTTACTCTATTTGACCAGTCGCTGTAATGGTGCAATATGCAGACCTGTAGGGCATTGGGATGTGACAGTTGTCCGATGTTGGATCCATGGAAACGTGAGGGCAGGCATAATCGTCAAGATTCTGGTCTGACCACCACAAAGGAGGATCGCCGTATTCTACAAGTCCATCATAACCCCTTCAAATACACCCCTGCTATCCAAGATCGAGTCATGGGCTACCTGCAACATTCTACGTCATCCCACACTAACAGCAGCTGGACTAGGGAGCTACCGTCCCAAGCGTAGACTGCCATCAACATCAGAACACAAACGGCCGCGTTGGGAGTGGTAACGTTATCGGATGACATGGACTGTTGATGGATGGCGTTGCATTTTATCCAACGATGAATCATGGCTCTGTACTACTGCATATGACCATTGTAGAAAAGATGGGCTGCGACGAGGGAGATGGCCGTATCTTCCGCTGATTTGGTGAGGCGCATCGGTATAAGTCCAGGCATCCTGCCGTGGGGAGCCCTCGGGTATGACTTTATGTCACGGCAAATAGTGACTGAAAGAACTCTAAAGGCACAACGGTACGTCAGGGATATCGTGCGTCCTCATGTGTTAACTAGTATCGTCGTACCATTTTTCGACAGGATACATACATGGCACGAATCTCTATGAACGATCTACTTGATGTTTAGTGCTCCTGTAGCCATCAAGTTCTACATCTACATACTACTCCGCAAGCCATTTAATGGCGTGTAGTGCATGGTACGTTCGGTACTACTATCTGATCCTTCCAACCCCGTTACACTCGCGAATAATGAGTGGGATGAATGATTGTCGGTAAGCCTCTGTATTGGCTCTAACTTCTCGAATTTTCTCCTCGTGGTCAATACGCGAGATGTACGTAGGGCGAATAAGTGCAGTTCCGAAATTTTGATAGTATATCTCTCCGTGATGCACAATGCCTTTCTTGTAACGTCTGCCAGTAGAGTTTTTTTTTAGCATATCCGTAACACTATCTCGCCAGCTAAACGATCCCGTGACGAAAGGCACCGCTCTTCGTTGGATTTTCTCTATTTCCTCTGACAGTACTACCTGATAGGGATCCCAGACAGGTGAACAATACTCAAGAATCGAACGAACAAGCGCCTTATAAGCTACTTCTTTCGTGGATGAGTTACATTTCCGAAAGATTTTTCCGATGCATCTGAGTCTGGTACCTGCTTTTCCCACTATCTGTTTTACGTGGTCATTCCACTTAAGGTCGTTCTGGATAGTTACTCCTAGATATTTTACGGCAGACGCTGTCTCCAGCTGTTTGTCATCAACAGTGAAGCTGTGCAGTAGTGCATTTCTTTTCCTATGTATGCGCAGTATGCTACATTTATTTACGTTCAGCATCCACTGCCAGAGCCTGCGCCATTTATCAGTTCTCTGCAGGTCGTTCTGCAAATTCTTACTATCTGCGAATAGCATATAGAGCAGCCGACGCTTTCTACTAGATCATTTATATATATTGTAAACAGCAACGGCTTGTCACACTTCTCTGTGGTACTCCGGATATTACCTTTCGTCCGTCGATTTTGTGCCGTTAAGAGCAACGTGTTGAGTTCTGTCTGCAATTAAGTACGAATCCAATCGCAGGTCTGCTCCGATACTCCGTAAGCTTGAATTTCTTTCATTAAACGGCAAAGCGGGACGGTGTCAAGTGCCTTGCTGAAATCAAGGAACACGGCATCAACTTAAGCGCCGTTGTCCACTGCACTGTCGATCTCACGTAGGAACGGAGCGAGCTGAGTTTCACAAGATCTTCGTTTGCGAAATTCATGTTGATTTTTGTAGAGGAGATGTTCATTTTCCAAAACCGTCAATTTGTGAACATAAAATATGTTCCATGATTCTACAACAGATAGACGTCAACGATATAGGTCTATAATTGTGTGGATCTGTCTTACGACCTTTCCAACAACGTGAATGATCTGCGCTTTTCTCCAGTCGTTAGGTACCTTCCGTTGCTCAAGCTATCTACGATAAATTACTGCTATAAGGGGGGCAAGTTCTTTCGCATAATCTTTATAGAATCTTACAGATATCTCATCTGGTCTTGATGCCTTTCCACTACTACGTATTGTAGCTACTTTTCAATTCCGCGATCGGCTATCTGCATATCTGCCATTTCGACGTTCGTACGACGGTTGAAAGGAGCGACAGTTACATTATGTGGTCAAAAGTATCCAGACACTTCCAAAACCATACGTGTTTCATATTAGGTGCCAGTTACTCCATATCAGCGACCTCAGTAGTCATTAGTCATCGTGGGAGAGCAGAAGTGGGCGCTCACGGACTATGAACGTGGTCAGGTGATTGGGTGTGACTTGAGTCTTACGTCTGTACGCGAGATTTCCACACTCCTGAATATCCCTAGATCCATTGTTTCCGATGCGATAGTGAAGTGGAAACGTGAAGAGACACGTACAGCACAAAACGCACAGGCCGACCTCGTCTGTTGACTGACAGAGGCCGTCGACAGTTGAAGAGGGTCGTAATGTGTAATAGGCAGACATCTATCCACACAATCACACAGGAATTCCAAACTGCATCAGTATCCACTGCAAGTACTATGACAGGGGGGAGATGAGAAAACTTGGATTTCATTGTCGAGCAGCTGCTCATAAGCCACACTTCACGCAGGTAAATTCCGAACGACGCCTCGCTTGGTGTCAGGAGTTTAAACATTGGACGATTGAACAGTGGTTAAACGTTGTATGGACTGACGAATAACTGTACACAATGTGGCGAACCGACGGCAAGGTGTGGGTATGGCGAATGCCCGGTAAACGTCATCTGCCAGCGTGTGCAGTGCCAACAGTAAAATTCGGAAGCGGCTGTGTAACGGGTGGTCGTGTATTTCATTGAAGGGCTTGCACCCCTTCTTGTTTTGCGTTGCACTATCACATCACAGGCCTACATTGATGTTTTGAGCACCCCCTTGCTTCCCACTGTTGAACAATTCGGGGATTGCGATTGCATCTTTCAACACGATCGAACACCTGTTCATAATGCACGGCCTGTGGCGGTGTGGTTACACGACAATAACATCCCTGCAATGGACTGGCCTGCGCAGAGTTCTGACCTGAATCCTATAGAACACCTTTGGGATGTTTTGGAGTGCCGACTTCGTGGCAGGCCTCACCGACCAACATCGATACCTCTCCTCATTACAGGACCCCGTGAAGAATGGGCTGCCATTTCACAAGAAATTTTCCAGCACCTGACGGAACGTATGCCTGCGAGAGTGGAAGCTGTCATCAAGGCTAAGGGTGGGCCAACAGCATATAGAATTCCAGCAAAACCGATGGAGTGCGCCACGAACTAATAAGCCATTTCCAGCCAGGTGTCCGGATACTTTTGATCACATAGTGTATGTCTCCAACACAACATCTGTGGGACCTGCTCGTATGTCAACTCGGTCCCATTGCTAGCGTCCAGGACGTCAGGGACCAGTTACAATATTGTGGGCCAGCTTGCCTCAGCAGAGGATACAGGAGAATCAGTGCGTGCTTTCAGGACGAAGGGGCTGCAACGAGCTACTGATAAGTGGACTAATACTGCCTAGTTCTTTGTAAATTTTTCTCAGTTTTCTAATCAATGAAATAACAGCACGCACCCTCTCAGTCCGTGAAGTTTCATTACGGTTCCTCCTCCCCTCCTGGCTGCTTGACTGATTTTTTCAAGCAGTGTAGTTGTCTAAATATATCTGTCGCTGCATCGTGAAGTTCTTCGTGCAGCAAATATGAGAGAAGGCGCGGTGGTGGCCTTGTGGGTCGCAAGTGTGGAATGTGGAAGGTGTGCACGGAAAGGAGTGGTGGCCGTGGGAGGAGGACAGGCGGACAGCGGCCTCCGGGAGGCCTTCGGGCCGTTTCCTGCTCAGGACACACTCGAGACACTGCCTGCCAGTCACAGCCGGAGCTCTCCTCATCTCAAAAGTTACGCCACGTATACACCTGCGGCCCGCCGCTGTCTCTCTACTCCTACTACCTTTCTCTCTCTCTCTCTCTCTCTCTCTCTCTCTCTCTCTCTCTCTCTGTTACGTTTTCATTCCTTCTCCCTGTCACGAGATTATGTGTGTGTGTGTGTGTGTGTGTGTGTGTGAGAGAGAGAGAGAGAGAGAGAGAGAGAGAGAGAGGTTTGGAGGGTGGGAAGGGGATACGTACAGTTCTTCCAGGAGATTTGTTGCCTCGTTTCGTGCGTTGCTACCACCACACCCCGTAACTGCGGCCTGTATATGGCTTCTTAATATTCACTTTTACACTGATAACACAAATGTCACGATCACATGCTTAACCACGCGTTTGTCCACCTTTGAACGCTATACAGTGTGAAAAGTATTTAAACCGACAAACTCTGGGAGGTTGTAGGGCACATAAAAACAAATATTTTTCCCTAATGTCATTTTTTCCTATGAAAATTATTTAAACCGATGGAGGACGTATTACGTACTACGTAGCGCACCACAACGAACTAGCTGCACAGCGGGTTTATCTACAACAATATCCTAATCGTCGTATCCCGACCTTTGCTGCTGTGTACCAACGTCTGCGTGAGACCGGGTCATTTAGCAGATTACCTGGACAGGGACGCCGTCGCACGGTAAGAACTCTGCAATTTGAGGAAGCTGTCTTGCAGCACTTCCATCAGCACTCGTGCAACTGCACGTAACATGGAGACGAATCAGACGAATGTAAGAACAGTCCTTCGAGAGCAATTGTTACGTCCATTTCACTTACGACGTGTTCACAACCTGGAACCAGTTGATTATCCACCCAGAGCACAGTTTTCGCAGTGGTACCTGCAACAGTGTGAAATGCATCCTATATTTCCATCCTCTGTGTTGTTTACCGATGAAGCAACGTTCGGGTGTGATGGAGTCTTCAACATGCACAATTCGCATGTTTGGAATGAGGATAACCCACATGCCACAGTTACTAGCGCTCATCAAGTGCGGTTCTTCGTCGATGTTTGGGTCGGTGTTGTTGGGGACTGTTTAATTGGGCTGTATCTGCTACGCACGCAGGGCGCCGGCACATTTCAGTCGTCGTTTGCGTCGACTCCTGGACCGACGGTTCCCAGAAACGTGGATTGGCAAAGGTGGTCCTGTACCATGGCCTGCTCGATCCCCAGATATGTCCCCTCTGGACTTTTTTGTGTGGGGAGAGATGCGCAACCTTGTTTACACAAATCCTGTTGCATCAGAGGAAGATCTGGTTGCCTGGATAGTAGCAGCAGCAGGAACAATTCAGGATACTAAATGGTTCAAATGGCTCTGAGCACTATGGGACTTAACTGTTAAGGTCATAAGTCCCCTAGAACTTAGAACTACTTAAACCTAACTAACCTAAGGACATCACACACTTCAATGGAAGAGGCAGGATTCGAACCTGCGACCGTAGCGGTCGCACGGTTCCAGACTGAAGCGGCTAGAACCGCTCGGCCACTCCGGCCGGAATTCAGGATACTCCTGGGGTTTTTGCCCGTGTCAGCCAGAACATGATCCGACGGTGTAACCGTTGTTTACATGTCAATGGAGGCATTTCTGAAAATCTACTGTAATAGAAATTGGGTTGTGTTAATGTGTTGTCTCTTGGTCATAAAAAATGGAAAAGTGGTTGTTGGTTTAAATAATTTGCCGCCAGAGATATCTTCCTCTACCGGCTTAAATGCTCCTCATAGGAAAAAATGACATTAGGGGAAAATATTTGTTTTGATGTCCCCTACAACCTCCCAGAGTTTATTGGTTTAAATACTTTTCACCCTGTATACCATCGATTCTGTGTAACATAGATTCGACGATTCATTGATAGGTTTGCGGAGATGCGTGCCCTCAGATGTCACCGCACAGGTCATGCAACTGAATTACGGGCTGGCGGTTTGTAGGCACGCCAACGGACTTGCTGCAGTGGTAACACCGGTTCCCGTCAGATCACCGGAATTAAGCGCTGTCGAGCCTGGTTAGCACTTGGATGGGTCACCATCCAGGTCTGTCACGTACTCTTGGCAAACGGGGTGCACTCACAAGGGAAGGCCACGACGTTGGGAACGCGGATTTACTGCAAACTGCGTACCATAGTAGTACTCCACGAGGACAACAAAATGTGTAAGCAGTAGCGCGTACTTGTCAAGCGTCATTGAGAAAATCCCAAGATAATTCGGTCGTCAGATATGTACCTGTGCGTGGCCACTTTTACCATGAAGCGCCGGCAGCCGAGTGGTTAGTGTTCAAGCTCTGTAATTGCTGGCTTACTGCACCGAGGCCCTCTCGTCGTTTTTTTTTTTATTTCTAACACAGCCAGTTTCTTTACTATCTATATTACAATTGATGAAATGGGAAAAATACGTGTAATCGTATCAACTTTTATTAAATTTACAATGTTACTTGGCAGTCTACAAATTTTTATTATCACAAATAATATAATATTCATAACTACCGACTAGTAAACGACCAAACGCATACAGTAATACTGAAAATGTATGCTTGTCCGTGTCTTCAAAATTGTTCGCAATGAATCGAAAGAGAACGAGAAATTGCTTCTCGTGAAGACGCTATTAAAATAAACTCGATACTGCATGAGAAATGATCAGCGCCGATATTTAAGGAAATGCTGCGTTATGCATGGTTTGCTTCCAAATTATCGGCCGAAGGAGAGGTTTCTGAAAATGTTAACGAGGTTTGATTTTCCACTAAAACTTCAAAAGACCTTGCGTGTGCGGAAACATGGCATTTATTCAATGCGGCTGCTGCCGTTTAACTTTGTTTTTCATGTTTTTACGAAAAATACCATCCCGCAACGTGTACTCGTAACGTCGAAAGCGACGATTAATTGTACATCTTTCGAAAGCCGTTTGTGCCGGTCAAAACTTGGAGGTAACAAGCCGTTTCGGGCTCCTTCCAGGTATAAGGGTTTTCTCAAATCACGCACAAGTATACATTTTCAGTATCACTTCATGCCTTAGGCCGTTTAATAGTCGGTAGTTATGAATATTATATTATTTGTAATAACAAAAATTTGTAGCCTGCTAAATAACATTGTAAATTTAATAAGAGTTCATCCGATTACACTTATTTTCCCATTACATCAATTGTAATATAAATAGTAAAGAAAATTACTATGTTACAAATAAAAAAGAACTGACGAGCGGGATTCGATCCAGCGACCCAGCGATTACAGGGCTTGAACGCTAACGACACCTTTTTTTGTTGATCGTTGTGTTTGGTCGTTGCGGACGTCACATGACATCCGTTCAAGTTCTTTGTTGACCCTGTCACTCAGTTCTTTTATTACAGAGGCCAACCAGCTCTCTGACCGAACACGCTGACCTACTGTACCGGCACCACTCGGCTGCCGGCGACTCCTGGTAGAAATGGCCTTTCACAGGTATATAGTTGACGACCGAAATTATCTTGCGATTTTCTCAATAACGCTTGAGAAGTACGCGCTACCGCTTCCACATTTTGTTGTCCTCTTGGAGTACTACGAGTGTACGAAGTTTGAAGTAAATCCGCGTTCCAAACGTCGTGGCCTCCCCTTGTCAGCCCTTGTGAGTGCAATGGAGGAGCTACTTGATTGAAAAGCAGTGGCACCGGTCACGAAAACTGACAACAGCCGGGAGAGAGGTGTGCTGACCACGTGCCCCTCTGAATCTGCATCTGGTGACGCCTGAGGGCTGAGGGTGACACGGCGGCCGGTCGGTGCCGTTGAGCCTTCAGGGCCTGTTCAGACGGTGTTCGTTTGATTGTTTTTTTCTTTGGTTTTTCGTTACAGAATTACCACCTGATAGCGTCACATAAGTTTTCCATCTGTTTCGTGTCAGGGGAATTTGGCACCCATGTTATCTAAGAGTGTTCATTATCACGCTCCTCAAAACTGTAGTACGATTATGGCCTTGTGACACGAACGGTTACCCTGCTGGAAGATGCCATCTCCGCTGCCGGGAGTGTTGTCAGTCACGAAAGGACGCAGGTGGTCCTAATGGTCACCTAGTCGACTGCTGTCATGGTGCCTTCGATTACCACCACATGTCCCATTCGAGCCTGGGCGTATGTCCCCCATAACACAATACTGTACCTGCTGGTGAGCATCCTACTGCGATGTACATACTGGCCATTAAAATTGCTACACCAGTAAGAAATGCAGATGATAAATGGGTATTCATTGGACAAATATATTTACTATATTTGGGTGCATAGATCTTGATAAATCAGTACCCAGAACAACCACCTCTGGCCGTAGTAATAGCCTTTATAAGCCTGGGCATTGAGTCAAACACAGCTTGGATGGCGTTTACAGGTACAGCTGCCCATGCAGCCTCAACACGATACCACAGTTCATCAACAGTAGTGACTGGCGTATTGTGACGAACCAGTTGGTCGGCTACCATTGACCAGACGTTTTCAATTGGTGAGAGACCTGGAGAATGTGCTGGCCAGGGCAGCAGTCGAACATTTTCTGTATCCAGACAGGCCCGTACAGGACTTGCAACATGCGGTCGTGCATTATCCTGCTGAAATGTAGGGTTTCGCAGGGATCGAATGAAGGGTAGAGCTACAGGTCGTAACACATCTGAAATGTAACGTCCATTGTTCGAAATGCCGTCAGTGCGAACAAGAGGTGACCGAGACGTGTAACCAATGGCACCTCATACCATCACGACGAGTGATACACCAGTATGGTGATGACGAATACACGCGTCCAATGTGCGTTCACCGCGATGTCGCCAAACACGAATGCGACCATCATGATGCCGTAAACAGAACCTGGATTCGTCCGAAAAAATGACGTTTTGTCATTCGTGCACCTAGGTTCGTCGTTGAGTTGAGTACACCATCGCAGGCGCTCCTGTCTGTGATGCAGTGTCAAGGGTAACCGCGGCCATGGTCTCCGAGCTGCCGTAAAAGCTCGTCGAACTGTTCGACTGTTGCCTTGCAAACGTCCCCATCTGTTGACTCAGGGATCGATACGTGGCTGCACGATCCGTTACAGCCATGCGGATCTCGACTGCTAGTGATACAGGGCTGTTGGGATCCAGCACGGCGTTCCGTATTACTCTCCTGAACCCACCGATTCCATATTCTGCTAACAGTCATTGGATTACGACCAATGCGAGCAGCAATGTCGCGATACAATAAATCGCAATCGCGATAGGCTACAATCCGACATTTATGAAAGTCGGAAACGTGATGTTACACATTTCTCCTCCTTACACGAGGCATCACAACAACGCTTCACCAGGCAACGCCGGTCACTGCTGTTTGTGTATGAGAAATCGTTTGGAAACTTTCCTCATGTCAGCACGTTGTAGGTGTCACCACCGGCGCCAACCTTGTATGAATGCTCTGAAAAGTTAATCATTTACATTGCACTGCATCTGCTTCCTGTCGGTTAAATTTCGCGTCTGTAGCACGTCATCTTCGTGGTGTAGGAATTTTAATGGCCAGTAATGTGTATTTCGAGCAGCCAGCTGCCTGAGTCACGACGTACAACCATCGACACCTAGTGTAACAAGAAAGTCTTCCTATCAGATGGCACGTTTCCATAGACGCACGATACAATCTCGATGACCTCGTACCCATTTCAGTCACACTTATAGATGTCGTTGAGTCAGAAAGCCAACACTTAGGGGTCGACTGATGCGGAGCATCGCTTTCAACAATCCAAGTTGCACTGTGTTCCCCGTAACACTTGTGCCCTTCGCCAGCTTTATACTCTGTCGTCAGATCTGTCACAGATCGCCGCCTCTCCTGTTTTACAAGGCGGGCAAACCTCCATGTTGTGGGATGCGGTGCGGACGCCTAACACCTTGTCGCCTATCGTCGGTTCGCCATTCTACGACAATTTTCCAGAGATGCTCATTACAGTAGTACCTCCGTGAACAATCACACATTTTCTCAATTTCCGAGATGCTCGGTTTCATGCTCCGCATCTTAATAATCTGTTGTCTGTCGAAGTCGCTTAAGTCAGTGAATTCTGCTATTCGCGGCACATACTGTCGCTAGAACGATTACTCTGCTCCACTTACACAGACTGTTTAACAGTTGCTAAGGAACATATTTGGCTATTGGTAATGTCCAACTGCCAATTGCTAAGGAACAACTGCCAATTGCTATGGAACACCCGATAATTGCTAAAGAACACCCTACCAATGATAGTACATTTACATCTATATTTATACTCCGCAAGCTACCCAGTGGTGTGTGGCGGGGGGCACTTTACGCGCCACTGTCATTACCTCCCTTTCCTGTTCCAGTCGCGTATGGTTCGCTGGAAGAACGTCTGCCGGAAATCCTCCGTGCGCGCTCGAATCTCTCTAATGTTACATTCGTTATCTCTTCGGGAGTTATAAGTAGGGGGATGCAATATATTCGACACCTCATCCAGAAACGCACCCTCTCGAAACCTGGACAGCAAGCTACACCGCGATGCAGAGCGCCTCTCTTGCAGAGTCTGCCACTTGAGTTTGCTAAAGGTCTCCGTAACGCTACCAAGCTTACCAAATAACCCAGTGACGAAACGCGCCGCTCTTCTTTGGCTCTTCTCCATCTTCTCTGCCAACCCGACCTGACACGAATCCCACACTGATGTGCAATACTGAAGTATAGGACGAAGCATTGTTTTGTAAGAGTTTTTAGCACGAATGTGAGGGCTGGACGTGTTAATTGCAGCGAAGCCTGTACACGAACTCCCTGCATGCTTCCGACAGTTCATGTTGTATGATGTTTGACGAAGGTTGTTGTGGAACTGAGTAGTGCGCCATTTCGTGTGATACAACCACATGTCTCCAAAGAATTATTTGATTGCTTTCGATCGTGGATGTGCAGCAGTACGGATCGAAGCAGGTCAAAGCATCAATGCTGCGAACAAAGTAGTGGGTGAGCCCAAAGGTGTCACCTCGCGATTAAGAAAGGCCGCTGGAGGTCTAAATGCAATGCGAAATAGACGGATCGCCACACCGCAAGAGGATCGGTTGGTCATAATGACGTAAAAGAAAAAGCATCTCATTCCTAAGCAGATCGATGCATATCTCGCAGCAGCTATCGGTACACGGTCTCTGCCCGAATCATTTCGCTACGATTAAATGAGGTTGGTTTGTATGTTCGAAAGCCTGTTAAATGCATCTCACGTGAACCACACCATCGTCGAGAAAGAGAGAGGAAGCACAGTGGCGTTCTGCGACGAATCCCGCTTCACTGTCGCAAATTATTCTGATCATCAGTTAACGTGGGGAGAGAGGGAACACCACACACACCACAGAATGTTCAAAAACATAATCGGTATGGCCCAGACGTCACGGTGTGGACGGGCATTACCGCTCCATATCTTTGCTCGAAGTACCGCTGTAGCAAAGTGGTATTCCAAGAGATTATTCTGGATTGTGTCCGTCTGTTCAGGAGTGCTGTAGGTCCCGACTTTCTGTTTATGGACGCCAATGTACGTCCACATTGGGCTGGAGAAGTGCCGAACACATTGGAAGGTGAACATATTGAAAATATGGAAAGTGAAGATATTGAAAATATGGAAAGTGAAGATATTGAAAATATGGAAAAGCATGTGTACTCACTGTCATAGAGCATGCCTTTGATGATCTTGGCAGACGTGTTACTCAACGAACACCCCCTCCCCGAACCGTGTAAGAACTGAAAACCGCCCTCAGAGAGGAGTGGGACAATATCTCCCAAGAATTCCTCAACGGTTTGGTAGCTAGCTTGTGTAACAGGTGTAAAAACTGTATTACTGACGAAGAAGGCATATCCCTTACTGACAGTCCTGGTATCCAAGCCAATCGAGATTTCACTGCCCTTACGTCTAAGGAAACATTTACGTTCCGAGAAGTCAATAATACTGTCCTTCTCACATAAAATATGTAAACCTATAACACAATTAGTAACTAGACTTTGGACCACGAAGAATAGACACTGTAATGTTCCATAACTTAATAGTCACAAAAACCTGTTTCGTAACTCTACTAGACTTATTACGTACGGCTGTTAAAATCTGACTCCTTTGAACAGAAAACTCTGCTGCAGGTTCAAATTCAGTCATTTTCTTACAGAAAGAAATTCACTCACTTTCGTATAGAAAATATACGACAAAACACACACAGTCGCTTTATTAAAAAAACTATACTATATTAACCAACGACTGCTGACGCGCTGCAATGTTGAAGGTTTTTATACACAGTCGCGTCTGTGTCCAAAACAATACTGTTTGAAATACCTCCTACCATACCAGTAGTTGTAGCTAAAACAATTTCATTGCTAGATGAACGACATTGTGTGTTTTCCTACAATAGTTCATCAGATAAGCTTTCAACATGATTACAGCTTATAAGTAACAGCGCCGGCCGTTGTGACCGAGCGGTTCTACACGCTCCAGTCCGTAACCGCGCGACTGCTACGGTCGCAGGTTCGAATCCTGCTTCGGGCATTGATGTGTGTGATGTCCTTAGGTTAGTTAGGTTTAAGTAGTTCTAAGTTCTAGGGGACTGACGATCTCAGATGTTAAGTCCCACAGTGCTCAAAACCATTTGAACCATTTTCTAAGTAAAAGTGGTTGCTGTTTAAAACTATTTGCTACATAATCATTGTGTTGTTCATCACTGGGTGTATCAAACAATGATTTTATATTGAAGTCGCCCGCCAAACCTTCTTCAGCCACGACCTGGGGCACAATAGTGATTGTCTTCAGTTTGATGTCGTCGTAATTGGTGCTGGTGATGATACAGGCAGACTTGGAGTTTCAATTGACACTTCTATTATGTTTACATTATGGTACTGTGTATTCCATTCTCCAATCCGTTGTGGGTTTTTGTTCAAAAGGTTCAAGTGGCTATGAGCACTATGAAACTTAACTTCTGAGGTCATCAGTCGCCTAAAACTTAGAACTAATTAAACCTAACTAACCTAAGGACATCACACGCATCCATGGCCTAGGCAAGATTCGAACCTGTGACCGTAGCGGTCGCTCGGTTCCAGACTGTAGCGCCTAGAACCTCACGGCCACTCCGGCCTGCTTGGGTTTTTGTGGTTGAGCACATTGACTTGCTTGCTAATTGGTGGGTAAAGTCCAATTTTGATTTTGTACAGGCTGTAGCGGCATTTGTCACGGACTTGTGTTGATGTACTGAGATGGTGGATCAGTATTTTGATACGCATTACCGCAGGTACTGTGCCAATTTTGCTGTTGATTTTGTTCAGGCTGATAACGGAGTCTGTTTTTGTTCTGGTTCCGCAGTCTGCTAGCTAAGACATTCTTCTACCGACTGCGACCAAAATTTGGCCAAGAAAACTCTTTCCAATTGCTCATATGTCACGCATCTATCAGTTACATTATATGCCCAGATAGCTGCGGCCCCTGGATGTAACCTACAAGGTAAGAAATTCTCTTTCGGTGACTTCATGCTCTTGGGAACGCATTTCTAAACGCTTTCAGAAAAATTACAGGATGTACAGTACGTTTTTCTGGGATGAAAGGTAGAAATTTCCGATGTTTAATCAGACTTTCTCCTTCTTTGGCACTGTAATGTGGATTGCTTTCACGGTAATTATTGTAGTGATCGGCTGCTGAATGGAAAGGATAATGTACCGCTCATAAATGTCACAACTGTAATTAGGTGTCATGTACTGTTGTTGCTGTGAGGTGTGTGTGCTGTGCACGGAGGATACGTGTCATTCATGTATCTGTTAACATTACAAAAGAGAGCATTTTGATTATTAGCATTGCTAACTCCGGTCTTATGTCATCGTTTAGTTGTTTCTGTTGTGCTACGTTGGACTAAGCTGCCTCAGCTATGACATGTTTATTATTTTTGACAAAGTCGGTTACGGTGTCGTGCACACTCGGGCATGGGTGTGTGTGATGTCCTCAGGTTAGTTAGGTTTAAGTAGTTCTAAGTTCTAGGGGACTGTGACCTCAGATATTAAGTCAGATAGTGCTCAGAGCCGTTTGAACCATTTTTGTCGAGCACAACCTTAGCTAATTTTTCGTCTAAAATATTTATTTTTCTGATCAACACAGTAATGAAATTCTTATTTCTGTTAGCAAAACGGTTGTCAGTGTGTAGTTGCAATTTGTTCAAAAAATGGTTCAAATGGCTCTGAGCACTATGGGACTCGGCCACCACGGCCGGCTGCAGTTTGTCTGTAAGTTGTTTATCCATAGTGCTAACTTTGGCTTCAATTACAGTGATTTTACTGAGTCATAAACTGACGGATAAGATTTGACTTGAGTGGCAACAGCTTCGCATGCAGCGTTTAAATGTTTAACTTCATTTTAAATATCTTTTATATTTTTTGTGGTTTTTTCCCTGCTGTAACTTCAATTCGGAAAATTTTGAGTGAAATTCGTACACTTGTCCGCTAAGCCTCGTGTTAATCTCGTCTACTCTTTCGTGTAAAGAGTCATTACAAGTTTTGGTGCTCTTAATTCAGCCTTAATCTCGTCATGTCGGGTTTTTAAAAATGTCATGTGTTCGTCAATGTCTTTTTTGTTTTGCGTCATCTGATTTTTGTTTTCAGTCATTTGCTTGATAAGATTTTCAAACATGCTGGCAACATTTGTCATCTGAAACTGCTCTGCCCCCGCCACGTCGCTTGACATGACGTCACGGACAAGAATCGGCTCTGAGTTGGATTTAGTTATTGACTAGTGGTCGGCCTATTTTCGAAATTTCCGTCACTAGGCATGTTAACTGCTGATTGATCGTTACTACTCGAGTCAACTCTAGAGTCATTGTCAATATTTTGTCCAATGTCCAAGTTGGATTCGGTTTGCGTCTGTTTCTGTAAGTGTTCCATTTTTGCTAATTGTTAACGTGTTGTCACCATGCTACATGTAATGTATATTGCAAGAAACATCTTTAAACTCGTTTGAGAACGAATTCATTAAATTAATACCGTATGGCAACAATTTTGGCTAAACTGAGCAAGAATTGCAATTAATGGCTTCTTAGCATTTTGCGTTGCACATGACACAATTCGGCCATTTTGTGGAATATTATGATTGTATTGCTGTAATAAACAATGTGATCAAAATAATTTGGAATACGCGATCTTGTGCAAATATGACTGCTATGGTTACGGAAAATTTTGACAAAGCTAGGAAGCAAGGTACAATTACTGAAAGCACTTGGACTAGCGTGCTAATGTAAAAACGCGATGTCTTACCTTGGCTCAAAGTAAGCAATGTAGATTCCAGGTTTCATCACTAATTTCAACGGTTCGTCTTTTTGTTTGGTCTTTGCAAATATTGAATGGCAATGGCTCATCAGATAAGATCCCAATATCCATGCTAAAAGAGAAACAAAGTAGTAAATACAATCAAAGGTCCAAACACGAAGTTGCCAGTTTGATTTATCGTGGTTTTTCCTGTCTGGTTTGAGAATATCGAAGAACAGACAAATATTATTATAGTATTAGCAGGCCAAGGATACATTTATTCAAAAAATTACTTTATTTCCTGAAGCCAGAACTGCACAAAATTAATAAAGTTCACAATCTAACTGCTGTGAGGCTTCAGATACAAGAAATTAATCATGTAGCAAACTGATACTTAAAATAAATAATTTATAACAACGATTTTAGAACAGGTAGTTAACAATCAGGAGCCGGTCTCTGCAAGCAGGACTGGGGGTCCATACACTCTGCCTGGTACACTTGACATTTTCACACATTAAACTGGCGACACCTGGTAGCTGCAACATTCATGAGGCAATTCTCATTAAACATAGGAATGTATAAAATATTCATAATACACTCCTGGAAATTGAAATAAGAACACCGTGAATTCATTGTCCCAGGAAGGGGAAACTTTATTGACACATTCCTGGGGTCAGATACATCACATGATCACACTGACAGAACCACAGGCACATAGACACAGGCAACAGAGCATGCACAATTCGGCACTAGTACACTGTATATCCACCTTTCGCAGCAATGCAGGCTGCTGTTCTCCCATGGAGACGTTCGTAGAAATGCTGGATGTAGTCCTGTGGAACGGCTTGCCATGCCATTTCCACCTGGCGCCTCAGTTGGACCAGCGTTCGTGCTGGACGTGCAGACCGCGTGAGACGACGCTTCATCCAGTCCCCAACATGCTCAATGGGGGACAGATCCGGAGATCTTGCTGGCCAGGGTAGTTGACTTACACCTTCTAGAGCACGTTGGGTGGCACGGGATACATGCGGACGTGCATTGTCCTGTTGGAACAGCAAGTTCCCTTGCCGATCTAGGAATGGTAGAACGATGGTTTCGATGACGGTTTGGATGTACCGTGCACTATTCAGTGTCCCCTCGACGATCACCAGAGGTGTACGGCCAGTGTAGGAGATCGCTCCCCACACCATGATGCCGGGTGTTGGCCCTGTGTGCCTCGGTCGTATGCAGTCCTGATTGTGGCGCTCACCTGCACGGCGCCAAACACGCATACGACCATCATTGGCACCAAGGCAGAAGCGACTCTCATCGCTGAAGACGACACGTCTCCATTCGTCCCTCCATTCACGCCTGTCGCGACACCACTGGAGGCGGGCTGCACGATGTTGGGGCGTGAGCGGAAGACGGCCAAACGGTGTGCTGGACCGTAGCCCAGCTTCATGGAGACGGTTGCGAATGGTCCTCGCCGATACCCCAGGAGCAACAGTGTCCCTAATTTGCTGGGAAGTGGCGGTGCGGTCCCCTACGGCACTGCGTAGGATCCTACGGTCTTGGCGTGCATCCGTGCGTCGCTGCGTTCTGGTCCCAGGTCGACGGGTACGTGCACCTTCCGCCGGCCACTGGCGACAACATCGATGTACTGTGGAGACCTCACGCCCCACGTGTTGAGCAATTCGGCGCTACGTCCACCCGGCCTCCCGCATGCCCACTATACGCCCTCGCTCAAAGTCCGTCAACTGCACATACGGTTCACGTCCACGCTGTCGCGGCATGCTACCAGTGTTAAAGACTGCGATGGAGCTCCGTATGCCACGACAAACTGGCTGACACTGACGGCGGCGGTGCACAAATGCTGCGCAGCTAGCGCCATTCGACGGCCAACACCGCGGTTCCTGGTGTGTCCGCTGTGCCGTGCGTGTGATCATTGCTTGTACAGGCCTCTCGCAGTGTCCGGAGCAAGTATGGTGGGTCTGACACACCGGTGTCAATGTGTTCTTTTTTCCATTTCCAGAAGTGTAGTATGTGATCAGTTTATGCAAATTTTGCGCGCTTGACAATGGCTTTCTGTGTAAGGTCCGTGCATTGTAAGTTTGACCGTGAGTGATGTTTCTGAAAATATTTCTTTATCGGACTAAGGTGATTGAATAATACCAAATTTTTGGTTCGAGCTGGACCGTCAGTAACATTTGTAACATAAAACCTTTAGCCATGCCAACACGCCGTTTAAGTGGAACAATAGCTTACAACATAAATGAAACACGAGATTTAATGTAAATGAGCGGTTGGCGTCATTGGCCAGGAAGCCCCTTGCAGGTCCGGCCGCCTTGGTTCAGGTCTTATTACATTCGACGCCACATCGGGCGACCTGCGCGCCGGATGGGGATGAAATGACGATAAATACAACACAACACCCAGTCCCTGAGCGGAGAAAATCCCCGACCCAGCCTGAAATCGAACCCGGGCCCGTAGGATGGCAAATCCGTCACTCTGACCACTCAGCTATCGTGGTGGACACGAGAGTAAATAATATTACAGTATTCACAAAATATTATACTAAATTAAATTACATCCACACATTAATTCTGTTGCTGTGTGCAACTATGAGTACGCCTAGTGAGACTGCGCCTCAATGAAATAGAATAATGGCGGTGTGCCAAATAATTATCTGCAGCGATGGCAGATATGGGTCGTATCTGGTTCGCATACAGAACAAAAAAAAGGTGCCGTCTACTCGGCAAGACTACTGAACTGCGTAATTATTCAAAAGTTCCAACGGTTGCACGCCACAATCGATAACCGCTTATAACAATTAACATCTTGAGTAATTCTTCATTTATATTCTGAACTTACGTCTTCTTTTTTGCAATACGTCCACCCTCATCCTGCAAATGTGCCTTTAAAGCCGCCACAGTCTCCTGTCCCTGCGCATGCGCAGTGCGCAGCATACTCGGAACTTTAGAATTTCGTACTCGGCACAATCTGACGTTAATAGACACGCATGCGACGTGAGTGGTTACTGGTTTACACGCAGGCACGGAAGGCGCACGCACTTCGAGTAGCCGATTTTTAGCAGACAGTCTCTCGTGTAACCCGGGCTTCGTTAAACAGGCTTCACTGTGCTGTAGTGTAAAGGGAAGTGCAACGGCATCGTAGCCTCTTCGACCGTCCATTCACACACCCTGGCTCTCTACCGACTGCAGCAAAATTCCGTTTACGCGTGCTCCTGCGCACTGATGTGACGTCACATGTTTTGGCCCGAGGCCCACGAGAAAGACAGGCTGCGTCGCGTACGTCACGAAAGTAGTCCTGCGCTGGCTCGCTCGCTCAAATCAGCATACAAACTACGTTAACTCGTAACTAGGCGTGTCACTACAAACGAAAACTGAATGTTCTACTGGAATCTGTTATTATGGAATCTTACTGTTGCCCGCATCTCGTGGTCGTGCGGCAGCGTTCTCGCTTCCCACGCCCGGGTTCCCGGGTTCCATTCCCGGCGGGGTCACGGATTTTCTCTGCCTCGTGATGCTAAAATGATTATCAGTTGCATAAGGCACCACTTCCAGCATGCCGGCCGGAGTGGCCGAGCGGTTCTAGGCGCTACAGTCTGGAACCGCGAGACCGCTACGGCCGTAGGTTCGAATCCTCCCTCGGGCATGGATGTGTGTGATGTCCTTAGGTTAGTTAGGTTTAAGTAGCTCTAAGTTCTAGGGGACTGATGACCTCAGAAGTTAAGTCCCATAGTGCTCAGAGCCATTTGAACTTCCAGCATGTACTGAGTACTGTTAAGCAGAAAAGACTAAACGCTATAAACAAGCCGTTATATCTTTTATATCGAGTATTGATCTTAAATTAAATTTTGCTGTAGTACTGTTAATCAGTAAGACTTCATAACAGCATATTCCAGTGGAAAATGTAATTCTCGTTAGTACTTACACGCCCAGCTGCGAGTTAACAGGTTTAGAAACGCATTTTGTCTGCTGACCTGAGCGAGCGAGCGAGTTCAGGACTACCTTCGTGACGTACGCGCCGCGGCCTGTCTTTTTCGTGGGCCTAATTTTGGCCGTTGTCGACTGCCGTTGTCCGCTGTTGCTGTCACCCCATGGTGGAAGACGGTATGCGTCTTCTTCAGCACCGGGAATGTTGAAAGGTGGCTACGCTGAGTCACAGCGCCAGAGATTGCACCAAAGATTATTATGCCGCCGCCTCCAGTGGTGCAGTAGTAATTCAGAAGGTGTCGAGGGCAGTTGTTGTTCTGTTGAGCGAGAGAGTAGATGCTGTTCAATTGGTGTAATGTATAGATGGAAGATGTTGCAATTGTCACGGTGTATTTGAGAAAGGAGATGGGCGTTTGATTTATGATGCTGGTGTAATTGAAAATTTTCGTCAACATATAACGAGATGAAAAGGTATTACAGTTTTCTTTAATGACAATGCCTCTTGCTCACTGGTACAGTCAACAAAGCTTCTGGCTCGTGTTCATTTATTAGACTTGTAATTCTGGTTTCTATGTGCAATTATAGTATTTTTGGTTTTTCAATTAGTTCATTGTAAATGGTGTTTAAAATATTTTGTCGTATTGAAAAAGAACCGAGCCAGATACATGAAGGTAGAGCCGCACTACCACACACAGAACAATTACACTTGTGCGTTGTTGTTTTGCAGCTTTTGTAGTTGCAGGGGACTTAATTAATCAATTGTGTTAATGGAAATTCCTTGTCATTCTTTATTTTTATTTTATGCAGTCAGATTGTGTGCTAATACTAGTCAGGGCGAACCAGTCACACAGCTACTAAAATTATTGCATGTATTCATTAATATTTTTAATTAAGCCCCCATGCAATGCCATCCCACTTCACGGTCTCCTCCTTCCTACTGAAATTCCTGGGACGTTTTAAAATCTCCATGGCCTCTCTGTACTGCCTTTCATGGTACCCGCTTGTGGCTGCCAGTACTTGACTCCTATCAATAGGAACGTAGCGGTCTCTGGCTGCAAAGTCTGTCCGCAACAGTTGATCTGTCAATCTGCTCATTTCTGCAATTGCCCTTGTGCACTTCTGGTCGTATTTTGGTTCTTTTTGTAGAACCACGTACATCTCCCCGTAACTACACGGAATCCCATAAATATCCGCTTTTTTAAGCGGTTTCAGAGCATCCTTTGCCAATTTTATGTTTTCCTCTATCTTCCAGGTGGGTTTGTAGGTAACCGCTACGTTCCGTTTTTTCAAGGTGTTTCCTATGCAGTCACTGACGTCCTTAATAAAAGGCAAAAAAACCTTCGATTTCACAGGCGCTTTTGCGTTGCTACTATTTTTGCGCTTCGGTCTTACAGCTCCTTTTACCTCAGTGGAAGAATAACGACTCTTGAGCAATGCGTTGGTGACATATTTTAATGCCGCGTCAAGCAGTTTTGGATCGCGGATGTTCGCAAACCGCTGGAAAAAGCAGCAGCAAAGCACGACGGCAGTCGACGATGGCCAACTGCGCTCTGGTATCCAAAAAAACATGTGACGTCACTCCACTGAGCGAGAGAACGCTAGCCAGAGAATGAATCGGACTCTCGAAGAAGTTACAATACCTTTTGAACATTTCCTCCGAGGACGTGGACGAAAAGTTGGGTTTAAATATGAAATCCATTCGACCACGGCGTAATAACCCGGAACATTTTGTTAATTATGACATGTTCAGCCGTGAAAATTTACATTTTACAAAAGAGACCTATAGCCTGACCAAAGGCGTGTGATGTAGCTTTATGATCCAACACTGCCGAGTGAACAAACAATCTGTCCTGTTGGGCGCGGACCCTTGATATCCCGCATTGAGTTAAGTATGGTCCTCCTGAACCAATCGATTCCATATTCGCACGACAGGCATTCGATTGCGACCAACGCAAACAGTAACATCACCGAACGATAAACCGAAGTGTCTAGGGGCCACGTTCCAGACACAGTCGAATAATGACACGTGGTGGTAGATGTTTCTCTTTCTTACATGAGGCGTAACACTATAATTTCACAAATAAACAACCATCAAATGCGAATTCTGAATGAGAAATCGCTCCTTAATATTTCCTTTTATAATACTGTAGATGACAATTCTTCTGCGGTTGCGCTGGAATACTACTTGCATATCTAAGCATTGTAAAGACCAGTCACTCCTCTCATTATTAATGTCTTTTCTAGTTCATATTTGAGGCTCGAAGAAGCTACAATCCCGTTGCGAATTTCCTTGGCACTAAATCACAGAGAAGCACAACCACAGTGGTTCAAAATGGTTAAAATGGCTCTGAGCACTATGGAACTCAACTGCTGATGTCATAAGTCCCCTAGAACTTATAACTACTGAAACCTAACTAACGTAAGGACAACACACACATCCATGCCCGAGGCAGGATTCGAACCTGCGACCGTAGTGGTCGCGCGGTTCCAGCCTGTAGCGCCACAACCGCTCGGCCACCAGCGGCCGGCGCAACCACCGTGATGCGACAGTTAAAGCTTTACATAGAGATCATGATTCGTTACCAAAATGACCGGACCATGTGCCTAATACGTTTCTCTTACACATAACAAATATTGAAGTCAGTTTATTAAAGAATTAAAAACATCGCTTTCAAATAATAACAGTAGAATTCAAATTACTCTTGGTTTATTGTTCCTTTTGCACGCAACTCACTTCCCTAACAATGGCTACGCTTATTCACCCCTCGCTGAGCCACCTCTCGTTTAACAGTTAGGTTTTTTTCACATTCGCAATGACTAAATCATAACTACATGAGTAACGTAGAAGTAAATATACTCGGAGTAGTGAAGCAACTTAAATCATTTAATAAAAGCAAGTCTTCTGGTCCAGACTTTATACCAATTAGGTTCCTTTCGGAGTATGCTGATGCATTAGCTGCACACTTAACAATCATATACAACCGTTCGCTCGACGAAAGATCCGTACCCAAAGACTAGAAAGCTGCACAGATTACACCAATATTCAAGAAAGGTAGTAGGAGTAATCCACTAAATTACAGGCCCATATCGTTAACGTCGATATGCAGCAGGATTTTGGAACATATATTGTGTTCGAACATTATGAATTACCTCGAAGAAAACGGTCTATTGACACACAGTCAACATGGGTTTATAAAACATCGTTCCTATGAAACACAACTAGCTCTTTATTCACATGAAGTGTGGAGTGTTATTGACAAGGGATTTCAGATCGATTCCATATTTCTGGATTTCCGGAATGCTTTTGACACGGTACCACACAAGCGGCTCCTAGTGAAATTGCGTGCTTATGGAATATCGTCTCAGTTACGTGACTGGATTTGTGATTTCCTGTCAGAGAGGTCACAGTTCGTAGTAATTGACGGAAAGTCATCGAGTGAAACAAAAGTGATTTTTGGAGTTCACTTTGCTGTTCCTTATCTATATACACGATTTGGGAGACAATCTGAGCAGCCGTCTTCGGTTATTTGAAGATGACGCTATTGTTTATCGACTAATAAAGTCATCAGAAGATCAAAACAAATTGCAAAACGTTTTAGAAAATATATCTGAATGGTGCGAAAAGTGGCAGTTGACCCTAAATAACGAAAAGTGTGAGGTCATCCACATGAATGCCAGAAGGAACTAGTTAAACTTCGGTTACACGATAAATCAGTCTAATCTAAAAGCTGTAGATTCAACTAAATACCTAGGTATTGCAATTACGAACAACACTTAAAAAATGTTGTGGGGGAGGCTAACCAAAGGCTACGTTTTATCGGCAGGACACTTAGAAAATGTAACAGACCTACTAAGGAGACTGCCTACACTACGCTTATCCGTCCTCTTTTAGAATACTGCTGCGCGGTGTGGGATCCTTACCAGGTAGGACTGGTAAGTTCAAAGAAAGGCAGCACGTTTTGTATTATCTCGAAATATGGGGCACAGTGTCACAGAAATGATACAGGATCTGGGCTGGACATCATTAAAAGAAAGGCGTTTTTCGTTGCGACGGAATCTTCTCACGAAATTCCAATCACCAACTTTCTCCTCCGAATGCGAAAATATTTTGTTGACACCGAACTACATAGGAAGGAACGATTGCCACGATAAAGCAAGGGAAATCAGAGCTCGTACGGAAAGATTTGGTGTTCACTCTTTCCGCGCGCTGTACGAGATTGTAATAATAGAGAATTGTGAAGCTCGTTCGATGAAGCCTCTACCAGGCGCTTACATGTGATTTGCAGAGTATCCATGTAGATGTAGATGTAGATACGTTGCGTTTCTGCTTTAATTAACCAGGTAATTACTGATCACGGAAGCCTTTCATTTTACATTCTACTAACATCATGTTTCTCCACGATAATTACTGATTCTCTAACACTACCCTGTGCCAACTACAAATCTGTTACTTAATACGTTGCGCCTTTCCGAGGAATAACTAAAATACTTTTCTTATACAAACCGACGTAACACTTTTAACTGTTAATTCAACTTTCTGTAATAAATTCTGCACATAACGTATCCGCGACACGGCAGCGCCCGACGTCTGCGTATGGAAGCCCAAGGTCCGTAGAGAAAGCCCGCCACAGAGTCTCCTCCGAACGCCAAGACGGCGCGTCACCACTAGCTCTGGGCCACTGTTATCAGGCAGCAAGACGATGCTTCCACTGAGAAAATACGCGCTCGGCTCACAAAGTTCCAGAAGGCAGTGGTTAAGCAAGCAGTACAGAATCGACACGTCTGGCATCAATGATAGCGGGACTCCGTACAGCATGTAGAACACCTCATTCCAGTTGTTGCAAGCTGTTCTCATGGTGATGCAGTTTTAACAGCCAAAAGAGTATATTTCACCAGGACAATACTTAGCCTGGCTACAACTGCTAACGTAGTTTGCACTGCAGTATGTGACGTCTACCCTCGATCATGCCTGTAATAGTTTGTCGGTGAGCCTTTCGTCATGCTCCAACAGCAATCACCGTCGATACCTCACGGACTCGCAAATGAATTGTGTGTTAAGTGATTCAATAGTATCACAAGGCCGTCTTTGATTCCACGTCACAGCATTTAAATGCAGCATGCGTTGGCTTCACACTCCACTCATTCCTGAAAACAGGTATCACATATAGTTGTCTAACCGTAATCATTGGCGTGTTATCATGCGCTAATCTCTGATTTAAATTTCAGATTTATCTCCTTTGACGTTACAGTTTTCATTAACATTTATGTAGTCACGTGTGCAGTAAAAGATCCTAATTCCTTTTCTCCCCTCTAGACAGCTACTGTTTGCCCAGGTCTGCTCGACACTAAATTCTTACAATGTTTGCAGGCTATCTTCCTAAATGTGGGCAATAATTAATATTTCTTCCTTGCTGAAGTTGTAATTTGGCTATTTCAATGAACAAGGGATTTTCTGTTTATCACATTTTACAACATAATACTTTTAATGTACAAAATAGGAGGGTTGCGCAGAAAGTAATGCACCACATTTTTTTCTTTAACAGTTCTCTATTGAACATAATTACACACACGAAAGAATGGTGTTTTATCTACACACAGTAATTTTCCACGTATTCTCCATCACGTTCTGTGGCCCTTCTCCAGCGCGAAACAAGGGCATATATGCCCTGTCGGTATCAATCCTTTTCCTGGTGGCGCAGCCATTGCTTCTCTGTGTAAATTGCCTCCTCATCGTCCTCAAAATGTCTTCCACGAATGGCATCCTTTAATGGCCCAAACAAGTGGAAGTCCGAAGAGGATAGGTCAGGTGTGATAGCCGTGGATGGTCTCCCCGACCGCTGCAAATCGTGGAGCTCCACCGAACCGCCTTCTGATGACCTCACCCTCCGTGCCCAGCGACTAACTGTACTTCTGTCGACAGCAAATGCTCCATAAGCCTTGCACAAGCGTTTGTGAATATTCTCGCAGTTTCTTTCTCCTGAAACTTGGCTCTCTCACTCAGGAGACTTCAAATAATACGTATGTAACGTTTATAATTCGTGACAGTGTTTTCGGTTGAGAAAAACATGCGGAGCACTGCTTTCTGGGCAACCCTGGTAGCTGAGCAGTAATACTGCTCTGGGGCTATAATCTGTTTATTTAAGTAGCGATTTCAGATAGCATTTCTCTTTTAACCAAACACAGGCTATTCCACACCGTATTTTACGTTGATATAACCTTTCTCTTTTAACCAAAAAAACGCTTTTCCATACTTAATTTTACACTGCGTATAGGGAGAACTTAAATTCCCTTTCAAAATTTCTACACTTCCTTCTCTATTCTTCATTACGTGACTTTCGTAGCTTATAATTCGTCTGGAACAAGTTGAAACATACAAAGAGGTAGGCCAAATTTGACATACGAACTCTGGGTACCGCTATTAATTTAGATACCTCTGACACTGCTTTCGCCAACGCTCTTACCACAGTGATCGCTGCCCGTCAGATCTTGGAAGTTGGCGCTGTTGGGCTTGGCTATCATTTGGATGGGTGACCATCCGGGTCTGCCGAGTTCTGTTGACAAGCGGGATGCGTTCAGCCCTTGTGAGGCAAACTGAGGAGCTGCTTGACTGAAAAGTAGCGACACCGGTCTCGTAAACTGACAGACGGTTGGGAGAGCGGTAAGCTGACCGCATGTTCCTCCACATCCGCATCCAGTGACGCCCGTCGGCTGAGAATGACACAGTACCTCTGGGTCTTCCAAGGCCTGTTTGGATAGAGTTTTTGATTCTATTTCACCTTCTGAATATTTGATACATTGTTTCCAAAGAGGTATGTCATTCATTTGAGCTCTTACGGCAATAATAACCTTCTTATCTCTGTAAAACAAACATAAACAAATGTCAGCCACAAAATATCACTATAATATTTCTCAAGGCTTTTCATCCTATTAATTTCATTTTGAAACGGAGAAATATGAGCAGAAACATCATTTTGAAGACATATGTTTCTTGAAAACATTCTAACTTTCAATTACTTAATTTGTTCATATCACAACAAATGCCACGTAAATTACGAAATTGTATTTGAGTTGTTCCAGACCAAAATTAATTGTTGATTATCTAAATAATTTCCTCTGATTAAGAAAATCGTTATTGGTTTTACGAAAAACAATTTTGTATAATCTAAAATCACTTGTCAGCAAAATGTAAACAATGTTTTGTAGGCGTCTCATTTTGGGATCTTCCATCTTTAAATCTTGATTACATAATAACCTTATTGTCACTAACTTTTTCCTTTACTTTTCCACGTATGAGAACATGTATTTTTGCTTAAATTTACACTTAAATGAAATCGGAAATAGATCAAATGACTGTAATTACACACACGAAATTGGTATTTAACAGTGTAATGTGTAACATCTGTGTTCATTGGCAGCTTGATGCTTGTGTTTCAAATGTTTCTTACTACATTTTGGTCTTTTCAAGTGCTTTGGACACAGTTTTGATGAACTAAAATGTTTGTACTCTTTGATGAAAAGTTAATAAATAACCGAAAGCAGAAGAATAATTTGAGTACTTCATCAGTTTACACTGAAAATTCGGAACTAAATTACATTGGTCAAGACGCTGAATGGAAACAGACCTCGGACACTGAAGCCAGACATAAAGTTAAGTACTATATACGCGATAAATCTCGTAATAAGAAAATTTGATTTTACACAGAGAACATATTTCTTAACACTAAAGGTGTATGCAGGTATTCTATATGTTTGTATCAGAAATCTTGTAAAGGAGTTTATTTCAGACTGAAAGTCCTGGTAGAGGTACACAGCCACCATGACAAATATAATAATAATGCTTGCTGGTTGCTGAAGAAATCTTGCAGCTGTTTTTCGAGATTTTTTATTTCCACATTTACAACATGTTTCAGCCCTGCCCATCGTCTGGTGACCCGTCAGTAATTAAAATTTAGGATTACAAACTCTTCCCATAATACAAATTCAAGTATACGCAACTGCAAGGTACAAAAACGGACAAAAATAATGAACAGTTGGAGATGTCAAAACAGGCAAAAAATGTACACACCATATGCAATTACATAAGCTCAAGAGGCACTTGTAAATGCCGTACATGAAGAAATGCGCGTGGTATATCAAGTACAATAGCCTTTCACTCGCACAGACGGAAACCAAATGTACCAGCGCCAGAGCGGCAGGGAAAGAGCGCCTTGGCGGATAGGCGGCACCTTGGGTTAGCACAATGCCATGTGGCGGAATAGCCAGTATCATAAGGAAATTGAACAGAAGTTGTATATCAAGATTACTAACAATGACAGAAGTAAAGCTCAAAGACATAAACTCGTGGAATATATGACAGCAACTTAGCCATGTCTCCGCAATATCCTTTCTTTCAAGAGTGCTAGTTCTGCAAGGTTCTGTAAAGTTTGGAAGGTAGGAGACATACTAGCAGAAGTAAAGCTGTGAGGACAGGGCGTGAGTCATGCTTGGGTAGCTCAGGTGGTAGAGCACTTGCCCGCGAAAGGCAAAGGTCCCGAGTTAGAGTCTCGGTCCGGCAGTTTTAATCTGCCAGGGAGTTTCAACTATTAAATATGTGAAAATTACGGCTTATAAAAAATAAACTCGAAATTGCGGGAAATTTCAAAGAATATTTGGAGTTATAAACAGTGGCCGCAAAGAACGAACGATTTTTACTTCCAATGGCAGTTGAAGAAATTATCAAAAATATGGAAAAACGAATCCCTTGTTCCACTGACCCGCTCATTAAGTAATCGGTTACGAAAGCGACAACTATATATACAAATTTTTAGGTCTTCCAAAATATCCAAATAAACACCTTTATCCTCGTAATGAAGAATTTTTGTAAACTGTTTTCGATGTCACGTAGGTGACGACTGCACTGACGTAAATGAGTTCCTAGTGCACTACCATAGCTAGGATAACCATGTTCCCTATATCGCGTTCTGAACTCCCTTCCAGCCTGTCCGATGTAACACTGGTCACTAGCTCTACACTTCAATCTATAGATCCCCACTTTGTAAAATTTATTAACAGGCTGCTTCATACTATGTCGGAGGAGCTTCCTCAGTTTAACAGCATTAAAACCTACCACCATATTATGCTTTTTAAACTCATAACTAATCTTCAAAGAAGATGGGCCAACATACGTCATAACATCATGTCTATATACTATGTCGGATGAGTTTCTCCAATTTCCTAATAGCACTAAAACTTACCAACACATTACGGTTTTTAAACTCACTGCTAATCTTCAGAAGCCGGCTGCTGTGGTCGAGCGGTTCTAGGCGCTTAGTCCGGATCCGCGCTGCTGCTACGGTCGCAAGTTCGAATCCTGCCTCGGACATGGATGTGTGTGATGTCCTTAGGTTAGTTAGGTTTAAGTAGTTGTAAGTCTAGGGGACTGATGACCTCTGATGTTAAGTCTCATAGTGCTTAGAGTAATTTGAACCATTTTGAACTAATCTTCAGAGACGGTGGGCCAACATAGTCATAAGAGCATATTTAACTTCCTCGTTCTTCACTCCGGTCCTTTCGTGAGTCTGTGACAAAATTTTTCACCCATTTTTTCTAATATCACTTTCTCTGAATCCATTTGCAATCCCTATCTGTACAATGGTGGCTGTTCCCCTATTTGTGGGCTACTGGTCAAATGTAAACACAGGTTAGAAGTATTTGCATTGTGCTAGCCCAAGGTGCCGCCTATCCGCCACGGCTTGCGTAACCTGCCGCTCTGGCGCTGGTACATTGGTTTCTGTCTGTGCGATTGAAAGGCTGTTGCACCTCATATACCACACGCATTTCTTGATACACGGCATTTAAAACTTCCTCTTGAGCTCATGTAATTGCGTATGGTGTGTACATTTTTTACCTGTTTTGACATCTCCGACTGTTTATTTTTGCTCGTATTTCAACCTTACAGCTGTGTATACTTGAATTTGTATTATTGGAAGAGTTTGTAACCCAAAATTTGAATTACTGACAGGACACCAGACGATGGGCAGGACCGAAACATGTTGTGAATGTGGAAATAAAAAAATCTCCAACAACAGCTACGAGATTTCTTCAGAGTCATTTTTATTACATTTGTAAGAGAGTATTATACAGTACAAGTTGTAGATAATCTTTCGCTTCCAGTGTTCCATCACTATTAAGTATAGAATCCAAATAATATTCCATCTACAGTTAACTTAACAAGTCAAAATTACGGCTCCTTCCATCGCTAGATTAACGAGAGCAGTTTATTTCATAATAAGGGGGTGCTTGCCTTATATAATTCTGTACGGGACTAATTAGACAAAGTTGTCTTCAGCCAATGGAATAGCTTCCATGTTCCCCCGTGCCGAGGTCATGTGATTTCTTTCTCTTGAGGGTTGTAAAATACCTTGTGTACGTGTCTCCGCTACCGTCTGGCTTCCACTGGCGGAAGAAACAGTATCGAGTCAGCCGATGCGTCATTGCAGACGGAATAATCGGTATATTGCAAGTTATCACTCACCGGCAGGAGTTGTGCTAAGCGACAAACACTGCTCGCATTGAATGGTTGTACAACCTACAGAGCACAATTTTTCATTTCATGTAACATTTATCAATCTCATCCGATATAAGAAATTATTAGGTAGCTTCGAAACCCCTACGTACGTTAGGGACACCCTGTATTTTATACGCTGGGATTACTGGAGAGCTGTGGCTTCAACCTAGTTGCTGTCAATAATTTAGTTGTTTATCAGCCTGAGTGCTCCCTGCTGTAGCCAACTGAACGGAAATAACGATCTCTGCATTTGGCTGAAGAAATCACAGACCGAGCTATAGCTATGTCAGCGTAATCGCAGTATAAATGTGTCTCTGAATTGTAAATGTTAAGGTCATTGAAAGTTACGAAATAAAAGCCTGTTGTGCATCAGAGAAGGATTTATATATCTCTGACAGAAGAACCGTAGTTCATTTGTCAGGCGAGAGGTCAGCAAGTCAAGGCAGAATCTCTCCAGTCATTGTATGTCGAGAACGGGATTTGGGAACGTATTCGGAGAAGCCATCACACAGAATGACCAGTCACACCAACCGACACAGCGATTAAGACGTAGAAATCGCATTCTGAAGTCGCCAGTTATGAACCAAGTCATGGTTCAATGTTTCCTGCGCTTTAACTTCAATCAGTTGATTCACGAGCAAGATGGTTCCTTCATAAGAAAAGTGCCTTTTATTTCCTTATCCTTGTCCACTCCTTTCACACAGGCCACGAATGCAGAGAGATACCGACAGAGGGAGAAGCAGACATACGATAGCGGAAGCAATAGAAGTATCTACTCTCACGCACACGGAATAGCAATTCAACGCCGTTAACCTTCATTCTCTGTAAGTGGTGTCAGTTACTGCAAGGTGCTTGCCAGAGCCCTCACCTGTGCAGTGGGGTATTTACATATACTTTATTGGCTTCGGAAAGGCATTTGACGGCGATTACTCGAAGAAACTCATCATGTTCTTCAAACTGAGTTTTGTAAAATAGAAGAAAAATATTAAATAAAATGAGTGACCAAAAGTGTAGTGAACATAGATGCACGTCCGAGGATTAAAAAAAGCAACTCAAAAGCTTATATATAATAATAGTTATCTTCTGGGATTTTCCTCTTTTAAAAACGTAATGTATAAGGGTGTAGTCCAACATAGTTTACGTGGAGCAATATTTATTTGCAGAAGCAACTTAAACAGTAGCAAGAAAGTGGGAAAAATTCATACTTCTGCTTTTCCAATACTTCACTGTTTCATTGCCTGGATAAGCTGGCGACCGTTAGTACATGTTTGAAACCACTAAATGAACTTGGAACTCTATTGGCCTGGACCGCTACGGTCGCAGGTTCGAATCCTACCTCGGGCAATGATGTGTGTGATGTCGTTAGGTTAGTTAGGTTTAAGTAGTTCTAAGTTCTAGGGGACTGATGACCTCAGAAGTTAAGTCCCATTGTGCTCAGAGCCATTTGAACCATTTTGTATTGGCCTAGTTTCAATATAATACTATTCATACTGCGTATCTTTCTAGTCACTGGGTAAGATCTTAGGAAAAGAATTGAATACTGTGATTTACTTATCCATTAGACACAACACGTGGTCAAATCCTGTAAAAAGGATAACTCTATTGATTAGCTTTTCCTATTAATAAGACTATCCTCCCATAGTGTACATTATTTGGGAACTAAATTAAATTTTAGTACGAGGGTTATACGTAGCAACGTAGACAGGGTTTTCTGTTATTTAGGTAAAAGCATGTCGCCGCGTGCGCCCATACCATCGACTCTGTACACCAACAAGCCCGTCTGCAGTGGTGTCGAGCATATTCGGCCTGGAATCTCATTGACTGGGGTATAATTATCTCCAGTGACGAGTCAGGATTCGAACAGAGCCCCGATAACCAGCAATGAAGTGTCTGGAGATGAGCCAGACAGCTGATTGTCGCCTGCCGGCCACTGCTCTAGGCGCTTCAGTCCGGAACCGTGCTGCTGCTACTGTCGCAGGTTCGAATCCTGCCTCGGGCATGGATGTGTGTGATGTCTTTAGGTTAGTTAGGTTTAAGTAGTTCTTAGTCTAGGGGACTGATGACCTCAGATGCTAAGTCCTATAGTGCTTAGAGCCAGTTGAGCCATTTTTTGACTGTCGCTGGCCAAATGGCCCAACAACCAAGAGTGATGGTCTAAGGTGCCACTTCATTTCACAATAGGACCCTTCTGATTGTCCTCCGCGCAACGGTTTGTCTTTATATCGCTTCTACCGATTTCCGTGCCATTCGGATAATTGATTAGTGGTGCGTCATTTTTTGTCTTAGAGTGTATTTCTGTACCCCGTGTTACTCATCAACACGTAAAACGTAACCATAATTCGTCTCATTAACATATTATAGGCCTCCGATAATAAACGGTATGTTTGATGGCAGGAATGGAAAGTAACAATAAAATAATTTAAGGATGTTATCAGTTTACGTCCTTGGTGAATTTTGTTTCATGGACATTAAAGCACGATTCAAACAAAATTTCTGTGCCTAGTGTTTCTTCTCCTAATGCTGGAGACACTATCAGAGGCTGTAATGACCCAGAGAGAAGTTTAAAACATAAAAAAGCTCGGCAGGCGCAACTGTTTGTACGTACAGGGTGCTTCAAAAATGACCGGTATATTTGAAACGGCAATACAAACTAAACGAGCAGCGATAGAAATACACCGTTTGTTGCAATATGCTTGGGACAATAGTACATTTTCAGGCAGACAAACTTTCGAAATTACAGTAGTTACAATTTTCAACAACTGATGGAGCTGCGGTCTGGGAAACTCTATAGTACGATATTTTCCACATATCCACCATGCGTAGCAATAATATGGCGTAGTCTCGGAATGAAATTACCCGAAACCTTTGACAACGTGTCTGGCGGAATGGCTTCACATGCAGATGAGATGTACTGCTTCAGCTGTTCAATTGTTTCTGGATTCTGGCGGTACACCTGGTCTTTCAAGTGTCCCCACAGAAAGAAGTCACAGGGGTTCATGTCTGGCGAATAGGGAGGCCAATCCACGCCGCCTCCTGTATGTTTCGGATAGCCCAAAGCAATTACACGATCATCGAAATATTCATTCAGGAAATTAAAGACGTCGGCCGTGCGATGTGGCCGGGCACCAACTTGCATAAACCACGAGGTGTTCGCAGTGTCGTCTAAGGCAGTTAGTACCGCCACAAATTCACGAAGAATGTCCAGATAGCGTGATACAGTAATCGTTTCGGATCTGAAAAATGGGCCAATGATTCCTTTGGAAGAAATGGCGGCCCAGACCAGTACTTTTTGAGGATGCAGGGACGATAGGACTACAACATGGGGCATTTCGGTTCCCCATATGCGCCAGTTCTGTTTATTGACGAAGCCGTCCAGGTAAAAATAAGCTTCGTCAGTAAACCAAATGCTGCCCACATGCATATCGCCGTCATCAATCCTGTGCACTATATGGTTAGCGAATATCTCTCGTGCAGCAATGGTAGCGGCGCTGAGGGGTTGCCGCGTTTGAATTTTGTATGGATAGAGGTGTAAACTCTGGCGCATGAGACGATACGTGGACGTTGGCGTCATTTGGACCGCAGCTGCAACACGGCGAACGGAAACCCAAGGCCGCTGTTGGATCACCTGCTGCACTAGCTGCACGTTGCCCTCTGTGGTTGCCGTACACGGTCGCCCTACCTTTCCAGCACGTTCATCCGTCACGTTCCCAGTCCGTTGAAATTTTTCAAACAGATCCTTTATTGTATCGCTTTTCGGTCCTTTGGTTACATTAAACCTCCGTTGAAAACTTCGTCTTGTTGCAACAACACTGTGTTCTAGGCGGTGGAATTCCAACACCAGAAAAATCCTCTGTTCTAAGGAATAAACCATGTTGTCCACAGCACACTTGGACGTTGTGAATAGCACACGCTTACAGCAGAAAGACGACGTACAGAATGGCGCACCCACAGACTTCGTTGTCTTCTATATCTTTCACATCACTTTCAGCGCCATCTGTTGTTGAAAATTGTAACTACTGTAATTTCGAAAGTTTGACCGCCTGAAAATGTACTGTTGTCCCAAGCATATTGCAACAAACGGTGTATTTCTATCGCTGCTCGTTTAGTTTTTATTACCGTTTCAAATATACCGGTCATTTTTGAAACACCCTGTACCATCCCAACGGTCGGGTTCCGACGTCATCAGACCGCTGCATGAGATCGCGGATTCACGCGATGTATTATGGAACATGTAGCGGGGATGAGTTGGTGCTGTTTGCTTTGTTTAGCACTAAGGCACACAACATGTCTATTTTCAGTCCTTCTGGTTTTCTGTCAAAGCTGTTTGTATATGTTTGAATTTCTGTGACCTCTCCGTACACGTTACCATAGTAATGACTGGATCTTGAAAAAAATCATAATATCGGAGGAACAAATTTTGTGGTTTCCTGGTCCCAGGTGACTTATCAGCGATTCTCAGATGACAGTTGCTCTTCTGTTCCTTAACGCAGGTCGTGGCTTCCATTTTGTACTTGGTGTGTGTTCTTGACTGCATGTACAGGGGTTCTGTACGCTTCTACTGTGGCAAGCGTTGGACGTAGCTCCTCCGAAGTGTACAAATATTCACGCATTTTTCAAGTTGTTTTACACGCTGTATCAATACCGTGTCTTCTTAGTAGACTGCTGATGCGATCATTGGCTGTTTTTCCGAATGGGAGGAAAATTTTCGCTTTAGTTGGTCATTTTCACTTGAAGCTCCAAATGTTTTAGGGTGTAGTATCGCATTTATCTCTTTGACAGAGCAGCTATTTCTTCTGAAAGTGGATTTTAAGTAATCGAGCTCTTCCTCCAAGGACTGTGATTCACAGATTCTTGTAGCCCGGTCCACCACTGTTTTAATCAGTGATGGTCATCATTTTAGTTGTTGTAAGTCGTTATTAGCTGTTGCACAACTTGTCATACGGACAGCTTACCCTCAACAGGAGTCCATTCATAGATTTAAATCAATTATAACAAACAACAAACACCGTAAAGAATGCTTGTTTCATGGGCTGTAGAAATAACAACAAAGTATTATGAACCCTCACATACCTGACGCCCCAAAGTGTAGTTTGTCAAGAGATATATAAAACTAATGTAAAAACAAGGATTGGGAACGGGAAAAACTTTCGTGTAGTCATGTGACACGTGCGTAAGTCATTGATGAATACGGTACCTAAAATATTGTAAAAATATTTTTCCATGTGTAATTAAAAGGAATATTAAGACCTAAAGGAGACGTTAATGTAGTACATATTAGCATGAATGATGCATTACGCAAGAAAAGATAAAAAATAAATGTTACATTCAAACTGATAGCTCACCATACTTCGTACATTTTCGTTCTTGTTTATACATTTTAAAAGAGAGTGCAAATTTACCAAACATATCTGAAATTTTTAAGAGTTTGCCTTTGTGTTAGTAAATGAAAATATGAAGTGACTGAGGACTATACTGAAAGTTAAAAAGAGAGAAGAAAAAGGAACATACAAAAATAACGATATAAGGTCCTTATTGTATTGCTAATTTTATTAACTAAAATGAAGCTAATCTCTTAAAATTTCAGATATTAATTGTTTGCTGGAATCTATAATTTATTTTTGTAACTAGACTCATTTTTCTTATTTTCATTTTGTCGACGTAAGGTCCTTACTGTATTTCTAATTCCATTTGCTAAAACGAAGCTAAATTTTTAAAATTGCAGATTTGTTTGGTAGTTTCGCACTGTCTTTAAATACAAAAGAACGAAAGTGTAAGATTCATAACGTGCTGTCAGTTTGCTTGCAACATTTCTTTTTTATCTTTTATTGTGTACCGCATCGTTCATGCTGATATATTCATGAGTATGTATTAGTTATTTACGAGGATTTACTGAGAAGTAATGCCTCCAAATTTTCTTTACTTTGTTCTCAATGTCGACTGAGGTACATGGTGTGCATGTTACTCGGTCGACTTTCCGTTTCGCTGATGCAAATAGCAACCCTCAGCCGCTGAGGGCTTCGAATTGTAGCGTGTAGTGTGTAACCTAACTACTGTATGTCGGTGCACGAAAAGCAGACTACTACAATGATTGGTTCCTTAACAACGTTGTGGCGGGTGATCAAAGATGGATTCACCATTTTGACCCCCAAAACAAGAGATCATCAGTGGAGTTCCACCACAAAGGATCACCGTAATCAAAAAAGTGTAAGCTATCGGCATGCAAAGTCATGCTCACAGTGTTCTGGGATGTTCAGGGTGTAGTGCATTAGGAATTCCTGCCTAAAGGCAGTCCCATAAACTCTGAAAGGTACTGCGAGAGCCTCAGGAAACTGAAACCACGAATTCGAGGAGTTCGTCCACACATGGAGCATCTTCTCCTTCAGCACGACAATCCAAGTCAGACACGAGCGCCGCGACTTCTGCAACGATCCGACGCCTTCGGTTCACTGTTGTCTGCACTTCCGACCTGGCACCATCCGATTTACACCTCTTTCGAGAACATTACGAATACCTTCGAGGACTTCACTTTAATAGTGACGAAGCAGTGCAAGCAGAGGTGAGGTTGTGGCCTCATAACAAGAATTCACTTATAAACTTTTCTAATCGAAGGTGCAGAGTCACCGTAATATTTATCAAGCTTCTCTTTAGTCTCCTGAGGCGTTTTGCCTTTCATAAAGTGACTCTCATTGAGAGAAATCTGTTCGCCGTCAGGGTAACTACGATGAGAAATTAATAAGTAGACGTGAAGAATAAAGGTGCAGAATGTTAATAAATTTCCTTTTATTTAAAAGCTTTAAAAGTTTTCGTACAGGGAATTCGGAGGAATTACTTCACGCTCTCATTGTAGCTTACGTGTTACGTGACTATATAATATTTTTCCCGCCCCAAACCCTTGTTTTTTACGTTGGTTTTACAAAACTGTTGACAAACTGCATTTGCGACACCAGGTATGGGTGGGTTCATAATATTTCGTTGTTATTTCTGCAGCCCGTGAGGCAAGTGTTTGTAATATCACAATTATGTAAAAAGAAAATTGCTGTTGGTGCCTTTTTGGTTCCAATTGTAATTTAGCCCCTCCTTCCTACTTGCAGCTATTGTCCACATTAGTCTTTTATGAAGATCTGAGAGGAGTGAATATTACAATAAACTTTCTAGTTTACGTATCTCATCACGTAGAAGTTCTTCTTGGCTAGGGGTTTGATTCTTGAAGCTGAAATGCTCACATTTTAGGTCCTTATGGCTGAACTGGTCTAAAAAAATTTGTAGATTGTTGTTGCAGAATTTTTTTCTCACGTTTATATATTTTGTCACATTTTACTATATAATACAGAATTTTGATTTTTTACATTAACAAAGCCGAAATTACATTGCTCTCGCAAAATACAAAAATACTTTCGATCACGTCAGAAGCATGATTACTACTGTCTCATTCAGCGGAAGTAACAGTATTCAATTTTTCTTGGTAAATCGATTTCTTTAGTTTCGATTATTATTTGATAAATGAATCCAGAAATAAACATAGTAAACAGTACTAGATTGCGTAATTAATAATAGAAATTTTAAGTGTGCCAAATAATTCGTAATTTCAAATGTTCTAAAAAAAATTAAGTGTACATTCAGAACTTGTACTTATCGATTATAACATCCAAAATAAATGAATTCCTTTTCATAAAATTTAGCTTAAAATATAACATGCTGTGTATAAAATGATGTGACAGTTTTTCGAAAAGCAGCTGAGATAATATTGATCTGTCCAAAACCTGAATAATAATGCTGGTATCGACAACTAGTGTTGAGGAAAATTAACGCTAGAGGAGGATGTCCCGTTACACAATCCAGACCTGAAGATGATTTGCAACGAACAGTGAAACCGATAATCGGTAAACAAAAAAGTTGTGATCCAGACACCTAGTTTGTTTATTTATTACACTCATCAAAAAAAGTTTTGCATCACTTCAGTTCCCAGAACTCCTGAAGAGGACGTTGGCTGTGGATGTTGTTTCACAGACACAGTCCCTTTTACTGTTCAAAGATGTCACTAAACCCACCCAAAGATGTAAACAACCATGCATGAGCAGCGCCTATTAGACGCAAAGGGGTCCGACAGCCGATCAGTTCCAGTCATTCCACCAGGAAGGAGGTACACGGCTCGTTTTGTCTGTAGTTCAATCATGACCAGACGGTCTATACCACGGTTCGATCGCGTCCGCATTGTTAGTTTGTGCCAGGAAGGGCTCTCAGCAAGGGGAGTGTCCAGGCGTCTCGGAGTGAACCAAAGGGATGTTGTTCGGACATGGAGGAGATACGGAGAGTCAGGAACGGTGGATGACATGCCTCGCTCAGGCCGCTGAAGGGGCATTAGTGCATTGGATGACCGCTACCTACGGATTAGGGCTCGAAGGAACCCTGACAGCAACGTCACAGTGTTGGATAATGCTTTTCGTGCAGCCACAGGACGTCGTGTTACGACTCAAACTATGCACGACACCATGCAGCGCGGTACAGATGGGCCCAAAAACACGCCGGATGGACCGCTCAGGATTGGCATCACGTTCTCTTCACCGATGAGTGCCGCATATGCCTTCAACCAGACAATCGTCGGAGACGTGTTTGGAGGCAACCAGGCTAAACGCCACAGACACATTGTCCAGCAAGTGCAGCCAGGTGGAGGTTCCCTGCTGTTTTGGGGTGGCGTTATGTGGGGCCGACGTGGTGGTCATTGAAGGCGCCGTAACGGCAGTACGATACGTGAATGTCATCCTCTGACCGATAGTGGAACCATATCGGCAACATAATGGCGAGGTATCCGTCTTCATGGACGGCAATTCGCGCCCCCATCGTGCACATCTTGTGAATGACTTCCTTCACGATAACGACATCGGTCGACTAGAATGGCCAGCATGTTTTCCGGACATGGACCCTATCGAATGGGATAGATTGAAAAGTGCTGTTTATGGACGACATGACCCACCAACCACTCTGAGGGATCTTCGCCGAATCGCCGTTGAGGAGTGGGACAATCTGGACCAACAGTGCCTTGACGAACCTGTGGATAGTATGCCAGGACGAATACACGCATTAATCAATGAAGGAGGACGTGCTACTGGATATCAGGGGTACCGGTGTGTAAAGCAATCTGGACCACCACCTCTGAAGGTCTCACTGTATGGTGGTACAACATGCAATGTGTGGATTTCATGAGCAATAAGGCGGAAATGATGCTTATGTTGATCTCTATTCCAATTTTCCGTACAGGTTCCGGAACGCTCGGAACCGAGGTGAAGAAAAACTGTTTCTGATGTGTGTTTAACTAAATGGTAACGGTTCCGAAGATATGGCGTCAATTAATCAGCTATGACCTACTGACAGACAATTCTTATTAGATCAATTAAATGGCGCAATTAAGGTGTGGGGGGAGTATACGACCAGTTAGAGTGGCGGTGATGAGTCGACTTCTATGAGGCACGAGGTCTATGAGTGTTCAGATCATTTATTAATTTCAGGTCCTTACCAGATCTGGTGAACAAACCAACTCCCCTCCCCCACTCCCCCCCCCCCCCCCCCCCGCCCCCCGTGGACGGGCGAGACAAAGGAGTTAACAGCATAACAGGAGCGTAGCCCTGCTCTGTTTTAGAACGATCTAAAAGAGCGGAAACCATGCGAATCAACGTCCGTTATTACAAGGTGGCCCGAACAACTTTACTTCGTACAAGAACTAGAGAACCTACATAACGTACCAAGTTTTGCTCACTTCGTGAAGAGTCGGTAAAGGAAGTAAAAGTTTGTTTATAGTAGGGATGGCGGTTATCGGTGAAACAACCGGTTTTCGGTTTCAACGGTTCTTTTCGTCTCCATTTTAACCTTAATGTTTAAACCGCTTAAAATAACTGGTTTGTAAAATAACTGACTTTCGGTTTGTTACTGTTACAATGTAACAAACTTAGACTTCCAACATCGACTGAAAAATTCTGATGGAATATGAAGCAGAAGAAAATGACTACAGATATGGGGTTGACGCTGCGACAGAAATCGGTCTCACTGTCTCCAGTGAAGATTGCGAAGGTGAAGGAGATAGACGCGGTGACAGCGAGAGAGAGAGGTGATGGTTCAAATGGTTCAAATGGCTCTGAGCACTATTGGCCTTAACTTCTAAGGTCATCAGTACCCTAGAACTTAGAACTACTTAAACCTAACTAACCTAAGGACATCACACACATCCATGCTCGAGGCAGGATTCGAACCTGCGACCGCAGCGGTCGCGCGGTTCCACACTGTAGCGCCTTCAACCGTTCGGCCATCCCGGCCGGCGGAAAGGTGATGGTTCAAATGGCTCTGAGCACTATGAGACTTAACTTCTAAGGTCATCAGTCCCCTAGAACTTAGAACTAATTAAACCTAACTAACCTAAGGACATCACACACATCCAAGCCCGAGGCAGAATTCGAACCTGCGACCGTAGTGGTCGCGCGGTTCCAGACTGTAGCGCCTAAAACCGCTCGGCCACCCCGGCCGGCCGAGAAAGGTGACTTTCCTGCATTATCACTTTCTAATGGTATAGACTTTTCACCCTGAAGCAACCACAGAATCAAGGGTTCAGTTACTATCTCAAGTTTGCCGGCCGAGCGGTTCTAGGCGCTTCAGACTGGAACCGCGCGACCGCTACGGTCGCAGGTTCGAATCCTGCCTCGGGCATGGATGTGTGTGATGTCCTTAGGTTGGTTAGGTTTAAGTTCTAGGGGACTGATGAACTCAGATGTCAAGTCCCATAGTGGTCAGAGCCATTTGAACCATACTATCCAAGTTTATAGCACGTCGGTAAAATTATAGATACAACTATCAAATTTACGTTCATCTCCAAGGAACGTCGTGGTTGATTACTCATTATATGGTGTCGCAAGTTGCTGTGTCTCGTCCCGTTTCTGATCTTTTAAACCGAGTGGAGCATTTTATTTTATTGTTGCCGCACTTCGTAAATTACTTCCACCAACTAGAAATGGTACCATTCTGCAATACAACTGATGTCCGAGGACGAAAGCGCGAAACTTGCGTATCGACCAGATGGGACCAAGTCTTGATCATTGCACGTACCCTCGTACCGTCTAATAGGCCACACCTTAGGTTTGTTAGGAGTCTGGCTTTAGCCGGACATGTGCGACTTATTACTGTAGTGTCCAGCTAGAAAGATACAGGTTTTGTTGGGCTTTTGAGCGATGAAGTAGAGAATGCTCAAAGGCCGCTCCAAGCAAATGTCGTAGGCACAAGTAATAATTGTGAGAAAAATAGGGAGATACATCATAAAGGTATATAGATATGCCAAGCAGTGCTACTCTTATGATTGCGTCCTATGTTTTTTTTTTTTCCTTAACCGAACGAGCCTAACACTCAGTGGCCCAACAACGCTATGCGCAAAGCGAGCTAGCAAAATCAGAATGTGCCGATTCACTGAAGTCCAAACGCCCCCCCCCCCCCCCCCCCCCAAACACGCCCGCGCGTCGCTCTTATCCGTGCTGAGGCACGCAAGTCTTATTCGAAATTATTGAAATTGGCGGGGTATTACTTTGCAGTTTCAGACCACAACGCCAACGTCGAGTCGAGTGGGTGTTCTGTTTCGTAAACGCCCAATGGACAAAGGAAAAATGCAAACCTACACAATCACAAAGGTATTGTTACTGTGTAGTTTAAAACTATTCTCCAAAGAGTACCACGAAATGATTTCCGAGAAAAAATAATGTTCTTTATAAAGTGGGTTCAAACGAGAAATATCAGTGCTTAACTATATGTTAGTGTCATTTTTTGTTTACAAGGCTAATTCAAATAGAACCTACTAAATATTTTTTTGTTTGTTTGCTTTTTGCTTACTGAAGAACTGTTAGTTTATTTTAATACAAGATTATCTTACGAAGAAGTCAACAATCAAGCAGACTGACCACTCAGTTGCTACTATTGCTGTCAAACTATTTAGTTTGTTCCTGAAAAAACGTTCTGTGACAAATAATCCTATCTAAATAAGGAGCATCATGACAGATATAGGCACTAGTGGCCACAAGATTATTCTACATCTACATGACTACTCTGCAATTCACATTTAAGTGCTTGGCAGAGGGTTCATCGAACCGCAATCATACTATCTCTCTACTATTCTACTCCCGAACAGCGAGCGGGAAAAACGAACACCTAAACCTTTCTGTTCGAGCTCTGATTTCTCTTATTTTATTTTGATGATCATTCCTACCTATGTAGGTTGGGCTCAACAAAATATTTTCGCATTCGGAAGAGAAAGTTGGTGACTTAAATTTCGTAAAAAGGTCTCTCCGCGACGAAAAACGTCTATGCTGTAATGACTTCCATCCCAACTCCTGTATCATATCTGCCACACTCTCTCCCCTATAACGTGATAATACAAAACGAGCTGCCTTTTTTGCACCCTTTCGATGTCCTCCGTCAATCCCACCTGGTAAGGATCCCACACCGCGCAGCAATATTCTAACAGAGGACGAACGAGTGTAGTGTAAGCTGTCTCTTTAGTGGACTTGTTGCATCTTCTAAGTGTCCTGCCAATGAAACGCAACCTTTGGCTCGCCTTCCCCACAATATTATCTATGTGGTCCTTCCAACTGAAGTTGTTCGTAATTTTAACACCCAGGTACTTAGTTGAATTGACAGCCTTGAGAATTGTACTATTTATCGAGTAATTGAATTCCAACGGATTTCTTTTGGAACTCATGTGGATCATCTCACACTTTTCGTTATTTAGCGTCAACTACCACCTGACATACCATACAGCAATCTTTTCTAAATCGCTTTGCAACTGATACTGGTCTTCGGATGACCTTACTAGACGGTAAATTACACCATCATCTGCGAACAATCTAAGAGAACTGCTCAGATTGTCACCCAGGTCATTTATATAGATCAGGAACAGCAGAGGTCCCAGGACGCTTCCCTGGGGAACACTTGATATCACTTCAGTTTTACTCGATGATTTGCCGTCTATTACTACGAACTGCGACCTACCTGACAGGAAATCACGAATCCAGTCGCCAAACTGAGACGATATCCCATAGCTCCGCAGTTTGATTAGAAGTCGCTTGTGAGGAACGGTGTCAAAAGCTTTCCGGAAATCTAGAAATACGGAATCAACTTGAGATCCCCTGTCGATAGCGGCCATTACTTCGTGCGAATAAAGAGCTAGCTTCGTTGCACAAGAGCGATGTTTTCTGAAGCCATGCTGATTACGTGTCAATAGATCGTTCCCTTCGAGGTGATTCATAATGTTTGAATACAGTATATGCTCCAAAACTCTACTGCAAACCGACGTCAATGATATAGGTCAGTAGTTAAATGGATTACTCCTACTACCCTTCTTGAACACTGGTGCGACCTGCGCAATTTTCCAATCTGTAGGTACAGATCTATCGGTGAGCGAGCGGTTGTATATGAGTGCTAAGTAGGGAGCTATAGTATCAGCGTAATGTGAAAGGAACCTAATCGGTATACAATCAGGACCTGAAGATTTGCCCGTATCAAGCGATTTGCGTTGCTTCGCAACCCCTAAGGTATCTACTTCTAAGAAACTCTTGCTAGCAGATATTCGTGTTTCAAATTCTGGAATATTCCATTCGTCTTCCCTGGTGAAGGAATTTCGGAAAACTGCGTTCAATAACTCCGCTTTAGCGGCACAGTCGTCGATAACAGTACCATCGGCACTGCGCAGCGAAGGTATTGACTGCGTCTTGCCGCTTGTGTACTTTACATACAACCAGAATTTCTTCGGATTTTCTACCAAATTTCGAGACAATGTTTCGTTGTGGAACCTATTAAAGGCATCTCGCATCGAAGTACGTGCCAAATTTCGCGCGTCTGTAAATTTTAGCCCATCTTCGGGATTTCGCGTTCTTCTGAACTTCGCATCCTTTTTCCGTTGCCTCTGCAACAGCGTTCGGACCTTTTTTGTGTACCACGGGGGATCCGTTCCATCTCTTACCAATTTATGAGGTATGAATATCTCAATTGCTGTTGCTACTATATCTATGAATTTGAGCCACATCTCGTCTACATTCGCACAGTCAGTTCGGAAGGAATGGAAATTGTCTTTTAGGAAGGCTTCTAGTGGCACTTTATCCGCTTTTTTAAATAAAATTATTTTGCGTTTGTTTCTGATGGATTTGGAAGAAATGGTACTGAGCCTAGCTACAATGACCTTGTGATCACTAATCTCTGTATCAGTCATGATGCTCTCTATCAGCTCTGGATTGTTTGTGGCTAAGAGGTCAAGTGTGTTTTCGCAACCATTTACAATTCGCGTGGGTTCGTGGACTAACTGCTCGAAATAATTTTCGGAGAAAGCATTTAGGACAATCTCGGAAGACGTTTTCTGCCTACCACCGGTTTTGAACAAGTATTTTTGTCAACATACCGAGGGTAGGTTGAAGTCCCCACCAACTATAACCGTATGAGGGGGGTATTTATTTGTTACGAGACTCAAACTTTCTCTGAACTGTTCCGCAACTGTATCATCGGAGTTTGGGGGTCGGTAGAAGGAGCCAATTATTAACTTAATTCGGCTGTTAAGTATAACTTCCACCCATACCAATTCGCACGGAGTATCTACTTCGACTTCACTACAAGATAAACCACTACTGACAGACACAAACACTCCACCACCAATTCTGCCTAATCTATCTTTCCTGAACACCGTCTGAGACTTCGTAAAAATTTCTGCAGAACTTATTTCAGGCTTTAGCCAGCTTTCTGTACCTATAATGATATCAGCTTCTGTGCTTTCTATAAGCGCTTGAAGCTCAGGGACTTTTCCAGCGCAACTACAACAATTTACAACTATAATTCCGACTGTTCCTTGATTCAAGCACGTTGCAGCTTGACTGAATACCGTAACATCCAAACCCAATAAAAATAAACGCAAAATACGTCTGTTTACAAAAGCAGATAAAAATTCTCTTGACACCTTGTTAAGAGACAGTCTCCACTCCTCCCAGTCTGACTGTAAGCGTAGACCAGATGCAGTTTAAATTCAAAGAAATAGTATCGACGGCAGTTGAGAGGTATACACCAAATAAATTAATGAGAGATACTACTGGTTACCCCTGGCACACAAAAGAGGTCAGGACACTGTTGCAGAAACTACGAAAAAAGAAGGCAAATTTAAAAGAACGCAAAATCCCCAAGATTGGTGAAGCTTTACAGTAGCCCGGAATTAAGGGCGAACTTCAAAGCGCGTTCCTTTTAATAGTTTCCACAACAAAACTCTGGCAGAAAACCTAAAGAGATTCTGCTCGTATATAAAGTACAACAGTGCCGAGAAGCAATCCGTACCTTCACTGCAGAATAACATCGGTGATGCTATTGATGACAGTGCAGCTAGAGTAGAGCTACTAAACATCGTTTTCCGAAATACATTCACAAAAGAACACAAAGTAAATATTCCAGAATTCGAATCCAGAAAAACTGCCAACACGAGTAATTGAGAAGTATATATCCTCGGTGCAGCGAATCAACTTAAAACACTTAAGAAAGGCAAGCCTACCGGTCCAGATTGTATGCAAGTCAGGTTCCTTTCGGAATATGCTGATACAATAGCTCCATGCTTAGCAATCAATGCAACATCTCGCCCATAGTAAGATCCGTACACAGAGACTGGAAAGTGGCAAAAGTCGTACCAGTACCCAAGAAAGGAAATAGGAATAATCCGCTGAATTACAGATCCATAACACAACGTCGATTTGCAGTAGGATTTTGGAACATATACTGTGCTCGAATAATACTAATCACCTCGATAAAAATGATTTATTGACATATAGCCAACACGAATTCAGAAAATATCGTTCTTGTGAAACACAAGTAGCTCTTTATTCTCAGGAAGTAATGGGTGCTATCGACAGGGGACCTCAAGTATATTCCATATTTTCAGATTTTCAATAGGGCTTTGACACTGAGCGACTTCTAATGAAATTGCGCGCCTATGACGTATCGTCTCAGTTGTGTGACTATTTTCGTGATTCCCTATCAGAAAGATTACAGTCCGTAATAACTGACGGAAAAACACTGAGTGAAACAGAAGTATTATCTGGCTTTCCCCTAGGAAGTGTAAGAGGCCCCCTGTTTGTCCTGATCAAAATAAACGATTTAGGCTACAATTATGCACTCCTCTTAGATTGTTTGTAGATGATGCTGTCATTTAGCGTCATGTAACGTCATCAGATGATCGAAATGGGTTGCAAAATGATTTAGACAAGATATATATATATTATGCAAAAAGTGGCAATTGACTCCAAATCGTGAAAAGAGTGAAGTCATCCAAATGAGAACTAAAAAAACTCCGCTAAATTTCACTCACAATAAATCACATAAATCTAAAGGCTGTAAACTCAACTAAATACTTAGCGATTACAGTTGCGAATAACTTAAACTGGAACGATGACACAGATAATGTTATGAGGAGAGACAACTAAAGACTGAGATTTATTGGCAGAACACTTATTAAACGTAACAGATTTCCTAAAGAAATTATTTACACTACGCTTGTTCGCCTTCTTCTGGAGTATTTCTGTGCGGTGTGAGATCAGCATCAGATAGGACTGACGGAGGAAATCCATAAAGTTAAAGAACGGGAGAGACTGCCATGTACATGACACATCGATTGGGTGGACCTTCTCATGAAATTTCAATCACGAACTTTCTCATGAGAGTGCGAAAATATTCTATAGGCGCCCACCTTCTTAAGTAGAAATGATCATAATAATAAAATTAGAGAAATCAGAGCTCGCATGGAAAGTCTTCCTTTCTCCCGCGCGCTGTTCGAGAGTGGAACTGTACAGAAGTAGCTTAAAGCTGTTTCATTACCCCCTGCTAGGCACTTAATTATGAACTGTACGTAACATCTATATATAGATGTAGATTATTAACAAACTATTGAAAATAACCAAATGACTTCTTCTATTTATAATATGTAGTTCGGCTTTTAGGACAAACGTTCGGGTATGTGTAACTCCAATTCCCGCTTTTCTGTTTTTGGTCTTGGTAACCACACACATCACCTGGGTATGTGTACATAATTGTCTCTGCAATGCTGTACCGATTCTTACTTCATGTGCTTGTTGCTAGTTTCCATTTTTAGGCGGTGTTATTAAAATAGTGCTGTTCGATTTCCCCAATTTCTACAATAATCCAATATTTCAAAGCAATGAAAATTTTTACGATTAAACCACCCCTTTATGAAAAATGTTTTAATAAAAAATCAAAAAGCAATAGCACTGCTGTTGTGGTAAGTTGATATACCGGACTTTTTACCCAGTTATTACTTAAAAAGTTTAAAGCATGTGATAACCGAGACCAAACAAATACCGAAAAATACCGATTATTCAAAACTAAAATACCAGATAGCTTTTAACTGGTCATTTTTTGGCATCCTTAGTTTATAATCTCGTTGGAATAGTGTGTGGTTTGTAACATGTGGGACAGGATCATTGTACAGCATAACTGATTGCTAGCACAGTGCCTACAGCAACAATGGTTTCATTGATTCATCGTAGACTCAGGCTTAAGTTTGGGTGTAACTGTGCGCGTTGTATTGTTGGAGTGATGCAAGTCGATCCCCTCCGACTCATCGAAAAAACTCGCAGCTTAAACCATGCATTTGCCTTCTACGTGTATGATGAGCCTTGTAACCTAGTTGATGTCAGTTGACAGTATCCGCAACCAGTCTCCTGGAGACTTATTAAAAGTATTGATATATTTGGTTCTCAGGAACTTGTTTTCGGCTCAGTCCGTTTCGTCACAAAGGCGAAAACCAGGTGAAAGATCTACGTGAAAGCAGCTTGAGGCGGAGTTCATGGTACCGATACCAAATATCGTCATTAAAAAAAAAGAAAAAAAGACATTCAACTGAAACCAGCCATGAATACAGTTGCTCTTGAAGAAAGAAAGGATCATCACATCCAGTCTAGACACTCACATGAAACTGATTAATCCCTGCATGTTATTTCGGACATTGCTATAGGTGCTATTGGCGCTGGTGGTATATCAACTCCTTCGGACGGGAAGGCCTGCTAACGCTGAGGGACGATCAAATGACTTTTCACCTTTTTAACTTCGCACACGTGCATGAAAGAAGTTCTCGTATGCGAAGGCTGCAGAAAATGAGCGGCAATTGCTAAAGCGTTTTGTAATACAGGTGGCCGTGTACATCCGGATAGCCTTAAGCCGTACGTCCGTTTCCCACAAGTGGGCGAGTGAAGCATTGTCAGCTGTGGCAGTTCCTGCCACAACAGAGACATTGAGCAAGGCGTTTGACATAGTTCCCCACAGTCGTTTAATGAACAAAGTAAGTGTGATTGGATTGAGGAGTTCCTAGATAACAGAGCGCAGCATGTCATTCTCAATGGAGAGAAGTCTTCCGAAGTAAGAGTGATTTCAGGTGTGCCGCAGGGGAGTGGCATAGGACCGTTGCTATTCACAATATACATAAATGACCTGGTGGATGACATCGGAAGTTCACTGAGGCTTTTTGCAGATGATGCTGTGGTGTATCGAGAGGTTGCAACAATGGAAAATTGTACTGAAATGCAGGAGGATCTGCAGCGAATTGACGCATGGTGCACGGAATGGCAATTGAATCTCAATGTAGACAAGTGTAACGTGATGCGAATACATAGAAAGATAGGTCCCTTATCATTTAGCTACAAAATAGCAGGTCAGCAACTGGAAGCAGTTAATTCCATAAATTATATGGGAGTACGCATTAGGAGTGATTTAAAATGGAATGATCATATAAAGTTGATCGTCGGTAAAGGAGATGCCAGACTGAGATTCATTGGAAGAATCCTAAGGAAATGCAATCCGACAACAAAGGAAGTAGGTTACAGTACGCTTGTTCGCCCACTGCTTGAATACTGCTCAGCAGTGTGGGATCCGCACCAGATAGGGTTGATAGAAGAGATGGAGAAGATCCAAGGGAGAGTAGCGCGCTTCGTTACAGGATCATTTAGTAATCGCGAAAGCGTTACGGAGATGATAGATAAACTCCAGTGGAAGACTCTGCAGGAGAGACGCTCAGTAGCTCGGTACGGGCTTTTGTTAAAGTTCCGAGAACATACTTTTACCGAAGAGTCAAGCAGTATATTGCTTCCTCCTACGTATATCTCGCGAAGAGACCATGAGGATAAAATCAGAGAGATTAGAGCCCACACAGAAGCATACCGACAATCCTTCTTTCCACGCACGAGACTGGAATAGAAGGGAGAACCGATAGAGGTACTCAGGGTACCCTCCGCCACACACCGTCAGGTGGCTTGCGGAGTATGGATGTTGATGTAGATGTAGATTAGGACGAGTATGCCACCGAATCGTTACGTCCGGCAGCAAACATATGTCTCGTTCCCTGTTCCTTCGCCAGCGGTGTACTGAGATGCAGGAAGACGATCCTCTTAAGCCCGAAAGACCACTCCATTCTACCTGCGGCTCCACAATACACTCCCGCATATACTAAAAGTACTTTTTTCAGCTAATATGCGAAAATTCATCTCTACGAAACTCTACTCAAAACAGATTCGGTAAAGAGAAGAATGTTACCTCAGATAATCGTTTTGCGTTGTTTATTGACAGATACAGTGTGATAAGTCATTGGATAGTAATATGCGCACAAACAGATGGAGGTAGTATCTCGTAAAAAAAAATTAAAGGGCACTGCTTTGGCTGAGCTGTCATTTGTACTCTGGTGATTCACGTAAAAAGTTCTCCGACGTTATTATGGCCGCGCGGAAGGAATTAACAGACTTTGAACGAGGAATGGTAGTTGGAACTAGACGCATGGGACATTCCACTTCGGGAATCGTTAAGGAATTCGATATTGTGAGATCCTCATGGTCAAGAGTGTGTCGAGCATACAAAATTAGAGGCATTAGCTCTCACCACGCAGTGGCTAACAGCCTTCGCTTGACGACGGAGAGTTGTGGTGTTTGCGTAGAGTTGTCCGTGCTAACAGACAAGCAACACTGCGGGAAGTAATCACAGAACTGTATGCGGGACGTAAGATGAACATATCTGTTAGGACAGCGCGGCGAACTGTGGCGCTAATGTTCTACAGAAACGGATGACCGACGCGAGTACCTTTGCTAACAGCACGACGTGGTCGGCAGCGCATCTCCTGGGCTCGTGAACGTATCAGTTGAACCCTAGACGACTGGAAAACCGTGGCCTGGTCAGATGAGCTCCGATTTCAGTTGCTAAGAGCTGATGGGAGGGTCCGAGTGTGGTGCGGACCTCACCAAGTCGTGAGCTGTCAACGCGGCACTGTGCAGGCTGCTGGTGGCTCCATAATGGTCTGGGATGTGTTTACATGCACGGATGTTCGCCTACTTAGAGACCATTTACAGCCATTCATGAATCTTATGTTCCCACACAACGATGGAATTTTTATGGATAACAGTGCGCCGTGTTACTAGGCCACAATTGTTAACGTTTGGTTTGAAGAACATTGTAGACAACGCGAGCGGATGATTTCGCCACCCACCTCTCACGACATGAATGCTCTCTTACATTTATGGGACGTAACCAAGAGGTCATTTCGTGCGCAAAATCTTGCACCGGGAACACTTCCTCAATTGTGTACAGATGGTTCAGTATTTATGCAGGTAACTTCCAACTTCTCGTTCAGCCCGTGACATGTAGAGTTGCTACACCATGCCGGGCAAAAGGAGGTTGGTCTGATACGATAGTAGGAGGCATCATATAACTTTTGTCACCTTAGTGTAATGCGATACGATGTTCCCCGATGTATTTCTAACTTGTTGAATTCTCCCGTGTCCGACCGGGTGAACTCATAAGTCCTCCACGATATTTTGGCAAACAGACTTGTTACTATGTTTAGGTGGTTCTTGACGACTGCGGGTGTGATTGCATCGGCCTCCCATATAAGCGGGTATTTACGCTCTGCATAATTCCACTTCTATAGTTGTCCATGCAGCAGTCGCGGATGATGGCGACGGTATTGGGGGTGGCGACGCTCGGCAGCCTAACTGTGGCTCTCAGTCGTCATGTTATCGTCGCTGGGAGTCGAGCACAGACTAAGGGAACACCTTTGCGTGTTTCGGATCAGTTCAGGGATCCCCACCTGACTCAGCTGCAGGCCGCTAATTTCGCTAATTAGAGCATCTCAGACTCGAACTTCAGTGGCTTCTTTAATCAATATGTGGTGGAGGAAGTGTCTTGGTATTGTTGTAATCTCGATAGTATTGTTAAGCTCTTTTACTGACAGCTTTCAACCGTGGTCGGCCACGGTTGATTTGGTGGTTTGGCGTAATTCAGGATGGCATCTTATTTCACGGCACCACTCTTCTACCGTGCGTAGTTCCCCCAATGCATTATTACTCTTCACATTGGTAGTAGATTTTGGACACCCATGATTTGCAAAGACCCGGGTCATTCTTTACTCAGCCTGTAAGGTGTCCGGATTTTATGGATCTTACATGAGCTTGATCCATAACGACAGGCCGATTAGTATGCGCTCCGCACAAGTTAATAACTACATTATATCAACAAAAGGCAATTGCAGTCAATGTCATGCATCGAAAACTGACAAAACAATATCTACCAATATATGGACTGGCATGAACAAACAAATGAAATGCATTTTGGAGACGAACCGAGCAGGTGGTTAATGATATCGTAAAAATCCCATTTAGCAAGATAACGGAGAGCTTCAGCGCAGAAAGGGATAAGGCCAGAACAATACACTATTCCTTTTAACGTAAATATAGCTGGGACTGAGGGTAAGTGGCTGCACGTCATTAACTGGGCTAGGCTGCCACCCAGCAAGAAAAATAAAAATGTATTCACCTCTAGTGAGACAGTGATTGGCTAAAGCCATACTTGGCGATGTAGACGTGACCCACTGGGGAGATCTCCATTATATAAAACCATTTTGAGACCTTAAATTTCTCTCTCTCTCTCTCTTTCTCTCTCTCTCTCTCTCTCGCCTCGAGGTAGACCACTCAAGTGTATGGAAATAAGCAAGGGCGTTGAGAGCTTTGCTTTCTGCGAAATGTGCAATAGCCATTATTTCGACTGGGGAAAGATTAACATTTTACGAAATGCAGGAAAGTTGCGACTGGGTAATTTCAGTCAATGCCAGAGTAGGGAATTACCATTTCGTATCCAGCCACTTGGTAAAGTACTATCATGCAGTAGGCCACAGTTGAGTCTAGATTTTGCTCATTCTAACTTGCGTATGCTTTGACCATTGAATATCAAAAGCTAGGATACTAACCTACCCTCACATTGAGTACATGAGAGTTTTTTCATTGGTTCAAGAAGTAAATTTATTCTCCACCAACTCAGTGAATTGGCCAGCTACGACAACATACATTTAAATGAGCTGATGAGGATTTTTCATAATCATTCTTTTCTGTGATAAAAAATTTTCATGTTTAGAGACAACGATTTTAATAATCGCCATTTCAATATGTCCAAGAATTAAATAATTTGTTATTGAGTGTCAAAAGTAATTGAACATGATTGTTGTGTATCACTTGACCCCTGAAAGCAACATTTGATAAATTATATGTAGAATAAAAAAAGGGAATACCTGTTTTGTGTTTCTATAATAGACCCCAAACTTTCACTTTTATTAATTCATGCATTCTAGGTACTTGACAGCAGCATTTGTAATGATTTTTTAATGATCTGCACCTGATATTAGCTGTCTTACAGAGCCAGGGTCATATTTATCTACACTCCTGGAAATTGAAATAAGAACACCGTGAATTCATTGTCCCAGGAAGGGGAAACTTTATTGACACATTCCTGGGGTCGGATACATCACATGATCACACTGACAGAGCCACAGGCACATAGACACAGGCAACAGAGCATGCACAATGTCGGCACTAGTACAGTGTATATCCACCTTTCGCAGCAATGCAGGCTGCTATTCTCCCATGGAGACGATCGTAGAGATGCTGGATGTAGTCCTGTGGAACGGCTTGCCATGCCATTTCCACCTGGCGCCTCAGTTGGACCAGCGTTCGTGCTGGACGTGCAGATCGCGTGAGAAGACGCTTCATCCAGTCTCAAACATGCTCAATGGGGGACAGATCCGGAGATCTTGCTGGCCAGGGTAGTTGACTTACACCTTCTAGAGTACGATGGGTGGCACAGGATACATGCGGACGTGCATTGTCCTGTTGGAATAGCAAGTTCCCTTGCCGGTCTAGGAATGGTAGAACGATGGGTTCGATGACGGTTTGGATGTACCGTGCACTAATCAGTGACCCCTCGACGATCACCAGAGATGTACGGCCAGTGTAGGACATCGCTCCCCACACCATGATGCCGGGTGTTGGCCCTGTGTGCCTCGGTCGTATGCAGTCCTGATTGTGGCGCCCACCTGCACGGCGCCAAACACGCATACGACCATCATTGGCACCAAGGCACAAGCGACTCTCATCGCTGAAGACGACACGTCTCCATTCGTCCCTCCATTCACGCCTGTCGCGACACCACTGGAGGCGGGCTGCACGATGTTGGGGCGTGAGCGGAAGACGGCCTAACGGTGTGCGGGACCGTAGCCCAGCTTCATGGAGACGGTTGCGAATGGTCCTCGCCGATACCCCAGGAGCAACAGTGTCCCTAATTTGCTGGGAAGTGGCGATGCGGTCCCCTACGGCACTGTGTAGGATCCTACGGTCTTGGCGTGCATCCGTGCGTCGCTGCGGTCCGGTCCCAGGTCGACGGGCACGTGCACCTTCCGCCGACCACTGGCAACAACATCGATGTACTGTGGAGACCTCACGCCCCACGTGTTGAGCAATTCGGCGGTACGTCCACCCGGCCTCCCGCATGCCCACTATACACCCTCGCTCAAAGTCCGTCAACTGCACATACGGTTCACGTCCACGCTGTCGCGGCATGCTACCAGTGTTAAAGACTGCGATGGAGATCCGTATGCCACGGCAAACTGGCTGACACTGACGGCGGCGGTGCACAAATGCTGCGCAGCTAGCGCCATTCGACGGCCAACACCGCGGTTCCTGGTGTGTCCGCTGTGCCGTGCGTGTGATCATTGGTTGTACAGCCCTCTCGCAGTGTCCGGAGCAAGTATGGTGGGTCTGACACACAGGTGTCAATGTGTTCTTTTTTCCATTTCCAGGAGTGTAGAATGTCTGTTTGACACCCTGGGTTTGAGAAGACAGTTCAGATGTTTTGTCCATTTGCGCGCTATGTGGTAAGCTAAGCTTGCACATATTAGTACACTCACTGTGCAGATACAAAAGTCGGACGTACATCAAGAACAGTAGCGCAAGGTCTTAGGCGTGGGCAAAATACTCATTTGACAGTTTCTGCAGATTTTTCTGAAAGTATTGCCGACAAACGAGATACACACAAGTGATTTGTGCTCCCCGTTTTCTTCCTGCTCTTGCCTAGGTACAACCTCTCTGGACACACTCCTTATCTGCTGAACTTATTCCTTAGGAATGTTTTCACCAGGTGCTTTAGTTCAGTTGGAAGGCTGTCTTGATCATAGGTGGATCAAGCCGTGTGAACAAGAGTGCTTAAAAGTGTTCACGGTGAGAGTTCTGATGACTACTGGATGCTTGCAGATATTGAACAGCGTATGTAGGCTTTCTGTACACACAGTCTCCCAGCTTGCCATCTGATTTCAAGAAGCGGGAAAGCGCCATTCTGTTCCATCTCCATGGTAAACTGTATGTTGGGGTTAAGCGAGTTGAGGTGGTACTAAAATTAACCTAAGGTGTCTCACAAACTTGAATTATCGTCATGTTGGTCTCGGATTTCCCCCTTATCAGTTCCGTGGATTCCTTTAGTGGTATCCTGGTGAAGAAGGACACTATGTCTAAACTTACCATCATGTCACTAACATTGAGATCAGTTTCTTGTAGATGTACTAAACGAATCGAAACATCTGCGATATTGGCATTTCTTTAGAGATCTCTTCGTGATCACCTCAACTTATTTCCTGTTCGATGAAAATTGTGATGAAAAGACGGACAGCGTTGCCGACTGCGGTGAATTTGGTGTCAGATACTGTAAGCAACAGGCCCCTAGTTCCTGTGTTTAGTTACGAGTGTGTAGAACGAGAGGAGTCACTTAACTCCCCTTATTTCCACTCGAATAATGCACCAGAATATAAGGTATTTGATACAAGAAAATCTTTCATCATATCAAATGTGAAGATTCAAGGCATTCTGCTAATTAAAAAGCTTGTCAATCTGAGACAGATCCCCTCGCTGTGGAGTCTCCAAGCTATCAGCTCGCCCTGAACATAGGGAGGAATGCTCCAAGTAGGCGCACACAACACAGTTACAAGAGTTCTCGAATCGAACACATACGGAACAGGTTGACTTGTCCAATCCCAAAATATAGCACTAGATACTACTATGCGTGGCAAAGGCGAGTGACAGAGCTCAACAGATACCATGGCGGAAATTTTTGAAATCTGTAATCACGAAAGAACCATGAACAGATTCCTTAGAAACCCACACAAAACACTGTCTCACAATTTTCGCACTTTCTTTTGAAGCTGACGCTTTCTGTAGTTTAGAAATGTATTGCGGGTTTCACTCCATAGGTGCGCCATCCACAATAGTATTTCTTATGCAGGCTTCTCAGAATCATGCGCATGCGAACGCGCCTTATTGTCGGCCATTTGCACATGAAAATGTCACGGTACAGCGTGCCTGAGCATATAGCGCATGTGAAACCCTACTATGCGAGCAATAACACCCCAATTGCGGCCCAGAGGAAGTTTTCGACCCAGTTCAAGCTGAAGACAACCGGTCCAAGTGTGCTAACAATCAAGAATTTGATTCACAACTTTGAGAGAGCGGATAGCGTTCGTGATAACAGTGTTGGCAATGTCGGTCAACGAAAAAGAGTGAAAACCAGCCCCAGGAAATCGATCAGACGAGCTGCACAACAGATGGGAATCAACCAGGAGACGCTGCGGCAAATCGTTATCGAAGACCTGCATCTCTTCCTATACAAAATTCAAACCCATCAGCCGTTAAGCCCCAGGGCCATGGAACAGCGATTGTGTTTCGCTAACACTAATGTCCAAAGAGTTGGTTCAGCGACAAAGCCGCCTTTCATTTGGATGGGTTCATCAGTAAGCAAAATTGCCGCATTTGGAGGACTGAATCTCTGCATTTCGCGATCGAGAAATCTCTTCACCCTCAACGGGCGACGGTGTGGTGTGCAGTGTCCAGTCACGGAATAAACGATGCGATATTCCTTGATGGCACAGTGACTGCCGAGCAGTACGCCTACGTTTTGGAAGATGATTTCATCCCCATTATCAAAAGTGACCCTTATTTCGACGGGAAGTGGTTCATGCAAGACGGATCTCGACCCCATCGAAGCAGGAGAGTGTTTGATATCCTGGAGGAGCACTTTCAGGACCACATTCTGGCTCTGGGATATTCAGAGGCCGAGCACGGGTATCGATTGGTCGCCCTTATTATCCGGATCTGAAATCCTGTGACTTCTTTTTATGGGGCTATATTAAACAAAAGATGTACAGCAATAACCCCAAAACCACTGCAGAGCTGAAAACAGCCATTCAGGAGGTCATCAACAGCATCGGTGTTCTGACACTTCAGCGGGTCATGCAGAATTTCGCTCTTCGTCCGCGCCACATCATCGCCAATGTTGGCAGGCATATCGAAAATATCATAACGTAATTCCAAATATCTGTAGCGACGTTTACATGTTGAATAAAGTGTGTGCTCGCCGTAGTTTGTAAGTAATTTTTGTTTTTTCATATATTTCAATAGTAGTCACCTTGTACCTTTCCGATTGGACGTGGTGTCTTGATGACCGTGAAGAATGGCTTTAAGGCGGTAAAGACTCTATGAGTTTGAACGCGAACGTGTGGTAGGGCGACGCGAAGCTGCATGTTTGTTCCGCGATATTTCAGGAAGACCTAGCAGGAATGTAGCCACTGAACGTGATTGATGGTAGCGGTGGTCACTAAAGTGCACGGTCGCTAAAAGACAGGGCTCAGGACGAGCATGTAGCACTACCTAGAGGGAAGACCATCACGTTCAGTGCATGGCTCTGGCGTAGCATAAATGCACCTGCAGCAGCAATTTGAGCAGCAGCTGGCACCGCCAGCCGCGGTGGTCTCGCGGTTCTAGGCGCGCAGTCCGGAACCGTGCGACTGCTATGGTCGCAGGTTCGAATCCTGCCTCGGGCATGGATGTCTGTGATGTCCTTAGGTTAGTTAGGTTTAAGTAGTTCTAAGTTCTAGGGGACTAATGACCACAGCAGTTGAGTCCCATAGTGCTCAGAGTCAGCCAGCCAGCCAGCTGGCACCACAGTGACACAACAAACTGTTGCAAAACGTTACTTCAAAGACAGCTCCGAGCCCTGTGGTGTGCCTTCCACTGATCAGAAACCATCGTCATTTGCGACTTCAGTGGTGTCAACCGAGAGCTCATTGGAGTTCAGGGTGGAGGTCTATTGCGTTTTCTGATGAAAGCTGGTCCTGCCTGGGTGCCAGTGACACCTGTGTGGTAGTTAGAAGAGATCAGTTGAGGGTCTTCAACCAACCTGTCTGTGTGCTAGACATCCTGGACCAACACCTGGAGTTATGGCTGGGTACGATTTCGTATGGCAGTAGGAACATTCTCGTGGTTATCCCAAACTCTCTGTCTGTAAATTTATTCGTCAATATGATGATTCGACCTCTTTGGCTGCCATTAATAAACAACAGTCAGGATGTGTTTTCCATTAGGATAAAGCTCCCCCCACATACCGCTGTTGCCTTGGCCTGCTCGATCAGCAGATCTGTCTCTAACCGATCACATATCGTACATCACTGGACGACAACTCCAGCATCATCTACAGCAAGCATTAACTGTCCTGTATTGGACACCCGAGTGCAAGAGGCATGGGACTCCATTTCACAAACTGACATCTGGCACCTGTACAACACAATACATACAAGTTCTCATACTTACATTCAATATTGTGGCCGTCACCGGTTATTAATGTACCAGCTTTTGACATTTGCAACGAACTATCTCCAGTTACATTAAACTATGGTCTTCCAATGTTAATCACTTAAATATGTTACTACCCAGACAAAAGTATTCCCGTAACTAAATCACTTAACTATTTTTTGTGTTGCGGTTTTTTTCCGTCAGTTTACATTTTTTGGTAACGAATTATTGAATTTAAATTATCAGGACATATTTCGAATATTCCCTACAGAATTTTAAATCAACGATTTTGGAACTGTTGATATCGAGGGACGTTTTACGGAAAGGTCTAGTCTTAAGGCCGTAGGTTGAAGTGCCACTTATCTCCAAGTATCAAACGTTTGTAAGTGTGCCTTCTGCAGAGTATAGCTCTTATGGGCCTCCAGAAGGCTCAGTTCATTCAGCCTAAGCGTGCCCTACTAATCTCCACACGGTTTTCACTTTCTGCCGCTTACAGCTAAGAGAGTCAACAGAGTGACTGAATCTTCGCCACAGAATCTCTGTATATCTCTATTACGCCATAGCCGCGACACTGGTGCGGAAGCTGTTACCGTTTGACAGCTAGAGCGACACTAGCGCTCCAAGTGGCGAGAAAGCAGACAGTTACGTGCGTCGAAAGGATGTTTGTTTTTAATTATTTTTTACTTAATTAACCTATTAGCTTTTGTTTTGCGGTCCATGCATTAGTAAAATTACTAGTAGACATAAATTATAGTGAAAGAAATGTAAAAACAGCCAAATTTCACTTACTCGACGACATAAACTACAACTTAGTCATGAAGAAATACGTTCGAATATCTGTATAATTCCAGCTTACTGCACTGAAAGCAAGAGAATATAAATATATATTTCATACTTAAGATGCAAATATTGCTGTTTTTGTCTGTTCTTATTATGATCGGGAATTCCCTCGACAAATAAAAAACTTTGCTATGGATTCTAATGATTCGCCCATTCTTACACCTCACTCGACTTTCTAAAGCATGAATAATTTTCTAAATATAATTACTTTTGCTTTAAAAGAGAATATATAGAAAATTCTTGCCGTTTGTGGTTCAGATATAGCAATGATCATGGAACTTTTTTGTTCTGAGGTGGGAAACAGTTTTTTTTTTCCTTTGACGTGTTTATTATCACCTCTGTGTGACTTTCCCTTCAGCTACAGATATGGTGGCTTATTTTTTACGTTAAATGACGTAGGTATTACATTCCTTATAGGTTTTCTCCGTTTCATATTCATTGCTCAGAACAAAACTTGGCATTGTCGAATAAACATACAACATCTTTCTGCAAAAGATTAGGTCTTCTGGTGTTTACTAGCAACTTTTGTTATTGAAGCAGAACGATGTTCTTCCGTAAAAATCTGCACGTTACAAGAGGATCGGGAATAACTGCCCTATAAGGTGCCGTTTCATACTACCTCCAACGAACCTCAGGAAACTGAGGAATGACAAATGTGCTGTCATTTTTAGTTATTCACTCTACATGAACTATTTTTGGGTGCTGTTGTTATTGTCGATTTTTCGATTTTTATTGCACTATATAATCTCGCTGTTGTATAAACTATGTTACAAATAAAGTAAAGGACGGTATTCGCACCTGTGCGATATTGCATTCAGAAGTGTCGCTTGCTGGCCATGTGGCGCGCTGCTATAGCAGTGGGTAACAGAAAACAGAGTGCCGCGATTGACGTGTTAGACTGCGATGCTGCCTTGATGTGTCATTAATTGACGTTTAATATTAATGTTTTTATAGGTTTTTTTTGTTTCTGGGATTGGCATTCTATCCGCTACAGAAAAGGTATGTTTGTAAGTATCTTTCTAATGTACTCTGTAAGGGGCATCACCTAATGAGATTTTCACGATTGATTAGAGGAAATAAATGAGAGAAACATGTCCTGTTACTTTTAGTTGCTAAATATTTCCTTGCTCGATGACGGCATTTGCGGCATAAAAGTACATTACTAGCAAGGTTCCTTTTGTGAGTGCATGGTGCCTGAATTATAATTACATGTATACAGGGTGTTACAAAAAGGTACGGCCAAACTTTCAGGAAACATTCCTCACACACAAATAAAGAAAAGATGTTATGTGGACATGTGTCCGGAAACGCTTATTTTCCATGTTTGAGTTCATTGTAGTTTCTTCCACCTAAGCTCAATGGAGCACGTTATCATGATTTTATACGGGATACTCTACCTGTGCAGCTAGAACATGTGGCTTTACAAGTACGACACAACATGTGGTTCATGCACGATGGAGCTCCTGCACATTTCAGTCGAAGTGTTCGTACGCTTCTCAACAACAAATTCGGCGACCGATGGATTGGTAGAGGCGGACCAATTCCACGGTCTCCACGCTCTCCTGACCTCAACCCTCTTGACTTTCATTTATGGGGGCATTTGAAAGCTCTTGTCTACGCAACCCCGGTACCAAATGTAGAGACTCTTCGTGCTCGTATTGTGGACGGCTGTGATACAATACGCCATTCTCCAGGGCTGCATCAGCGCATCAGGGATTCCATGCGACGGAGGGTAGATGCACATATCCTCGCTAACGAAGAACATTTTGAACATTTCCTGTAACAAAGTGTTTGAAGTCACGCTGGTACGTTCTATTGCTGTGGGTTTCCATTCCATGATTAATGTGATTTAAAGAGAAGTAATAAAATGAGCTCTAACATGGAAAGTAAGCATTTCCGGACACATGTCCACATAACATATTTTCTTTCTTTGTGTGTGAGGAATGTTCCCAGAAAGTTTGGCCGTACCTTTTTGTAACACCCTGTATATATAGCACACTGCGAATCTGAAAACAGTACAATATGAATTCGGTATGGAATTTATTAGGCAAAAATTTGGAACACGAGCATGCCGTAAAAGTGAAAGAACTTGGTGCGCTCAGATCCGATCTAAACATAAATTAAATACGAAAACAGCGCAGCGCAAACCTAGGGAAAGAAAAATATGTAATTTCGTAGGAGCAACATACCTGTACTATAACATGTTTAGCCACCGACATCACATTCCCCGACACTTTCACACAACAGACAGTACTGAAGATGAAGCATCTAGGAGACATCTTTTGGAGACATCTAATCTAACTGCTGGGTCATACCCTGTAATGTGTATAAAAACAGAAATACTCGAGCATTTGGGAAGAAAGCACATTTTGAGATACTAAGATATTTATGAATGAGACTGCTGCATACTTCCACCTACCTTTTCACAGAGGCTCTCGAATATTGTACATTTGTCGGAACTCACCAATAATTTGAGTAGTCGTCGCAGCGTGTAAACAGCTTTTGACAATAGGTGTCGATGGCAGCATACTAGAGGTCTTCATCGCCCACAAAACGTCTACAAACATCTTCCTTCATGTAGAAAAGGAGAAGGTACCACATCTTGAATATATTAACGAAGATCAAATACCTACCAGGAGCATTACTCATAGAAGCCGATTTGGGTCTGCCTCGTGGTATGGCTCACGTTGTAGCAGACCAGTACAATGCCATAGTCCGCAACATGACTACAATGAAACTCGAGTGTAACGTTTTCCATTTGTAAAGCTATACGCATCGCCTTGCACTTCACAAATGGCGTTCACAGTCGCAGTTTGTTAACTCTCCAGATGGGTAATCGCTTGCACAAATAAAAATACATAAGCCCCTTCACGTTTTAGGACACACTGTAACGACAGTCGGCTAAAGCACTCCTTTCTCTCCTGTCGACTGTAGCATTTTGCAGGTCAGACTGTGTTCACTGTCCTGATAGGTCACGCAAGGTCGCACACAAACTTTGTCCGATCACGCGCGGCGATATAATGTTACCGGAAGTATTCTGCGCCTCTCGTTGTCTTAGTTGAGGCAGCGTTCTACCACGAATGTACTACATTTACAATTGCATTCCTCAAGTTATCGTATGCTTCGCGGTCTAAGATACGTAGTATGAAGGTAATATTGATCTCTTTCACGTTACATTTGTGACTGGTGTGTCGAAAAAGAAGACTACTATTTCGTCGCTGCTTTACTGGGATTCTCATATTTTATCATCGTTGCATTATTTTCTTGCAGTTGTCATTTTCCGATTTGACAATATCTCTAAAAAAAATGCGAAGCTTAGTTTTCGAACTATATCTTCCCCACAACTGGTTAGTTGCAGCAGATCACAAATCGGGAGGAGATGAGGACATATTGCGTCCCAAACAAAACCAGCTACACTGATCAAGCTTAAACCAAATTACAATTATCCGCTTCGGTTCAATTCTAGTGTCCGATACCACCCGTCGGCTTTGGCCAAGGACGTAATGTGTTATGTTATTTCGTTTGTGCCGCAGATTGCTGTCGATGAACGTTAAATAATTTCTGTGGATTTCCTCGTTACGCGCGTATATTAAAAATTCGATGTACGTTGTTTTGTTTTCATCACGTAATTTGTTGTCGGCATCTTTTGTTAATGAAGGTAGTCACGATATATAAGCAGTCGTGACTTATGAGGTCTTGATTTCTCACGCTGTTGGTTATGGGTGAGTCAGTTGTTTTTACTGCGAAAATTCTGCTTCAGAAAATGAGTAACCGTAAATCAACTATAAAATATTTACAATCATTGGGCATCATTGCTGAATTTTACAGCAGCAGTGTCTGTGGAAATTATATGGTTTGGACGAAGGTTGCGTTATCACGAACATCCGACGAATACATGTAGAAGTGCAGAAAAAATAACATATGGAGATCCATACGCAGGGGGACGTGGTTCGAAAGATCGAGGCTGAATTTAGAAGTAATTGTCATGCTAAACTATTATTTTTGCTATGAATATTCCTGCAAATCTGTCATGCACGAAGCAGGGGTTTCGTGTGGCACTGTCGTCGACAAGTTCTCGTTTTGTAGGGAAGTCTGCGAGAAATTTACGAAGTATAGGGTGTCATTTGGGGGGGGGGGGAGGGAGGGGCTATAGTTGAAGTAGATGAGTCACATTATGGAAAGAGAAAGTACGAAGGGGGGCACGAGGTTGTTGGGCTTTGGGCTTTTGGAGTAGTAGTTTCTGGAGGGGATTGTGCTCATGTTGTATTTAGGGTTGTACCAAATCGGACAAAGGAAGTCTTGACATATTTAATAGAAGAATATGTGGAAAAAGGTTCTGTAGTCATGTCGGATGGGTTTGCTTCGTACAAGGGGTTGAAGTCTTGACATATTTAATAGAAGAATATGTGGAAAAAGGTTCTGTAGTCATGTCGGATGGGTTTGCTTCGTACAAGGGGTTGAAGTCTTGACATATTTAATAGAAGAATATGTGGAAAAAGGTTCTGTAGTCATGTCGGATGGGTTTGCTCCGTACAAGGGGTTAGGTGAGAGGGGTTATGGTAATTTCCAAGAATGATTGCGTATCGAATTCGCTGGGTCCAAACGTAACATATCGAACGTGCGATCGTGAATCGAACATGCGACCCCGGTGGCGGGCGTTGTGATCAGTTATTTGTGATCGACATTTTTGTCTGTTTTCCGTCGTTCCCGTACTTGCTCTAAATTACATACATCCGCGAATTATTTGTGAGTTCTAGGGTAACCCAGACGGTTTATGTCGTTACTGAGTGGGATGACTGGTGTTCTTGACGTTCCTTCGGCGGATTCTCTCACATGGAAGAATCTAATTCCATGTTTATGCAGCGTAGAAAATTGTTCGACTTTTTGCAGCAGATATGGAGTACTACCAGACAAGGATAAAAGGGACTGTGTAGACTGTGGTGGTACGAAGTATGTAAAACTCCGTAAGAACAGTTTCGATACTGAAATACCGTAACAATTTCATTGCGGACAGTGCGGAAAACGAACGAGTATCAGGAAGAATACATGGTTCGACTCTTCCAAATTATCCATCCAGATCACCGTAATGGACTTTCACATGACGACAACACTGACGTCGAGTAAGGTAAGTCGTCTCCTCTGCAATTAAAGGTATTTTTGTAACGCTCTTCTTTTGTCGATGCTGTATTGACCAACGTAAACATATTCACAACGCCCGCCACTCGCATAATCGATTTACCATCCCACGTTCGATATGTTTCGTTTGGACCCAGCGACTTCGATAGACAATCATTCTTGGAAATTACCGGGGTTATCATCATTTGATCGTGTATCACAATATTCAGTTTAAAGATTATAAGACGGGGGCGTGTACTAACACTATCGATGGGTATCGGGGGGCTATAAAATAATTCGTGCCTGGCAGTTTGTGTTTCTTATTATTTTTTTCATTAGTTATTCTGGGTTTTCCTTCTTTCCTTACAGTTGGACCTTCTAACATTATTATTTCTTGTTATGTCCTTATTTCGTTCTTGTCAGCCTCTGTCTTTGACTCCTTTGGAAGTTCATATGCGGTAAGTTTCTTTTTATGTAGCCACTTTTATGTTTTCCTTTTCGATGTTTCTGCTACACTTCTCTTATTTTTACTGTCACTCCTGGTGTATCGATTTTACTAAGTGTTAATTGGGACTACGGTAGTTGGTGTGACTTTCGTGTAGTATAGTTATCGGTTGCAAGGTTTGGTAATTTTTCCGTTTTATTTCTTTGCGTGTGCAGTAATGTGTGTAAAGACTTTCATTTTTTGAAAGTCTAGTCGTATTCTGTAGTTCCCTAAAAAGATCATTTATTAAGTACGTTTCTGACATGTTATAAGATTTTAGCCCAACAAACAGTATAGAAATGACCTCCTACATAGGTTGCTTCTCGTTACCGATTCCAACTATTCAACGGGTCATTATTTAGGTCGTTTTTGCAGTACGTGTGGAAAATATAATATATGCACTCGTCATTGCTCTCGTATTCTTATTTATTTCAGTCGTCTTCAACTCGTTCAAATTAAATTCGCGCGTAAATAATAACCGCGTTAATTGTATTATATTATGGCATGCTACATTCGTTTGTTTATGGGTATGATCAGTTCCATACATAGATTGTCCATTGCAGAATCTTTGCCTTAAGTATGACGTAATTGGTCAAAGCCGACGGGTGGTATCGGACACTAGAATTTATCCGGCTTAACATTGACAAAGAACAAACAAATTCATACGGAGGCGATAAGTTCTAGTAGCAGCCCTATATTTTGTTGCGCAAGGTCATATATATGTGCATCTCATATGTCTCATTTCTATGTCAATTCACTACGGAGTGTATTTAATACTCAGGCTGTTAGTTTTCGCTTGAGACAACTAAATATCTCGAAAACTAAGCATCGTATGAAAAAAATGTCCTAGGTTAGTAAAGGAGGCATCTGTCTGTGGTACGACGGCCACCTCCTAACTACCCCTCCTGCTTGGATTGGGTCGACTTCGTGTTTACACATGGGAACCCCCTCTTCTTGCATGTTTGCAATCAACGCCAAAAAATATGTACGGTTTACTCAGATCATTGTTTTAGATTCGTGGTAGATGGCTGTGTAACCGGCAAACATCAAGTGTGCCCGTCTTTGCAATCAAGACCCGACTCATCTGATTCTGCGTTAGTAGATTTAAGTTGTTTTGAGAAACAGCAAGTCGAAGTTTTGAATTTGAATACTTAAAATAGAAATACAAGGTTATGTGATACAAAAACGCAATTTTTAACAATCAGATGACACATTCCAAAGTTTTTACACAGCTGTCTTCAATCGATACAAGGATAAAATTAGTTAAAGTTTGTTAGAATACGCTGTTATTGCATAGAACGCCCAAAAGCTATATAATTGTAGGTTCTGAGTAACTACTCGTATCGGCTAAGTATGGATCAGCTATGATTGGAAAATAGGTTTGGATGATACATTGAATTACCCCCCAGTTTAATTATTTAATTCATTCATGCATTGTTACATCAGGTTCGCTTTTTGAGCTACCATTGAGCTGAACTCTTGGTTTCACTCAGTATTGTTACTATCGGAATCACTTTCTGAACTTACTGATTCGCAGCTCACACGCAGGACCTCTTCATACTACTCTGTATTTTCAAGTTTTAAGTACTTTTTTAAAGATAGTACTTCAGACTTCTCTTGTGCTTTCACGTTTAGTGGTGGATCCATATGAGGGGTGCGCTGGAAAGGAACGGGGTGCGCTAGAAAGGAACGGGGTGCACTAGAAAGGAACGGATTCAACTATGAAAGTCCCACACACATAAATTGCCGGATGACGTCGTCATTGGAAACTCGCCCTTCTATTTATACGTCGTAAGGAACACATTGATTTGTCGCTTTCACAGTAGGTATTTGTTCACACTCCATAAAAGTCTGCAAGCGAACATACCGGCAGAGAATGTTCTCGAAACAATCGAGCCACATATATAAGGCAAGCAGAGTCGCTGCCAGGTAGTCAGTTTGAAAGCTACAATCGTCACGATAACTTAGAAGCGATAAAAAGTGAATTTCGGTTATTGTCTATTACCATGGAATAAGTCAGTGCTGTGCTTAGTGATATTAGAAATATGCAGTCTGGCGTTATGTGTTTTAGTGCTAAGTGTACTAGTGTTGCATTTTTCAGTGTGAATAAACTGTTTATTCGAGAATTAAACTGTGCATGCGATTTGATTAATTTTTATTACGGTAAAAGTAAAAGTTGTTCGAGATATCTTTAGTGCCCCATCCTTGAGGTTTCCGTGCATCCGCCACTGTTTCACGTCCGGCTGTTTTACATTACCCAATTTTAAGTCATTGTAAGACAAGAAGTTAACCTTTTTATTTAGAAATACAAATGGCTGAAAGTTGGGAAAGTATGCCTGCGACCCAAATAGAATGCCAGTCTTGTAACGAAGCCTCACATATTTCAGAATTGACTGATATATATATGGCTCGGTTATTTCGAGAACATTCGCTGCCGGTCTGTTCGCTTGCAGACTTTTATGGAGTGTGAACAAATACCTACTGTCAAAGCGACAAATCAATATGTATCTTACGACGTATAACATAAAGCGTGTTACCAATGCTTTTGCAGCAGGTTCACTTAGAAAGAGTGGATTAAGAGATGAAGCCCAGTGTTTATTAAACTGGCCTACATACCTGAAACATAGGGCTCTGGACTTTTCTGCTTATTTTCATTATGTTGATGACTCCTCAGCAGATTGTATGTTCCAACCTGTTTGCCAAAATTTCGGTCACATTAATTGAAAGAATGTCCCGTTACAGGAAAAAAATATTCAATAACTACTTTTAAGGTTTTTGACAGCCATGTGCAAAACATTGTCATGACATTATTCTTGTTCTGACTATGGTATGAATCAGATAACAATATTATCTTTTTCTTGTTGAGTATTCGAGTTTATGAACAATAAAATCATACTGGAAAGTACATACAGAATCAGGATATTTTTCCGACTCCGATTCTAGGAAGCAATAGAAAGTATTACTCCCATCATTGTGACAATGCACATTGAATGTTTACAGCCAAAATAGCCGTTTCTGAACTGGGCAGTTACATTTAGACGAGGCAATGGAAGGTTCGCATTCTGTTCTTTGCTATCGAAAAGAGTATTCAGTATTTTCTCTGAAATATTTGTGTTAGGTAATAAATCCAGTTTCAATGGCTTACCGGTTGTGTCATAAAAAGACAGCTTGAATGCATTATACAACTTCACAACATTCAGTTCAATATTTTCAAAATATTTACCGGCTACGTTTGCTCTGATGTAATGGGCTTCTTTATGAGGAACCTGTTTACAGTGTTCTTCACAAGTTGCCACCCTCTTTCGGTTATTTTATTTGGGTGACTGGTATGTTCTCCCCTACGCTCCTCTAGAACATCATGTGTAAAAAAATAACTGAATGAAAATAATACAAGTGTCCTCACGTAACAGTAGGCATAACCACATTTGTAAGTAATACGTAATGTTGTCTTTTCGGAAGTAATTACTCGTTTTCAAAGAATGTTGTACAGTCGTTAATCTCATTTCATATATTTGCACTACAGAGAGTCGAAATTGCCTACAAATGGCTTTTTCATCATTCTTCCCTTTGATGGAGTAACATAATAACTTATTTCTCTTTTTTGCTCTTGCTTGTTTCTGAACAATCTTCTCTTTTCTTTTCAACTAATCCAGTAACATTGTACCTTGCATTATCTTATCTCCATTATCCCAAAACCATTTAAAGCAGTCTTTTTGTTCCTCATTGTCCAGAGCTTCAAAATATCTTAAACAAAACTACACAAAAGTACTATACTAAAATTTTTGCAATTATTTGTGCTCTAGCTTTAATTAATAGTATGTCAAACCGAACATACGGTAGGTACCTCTGCCTGAAGCATTTATTTAAATGTCGAAATATCTTCTTCTTCATCTCCTTGCCGCTCGTGAGGGAAACCCAACCTTTGCCTCGGCTTCGCTCATGATTTTCAACGTTTCTCTATCAATTACCAGAGTTTCTCTTCCTTTTCCGGCCGCGGTGGCCTCGCGGTTCTAGGCGCGCAGTCCGGCACCGTGCGACTGCTACGGTCGCAGGTTCGAATCCTGCCTCGGGCATGGATGTGTGTGATGTCCTTAGGTTAGTTAGGTTTAAGTAGTTCTAAGTTCTAGGGGACTAATGACCACAGCAGTTGAGTCCCATAGTGCTCAGAGCCATTTGAACCATCTCTTCCTTTTCTTCCCTCTCGACTTAGGTGAAGACTTTTATCCACCTCATATTCATTATTAGACGCATCTGAGTCATAATAATGTGAAAACTAGATTGAATGTGCCGTTTTCTCGTGCATCGTCACACTAGCACGCGCCTTCTGACTGGTTTGATGCGGCCCGCCATACCTTTATCTCCTGTGCCAATCTCTTCATCTCAGAGCAGCACTTGCAATTACGTCCTCAATTATTTGCTGGATGTATTCCAATCACTGTATTCCTCTACAGTATTTGCCCTCCGCTGCCCCCTCTAGTACCATGGAGGCCATTCCCTGATGTCTTGATATACGTCCCATCATCCTGTCCCTTCTCCTTGCCAGTGTTTTCCACATATTCCTTTCTTCTCCGAATCTGCGCAGAACCTCCTCATTCCTCACCTTATCAGTCCACCTAATTTTTGACATTCGTCTGAGCACCACATCTCAGATGTTTCGATTCTCTTCTGTTTTGGTTTCCCCACAGTCCATGTTTCACTACCATACAATGCTGTGCTCCAAAAGTACATTCTCAGAAATTTCTCCCGCAATTTAAGGCCTATATTTGATACTAGTAGACTTCTCTTGGCCAGGAATGCCCTTTTTGCAAATGCTAGTCTACTTTTGCTGTCCTCTTTGCTCCGTCCGTCATTGTTTATTCTGCTGTCTATGTAGCAGAATTCCTTAACTTTATCTACTTCGTGACCATCAATCCAGATGTTAAGTTTTTCACTCTTCTCATTTCTGCTACTTTTCATTATTTTCGTCTTTCTTCGATTCACTCTCAGTCCATATACTATACTCATTTAATTGTTCATTCCATATACCGCAGATCATGTGATTCTTCTTCGCTTTCACTCAGGGTAGCAGTGTCACCAGCGAATCGTATCATTGGTATGATCTCACACTGAATTACAATTCCACTCCTGGACCTTTCTTTTATTTCCATCACTGCTTCTTCGATGTGCAGATAGGGGCGAAAGACTACATCCCCGTTTAACACTCTTTTGAATCTCAGCATTTCGTTCTTGGTCGTCCACTCTTATTATTTTCCCTCGGCTCTTGTGTATATTGTATGTTACACATCTCACCCTGTAATTTATCCCTGTTTTTCTCAGAATTTCGAACATCTTGCACCGTTTTACATTGTCGAACTCTTTTCCCAGGTCGATAAATCCTACGAACGTGTTTTGGTTTTTCTTTAGTATTAGGTCCATTATCAACCGTACAGTCAGAATTGCCTCTCTGGTGACTTTATATTTCCTAAAGCCAAACTGATCGTCATCTAACACATCCTCAATTTTCGTTCCCATTCCTCAGTATATTATTCTTGTCAGAAACTTGAATGCATGAGCTGTTAAGCCGATTGTGCGATAATTCTCGCACTTTTCAGCTTTTGCAACTCTGAACTGTGTGGATGATATTTTTCTGAAAGTCAGATGGTACTGTCGATAGATTCATACATTCTACATACCAACGTGAATAATCGTTTTGTTGCCACATCCCCCTGTAACTTCAGAAATTCTGATGGAATGTTATCTATACCCTCTGCCATATTTGATCTTAAGGCCTCAAAAGCTCTCTTAAATTCTGATTCTAATAGTGGATCCCCTATCTTTGATAAAATCGGCTCCTGTTTCTTCTTCTATCACGTCAGACAAATCTCCCTTATAGAGACCTTCAGTGTACTCTTTCCACCTATCCGCTCTCTCCTCTGAATACAACAGTAGAATTCCCGTTGCACTCTTGATTAAATTTCACGGAATGTTCTTTTGACTTTCCTATAGGCTGAGCCAGTCCTAGCGACAGCCATTTCTTTTTAGGTTTCTTTGCAGCCATTTCGTCTTAGCTTCCCTGCACTTCCTATTTATTTCATTCCTCAGCGACTTACATTTCTGTATTCCTGAATATTCCAAAACCTTTTCTTCTACTCCTTTCCCTACAACTGCATTCCAGTCGCCCATGACTATTAGATTTTCGTCCCCCTTTACATATTGCATTACCCTTTCAATATCCTCATACACTTTCTCTATCTGTTCATCTTCAGCTTGCGATGTCGAAATGTATACCCGACCTATCGTTGTCGGTGTCGGTTTGCTTTAGATTCTGATAGTAACAGCTCTGTCACTGAACTGTTCACAATAACACACCCTCTGCCCTACTTTCCTATTCGCCGGTGGCCACGCGGTTCTAGGCGCTGCAGCCCAGAACCGCGCGACTGCTACGGTCGCAGGTTCGAATCCTGCCTCTGGCATGGATGTGTGTGATGTCGTTAGGTTAGTTAGGTTTAAGTAGTTCTAAGTTCTAGGGGACTGATGACCTCAGATGTTAAGTCCCATAGTGATCAGAGCCATTTGCACCTTCCTATTCGTAACGAATCCTACTCCCTTTATACCATTTTCTGCTGCTGCTGACATTACCCTATACTCATCTGACCAGAAATACATGTCTTCTTTCCATTTCACTTCACTGATCCCTACTATATCTAGATAAAGCCTTTGCATTTCCCGTTTCAGATTTTTTAGCTTCCCTACCACATTCAAGCTTCTGCCATTGCACACCTCCACTCGTTGGTTATTAAACCGTTTTCTCGAGTCACCTCTCCCTTGACAGTCCCCTCCCGCAGATCCGAATGGGGGACTATTCGGGAATCTCTTGTCAATGGAGAGATCGTCCTGACACTTTTTCACTTACAGACTAGATGTCCTGTGGATACACGTTATGTGCCTTTAATGCAGTGGCATCCATTGCCTTCAGCATCCTCATACCGTTAGTCATGGCAGATTCTTCCGCCCATCCAAAGGACAAGAGAATGCCCTCCGCAATCTTTGATAAGGCCACTGGCAGAATGAGGATGACTTCTTATGCCGGAAATCTTCCGTCGCCAGTCCAGATCGTTAATCAAAATTGAAGCGAGGGTGGGTTTCGGACCCGAAACCGACGACAATTTGATTATTGATCAAAGAAACTACCCGTAGACCACGACGCTAAAATTAAATAGATTCAGTTTCATACAGATGGGTAACGACCCTGTTTCTTCATGCTTATCATCTGTGAATGGAATAGGAAAAGGGAGGGGCTTGACCGAGTGGAGGGGGCAGAGGAAGGGGGGAACACTACCAGCACACAATTTACCCTCCGCCACACACCGTACGGTGCAGGTGCAGCTCTAGATGTGAGAAGACGGTGGAATCAGGTGAGAGCTGTCGGTGAGCGACAGCTACAGATGACAGCAAGAGCGCGCGCGCGCTCAGCTAAGCTACTGCATTCTTGACGCCACTGGAGTCCAGAGGCCCGAGGCGGATGGCCCTGGGCGTGGGTGGCAGCAGTGGACAAGCGCGCCGCGGCCGTGACCCGGCCACAGTGCCACAGTGCCAGGCACACCCTGGCACCACACGTGTCCGTGCAAGATGGGCTGCCGCACACTCGTCCTTATGCAACCAGTCGTGGACACTTCTATATGCGTCAAGTGTACAGTGACGTTGGGATTTTCTGACACGGCACCAGTGCGTTCCAGTTTAAAGCTCAGAGACGCAACAGGTGCAGCTGTGTATAGCTACCTAATTTCGTACTTACTTCGTAATTATCTTTGTGTCTATGAAATGTCTCAACAGTTAAATAGTTGAATGTCCCATAAATCATTAGAACGATTCTTTTATCGAAATGATGTAGAACGAGTCAGTTTACAGGATATGTATACATGATTGCTGTTAACATTACTGAAATCAACATAATTTTATTCCTATTCGTGCACCTACATCTAAAACCCAGATGTTTTCATTTTTCACTTATTTACTTTTTACTGGTTATCAATTTTTAAGTAGAAATTCGTAGGTGAATTAGAAGGAGTTGTCCAGGAGAAATGATTTTAAATTAGATTTTAAACTTGCTTCGCTACCTGTTAGCATGATATGTGATTGGGCAAATGATAACAATTTTTATTGTTGCGTATTGAACTCCCCGCTGCGCCACTGACAGCTTTAAAATTGGGTAATAAAGGACATTTTTCTCTCTAGTGTTATGGGTATGTACATCACAGTTCTCAAATTGTGATGGATTATTTATAACGAATTTCACTAGCGAGAATATGTATCGTGACGGCACAATTAAAACGCCTAGCTCCTCGGAGGAGTATCTGCATGGCGTCCGTGAGTGAACACCATATATTGTTCTTACTGCTCGCCTTTGTACAATCAGTACTTTCTAAATGATGAGTTACCCCAGAAAATTATTCCGTATTACATTATTGAGTGGAAATATGAAAAATATGTCAGGAGGTGGATATGATTGTTTCCAAGATTAGCAATTATACTAAGACCAAAAGTAGCTGAACTTAATTGTTTTAGAAGCTCTGTAACATGCTTCTTCTAGATCAAGTTTTCATCAATATGTACACAGAAAAATTTCGAGCATTCAGCCGTACTTACTGACTCCTGCTCATATGCTACATCAATTGCTGATATGATTATTTGTTGCCAGAACTAAATGCAGCTTGTTTTTTCTCAGAATTTAAGAAGAGACCATTTTCAGAGAACCCTTAACAATTCTTTGGAAAATCCCATTTACTACCTTTACCATTGTTTTCTCTTAATTCGATTTATTATAACACTAGTATCATCTGCAGAAGTACCAATTTTGCTTGTTGAATGTTAAATGGAAGGTCATTCACATATATACAGAATACCCAAAATTGAACCCTGTGGGACTTCCTTTGTGATTTTGTTTTTTCCTTGTCACTAAAATTTATTACCTTTCCGACATTGTCGGAATTATTCAGCCCAACCTTTTGCATTCTGTTTGTCAGGTATGATTCAAGCCATCTTTGAGTAAAACTATCAGTTCCGTAAAACTTAAGTTTTTTTAAGAGAGTATCATAATCTACGCAATCGAAGGCCTTTGAGAGATCACAAAAAATACCAGGTGGCGATATATTTTTATTTAAGGTTTGTACTATCTGAGTGCAACTGGAATCTTGATTTCGTGTCTGAAAGCTCACAAATCACAGTGATTGGTGGGAAGTTACACAGTGCGACCAAAGTGATATCTGAGGTCCCATAACTGGTGTAGGTCCCCTGCTGATCTATATAACGCTTTAGGAGACAACTGAGCAGCACTCTTAGATTGTTTGCAGATGATGCTGTCCAGTAACGACCAGTAAAGTTATCAGAAAATCAAAAGAATTGCAAAATTATTTAGACTAGATATTTATTTAAACAAGATATTTGCATGGTACGAAGAGTGGCAGTTGACACTAAACAATCTGAAATGTGTGGTACTCCCCATGCGTGCTAAAAAATTCTGTTAAGTTTCGGTTACACGATAAATAGTTAAATTTAAAGGTTGTCAGATTCAGTTAAATTTCTAGGATTCACAACGAAGACCAACATAAATTTAGAACTTTCAGATGCAGGGTGATTCTTATTAACGTTTTGAAAACCCCAGAGGCAACATAGATGACGCTGAGACATGTAATTTAATATAGGACACATGAGGTCGCAATATGCATGTCCGTGTGGCTCCGGGTCTACGTCCGTGACCCTAGGGCGTGGAGGTCAGGGCTCAAGTCTTTCGTCTAGCAGACAGTATTTTTTTTAATTCCTTGAGACGACTATATGTTTACATTGAGGTAAGAATTATTATTTTATTTACATCTCACATGGTCTCCGCTGATTTATTGCGAAGTACAGTACGACAAAATTCTACCGAATTGAGACATAGGGAAATAAGCTTCCGAATTGCTTCCCCAGTAGTAAATAGTATGAGTTTTCTTTGCTAAATAATGGGTGTATAAGCAAAAAAAGAAGTGACAAAAGGAAAGAAACACAATACAAGAACAGCTCTTACTTGATTACAGTGAGGACAATAATTTTGCAACTTCTCCGTTTACAACAGATCACGAGCACAAAAGTGATCGAAATTTGTGTCGTTTGCTCGGATGCAATCATTGGCTCCCTCTATCATCCCTTCACGCACAAGACCAAGCGATGGGCGTACGGCAAGGTACACCGCCTGGTGATGTCACATGTTTAACATTTCTCATCTGTTTTTGGGGTACGAGTATTTCCAGAAATTTGCGACCCCATTCGTCGTATATTGACTTACTTGTCTCCGTGTGATCTACGTCGCTCCCGGGGTTCTTTAAAGGTTAATAAGAATCACCCGATACAAAATATTTACTGCCACAACACTTGGAAGATGCAACATATCTACTGAACAGACTGCCTATTGTAACATCTCGTAAGTTTTCCGCGTTCCGTCGTGGATAGAAATTATGTCGTGTAAGTTTCTAACAAAATATTAAGCAGCAATGCGATGAATCACCTCGATCTGAGGTTACGTAAACTCAAAGGTAAGTGTATGATGTGTAAATACAGAATATACGTCTGTGCCTACCTATCTTTGCTTTTTCGTTTCGTGGAAGAAGACGAAGTGTATCCGTTTTACAGAGTTCGATTCCGCCATCGGAGAGGCGCTCACCAAAATGAACTATAATCGCTACTGTATCGAATTGCACTGTTAAGTTGGCGTAGTTGTAATTAAATAAGACTTATTAAGTTCTAGGACTATAAAGAAATTCTAGAGTTATAAAATATTAGACACTGCATAGTCAAATGTCATTGTGCGAGTATTAGAGAAAAAATAAGAAGGTATAAAAACAATTGCTGTAATTATTTTACGAAAGACCTCCTCCTTCGCCTTGTCCCTTGCTTCTGCGGAGTCAGTGTGTTCTTTCGGTTTTGTTAACCTCAGAAAGGGAGGCCACAACGTCCGAATCACAGATTTTCTTCAAACTTTCTACACGTTTGGTAGTCCATTAGAGCGTAATAATGTGCAAGTAGTAAGGCCTACTACTTAGGCGATTCCGAGGAAATCGCAAGAGAAGCTGAACGCGCCAAAGATGTAACGGTGCGTTGCGACCCAGAGCGCGGAGCGGTGGATCGAGCATCGCACGTCTTTTTTTTTTTTTAAATTGTTTTTTTCCACTCTAGTCATATTACTTCACACATATTACATTTGAAATGTAATGTGATGAAAAGAACCTGTATTGAATTTCCAATGTTATTTGCTTGTTTCCTAAATTTTATTACCAACCAACGCCCAAATGCATAAGGTATTCCTGAAAATATATGCCTGTAGTGATTTCCGAAATCCCTTATACCTGTGATCGGGTAAGGCACCGGAACTGCTTTGCATCTGGACGTTTCGACCTGTAGGCTCAGGTTTCAAGGGCGAGGAACAGGCTTGGAAAGCTCAAGTCAAATATCGATAACTACAAGTGTAAGTAACTTTATTTAATAACGCAGTGGGTTATAACATGAAGGTAAGGTACGATTAATCGTCAGATATGCTTTCGACACTACAAGCTGCAGGATGATATTTTTCAGACAGACAGGGAAAACATGAATTGAAAAGGAATCTTCTGCATTGAATGAATACAGTTTTATCGCATGCAAGATAAAGCTTGAGATTTTCTAAGGAAAACCAAACCTCGTTGACATTCTGAAAAAATTCTCTTTCTTCCTAAACTTTGGAAGCAAATTACGCGCAATGTAAATATTGGTACCGAAAACTGGCGATGTACGACTGAATGTATTTTAATAGAATCTTCACGAGAAGCTATTTCTCGTTCGTTGTCAATCAAATATGAACACATTTGGAAGCATTTGATACAATTTTTAACTTGCCTATTGAAATAAAAGTCGCATAAATTACTTGTTGTAATAATAAAAATTTGTAAACAGGCGAATAACATTGGGAGATCAATAGAAGTTCATACAAATATGTGTGTCTGTTCATCATATTACCTTTCATATGAAGGCCTTATTTCAATAGTGGTACAAGTCCGTTTTTGTTCATTGTAAGATACAGAGTCCTAAAGTTAAATTAGAGTTGAAAAATCTGCAGTTGAGATACCAGAAATATTCAAGCATATGGCTTCTTGCTAGAGATGAACCTTTCTTTCTGTTTGTTGGGATCATTAATTGCAGAACCATCATAGGCAGAAAAGTGGAGGTAATGGACTTGTGCCACTATTGAAATAAGCCCTTCATATGTGATATGTACGAAATAATATGACTAATGTTGAAAAAAATAAATTGAAACAATGTGAACGGGACTCCTTCCAGAGACGCACCGGTTGCAGACCTCAAACGCTAACCAAATGACCGCAGCGCTAACAGTGCTGCAATTCACTGGTACATCAGTGACGCGTAAAATTTCTCTTACGATTTTCTCGCCTTAATAGTTACACTCTTCTTGTCTTGATAGACTATTAGAAGCATGCAAGGTTTGAAGTAAATCCGTGATGCACAGGTCGTGGCCTCCGCTTGTCACTGGTAGTTGTGAGATGCCCATTCAGATCCCAGTACTTCCCCCAAGGACGGAGTTCATGTACCGCATCTGCCTGTGTCTAGAGTAAATCTCTTATTCAAGTGTGAGAACGGTTCCTGAATGTTCGTGTAGCTAGTATCTGAGACTGGACCCAAGTAACAGCCCAGTATTTACCTCGTAGGATGTGAGAAACCGCCTAAAAACCACGTCGAGACTGACCGGCGCACCTGCCCTCATGTACATCCACCTGGCGGATTCGATCTGTAGCCTACGCCTCTCTCCGTGTCCCGGAAGGAGCAGCTTTTATGTGCTCCGCAATCCATGGGGGTCGTTCTGCGAACAACGCTAATCCCATTTAAAGGTGTGTACCCAGATCTTGTCTCAAGCTCGTAGCCCAGATTGTTTTTACAGGGTGACTATTATTGAACTATATAAAAAACCTAAATTAGTTACAAACTACGGCTTGCACACGCTATATTCAGCATTTAAACGTCACTACGTATATTCGGATTTACGTTATGGCATTTTCGACAGGCTTGCAATCATTGGCGATGATGTGGCGCAGACGAATGGCGAAAATCTGCATCACCTGCCGAAGTGTCGGAACATCGATGTTGTCGATGACCTCTTAAATGGCTGTTTTCAGCTCAGGAATGGTTTTGGGGTTATTGCTGTACACCTTGTCTTTAATTTGGCCCACAAAAAGGAGTCGCGTGTGTTCAGTTCCAGAGAATATGGGGCCAATCGAGGCCCATGCCAATGGCCTCTGGGTATCCCAGAGACATAATACGGTCTCGAAAGTGATCCTCCAGGACATCAAACACCCTCCTGCTTCGATGGTCTCGAGCTCCGTCTTGCATGAAGCACATACTGTCGAAATCACGGTCACTTTGGATAATGGCGATGAAATCATCTTCCAAAATCTTCGGGTACTGTTCGGTAGTCACCGTGCTATCAAGGAATATCGCACCGATTATTCCGTGACTGGACGCTGCACACCTCACAGTCACCCGTTGAGGGTGCACAGACTTCTCGATATCGAAATGCGGATTCGCAGGCCCCAAATGCACCAATTTTGCTTATTGACGAACCCATCCAGATGAAAGCGGGCTTCGTTGCTAAACCAAACCATACAGCTCATATTAATTCCCATCACGCCCCGCGATCAACCGTACAGTTTTAACACACTAATGCAAACCGTTCAGAAGTTATGACGATTTTATTTCATGTAGTTCAATAATTGTCACCCTGAATAAGACCTGCGCTACACTTAATTGCCTTATTTTGAAGAGAAAATATTTTTAAACAAAATGTGTTATTCTTTTATTACTAGAGAACAGAAACCATACAAATGAGGTACCTATAAAACAATCTAAATAACTTTTGTCTACGTAGGAATTTCATGCAATCTCTTTATTATTATAATGTAATTTTGTGATTTTTCTTTAAGTAGCATGTTTTCAATTACAGCAATTACATTGTCACACTGAGGGTATTGATGACTAAATATTGAATAATAAGTTTCAATCCAAAACACTTTAACTAAAATTCTTACTCTTTCGGACATTCGTGTATTCCTCAGTGCGCAGTTAGCAGATTGCGCAATAGGAAATTACTGTGTTGAATAAATATCTCCGATTTTATATTCCGAATTACCACCTCTGTTTCCAAAACAGCAATGAGGTGGTGAACCTATATATATGAATATTCTTTTCTTTTCACTCGAAAAGAGTCCAGACGACAAGCTTCTAGTAGTTACTTCTGTGTGATCACCTGTGTAGCATCACACGTACATACGATAAGTTCACATTGTAAGACTTTCTCCTGGATACTTTTCATTGGATCATTGTATAGTGGAGACTTCACAATAATCCTGGTTTCCGAGAGTGGATCTTCAGTATCGCAGAGACATAGTTTCCACGACCATAAACGTCCTCACAGGATGACCGCAAGTCTTGGCTGAGCGGACGTTGTGTCGGATCCATAGGGCAGTACTGGGACTTTGAACAGTCCCCTGCCGATCTGAAGGTGGGGCGTCAGGAATCCATTTCTACCAAGCCCTTACGGAGACAGATGTACAACATAGTTACAACAGACGTCAAGCGACGCATGCCCCCTTGCCTTCCCATGATTTTTGTACACTCAGTGCAATACGAACGCGAAGCACACGAACGTCAAACTCATTAAAATTAAACTGAATATACACTACTGGCCATTAAAATTGCTGCACCAAGGAGAAATGCAGATGATAATCGGGTACTCATCGGACAAATATATTATACTAGAACTGACATGTGATTACATTGTCGCGCAATTTGGGTGCATAGATCCTGAGATATCAGTACCTAGAACAACCACCTACATATACACTCCTGGAAATTGAAATAAGAACACCGTGAATTCATTGTCCCAGGAAGGGGAAACTTTATTGACACATTCCTGGGGTCAGATACATCACATGATCACACTGACAGAACCACAGGCACATAGACACAGGCAACAGAGCATGCACAATGTCGGCACTAGTACAGTGTATATCCACCTTTCGCAGCAATGCAGGCTGCTATTCTCCCATGGAGACGATCGTAGAGATGCTGGATGTAGTCTTGTGGAACGGCTTGCCATGCCATTTCCACCTGTCGCCTCAGTTGGACCAGCGTTCGTGCTGGACGTGCAGACCGCGTGAGACGACGCTTCATCCAGTCCCAAACATGCTCAATGGGGGACAGATCCGGAGATCTTGCTGGCCAGGGTAGTTGACTTATACCTTCTAGAGCACGTTGGGTGGCACGGGATACATGCGGACGTGCATTGTCCTGTTGGAACAGCAAGTTCCCTTGCCGGTCTAGGAATGGTAGAACGATGGGTTCGATGACGGTTTGGATGTACCGTGCACTATTCAGTGTCCCCTCGACGATCACCAGAGGTGTACGGCCAGTGTAGGAGATCGCTCCCCACACCATGATGCCGGGTGTTGGCCCTGTGTGCCTCGGTCGTATGCAGTCCTGATTGTGGCGCTCACCTGCACGGCGCCAAACACGCATACGACCATCATTGGCACCAAGGCAGAAGCGACTCTCATCGCTGAAGACGACACGTCTCCATTCGTCCCTCCATTCACGCCTGTCGCGACACCACTGGAGGCGGGCTGCACGACGTTGGGGCGTGAGCGGAAGACGGCCTAACGGTGTGCGGGACCGTAGCCCAGTTTCATGGAGACGGTTGCGAATGGTCCTCGCCGATACCCCAGAAGCAACAGTGTCCCTAATTTGCTGCGAAGTGGCGGTGCGGTCCCCTACGGCACTGCGTAGGATCCTACGGTCTTGGCGTGCATCCGTCGTCGCTGCGGTCCGGTCCCAGGTCGACGGGCACGTGCACCTTCCGCCGACCACTGGCGACAACATCGATGTACTGTGGAGACCTCACGCCCCACGTGTTGAGCAATTCGGCGGTACGTCCACCCGGCCTCCCGCATGCCCACTATACGCCCTCGCTCAAAGTCCGTCAACTGCACATACGGTTCACGTCCACGCTGTCGCGGCATGCTACCAGTGTTAAAGACTGCGATGGAGCTCCGTATGCCACGGCAAACTGGCTGACACTGACGGCGGTGGTGCACAAATGCTGCGCAGCTAGCGCCATTCGACGGCCAACACCGCGGTTCCTGGTGTGTCCGCTGTGCCGTGCGTGTGATCATTGCTTGTACAGCCCTCTCGCAGTGTCCGGAGCAAGTATGGTGCGTCTGACACACCGGTGTCAATGTGTTCTTTTTTCCATTTCCAGGAGTGTATATGTATTGATACGTTTGAGCATTGAGTCAAACACAGCTTGGATGGCGTGTACAGGTACAACACGATACCACAGTTCATCAAGAGTAGTGACTGGCGTATTGTGATGAGCCAGTTGCTCGGCCACCATTGACCAGACATTTTCAGTTGGTGAGAGGTTTGGAGAATGTGCTGGCCAGGGCAGCAGTCGAACATTTTCTGTATTCAGAAAGGCCCGTACAGTAGCTGCAACTTGCGGTCGTGCATTATCCTGCTGAAATGTAAAGTTTCGCAGGGATCGAATGAAGGGTAGAGCCACGAGTCGTAACACATCTGAAATGTAACGTCCAGTGTTCAAAGTGCCGTCAATGCGAACAAGAGGTGACCGAGACATGTAACCAATGGCATCCCATACTCGCGTAATACGCCAGTATCGCGATGACGAATACACGCCTCCAGTTTGCTTTCACCGCGATGTCGCCAAACACGGATACGACCATCATGATGCTGTAAACAGAAACTGGATTCATCCGAAAAAATTACGTTTTGCCATTCGTGCACCCAGGTTCGTCGTTGAGTACACCATCGCAGGCGCTCCTGCCTGTGATGCAGCGTCAAGGGTAGCCGCAGCCTGATAGTTCATGCTGCTGGAAACGTCGTCGAACTGTTCGTGCAGAGGGTTGTTGTCTTGCAAACGTCCCATCTGTTGATTCAGTGATCGATACGTGGCTCCACGATCCGTTACAGCCATGCGGATAAGATGCCTGTCATCTCGACCGCTAGTGATTTGAGGCTGTTGGGATCCAGAGCGGCGTTCCGTATTACCCTCCTGAACCCACCGATTCCACATTCTGCTAACAGTCTTTGGATCTCGACCAACGCGAGCAGCAATGTCGCGATACGATAAACCGCAATCGCGATAGGCTACAATCCGACCTTTATCAAAGTCAGAAACGTGATGGTACGCATTTCTCCTCCTTACACGAGGCACCACAACAAAGTGTCACCAGGAAACGCTGGTCAACTACTGTTTTCGTATGAGAAATCGGTTGGAAACTTTTCTCATGTCAGAACGTTGTAGGTGTCGCCACCGGCGCCAAACATGTGTGAATGCTCTGAAAAGCTAATCATTTGCATACCAAAGCATCTTCTTCCTGTCGGTTAAATTTCGTGTCTGTAGCACGTCATCTTCGTGATGTAACAATTTTAATGGCTAGTAGTGTATGTTGAAAAATAGAAGCAAAAATTTTATATACTGTCACTAATACAGTTATATAGGATCTTTACTGTTGTGGATGGTATTGCCTCAATACAAGCTGCAGTGACAGGTGTAACTCTCGATTTCTTTTGACTTAGGTCACAGAAAATCTCACATTTTACTAGCTCTTTCGTCCTTTTCTAGAAGGCGTAAACTCCACCGCCTTAAAACCATTACAGAGCCGAATTTTGGCCGAGGTGAAACGTGATAATTAGCGGCAGGTTTCTCCAGCGGACGCGCAGATTTAGCAGCCACACATGCGTGTTCATCTGAGCGTCCGGGATGACATAACGACCGCAACTAATTAAGCACTATGTCGGGAAACGGGCACGCTTGGCAAATTAATGGTTACGCAACATGGTGGACAAAATTTAGTCTCTGGCGTGCCTCTATAGAACGTAGTAGGCCATCGGCATACACGTCGAGTAGTTATACATGTTGAAACGTCTACTTAGAAAAATCTATGAATTACTGTGTTGGTAAGCCTCTTACGTGATTTGATTTTCAAACAGCTGAGCAAAACTGAACGTGCTCAGACATTTCTCTCTTTACTTATTCTGATCATCAATAAAATGACTCACAATATATTTAGCGCAACGCAATCTGACTTTCAATAATCCCTACAAAAGAATGGCTCTGACTAGCAATAACCTATACCGTCCATGAATCACTTACCTCAGAAAAATCTTAGTTACTCGAACTACTGCAATACAGCGAGCGCCAATACTGACAGCTAAGTAAAAGATTCTAACTACTGAAGGCACTAACTACTGATAGGCATAGTTAGCAAATGAAAGATTTTGATAAAGAACAAACAATGTATTTACCTTAATAGTGTTCAAAAGTCATAATATATGTATTAGTTCATGACATCCAGTCTTACAAATTTACTGTCTCTGATGGACGCACGCCCAGATCATCCGCTCTCAAAAGTCTGCCATCTCTCTCCCCACATACACTACTGCTGGCGCCTCACCTCCAACTGCGCAGCGCTACGCGCTGTTCACATCCAACTGCCCAACACTACAATATTCCAACAATGCAAACGAGCCACAAACTGCACACAGCACAGTCAGTGATTTTCATACAGAGCGCTACGTGACGTTACCAGCATATAAACCTAAACAGCCTACTTACAACGTGTTGGGCAAAAATGTGGAAACCTGGGAGGAATGCATGCTTGAACAGAAATGCAGATGACTGCCAAGCCTGCAGGTTGCTCTCTTGTACTTAACCACGAACGGCATCTGTGCTATGTCTTCAATCCGTAACAAGTGTCAGTCGCGGTCAAAACACTGTGTTGTGAGGTTGTGACTGCGTTATCTTTGAGCCAAGTGAATTCGAGAGTGGACAAATTGTTGGTGCTCGTATGGCCTGTGCTTGCATAACTAAAGGAGCCGAAGTGTTTGGTGTTTCTAGAGGCATCCTAACAATGTTTTTTACGACATGCTGGGAAAGCGGAAAGACATCATCAGCTAAGTCACAAAGCGGACAGAATTGTGTGTTGAGTGGTCGTGAGAGTCGGTCATTGAAGAGGACCGTGACGAAAAATAAGATAACCACAGCTGCAAAAGTCACTGCAGAACTGCGTAGTGCACTCGCGAACGCTTTCAGCACCAAAACCACTACGGAGCAATCGGAAAATGTCACTATTTTCAACTTATGACCGAGTGTACCTGCCACGCACTTAAATGTGATTTGAACAGTATCCATGTAGATATACACTCCTGGAAATTGAAATAAGAACACCGTGAATTCATTGTCCCAGGAAAGGGAAACTTTATTGACACATTCCTGGGGTCAGATACATCACATGATCACACTGACAGAACCACAGGCACAGAGACACAGGCAACAGAGCATGCACAATGTCGGCACTAGTACAGTGTATATCCACCTTTCGCAGCAATGCAGGCTGCTATTCTCCCATGGAGACGATCGTAGAGATGCTGTATGTAGTCCTGTGGAACGGCTTGCCATGCCATTTCCACCTGTCGCCTCAGTTGGACCAGCGTTCGTGCTGGACGTGCAGACCGCGTGAGACGACGCTTCATCCAGTCCCAAACATGCTCAATGGGGGACAGATCCGGAGATCTTGCTGGCCAGGGTAGTTGACTTATACCTTCTAGAGCACGTTGGGTGGCACGGGATACATGCGGACGTACATTGTCCTGTTGGAACAGCAAGTTCCCTTGCCGGTCTAGGAATGGTAGAACGATGGGTTCGATGACGGTTTGGATGTACCGTGCACTATTCAGTGTCCCCTCGACGATCACCAGAGGTGTACGGCCAGTGTAGGAGATCGCTCCCCACACCATGATGCCGGGTGTTTTCCCTGTGTGCCTCGGTCGTATGCAGTCCTGATTGTGGCGCTCACCTGCACGGCGCCAAACACGCATACGACCATCATTGGCACCAAGGCAGAAGCGACTCTCATCGCTGAAGACGACACGTCTCCATTCACGCCTATCGCGACACCACTGGAGGCGGGCTGCACGATGTTGGATCGTGAGCGGAAGACGGCCTAACGGTGTGCGGGACCGTAGCCCAGCTTCATGGAGACGGTTGCGAATGGTCCTCGCCGATACCCCAGAAGCAAGTGTCCCTAATTTGCTGGGAAGTGGCGGTGCGGTCTCCTACGGCACTGCGTAGGATCCTACGGTCTTGGCGTGCATCCGTCGTCGCTGCGGTCCGGTCCCAGGTCGACGGGCACGTGCACCTTCCGCCGACCACTGGCGACAACATCGATGTACTGTGGAGACCTCACGCCCCACGTGTTGAGCAATTCGGCGGTACGTCCACCCGGCCTCCCGCATACCCACTATACGCCCTCGCTCAATGTCCGTCAACTGCACATACGGTTCACGTTCACGCTGTCGCGGCATGCTACCAATGTTAAAGACTGCGATGGAGCTCCGCATGCCACGGCAAACTGGCTGACACTGACGGCGGCGGTGCACAAATGCTGCGCAGCTAGCGCCATTCGACGGCCAACACCGAGGTTCCTGGTGTGTCCGCTGTGCCGTGCGTGTGATCATTGCTTGTACAGCCCTCTCGCAGTGTCCGGAGCAAGTATGGTGGGTCTGACACACCGGTGTCAATGTGTTCTTTTTTCCATTTCCAGGAGTGTAGATGTACGTCTCAAGAGTGAAACATGGCTGGGGTTCGGTGATAATTTGGGCATCAACATCGTGCTATTCCATGAGTCATATGGTTACTCTACAAGGTCGCTTTACTGCCGGGTATTATGTGACCGCTTTACCTGATCAGGTCCACACCATGCTACAATGTTTGTTCCCCAATGGTGATGCCATGTTCCAACACGGCGGGATCCTCTTTCTCACAGTTCGCATCGTGCAGAACTGGTTTTGTGAGCACGAGGGTCGATTGTCGCATCTCCCCTGCCCACCACAGTCAACATTTCTCAATATTATTGAGCCTTTATGGTCTACTTTAGAGAGAAGGATGCGTGATTGCTGTGCAAATTCATCATCGTTACCTGTAATTGCCATAATTTTGTAGGAATAATAGAACAACATTCCTTTTAAAACCATACAGGACCTTATTTATTCATTCTGAGACAACTGGAAGCCATTTTGAACGCCAACGGTTTTCCTACACCCAATTAGGCCTTGTAACGTGTCGCGATCTTGGCGTTTCCATATTTTTCCACCCTCTGCGGATATACCCTATAAGGAGATTAAATACACTTTGGGAGAAAAGAGGACAGCTGTACGAATACCTAGAGCTCAAACGGAAAGCCATTACCAATCAAAGAAATGAAAGCTTGTGGCCGTCTGCCTATCGCAAGGTGAATATTCACTATTCTTGCACTGTTCACCTTCACGCACAGTCTACCCGATCCTGAACTCGCAAAGAATATTGATTCCGGTCCAGGAGAGATCGTCCACAGTTGAGGGTCTGAAGAAAATTCCCACTGAATTCGCATTGATCAGTTAAACTGATAGCCCTGAGTAAAATATTCTGCATATGAGTGCGTTAATATTAGTTACGTTCTTCCCTGTCCGTGAAATGTAAAAGTTTCACTTACCTAACAAATTCTAGAGTTCCCACAGAATAAATGTTCTCCGCTGTTCGTACGCGTATTTATTTTTCCCCAGTGAAATAAAATGTTCAACATAAATTATACTTCAGTTCAAAACTCACACGGAAATACTTTCGCTTCAGTGACTTCAAGCTACAAATCAAAAAAGGGATTGTCGGCGCAACTATATCTTAGCTGTCCGCACTCGAAACACTCAGCCGGTTATAAGAAATATAAACTCCACTGTACCAGAAATGAATAAACATTTGTTAAAGATACTGGTTGGAGCTGAGTCTCGTTAGCGCTTGACAAGAACTGTCTATTATTGCTAGGAAGTTGTCGTCCTATGTAACATCCATGCAACGCCACGCTGCACACAGAAAACAAACCAAAACCCAACGCGACTGGTGACTGGAGCTCGAACTACACTCATGCTCATAAATTAAGGATAATTGCAGAATGTGGTGCCACACAACGTGGCACTACACAAAACTGGCGCTAATAGCACATAGGGAACACACACGACACAGATCTGTAAGTTCACGGTATTGGTGATAAGTTGAGAAAACCGTCCCGAAACACATGAGCTACAAAACGCCACTGTTTCCTGCGCATGTACCCGGACATCAAAATGGGATATGATCACCATTCACACTTACACAGGCCGAACAACGGGTTGGCATACTCTGGATCAGGTGGTCGAGCAGCTGCTGGGGTATAGCCTCCCATTCTTGCACCAGTGCCTGTCGGAGCTCCTGAAGTGTCATAAGGCTTTGAAGACGTGCAGCGATATGTCGACGAAGAGCATTCCAGAGGTGCTCGATGGGGTTTAGGTCTGGAGAATAGGTAGGCCACTCCATTCGCCTGATGTTTCAAGGTACTCCTCCGCGATGGCAGCTCGGTGGGGTAGTGCATTATAATCCATCAGGAGGAAGGTGGGACCCACTGCACCCCTGAAAAGGCGGACATACTGGCGCAAAATGACGTCCCGATACACCTCACCTGTTACAGTTCCTCTGCCAAAAGCATGCAGAGGTGTACGTGCACCAATCGTAATCCCACCCCACACCAAAAAACCATGACCTCCATACAGGTCCCTTTCAAGAACATTAAGGGATTGGTATCTGGTTCCTGGTTCACGCCAGATGAAAACCCGGGGAGAATACCTGGACTCGTCCATGAACACAACCTGGAACCACTGTTCCAATGACTATGTACTGTGTTCTTGACATCAGGCTTTACGGGCTATCCAGTGACCAGGGGGTCAGTGGAATGCAGTTTGCAGAATAGGCGAATAAACCATTGTAAGTAGGCTGTTTAGGTTTTTATGTTGGTAACGCCACGTAGCGCTCTGTATGAAAATCACTGGCTGTGCTGTGTGAAGTCTGTGGCTAAGCAGCCAGCAGTGGTGGATGTGGGGAGAGAGATGGAGGAATTTTGAGAGCGGATGACCTGGACGTGTGTCCATCAGAGACAGTAAATTTGTAAGACTGGATGACTTTTGAACAATATTGAGGTAAATACATTGTTTGTTCTCTATGAAAATCTTTCATTACCTAACTATGCCTATCAGTAGCTAGTGCCTTCAGTAGGTAGAATCGTTTATTCAGCTGGCAGTATTGGCGCACGCTGTATTGCAGTAGTTCGAGTAACGAAGATTTTTGTGAGGTAAGTGATTCATGAAAGGTATGGGTTATTGTTAGTCAGGGTCATTCTTTTGTAGGGATTTTTGAAAGTCAGATTGCGTTGCGCTAAAAATATTTGTGTCAGTTTAAGCACAGTCATTTATAATTTTTTTTAAGGGGATATTTCATTCCATATCTGTTCTGTCGTCTGTAGACTGTGTTTCTGGAGACAACTGTTCCAGTGGCTGCAGTAAGGTCCCGAAAAAGGCTACCTGCAGTACTCCGTAGCCGTCTACGGGCAATGATGGTGAGATATCGGTCTTCTTGTGGTGTTGTACATAGTGGACGTCCCGTACTGTAGCGCCTGGACACGTTTCCTGTCTGGTGGAATCGTTGACATAATCGTGAGATCACACTTTTCGGCACACGGAGGGCCCATGCTATGACCTGCTGTGTTTAACCTGTCTCCAGTCGCCCTAGTTTCCTAACCCTCATAACGTCATCAATATGTGTACCTTGAGCCATTTTCAACCCACAGTCACCATTAGCACGTCTGAAAACGTCTGCACATTTACCCGCTGCACCGTATTCTGACATGCACCTACACACCTCTGCTTATATGGACTGCTGCCAACGCCACCGTGCAACGACCGCAGGTCAAATGTACCACTTGGTCGTACCCCGCGGTGATTTAAACCCGCAAACTGCCCACCAGAGCGTTGTTTCACCATGTATCAGCATTATCCTTAATTTATGAGCATTGGTGTATTTGACAGCTCACATTAACATAGCTGCCGACGGTAAATGAGCTTGGTTATTACATCAGCTCCCTTCATACGCAGAGCGTCGGCGAAAAATCTTGCTGGGAAGTGCACTTGACCACCGAGCTTGTTTTACGTTCAGGAAGCGGATCTGCTTTGTGTTGATGTTGTCCTTGAGGATGAGCCTAAGGCCTGTTCTGCGGTCGTGAGTGCGCTTATTTCTGGGAACACGTAAGCTGATTTCGCTCTGTCAGTCGAGACTGTGGTCGATTTGTCATTCACTAGAATGTCCGGAGCACGTGCTCCTCTTTCGACTACACAACGCAGGTTTGTGTAAAGCGGTTGTAGCGCTGGTTTGGCACCGTCAGTGCGCAGCGTGATACATGTGCTTGTCTCTAAAGCACGATGAATGTAGATTAGGGTCATGCCGTGTCTAGGTGCTTGTTGAGGGCGAATGCGATTACTGTGTCTTCTCAGGTGACAAACGAAATCTGCCTGGTCGCAGTGAGGAAGCTGCACAGAACTTGGGAGTCGAAGTACTTTGCCGCACACGACACGAGTTCTGCTGACGAAGCATCCAAGTCCAGGTTACAAGTGTTGTGAAGACCAAGCCATATCGGGGGTGAAGCTGTTGTCCAACTAGTGTCATGACACATCAATGGCCGTCCGGCGTGGCCGAGCGGTTCTAGGGGCTTCAGTCTGGAACCGGGCGACCGCTATGGTCGCAGGTTCGAATCCTGCCTCAGGCATGGATGTGTGTGCTGTCTTTAGGTTAGTTTGGTTCAGAATGGTTCAAATGGCTCTGAGCACTGTGGGACTTAACATCTGAGGTCATCAGTCCCCTAGAACTTAGAATTACTTAAACCTAAGGACATCACACGCATCCATGCCCGAGGCAGGATTCAAACTTGCGACCGTAGCAGTCGCGCGGTTCCTGACTGAAGTTAGTTAGGTTTAAGAAGTTCTAAGTTCTAGGGGACTGATGACCCCAGATGTTGAGTCCCATGGTGCTCAGAGCCATATGAACCATTTTGACACATCAGTGCCTCTTTCAAGGAACGGTGCCAACGTTCAATCACGCTGTTGTTCGCTTTGTAGTAGCTTGTTGTCCTATGATGAATAGCGCCGCAGAATTTGCTAAGTTGAGTAAATAGCTGTGATTCGAATTGTCGGCCGTGTTGATGTGCAGTGGACCAGGGAAGCGTGAAATCCAGTCCGACACAAAGGTGAGCGAGGGCTACAGTTTCTGTAGAAATGTTGTGGACTAGCGTTGAGTCTGCCAACGAATTAAACGATCTTATCGTGCATGTTCATTGGATCGGAGAATTTTGTTCATTTTTAGGTTCTCTCGCGTTACACATACAACGTCGTTAAATGAGAGGAAATATAATAAAATATTCTTTTTATTTTGTTGTCGTAACGTGGTGGGCTTTTCTCAAAATAATTTATAATTTGTATTTTGGTTTCGATTTTTGAACTTAAATCACATTGATCTTTGGAAAATTGGTTGTTTGATAAAAGTTAATCCGGAGCAAAATTATTAATCACGTTAATAACTGTAAGACACACTGATATTGAAACACTTTACATTTAACTTGAAAAATGAAATATATACATATTTTTTTAATTTTGCCTCAGCTAAATTTTTCTGCTTAAGCATGAGATCTTTGATTATTATTTGCATTTGCCCACACACGCGCGAGAGAATTATTTCTTACCACTTTTTTATAATGCATTGTAGTCCGAGTCGTGGCTCTGGATCTCGGCCGTCTTCTGCTGACGCGTTTGTCGGCTGTGGAAAAAATGCTTATTATAATTTACGCGGGCGAATTCTTCGCTTCCGCTAATTTTATAAATTAAGATTACCACGTAATGGCGTCTATGGCTGAAATTGTTGCGCTGAAAATTAGACTACTTGAAGTACAGGTATTTAAAGCAAGCGGACGTGAGATAGGGCTCACCTCTTACCAAAAAAAGAAAGAATATTAACATGAAATTAATATATTATCAAATTAAGATTACAATTGATCTTACATTCAACAGCACTCGCCAATATGTCCGACTTCTAGCACCGAAGACAAGAGAGAGAGCCTGAACAGATAAAAGAAGACAACAGGAGAGTCCTTTTTCATCTACATCGTCCGTTATTGTGACGGTTCAATCCCGCGTCTGGCCATCCTGATTTAGGTTTCCCGTGATTTCCCTAAATCGCTCCAAGCAAATGCCGGGATGGTTCCTCTGAAAGGGCACGGCCGACTTCCTTCCCCGTCCTTCCCTGATCCGACGAGGCTGACGACCTCGCAGTTTGGTGTCTTCCCACAAACAACCCAACCCATTATTGTGAGAGTGCATCCTTTTTATTCTTTGCACTCGGAAGTCTCTAACAGAATTTTATACAATAATAACAATAATAATACATCGAAAAAATTGTCTACCGCCTGAGCGGTCAGTTTTCAGGCACAATATAATATTTAATACCGAGATAAAATCTCTCGTCCATTTTATTTGGTTTTTAAATATCACGTTCGAATGTTTTTGCTGCAGTCAGTGGTTCTTGCAACTCGGCCGAGCGGGGCAGATGACGACGGTAAAAACTCAGCAGTCATACGAAACGACTTAGTTCCCTGGCGGTTTTAGGCCGTGAAATCTTCATTGAGGCTTATACTTCTTCAGACAGCGGTAGTGACCTTGCTGACGAAATCAGATGTCCCAAGAAGGTAGTCTGTGGTTGGCCAAATACACCCCTAGCAGTATTCAATACGACACCACGTTACCCTAAGCTTTTAAACGCTTCCACCGAGTGTTGCTGGTGCTGATCTGCAGTGGCCGAATAGACGAGGATGTCATCTACGAAGGAAAATCAGAATGACAATTCTTGCAGCACGAAGTCAATAAACCCTTATCAAGGCTGTGGAGCATTGCATAGCCCAAATGTCATAAAGAAACATTCGAACAAGCCAAACGGCTTGATAATAGCGATGTCCTCATCTGCTACGAGAATTTACGTGAAGGTCTTTGTGCAAACTAGCACACTAAACACAGTCCACCACTAAGAGCATAGGTGTACGGTAATCACACACGAACGCCATGCGCCACACTTCTTGGGTATTAGGTGGAGAGGTAATGACCACAGACTGCTAGAAGAGCGAATAATACCTTCTTGGAGCAAACAATCGAATTTTCTGACTTTGCTGTAGCCAGACGGTCAGCCGCTAATCGCCTAGGTCTTCACGAAACTGGTGGATCATCGGTCATTTTAATGCAATGGACGGTGTTGTGACGTAACTGTCTCAGGGCACATGGAGGTCACGTTATAGCTGGAAACTGTTCAAATGGCTCAGCGTATTTTCGACCTGCCGCCTAGACGAGCTTCGGCTGTGTATGGCTGTACAGCGTTAGAACCCAGCAGTTGAAAGGCCTATGATGCTGCTGACGAGTTCCTGTATTCACACCCGCTAGCAGATGATAACGCGCCAGAAAGTCTGTTCCAGTTATTGGTTCTGTAATTTCAGCGATGGTGAGATTACAGGGGAAGGCACGGAGCAGTCCCAAGACCAACTGAATACGTTGAGTGCCGTCTTCCAATCGCTGATAAACAGAAGATGAGACTGCGACCGGTAATTGGATGCGCCTACGTCCGACAGATGCTGGCATGTGGGTAAGTACAAGGCCACGTGCACTTCCTGCGATACCAGCAAAGAAAAGGTTGCTGATCTGCGCCACTCGGGCCAAGGAGCTCGTAGAGGAACGACTACACGATCTTTTACGGCAGCTTCCCCTGTTGTTGCTAGAGTTGCGAAGAAACAACAGCACACTGATCGCTTTCAAAAAATGGATCTGTGCACTATGAGACTTAACATCTGAGGTCATCAGTCCCCTAGACTTAGAACTACTTAAACCTAACTAACCTAAGGACAGCACACACATCCATGCCCGAGGCAGGATTCGAACCTGCGACCGTAGCAGCAGCGCGGTTCCGGACTGAAGCGCCTAGAACAGCTCGGTTACCCCGGCCGGTTCACTGATCTCCTTAGGCAGAGCGTCTTCCGCATCTGAGAGGCAATGGTAATCTGCGCATGTCAGCGATAATGTCGAAGCCCTGTTGCACAGCGCTGCCGCTAGATTTATGGAAGTCGGCATTATTGCCTCTCGTATCCTATCGGCCAAATCCGCGACGGCGTCTAATGGCATTTCCGTATGAGAGGCTATTACTGCTTTCACCAGGGCTGCAAGACCATGCGTAGCATGGTATCAGGTACACTGCCCGTTTCGAATTTACTGTGTGAGTTCCTGTGGTACTGTAACGGTCTTCAAACACCGATATCTACTTGCGTCGGGACGCGGAGACCCTGCGAATTAGTTCGGGCTTTGTCATAGCAGTCTCGCTTAGGGAGTGCAGTTATTATCTCTTCGACTTCAGCTGCGTAATGATGATCGAGCACGCTGACCACCAGGGCGAGTTTGATAGAGTCCTTAGTAATGAAAGCTTGCTTCTGCCTGCGCAGGGTTATGAGGCCAGAATGGGGGCCGTCTCAGAGCGAGTCGCGGTACTGAGGCTACTTCAGCGTCTTTTGTCTCTTGCATTTCGTAAAAATTCTGCATTCACTCTTGAAGGTTAGTCATGCTTGTTCTGGTTGTGCAGACTGAACACGCGGCTTGAGATCACGTAGCGGCCACCAGTGTCAGCGTAACTAGTTGTTAGCTGTACCAGGGACAAATAAGCAATTGTTAACAAATGAACAAAGAAGAAGATACCTAATTGGACCTGAGACTAGTTAGTGCTAGCGAATAGGTTGATACGAATTGTCTAGCAATGTTAAGAAATTGTCGTCCTGTGTAACATTAACGGAAAGTCGCTCTGTACATAGAGAACAAACCAAAACCAACCTACTCTGACGGCTGGAGCTCGAAATATTTGAAAACTCACTTAAACACAGCGGCCAGCGGTAACTGACGACCTCGTTCGTTGCAAGATAAATGTTGAAACGAACCCTCACTTATATTCTAAAAACAAATATTACATACACTGTGCCGTATTTTCTCCCACCGTCTTCAAATAAGTCATTTCAAATTAATATTGAATATTAGTTTCAAAAAGTATATTGGCGTGGCGCAAACATTGGGCATCCATAAATTATGTTTACAACGTAACACATTAATACCTTTAAAATTACTCTAGATATTAACAAATGGATTTCAACATGTGATACGACAACTCATAATGTTTTGTTTCCTCATTCATATACCTCAATGTGTGCACCCTTGGTGGCACGGATAATGTCTGATCGGAATTTCATTTCTCTCCACGTAAGATTTAAGAGCTCCACGGTGACATGTTGAGACGCATTACGAATGCATGCCTTCAAGTCCTTTAGGTCTCTAACCATGGTTCGGCACACCAGATCCTTTATGAATTCCCGCAGGCAGAAATCTAGTGGTGTGGTGTCAGGGGATAGTGGCGGCTATCGAATTGGACCATCTCGTCCAGTCTACCTATCCGGAAACTTTTCATCTAGAAACAGATGCCGCGTGGGATTAGCCGAGCGGTCTAGGGCGCTGCAGTCATGGACTGTGCGGCTGGTCCCGGCGGAGGTTCGAGTCCTACCTCGGGCATGGGTTTGTCCTGAGGGTAATTTGGGTTAAGTAGTGTGTAAGCTTAGGGACTGATGACCTTAGCAGTTAAGTCCCATAAGATTTCACACACATTTGAACGTTTTAGAAATTGATAGACATCTAGGGATTAGTAAAGTGGTGCCCCACCCTGCTGGAATATGATATCATGTTGCAGTTGTTCTAACTGCGACACAGGAAACTCTTGTAACACCTCCACGTAAATACCACCGTTGACGGTCGACTTGATGAAAAATAATCAAAAATTGTGCATCAGTCAGCACCAAACATTGACACTGGGACTCTCTCTTACCACTTCAAGTGTAATATGAGGATGCTGTTAACCCCAAATATTTTTGAACGTTTTTTCCAAAAAATTACTGTTTGCGTCAGTCTTGCCTAGCATATCCATTGAAAATTTTCGCGCTGAGGTTTGTCCGTAGGCTTTAATGCCTGAAGCAGCTGCACCTTGTTGAGATATAGCAGTAACTTCTTATCCAAGCCATTGTGTCCTATTGCTAGTCTAATTTCCAACTCTCTGGATTCCGTATGCACCGATTTCATCGGACTCCTTGCGAATACCTGAGGTATCTTGTCCAAGTTTGCGTCTGAAAAAGATGGGCGATTCATCCACCCCCTTCCCCTGCCCGCTCTTCATGCAGAACACTACCTGTTTCCATAAACGACGTATGCCAAGCCCGAGTAGTTGGCCGGGACGGTGGCTGTCTTCCATACCGTGTTCCAAAGTTTCATTACACTTGGGTATCGGACGTCGTCTTTATGAACCAGACCACACACTAATCTTTCTCCTGTGGTGCCACATTTAATTGGATTTTCTAGTTCGATTTTGCGTCAAAATTGCGTCACCTTGAAGGTAAAAAAATTATGAGTTACCTTATCACATGGTAAACCAATATATTGTTAATATCTAGTATTCTAGTGTTCCAAAGTTTCATTACACTTGGGTATCGGACGTCGTCTTTATGAACCAGACCACACACTAATCTTTCTCCTGTGGTGCCACATTTAATTGGATTTTCTAGTTTGATTTTGCGTCAAAATTGCGTCACCTTGAAGGTAAAAAAATTATGAGTTACCTTATCACATGGTAAACCAATATATTGTTAATATCTAGTATAATTTTAAAGTTATTAATCTGAAGTTCTAAAGATAATTTATGGACACCCTGTATTCCGTCAGTCGTTCAAGTATTCAAGCACATGCCTGACAGTCCATAATACAGGCTCAGTCAAAAGTGGCAGTACACCCTGTTATGTCAAAAACCCTCCAGGAATGGGGAAACCTGAATATTCCAGTAAGTGATGGGTGAGTTGGTCTACCTTTTACGATGTATACCGAACAATGGAACCATCTCGAAATCGACAATCTTGAGTCTACGTCAGTTTTGTTAAAATGGAAAGGACGTCGTGTCATATATCAGATGACATCAGCATTTTCTGACAAATTCATTCCTATAAACAGATTCGAAGTAGGAGTTATGGTTGAAATGTTAGAACACTTTTTTTGTTGCAAATAACTGAATTTGGCTTTGACCAAGGAGGAGAAGACTGAGAACGGAGTTTCCGTGTCATAGCGGCAGATTTTAAAAACCAGTAGTCAGAAAGACCTCCAATTTCACACAACACAGTCAGGTGCTTAATTTCCAAATTCTGATAAACGGGCTGTGACGGACAAGGCACGGAGTGGCCGTCCCAAAAATTCTACTGACAAGACAACCTCAACAATCGTTTTGGCGTCTTTCGTGAAGAGCCAATTCCGCAGCATACTACGTCTGTCACCAGAATGTGGAATCAGCCAGTCATCGATCGTATGAATCCTTCACGCTCATCAATGGCATTCAGTCCAGATTCAGCTACCTTAGCACCCAGCAAAGGATGACCCAGAGAGATGTACATAGTTTTACACGTGGGTTCTAGAGCGTGTTCAACAAGATCCCACTTTTGCACAAGGTATCTTGTTCAGTGTTGAAATAAACTTTTTTGTCATTGGTGAAGTCAACCCTCACAACCACAGATACTGAAGTGAGCAGAATCTACACTCACTCAAACCTTCCAAGGCAGTTGGTGACGTAAAGGTTTTGGTGTGGTGTGTAATGTGGGGTACCCTTGTGATGGACACATTTTCATTGACGGGAACCTTACTGCTCAACGCTACTTGGAAATTCTGCAAAAAGCAGTGTTGCCCTTAGTTCTGAATGAAGATAGCACCTTTCCCTCTTACTTTCAACATGGTGAGTCTCCACCACACTACGGAGAAGTTGTTCGTCAGTGGTTAAATGGTCAGTTTGGACTGGCCACCCAGATCATCTGATCTCTCACAACTTGACTTTTATTTATGGGGTCATTCAAAGCAACTCGTACATGTACAGAAAATGAGGAACAGATTACCTCGACCAACGCTTTGAAGAAGCGTGTGCCAGCATTTCTGCGGAAATCCTTCTGCAAGTTCATGACGATTGTATTCAGCATTTTCAAATGGGCGTCAACCGAGAGGAACACCATGTTGAATACTTTAATGACTGTCCTTTATGGAGATCAGTCCAGCCTGTAATTCCAACCAAAATTTGTTGTAACTTGTTAAACATAACTGCTGCTACGAATCTGTTTACAGGAATGAATTTATTAAAAAATTCTGATATTATTTGATACATCACACGGCCTTCGTTCCATTTAAAAGAAATTGACTTAGGTTCAAGATGGTGTCCGTGTTCGGTATATACCGTAAAAGGTAGCCCACCTCATCCATACCTAACTGGAATATTCAGGTTTCCTCATTCCTTTCGGATTTTTTGACATAACAGTGTGTACTGCAAGTTTTGACTCACCCTGTACAATTCAATATTTCTTTTTCAGCATATGTATCCCACCGACAAATCATGGCTGCAGGAATATTGTTCGCTATGCCATCGTTGCTCACGCTGTATAAGGCAGGTAATTTCGTCTTCCCCAGCACCTCTGGATACTGTGATGCGTCGTAGTACTCTTTCTACAACAGTTTACATACATATTAGCACGTAACATATCCCCATTCTTCTGATTGTGTCAGTCTTAGCAACATATACAGTATGTGTATATAAAACAATATTATTGAATAGGAAGAGACAGTAGATTAAATGAGCTGTGATACTGAGAGAAGGGTATGACAGTGAACTAAAAGAAGCCAAGCATGGCACTTCGAGTAGACGAAATTCCATCAGAATCATTGAAATGCTTGCGAGTCTCAGCCATGACAAGACTACTCCACTTAGTGTGCGTGATATACGAGACTCGTTTAATAACCTCATACTTCAAGAACAAAGCAATAATCCCAATTCCAAAGAAGGCTGGTGCTGACATGACATACAAGACTCATTAAATAACCTCATACTTCAAGAACAAAGCAATAATCCCAATTCCAAAGAAGGCTGGTGCTGACAAATGTAAATATTACCGAACTATCGCTGTAGTAAGCCATCGCTGCAAAATACTGACAGGAATTATTTACAAAAGAATGAAACAACTGGTTGAAGCCGACCATGAGGAAGGTACGCTTGGTTCCGGGGAAATATAGGAACACGTGTAGCAATACTGGCCGTACAATTTATCTTAGAAGATAAATTAAAGAAATGCAAACCTCCATTTAAAGTATGTATAGATTTAGAGTATAAGTATGTATAGATTTAGAGAAACGTTTGACTGTTTTGACTGGAACACACTCTTTGGAACTTTGAAGATAGCAGAGATAAAATATAGGAGCGGAATGTGTTATACAACTTGTACAGAAACCAGACTGCGGTTGAAATAGTCGAAGGACATGAAAGGGAAGTATTGATTGAAAAGGGAGTGTGAGAGCGCTGCAGCCTATCCCCAATGTTATTCTACCTGTACATTGAGCAAGCAGTAAAGGAAAGCAAAAAAAAAAAAAAAAAATCTGGAGAGGAATTAAGTTCAGGGGAAAACAATATAAAGTATGAGATTTGCCGATGACACTGAAATTCTGTCAGAGATGGTTAATGACCTGGGAGACCAAATGAACAGTTTGGATGGTGCCCTGAAAATAGGTTATAAGATGAACATTACCTAAAGTGAAACAAGGGCAATGAAATGTAGTCGAATTAAATCACTGAATGCTGAAGGCATTGGAACAGGAAATGAGACACTAAAAGTAATAGATTAATTTTGCTATCTGGACAGCGAACTAACTGATGATGGCCGAAGAACAGAGGATATTAAATGCAGACTGACTGAAGCAAGGAAAACATTTCTGAAAAAAAAAAGAATTTGTTAACCTCGAGTATAAGTCTGAGGGTTGCGAAGTCTTTTTCGAAGGTATAGTTCGGAAGTGAAATGTTGACGACAAGCACTTCAGACTGAAAGAGACTAGAAGATTTTGAAGTGTTGCGTTACAAGTTGAAGATAAGATCGGTAGATTGCATAACTAATGAAAAGGTGCAAAGTGAATCGAATTGAGGAGAAAAGAAATTTATGGTACAACTTTACTAAAAGAAGCGATAGGTTAATAGGACACTTTCTGAACCATCAAGGAATCGTCAGTTTGGTACTGGAGAGAAGTATTGAATTAAAAATTATAGAGAGAGGCCAAGGGGTGAATAGATAACGCCCGTTCAAATGGATGTACTTTGCAGTAGTTATTCGGAGATGAGGAGGCTTGCACAGCATAGCCTAGTGTGATGAGCTGTATCAATTGTGGGCTTAGTCTATCCACTGACATCTTTTTTCAGAAGAAAAAAGCCAACTGAAAATTGCTACTTTTGACTGTCAACGAAACCACCAAATGTAACGTTGAAATCTGTTGCGTAAATATCCGTTACTTTCATCCGAGTCGTCTTTCATTGTTTATATATGCCGTGTACATACCACAGGCGTTCAATAAGTAATGCAACACATTTTGTTTCTGAAAGCTGGTTGATTTTATTCAGGATTCCAATACACCCTATTATGCCCCACTGTTTTGGCTATAAATCCCTGTTTTTTCAACATAACCTCCATTCTGTGGGACGGCCTTACGCCACCTCACTGGGAGATTCCCACAGGAGGTCAAACGTTACAGTGCATCCGCACCGAAATTGGTGGATTCATTGTCCATCGAGGAGAATCAGTTACGAGGGTGGGTCAAATGAAAACCTTAAATTTATAATAACAAATCGAAATTTCGCACCGTTATCCTGTAAGTTGGTAAGCGTACTACAACAGCGTGCAGAATTGGCAGCATAGTGCAGATGCACACATGCCCTCGCAGTATCAGTATTAAGATGGCCGCCCCACTTGTGACTTGCACCAGGGAAGAACAGCGTTCTGTTATTCGGTTTTTGCATAGTGAAGGTGTGAAACCTATTGAAACTTATCGACGAATGAAGGTTCAGTATGGTGATACATGTTTGTCACAGCAGCAAGTCCACGAATGGTGTAGGAAGTTCGCAAATGGTGTGACTTCAGTGGAAGATGCTCCTCGTCCAGGTCAGGCACAACGAGTTGTGACTCCACAGAACATTGCAACAGTTGAAGTCATAGTGAAGGAAAACCGCCGAGTGACACTGAATGACATTGCAACATGTTTACAGATTAGTCATGGGTCAGCACACCACATTGTGCATGCTGTGCACCAGTTTCACAAAATGTCTGCAAGATGGGTGCCACGGCAGCTGACTCCTGAAATGGGAGAACGTGTTCAAGCTTGTGAAGAACTTCTTCGGCGCTTTGAACGAGAAGGTGATGGCTTCCTTGCAAGAATCGTTACTGGGAACGAAACCTGGGTTCACTTCCGCCAACCGAAAACGAAGGGAGCGAGCAAGGAATGGCGCCATTCCGCATCACCAAAACCAAAGAAGTTTCGAACAGAACCATCAGCAGGGAAGGTTATGCTGACTTTTTTTTTTTTGGGACGAAAAAGGCGTCATTTTGGAGCAGAGGGACCACTGTCACCAGTGCATCATACACAGATCTCCTAAAAAAATCATCTGCGGCCTGCAATCATATCAAAGCGACGTGGATTGCTGTCAGCAGGTGTTCTTTTGCAACATGACAAAGCAAGGCGCCACACTGCCCGTACAACAGTTGCAACAATCACAGACCTGCATTTCGAGTGTCTTCCTCATCCACCATACTCACCAGACCTTACCCCAAGTGATTTCCATATATTTGGACCTCTCAAAGACGCAATGGGAGGAAAGAAGTTCCGTTCTGATGAAGAGGTACGCCACGTGGTGCATGAGTGGTTGCGCGGACTACGAAAAGAATTTTTTTCTAAAGGAATTTGTGCACTTTGTAAGCGCTGGAGGACTTGCGTTGAGCGTGGGGGAGATTATGTTCAAAAGAGATACAGCTTTATACTACTTCTGCTAAATAAATAATATTTGACTCACCCTCGTATATGAGTTCGTTGTGTTCTTTCGGACGCATTCGGACATATTTTCCTCGTCACCTCTGATTCTGCATAAAGTCCCAACGTAGCTGACATCAACATTTCTTTCCCTATACCTTACTTTCTCCCCCTTCCACCTTCAGTTTACATAATACATATCACAGCTGTGAATTCCGCATAGTGCCTATTCTCTCGGACACCACCCATTCACATAATCATATTTATAATCTAGGTTCTCAGAAATACACTCCTGGAAATTGAAATAAGAACACCGTGAATTCATTGTCCCAGGAAGGGGAAACTTTATTGACACATTCCTGGGGTCAGATACATCACATGATCACACTGACAGAACCACAGGCACATAGACACAGGCAACAGAGCATGCACAATGTCGGCACTAGTACAGTGTATATCCACCTTTCGCAGCAATGCAGGCTGCTATTCTCCCATGGAGACGATCGTACAGACGCTGGATGTAGTCCTGTGGAACGGCTTGCCATGCCATTTCCACCTGGCGCCTCAGTTGGACCAGCGTTCGTGCTGGACGTGCAGACCGCGTGAGACGACGCTTCAGCCAGTCCCAAACATGCTCAATGGGGGACAGATCCGGAGATCTTGCTGGCCAGGGTAGTTGACTTACACCTTCTAGAGCACGTTGGGTGGCACGGGATACATGCGGACGTGCATTGTCCTGTTGGAACAGCAAGTTCCCTTGCCGGTCTAGGAATGGTAGAACGATGGGTTCAATGACGGTTTGGATGTACCGTGCACTATTCAGTGTCCCCTCGACCATCACCAGAGGTGTACGGCCAGTGTAGGAGATCGCTCCCCACACCATGATGCCGGGTGTTGGCCCTGTGTGCGTCGGTCGTATGCAGTCCTGATTGTGGCGCTCACCTGCACGGCGCCAAACACGCATACGACCATCATTGGCACCAAGGCAGAAGCGACTCTCATCGCTGAAGACGACACGTCTCCATTCACGCCTGTCGCGACACCACTGGAGGCGGGCTGCACGATGTTGGGGCGTGAGCGGAAGACGGCCTAACGGTGTGCGGGACCGTAGCCCAGCTTCATGGAGACGGTTGCGAATGGTCCTCGCCGATACCCCAGAAGCAAGTGTCCCTAATTTGCTGGGAAGTGGCGGTGCGGTCCCCTACGGCACTGCGTAGGATCCTACGGTCTTGGCGTGCATCCGTGCGTCGCTGCGGTCCGGTCCCAGGTCGACGGGCACGTGCACCTTCCGCCGACTACTGGTGACAACATCGATGTACTGTGGAGACCTCACGCCCCACGTGTTGAGCAATTCGGCGGTACGTCCACCCGGCCTCCCGCATGCCCACTATACGCCCTCGCTCAATGTCCGTCAGCTGCACATACGGTTCACGTCCACGCTGTTGCAGCATGCTACCAGTGTTAAAGACTGCGATGGAGCTCCGTATGCCACGGCAAACTGGCTGACACTGACGGCGGCGGTGCACAAATGCTGCGCAGCTAGCGCCATTCGACGGCCAACACCGCGGTTCCTGGTGTGTCCGCTGTGCCGTGCGTGTGATCATTGCTTGTACAGCCCTCTCGCAGTGTCCGGAGTAAGTATGGTGGGTCTGACACACCGGTGTCAATGTGTTCTTTTTTCTATTTCCAGGAGTGTAGTTGGCTGCTTACTCCGAATGTGGCACGATCCCTTGTAGGATTTATTTTCTTGGTATCGCTCTGTTTACTTCAACTATAAAACTCAATTCAAGTTGATGATTCCATGTTTCATTTTTTTTTCGTCAGTTTTCATTAGGTGTGTGGCGCGATTTCCTTAAGGATTCCTTGTTTTGGTATCGATCTGTCTACCTGAGATCTATAGCTCTATTCAAGTTGTCGATACCCTCTTTCGCTATTTTTCGAGAGTTTTATTACATATGTAGTGATATTGGTACTGGTGTGTAAATTGTTAGGTGAGTTGGTGTTCTTCTTATTATGTTGTCTTGATTAACATGTTGACATATAACATTGAATAAATCTTTGTTTATGCCGCATATCAGATGTTTTATCCTTGAGATGGTAGCAGATGTGCGTGGTTCTAATAAACACTGATTTGGTGAACTATTGAGATGTGTAATTCACTAAAGTTACCGGTATCTAAGAAACGACGAATTCAAGCAGACGGCTTGTGAGGTTGTACAATATTGTTGTTGACAGCTTATGAAGGCATTAGACGTGTTTGCCACTTTAAAAGAAGGATCATGACTGAAGAAAAGCAACAGATATGAATATTAACTGGCGAAGAGAACTGGACAACTTCATGAAGGTTATTCTGGAATGTGATGCAGTTTATGATGTGGTAAGTGGTATTTTCATCAAACCAGAAGTAAATGTTGAAGATTATGTTGAAAAATTAGCTACTTGGACAAAATCGAGTTCCAAAGCAAAGAAACGACTCGTTCTGTCACTAAAAGTAAAGCCGTTACTTCGAGTAATGGCAGAAGATGTATCGGAAAATTGCAACAGATCCATGATAATCCATATGCAGAAAATATTGAATTGTTGCGACATGAGTTACATAATAATAAAAGGAAATGGTCAGGTGGTACGCAAATTCATTTCTCAAAATTTGGTGAAGTTCAAACAAAGATGTCTACGCTAAATAAACCAATAGAAGAAGCTGATTTGTCTGCACATTTACTTCAGACATTGCCAAAATAAAGTAGTCGCATTTATGTGAATTGGCATAATATACTATAACAGAAGAAAAACTGGCATCAATTACAGAAAAAACATCAGAATTACGAGTTTCGAATACAAGGAAAAGATGAAACAAATGTCGCAACTGCAATGTTTCCACAATCCACGGAAAGGATATCAACACAGCAACAACGCAAGGGTATTATTAGTATTCAAAAAGGGCAAAATTCAAGCAAACACGACGTGAGGAAGTGTTTTCCCTGTGGTAATAATGGACGTATTTCGAAAGACTCCATAGCACGCTTCATGTGATTTACGTCCAAAGGCAAAAGTCATCTACCCCGGAACTGTCCTACGAGAGGTGATTCTGCAGTGCAATGCATTCATTCTGATTCTGCAGTGTTATTAGCTTCGAAAATATCGTGTGTACCTTCCAGAGAGACATTCAGTAATTGTCAGCCAAGATGTAAAATTCAAGTGTAAAACATTATAACCAGCAATGATTAGTTGACGTCTCGACTGTGAATGATTTTAAAATTGCAACACCGTATTGTTTAAATGAAGAGGAAACCTCAGAATAAAATATTAGAGTACTGAATCATCATGATATTGAAGTGATAAAAGACGCAAATGACATCTCTAATAAAGAAATGACCTGATGACAAGGCCAATACGTTATCAAAATGAATCTGAGCAACCAAAATGTTGATGATGACGGAAGTTCCAAAGCACTACGGTGAAGCAGTGAAGTCTCCAGCCGTAGAAAACTGGGAAGCTGCAATGGATGACGGAATGCTCTCACATAAAAATTTTGTACCTGGAAATAGGTTGATTTATCAGCCAAAAGAAAAGCTATTGGTAATGGCTGGCTATTGGCAATAAAATTGAATAATAACAATGACATCGTCCGTTACAAAACAAGATTAGTTGCCAAAGGCTTTAGTGAGAGGCCACGAGATGATTCTTCTGAAATATTTAGCCCTATCGTTAGCCCTATCAAACCAGTCTCTGGACTGAAGACCACAACAACAACGTCGTTAGATTTGAAACAATGAGAGCTTCTTTATATGTGACTGCTTAACGAAATGGGAAAATTTAACACTTTTATGTCCAACCAGCTTTCAATGATACTTTGGACGAAGAATTTACGTGCAACATACACAAGATTATGACAGTACAGGTCGTCTGTGCAGATTGCTTCGAAGCTTGTATAGTTTGAAGCAAGCAGCAAAATGTTAATATGAGTGCTCGAAAGTGTACTTGAAGAAATTAAATTTATGGGAGAGCAGCACTCATCCACGTATCTATTTTTTTTAGAATTTAATAGTTTTAATTTGTGTGGATGATGGATTGATAATGGGATACGATGAAATGGTTCATAGTTGCTCAAAACAATTACAAGAGAAGTTTGATATTTCGGCAAGCGAACTGGATTGCTATCTTGGCCTCCAAATGCAAAGATTTGAAAACTGTGTAAGGCATTATCACATGCACATTCAAACGAGTGTTGGTAAGGTATGGTATGACCGATGCAAATTCAATATTATAACCAGCTAAATCTGTATGAGTACCTGGTGACTTACAGTTAGCCGCGCGGGATTACCCGAGCGGTCAGAGGCGCTGCAGTCATGGACTGTGCGGCTGGTCCCGGCGGGGGTTCGAGTCCTCCCTCGGGCATGGGTGTGTGTGTTTGTCCTTAGGATAATTTAGGTTAAGTAGTGTGTAAGCTTAGGGACTGATGACCTTAGCAGTTAAGTCCCTTAAGATTTCACATACATTGGAACATTTTTGATACAGACACTTACCGAATTTAACACGTTCAGATCTAGCATAAGCTGTCAATGTTGTTCCAAGGGTACACCATTCACTTCCTAAAGCTCACCTCAAATTGGTTAAACGAAATCTTCGCATCTAAAATGAACAATCGAAGATGGAATTCAGTTTAGAAAATTAATCAGTTCTGTCATAGAAGCTCATAGTGAACCCGATCATGCAGTTGAAAAATGTACTAGACGTCCAATAAGTAGAGTTTTAATGAAATGTAGTGGACGAGTAACATCGAAAAGTAAATTTCAAAAATGCGTTGCACAGTCGTCAATGGAAGTCGAATTTGTTGATGCAAATAAGGCAATAGTGTTGCTGCATCATTTATCGAACGAAACTAAAATTATTGAAGAGATTTAAATTCCTACTTTACTTATTGCTAAGGGAAGAACAATTAAATACATAAAAAGTACAGATTCTACGAACGCTGTAAACATACTGAAACACATTATCAGTATGTACGGCATTAGTCAGTGAAAAGTAAATCAAGGTAGAATACGTTTCAGCAAAAGCTCAAGTAGCAGACATTTTTATTAAGCGTCTTCCAGTGAAGATGGTATCAAGAATGAAAACTGATTGGACTGACACAGTCAGATCTTTGATTCAGTAATAAAATACAAACACTACGGGAAAGTGTAAAGCAGTGGTCGTCAAACTTTTGCGCTCGAAAGCCAATACCGACATTGTGGGGCGGTACTGGGGCCGCGTTCTTAACTGTTTTATTATTAGCTGGTAACCTCTATAAATTAGTATGTTATGACCCCACCATAGACTAGCTGCAGCAAGCAAGCCCCGAAATGCTGAGCGTTAAAAGACGGCAGCATTCGGAACACTTGGTGTCAACTGTTCTCTGCCAATGTCAATGACCCCCAAAAGTTGTGAGACTGCAATTGTCTGACAAAGCATTCTTGTGTTGTCTGTGTGAGCGGATGGTTAATTGTACTTATATTTTAAATGCATTATGCAATCAAATACTACTAAATGTGTTGAATGTCATTTTTCTTCTACTCAGTATTACAACAGGCTTAATTTAATTTCATATTCTTTGCTACAAATATGTACAGCATTTGATGATGACTGTCCTTATAATGCACATTCACGAATCGACGTTACTTCCGTGTCACAGTTTATACTATAACAACCGATCGGTACGAGTCGCTCACGCCCTGAGTTGCCAGCAATGGAAGACAAGCAGTAAAACATTTCCCCCCTTACATCCTGTACCAGCGCATTGGCTGGGCTACTTACCCCTCTGGCTGAGATAAGCGGCCGAACTAACCAATGTCTGTTAAAATTAAGCACGTATTGAAATATTACTCTCTCTGTAAGTATTTTAGTTTGCTACTGAGCAGCACGACTACATTCTTAAGAAGCTCGTAACTTTACACAACGTTTTTGGATTCGGCTGTTAGTTGATACTTCCATATTATTATAAAATACGGCTGAGAACCGCTGACCGCACGAATACTTGATTTGGCCCAAACTTTGACGACCACTGGTGTAAAGGATGCCATAAATTACAATTTCATATTTTATTATGTATGTAATGATATTGGTGTCGTCCTTTTAGTTCTTAGGAGAGTTGCTGTTGTTCTTGTTATGTTGTCATGAGTAACATGTTGATGTATAACAGTGAATAAATCTTTGTTTATGCACCATATTAGTTGGGCATTTTATTCCTAACAGATGTGTAGTGCAGTATCTTTAAGGATTTGTTTTTGATATCGTTCTCTATGCTTCATCTATATCACTATGTGATCAAAAGTATCCGGACACCCCCAAAAACATGTTTTTCATATTAGGTGCACTGTGCTGCCACCTGCTGCCAGGAACTCCATATCAGCGACCTCAGTAGTCCTTACACATCGTGAGAGAGAAGAATGGGGCGATCCGCGGAACTCACGGACTTTAAACGTGGTCAGGTGATTGGGTGTCATTTCTGTCATACATCTTTATGCGAGATTTCCACACTCCTCAACATCCCTAGGTCCACTGTTTCCGATGTGATAGTGAAATGAAAACATGAAGGAACACGTACCACACAAAAGCATAAAGGCCGACTTCGTCTGTTGACTGACAGAGACCGCCGACAATTGAAGAGGGTCTAACGTGTATTACTGTGTAAGAGGCAGACATCTATCCAGGCCATCACACAGGAATTCTAAACGGCATCACGATCCACAGCATGTACTATGACAGTTACGTGGGATGTGACAAAACTTGTATTTCATGGTCGAGCGGCTGCTCATAAGCCACACTTCAGGCCTCGCTTGGTGTAAGGAGCGTAAACATTGGACGACTGAACAATGGAAAAACGTTGTGTGGAGTGACGAATCACTCTACACAATGTGGTGACAAGATGGCACGGTGTGGGTATGGCGAATGTCCGGTGAACGTCATCTTCCAACAATAAAATTCGGAAGCGGTGGTGTTATGATGTGGTCGTGTTTTTCATGGAGGGGGCTTGCACCCCTCGTTGTTTTGCGTGCACTATCACGACATTGGCCTACATTGATGTTTTAGGCACCTTTTTGCTTCCCACTGTTGAAGAGCAATTCGGGGATGGCGATTCCATGTTTCAACACGATCGAGCACCTGTTGGTAATGCACGGCCAGTGACGGAGTGGTTACACGATAATAACATCCCTGAAATGGACTGGTCTGCACAGTCCTGTTCTGAATCCTATAGAAAGCCTTTGGGATGTTTTGGAACGCCGACTTCATACCAGGCCTCACCGACCGACATCGATACCTCTCCTCAGTGCAGCACCACTCCGTGAAGAATGGGCTGTCATTCCCAAAGAAACCTTCCAGCACCTGATTGAACGTATGCCTGCGAGAGTGGAAGCTGTCATCAAAGCTAAGAATGGGCCAACACCATATTGAATTCCAGCATTACCGGTGGAGGGCGCCACGACCTTGCAAGTCATTTTCAGCCAGGTGTCCGGATACTTTTGATCACAGAGTGTAGCTCAATTCAAGTTGCCGGTTCCACGGTTCGCTATTTCTAGTGATTTTTGCTGTGCCTTATTCCTGAATGTGTTGCGTTTCCTATGTTTTACTATTGCTTTTATTCAGAGGTTCTCACGGTACGTGTTAGCTTCTCTCTATGCAGAACACTATTTCCAGTGTTTCTCCTGTTACTTCCAACATTTAGCCAGGCAGTCTTAGGCGCCTTGTCACGGTTCGCGCGGCTTCCCCCGTCGGAGGTTCGAGTCCTCCCTCGGGCATGGGTGTGTATGTTGTCCTTAGCGTAAGTTAGTTTAAGTTAGATTAATTAGTGTGTAAGCCAAAGGATCGATGACCTCAGCAGTTTGGTCCCATACAACCTTACCACTAACTTCCAAATTTTTCCGATGTTTATTTTTACAGCAAAAATACCCGCAATTCAGTAATTCCTGATCATATTTCAGCGCCGTGGAATCGTTTACTAGTATTGGTCGCTATAGTGAAATCTTGTGTCTTTTTCATCTTTGAGTCCGATATGGCGTCAGTGGTCAAATCTGACGAGTGCAACCGTGCGCTAGAATTTATCTGCTGAAGCACCTATGTGACAGTTCACACAGACTGTACAGTTAAAGTCCAGCTGAGCTAACAAGGGGAGAGTCTGACACGTGGGTCTCATGCTATGACAAGTTTTTCAAGGACCTCTGTATTAAAAATAAGGAGCCACGTGTTTCGGCTTTTCGCTAGACAATTCCTAGTTTTTGATAACATCGAGGCCTAAATTGATGACGTAAAATCGTATTTTCAATTCTGTACATCAGACGATCGTCTAAAAGCAAACATTTTTATTACCTTACTATGTGGTCCAATGTCAATAATATTGGCCTTATCATCATTTTTGTGCTTTGATGCTGTTAACTTGGGTACCCTCACTCAGTGTGTCCTTGAGAGCGAGGACTCTGCGGTCTAGCGGTCAAGGCATTAGACTACAAACTGCTGGTCCATGTTCTATAATTGGTCGTGGCTTATTTTCTCATTTTCGGTGTGTCTGATAATATTCTAATAACGGCGATTCCTTTCTTTACTTTCTATCCTTTTTTTACAATAAAACAATTATAGGTGTGGTTGATAATTAAATAAGTATATATAATGTACTGACAGCTATTTTCATCATGATACTTGGCGCGCTAGGTAGGACTTTATAGCTGATGATTCTCAACCTACCTGCACCGTGAAAATGATAACGCCGAAAAGTATCTCTCTTTGTCAGCAGTATGACTTCTAGTTTTTCCGACAGTTAAAAAATTTCATCACACGACTTCAAAATCACTTGGCATCACAGCTGAGCAGAGAATTACAAGATAGCACGGATGCGTTGCTCCAAAACTTGTTGTCTACAACTGTCTGTCAAAGTTAGTTTAAGTTAGATTAATTAGTGTGTAAGCCAAGGGATCGATGACCTCAGCGGTTTGGTCCCATACAACCCTACCACTAACTTCCAAATTTTTCTGATATTTATTTTTACAGCAAAAATTTCCGCAATTCAATAAGTCCTGATCATATTTCAGCGTCATGGAATCGTTTATGCTTCATAGGTATCCAAATTGATAACTGATAGATATATTTTTAGCAACGTGAAAGATATGTGTTTTCCACGAACAATGTAAAGAAAACATGTCAATGCGGAGAGATTTCGTTCGTGTGTTATGCATGGTGCTAGACATATTTGCATTTTTCCTGTTTCTATGACAATTTTCACCACACTGATTACGAGAACGATCACGGACAGACCATCAGTTAGGATTACGTAATAACATACTTTAAGTATTTTTTGTACTCTGTATCACGATTAAAATAGCTGTCATTGGTGTGACGTTTTACTTCCAAAAAAGTCAAAAAATATTCTGATTATCAGATACACCGAAAAAGTATCGAACGGAAAAAATATCATGACTGAGTATCGAACAGACGAGTGGTTTTATGTTCTGATGCCTTGACCGCTTGACTGCTGATCTCGCTGTGCTAGACACATTGAACGACGGGTATCCAAGCTACAGCTTGAAAGTTAATAACTCAGAATTGTTAACTTCGGACTCCACATTATATTAAGAAAAAACAGTCTGCTTGTAGACGATCTTTCGATGTATGGCATTGAAAATACTATTTCGATCATCTACTTCGACCTTGATTTTTTCAAAAACTAGGGATTGTCTAGCAAACAGGTTAAACACGTTGTAACCTCCCCACAAAAATAAAAATATAATATCAATAATACTCTCACTTAGCGTAACTACCCAACAGTGAAAATATAATACAATGTGACAAACCTATAACCTTTCAATAATTGACAGTCAAGTTAACCTGGTAAATCTTGGACGTCAGCAATGCTGCGTCATGGCCCTGATACATCATTCTGAATAAGCTGAAAAATCTTACCTTAATTAGGTCGCCGGATAACGCGTATATATCTGCTCCTATAAGAAATTTTTCCTGGCGTACCTAAGTGCAATGCTGGCCGATAGATTTGTCTTATATAAAAGGGAAGAACTGACTTTTCTTTTCAATGATCGGGATGGCCAAGGATTGGAGAAATTATTGAATTGAGATTAATGTCAAAAGTTACTTTTTATGAGAAAGATTATTATTAACAGATCTTCTTTTTTTAAAACATTTACATGGAACTTGATTAACAATACTACATATGCGCGAGGCTGCTTTTACCTTATCCTACAACGCTCAGGCTCCGCCATCGCTGCACACGACCGGCCCAGCCAACACGATACACCAGACACGACAGCTCGCTAGCAACAACATACTGCTACTGCTACACAGTTCTTACTGCAGTCAATACTACTCTTTGGTCTCAGATTCTCTTCTAGCTTACATATCGCAGGCAGCAAGTGAGCAGTACATCGAAATTACATCAGCTCGAGTGCGCTAGCAACAAGTTCTCTAATTATGGACCTCTTACATAACCCTCCACTGGGGGGCAAAAATTTGGCAGCGATGGTGAGTCCCTTGGACTTGCCATGAGCAACAAATTTTTCTATAATCTATTTAGTTTACTAAGGCTAAAATCACAGAGTATATGCATAATTGATAAGTGGAGAACATATTAAGAAATTAGACAAAGTGCACATGCACTGAGTACAAAACATATTCAGAAATGACAAAGTATATACGCAATGAGTACAAAATATATTAACAAAAGAGTGCACACGCGTTGAGTACAAAACATCATTTTACAAGAATTTAAATGCACTGTATAAGCCTTTACTATTTTACAGGAACTAGGAAAGGAATGGGAAGGATTGCATCATGGTTGTAGCACGTAGCTGCACTGAAAGTCGATATCTTTCTACAGAAGCACAACACCAAGTGAGACAATTTGAAGTTCTCTTCCCTGAAGTATTTATTAGTGTAGCCAAGACACTGAAATGTTGTATTAATATTCAATGTTATCATTTTGGTAGTACATTAGGTACACCAAACAGTGGGACCATAAGAACATCTCCATCGTTCAAGGTTGTGGACAGCTTGATATGTCAACACCATATTCTTGTAGAATCCATACTCTTACAGCAACGTAGAATTAGTGTAAAAACCAATATAGTGCTCCATGGTCATGAGGATGGACAGGATAAACGGATATTGCAGTAATTAGGTCAGAAGGTGAAGGACACATTAAGTCTTATGCTAGTCATCATAGAATTACACTAGTGTATCAACCGATATGAACAATATTGAGTATTACGAAACACTATTCATAACTCATCTGACTGAATCAGTGGCATTCATTGGCCAGTTACAAAGTATTCATATAGTGTTACAAAACATTATTCAGTGTTATTCACAAGTCATCATTTAAAACAGGATCTATTGAATTATTGACATTCATTGGCTAGTTACAAAGTATTCATATAGTGTTACAAAACATTATTCAGTGTTATTCAGAAGTCATCATTTAAAACAGTAGCTATTGAGTTACTGACATTCATTGGCTAGTTACAAAGTATTCATATAGTGTTTCAAAACATTATTCAGTGTTATTAACAAGTCATCATTTAAAACAGGAGCTACTGAGTTACTGACATTCATTGGCTAGTTACAAAGTATTCATATAGTGTTACAAAACATTACTCAGTGTTGTTAACAAGTCATCATTTAAAACAGGAGTTACTGAGTGTACCATCAAGTTACTGGTGTTTATATACGATATCATGTAAGTGACATAAGACATATTTAAAATGTAAGACATTGGAACTATTACTCAAGGTCGGTAGTCCAATAACACATAGACATAATGCAATCAATACACAGAAAATTTGCATTATCTTTAGGACTAAAAATATATCTTAACCTGGTAGCATTATTTAGTTGTTTACTGGTAATAGTTGGGACCCTTAATAATATTTTTTTTTGCTAGCAATGCATTGCACTGGCTTCGATAATTAATTGCTGGGGCATGAAAATATTTACTTTTGATTTATTGCTGGAAATAAGGAGTATTAACGTCATTCGTCATGAGTCAGCTGTAGCAAGATTATGAACTAAGTACAGTACATGTGATCACATTCATAAATGATAGACACAACTGGGTAAAAAAATGAAAGTACTAGAACAGGTTTAATAACTAACTACTTATAGCATATTATGTCACGAAAAGCTTCTCCTGGAAAAAATACAAAATGGATTATTGAGTTGAAAGAAGAAATGCATATTATGCTGAAAAATAGTGAACTTCGAATTAACAGGTAATGAAACGTGTACTTAATATGTATGTACTCTAGCTGTCTTTTCCAAAACATTCAGTCATTATACTATGCGACATAAGACATACTGTCAAAAGGAACTGCAACAAATACTTAAATAACGACATAGCATTTCTTAACTAACAGTAAATATTATCATCATCTGCAAAGAAAAACTTCATTATTCATAATATCATAACTTCATCACTATAACCACCTGCAAAGAAAAACTTCATTATTCATATTACCATATTCTTCATATAACTATTCATCATCATTTATTACCATCCGCAAAAAATAGACACTTCATTATGCATATTCATATTACCATTTACTTCTTACAACTATTCATTACCATTCATTACTTCATATAGTATAGAGTTTTTTACTTCTAGCATATTTCATCACTAAAATTAACATCTGTAGTTCTGTCTGACACTCTGCATCAATCGCCTTGTATTCTGAAAGAAAAATAATTAGTCAAGACTGCTGTCATACGATGTGTACAGTATATTCTGGTTAATGCTTGTTAATTCTGATCCATTTACTCTTCATGATAATATATTGCATTTTCTTTCCTTCATTCTGATGGTAAAATTTCCATTTCATAGTAAACCACTGTGGTTGTTTAATTCATTTCTTTTACACGGTATTGCTTTCTGAAAAATGATGAATAAGGATTAATATCTTGCATTTAATTCATATACCCATTAAATAAAAACTTGTTTCTAGTAATATAATTAAGCATACAGCATAGCACGACAGAAAAAAAATTAGGTCAAAAACATAGACAGGTTTTAAGTGCAAAAAATGTACACACAGTATCATAATGTAGTAGCAAAAATGTAGAATAGTCAAAATAAATAAAAACTTGTTTCTAGTGATATAATTAAGCATACTGCATAGCATGACAGAAAAAAGGTATTAGGTCAAAAACATAGACAGTTTTCAAGTGCAAAAAATGTACACACAGTATCATAATGTAGTAGCAAAAAATGTAAAATAGTCAAGATGTTGAGATAACATAAAGCAAAATGTCAATGTCAACTGGTGTTTGTTACATCTTAAACATTTCATAGTGCATACAGACAAAAATTCTACTTTCGACAAAAAAACAATCATACATAGACAAAAAAAATCGAAAATGTGCACGGTCTGATATATAACGACAAGAAAAGCGACCTGCTAACCTTACCGTGCCGGGCACTTGCCAGGAAAAAATACACTCCAGGAAATTGAAATAAGAACACCGTGAATTCATTGTCCCAGGAAGGGGAAACTTTATTGACACATTCCTGGGGTCAGATACATCACATGATCACACTGACAGAACCACAGGCACATAGACACAGGCAACAGAGCATGCACAATGTCGGCACTAGTACAATGTATATCCACCTTTCGCAGCAATGAAGGCTGCTATTCTCCCATGGAGACGATCGTAGAGATGCTGGATGTAGTCCTGTGGAATGGCTTGCCATGCCATTTCCACCTGGAGCCTCAGTTGGACCAGCGTTCGTGCTAGACGTGCAGACCGCGTGAGACGATGCTTCATCCAGTCCCAAACATGCTCAATGGGGGACAGATCCGGAGATCTTGCTGGCCAGGGTAGTTGACTTACACCTTCTAGAGCACGTTGGGTGGCACGGGATACATGCGGACGTGCATTGTCCTGTTGGAACAGCAAGTTCCCTTGCCGGTCTAGGAATGGTAGAACGATGGATTCGATGACGGTTTGGATGTACCGTGCACTATTCAGTGTCCCCTCGACGATCACCAGAGGTGTACGGCCAGTGTAGGAGATCGCTCCCCACACCATGATGCCGGGTGTTGGCCCTGTGTGCCTCGGTCGTATGCAGTCCTGATTGTGGCGCTCACCTGCACGGCGCCAAACACGCATACGACCATCATTGGCACCAAGGCAGAAGCGACTCTCACCGCTGAAGACGACACGTCTCCATTCGTCCCTCCATTCACGCCTGTCGCGACACCACTGGAGGCGGGCTGCACGATGTTGGGGCGTGAGCGGAAGACGGCCTAACGGTGTGCGGGACCATAGCCCAGCTTCATGGAGACGGTTGCGAATGGTCCTCGCCGTTATCCCAGGAGCAACAGTGTCCCTAATTTGCTGGGAAGTGGCGGTGCGGTCCCCAACGGCACTGCGTAGGTTCATAAGGGGTTTAATATTGGAAATATGGCGATTGCCCTTGCTTTTTCTGGTTCTCAAAGTTTCAACATGTACCACATTGGGATGAGGAATGCTGCGAATTCTGTATGGACCTGCGTATAGAAGCTCAAATTTACTGCATCTACTCTTTCCTCTGTTGGATAAATAGTGTGTACGTACTAATATCTTGTGTCCTATGTGAAAATCACGGCGTGTACAAACCTGTTTTTGCTGTCGTCTCCGGCGCTCTGCGGCACGTTTGATGTTGTTGAGCGCAATGTCAATTATTTCATGGTGGCGTAGTCGACGAGATGTAGGAAAGGATACTAATTCTTTAATTTTGTTAGGTGGTTCAACATTTTTCAATATAACAGTCGGAGATAGCATAGTGGATTCATTTGGTATGGAGTTAATTACATCCTGGAATGAGTGTATGTGTGTATCCCAATCAATATGTCTTTTATGGCAGTACATTCTGCACAGTTTACCAATTTCTTTCATCAGTCGTTCACAAGGGTTTGAAGAAGCGTGATACTTGGATATATAGATCGGAGAAATGTTTCTAGCTCGTAACATACGTGTCCATATCGCAGATCGAAATTGTGGTCCATTGTCGGAAATTACTTTCAATACATGCCCTACATGAAATAAAAAATGTTTTACAAATGCCTTCGAAATAGATTTGGCAGTAGCTTTGCGCAACGGAGTGAAGGTAACAAATTTCGAAGTGAGTTCAACAGCGACAAAGATGTAGCAAAAACCTCTATTAGTTCTGGGAATCAGTCCAAAAATGTCTACAGCGGCCATGTGTCTCAATTTAACAGGTACAATGGGATGTAACGGAGGAATATGTGAAGTCGTGTCTGATTTAGCTTTCTGGCAGATTTTACATGACGTTAAAACTCGTCGAATACGTTTCTCCATGTTGGCAAAATAACAGTTCTGTCTCAGTATAAGAAAACATTTTCTGGCTCCATAATGTGTGTAACTTAAATGAATATACCAAATTAATTTGTTAACAAGTTCCTCAGGAATGCATAGTAACCAGTTGTTGCCGTCAGGGTGAGAGCGGCGGAACAGAATATTCTTGCGTACAGTATAATGGTTTCTAATGGTAACATTATTTTTATCTTGCCAAAGGCGTTTAATTTCTTTCCACACATTGTCTTTGCTCTGCTCTTGTGCTATGTCTCGTAATGACGATGAAATGAAGTTTTCAAATGCGACTTGTTGAATATAAATGAGGCTAGAATTTGCTTGGCAGAAGTTGGTTGCGCTGTCTTGCTGATTGTTGCTGAGAGAACGGGACAATGTGTCTGCTACAATATTTTGTGTACGGATATACGGAATAGAATAATATTTAACTTTAAATGTGTCATGTTGTTTAACTTGAAATTCATATATAAAACCGGACGTAGTACCACTGATGTTGTCAAAAGCTGGAGCTTGCTGTAAAAGAATTTTGCGTAGCTCTGTACGTTCGTCGTCTGTATTTGCACTGCTTTGCTTTACTTTATCAGAAATCATTTGCATAACGTCATAGTCGGCTTCGTCTGGTATATTATAGTTGTGTACGAACGTATCTGTGAACAATGTGGAATGACAGTCTATGTTACGTGATCCAGAAATGACCTCTGTCCGATTAATTGTTTGTTCTTCTGCAGATAAAGAGTGCTGAAAATCTAATGCCAGTTGTACATTTTCATCCTTTAACATTAAATAGGAATTTTGAAAGTCAGTAATTGCGTCGTGTTGTACCAAAAAATTCTTACCTAAAATAACGTCTGTTGTCAATAAGGGAACAATCCAAAAATTTGAGTGGAACGTATGACCTGCAATACAAAATGATAAGTGTGTCTGTAATTTTACATCTACTCCTTTACCAGATACTGCTCCTTTTACTTTAGTTTTGCCTAACGGTAATGTAGGATAAGTATTCTCTTTGTTACAATCGTTGAAAGTTTCCTCATTTGTAACTGACTTAGGTGATCCAGAGTCGATTACTGCTGAAAATGTGGATGATCCAATCTTTACTTCAATGACAGGGTGGGAAATGGTTTTTTGAATAACTGGTTTTTCATGCAAAAGAGTGTCTCGGATGTCGTCAAAAGTAATAACATTTTCGTGAATAACATTCTGCGTGACAAAAGTAGTGCTTACGTTGTTGGAAGATGCAACCTATACTGTATCTAGTCAAATTCTTTCTGACGTGCTGTTATTTGCGGGAGGATGCTGTGGCATTTCAACTATTTGTACTGTTCTGTTATTTCTTCCTGAGGTATTAGGTTCGGGATGATATCTACTGTCTGGTTCATTCATGATAATCTGTTGTTGCCGATGATTCTGCTGCTGGTAAGACCGACTGTTACTCTGAAAACTGTGCTCATTACTCTTACGTCTGTCATGATAATCGTTGCTATACGGCGCATTGCGATATGAGTTGAAATGATGCGTATGCTGTACGGAGTGATTTCTTTGTTGCTGTGCGTTACTATTTGGTGGAGCCGACGCTATATGTGTAGGCGGCGAAACATTAAAGCTTGGTCGACCTTGCAGACTACATTGTTGGTTAGGTATGCTAACCGGCTGGTTTTGATGCTGTTGCGGAGAAAACCCTCTATTGTAGCCAAAATGTGTCTGTGATTGCTGAAAATTTTGTACATACTGATGATTAAAATTTTGTCTGTTATTAAAATTACGCTGGTAATTCTTGTCGCTTCGGTAGTGTCTAAAGAAAATTGTCACTTTCGGTAAAACTTGTCATATCAGGTTTTCTTTACTCATTATTATCCTGGATAGATGGATAGTTGAAGAGCTTTTTTGATAGATATAAAGGATAGTAGGAGAGAAGGCAGCAGTGCAGAAAACTAAAGATGAAATAGCACTACTACGGCTCGGGGCCCTGTGCACGCTACGGCACATATTCATCGAAGTGTAATGAATCCCCTGAGGTCTCTTACGCGCTGCAAATAAATTTTAGTTTCTGCATTACAGGCAATGTCGGTGAGAATTCAAAAGGAAATTGTTGTATCCAGGTCAATTCTAGTTTCTGCATTACACGCCAAGCTCATGAAAATACAAAAGCAAATTGTCGTATCCAGTCCAAAGGATGTATTTGTATTCTGTCATTTTTAAATACCTTATATTTTTTTCACGGATAAGAATTGCTTATAATCAACGTTATCGTCTCTGAATGTGTGAACTGGTTCAGGATTGTATGATAATCCGTTTGTCTGTGTCTGCCCGGAATCCAAGTCACGTACTCTCTGTAAATTACGTAAATTATTCTGGCTTTGTGAGTGTGGCAAATGTTCAGAATGTGGCGTATGCTGTGATTTGTTAAAGGCTGAAATATTTTTCATCTCCGTCAATTCGTGCTGTAAAGATGACAATTTTCTACGTAATGTATTGTTGGACGAACCTATCTCACTAATCGTCTGTTGTAAATTTTGGAATTCGGGTGTTTGATTAAACGAAACTGGTGACGTATCGTCTGATTTGGTGTCATTGTTATTTTCGATAACGTCAATGCGACTGGCCAATTCATCAAATTTTTCAGTCAGTGCTTTAACCTGATCATCATTTTTAGTGTCACAAGCATTAATTTGTTTTTGGATTTTACGGGTAGTTTTGTTCAATTTCTTAACGTCTGCTTTAATGGCATCGGGATCCTGTATTAATTCTAATTGTTCAAGTCTGTTGATCATTGTCTGAAAGTCTACTGTGTGTGTGTCTGTTTTTGTTTTAAGATCGGACATTTCATCATGCAATTCGGTGCTCAACTGTTTAATAGTATTGATTTCGTCTGATACTGTAGCAATGTTATTGTCTACATATGTTTTTGCTTTCGTAAATAATTTACGCTTATCTTCCTGTCTCTGTGCAGTAATTGTTTCCATGACTTGTTTCTTTACTTTGTTCTGATCCTGTATGAATTTACGGTAACGCGTTTCACTGTTTTGTAGGTGGTGATTAAAACGTTCGTCAATTAGGCTGTTCTATTGTTCGAATTTCTTGTCTACTTTCGCGTCCAGCGTGTGTGAAAGTTCTGCTGACATTAATTTAAACTCGTCGCGTAACTGTGTTACGTTTGCAGAACATTGTTTAGCGACTGCACTAATTTCATCTCTAAGTAATTTAGTTGTGGCTGCATGTGTATTACTTAATTCTTGTGCCACAGATCTAATTTCTTCACTACTGTTCCTAGCACAAGCCTTAATTTCCTCACGTAATTGTTCTTTAGTATCATGACATTGCACGGCAACGGCTGTAATCTGTTCACTAAGTTGGTTGGAATTGTTATCTAGTTTTTCATTAAGTTGTTTGTAATTATTATCTTGTTTTTCATTCGACTGTTTGAAATTGTTGTCAAGTTTTTCATTAAGTTGTTTGTAATTGTTGTCTTGTTTTTCATTGAATTGTAGCTGTAATGCTACAACTTGATCCAAGCCAAAATTACCGACTCTATTCTCTGTACTGTGTGATGGTGTGTCTGCATTTGTCACGTTTTGTGAAACCATTTGGTCATTGTCTGATTCACGAAAAGGTTTGCTAATCGGATGTACACTGTTGGCCACTAGAGCGGAATCAAATAAATCTGACATATTTTGACTACAATGTTCATTTTCGTGAGAAAAATTTATCTGTTCACTGTGTAAATTTTGCAAATCAGGTGTGTTAAACTGGGCAGCGTTCATTGTAACGGAACGTGCCGCCTCATCAATTGTCGTTAAATTAACAGAGGACACAATTGAATTTCTTTGCTCATCATTAGCATTAAAATCATTACTAGTGAGCGGTATGCACTGATTGTCTGTAACTGGAGGATTATTATCAAGACACTGAGTGTCGCCAATATTATCAGTCAAATTATTAAAGTCGGCTTTTTTACTCATTAAGACTCGCGACGTACTGTTAGCAGGTTTTCGCGGCATTTTCAGAACTCAAAGTTAAGCACAAAGTCAAACAAAGACAAAGCAAAAATGGAACAAATACAGTTACAACAAAGAGCAATAAATTGCCGATGATCTGTGAAAGAAAAAGTGACAAATTAGTAAATGCGTTGCGCCAGATGCAAACTACTTTTAATATTAAGTAAATAAGAGTAGATATATAGCTGACCACTTCTCAGAAATTCACAAAAATACGATCCTGGCAGGGTCGCCAAGTGTAACCTCCCCACAAAAAATAAAATATAATATGAATAATACTCTCATTTAGCGTAACTACCCAACAGTGAAAATATAATACAATGTGACAAACCTATAACCTTTCAATAATTGACAGTCAAGTTAACCTGGTAAATCTTGGACGTCAGCAATGCTGCGTCATGGCCCTGATACATCATTCTGAATAAGCTCAAAAATCTTACCTTAATTAGGTCGCCGGATAACGCGTATATATCTGCTCCTATAAGAAATTTTTCCTGGCGCAGCTAAGTGCAATGCTGGCCGATAGGTTTGTCTTATATAAAAGGGAAGAACTGATTTTTCTTTTCAATAATCGGGATGGCCAAGGATTGGAGAAATTATTGAATTGTTTGAATTGAGATTAATGTCAAAAGTTACTTTTTATGAGAAAGATTATTATTAACAGATCTTCTTTTTTTTAAACATTTACATGGAACTTGATTAACAATACTGCATATGCGCGAGGCTGCTTTTACCTTATCCTACAACGCTCAGGCTCCGCCATCGCTGCACACGACCGGCCCAGCCAACACGATACACCAGACACGACTGCTCGCTAGCAACAACATACTGCTACTGCTACACAGTTCTTACTGCTGTCAATACTACTCTTTGGTCTCAGATTCTCTTCTAGCTTACATATCGCAGGCAGCGCGTGAGCAGTACATCGAAATTACATCAGCTCGAGTGCACTAGCAACAAGTTCTCTAATTATGGACCTCTTACAACGTGTCTCTTTATTTTCAGTATAGAACGTCCTCGCAAAAGTTTATCCAAATCGGAGACTCGCATGTCAGACCCTCCCGTTGTCAGATCTTTCCGAGGGCAGCCTTAGCGCCTCGAATGAAGGCAACAATGTCTACTCGGCGGTAAGTGAGGTTGTCGTCAAGCAAGGAGCGAAACACAGAAGTGCTGCGCCAAGGAACGAAGGCGCAGTGCTTGCCTGTTGATGTCAACGAATGACGAAGATTTATAGAAAAGATAACACTATGGGCTCAGTGCTAGCCGTGCTCTCCTACTTCACAACTCAGCTAAGAATGATATGCTATCACTTTTACTGTAATGTGAGAGGTGAAAGTTATTTTTAAGCAGGCTTTACAGCCTTTTAACTGCGACATGCACCGCTGTCTGACTCTAGTGGAGCAACGCTACGTTACTTTACTCGTTAATAGTGAGAATCTGGTGGTACACAATGGCTCAGTTTTCTGTATAACTATAAAAAGTACTAAGTCTGTCGATATAACTATTTTCGTTCCTTGGAGTTAACAGGTACTAACGGTCAACTTCATGCATAATATTAGTCAGTTTTTCTCTACCAACTATTTCCAAACAGAATGTTTTACTGAGCATACAAAAAAATTGTGAAGGAAAACATAGTCCGTAGTACACTGTAATATCCTTTATTATTTGTGCAGTAGGCGACTTCGAAGCTTGTCACTTTCAAGCACTTGTAGATATTCGTAGTAAATATGTGCCACATTTAATGTGATACAGCATGTCATGGTTACCCACATCTGCTCGAAAATCGTCCTATCGCATAATTAATAAAGAATATTCCTGCCTACTACGGAATATGATTTCCTCTGTAAAAATTTTAACAATTGTGGCGCCATGCAAATTCTAATGTGTAAACAAAACGGACAACGCTTAATATTGTGATATGCGCTAATGAGCCTAAAGACTTTGACCACTGACTGAATGCCGCCAAGGGGGAAGGGGGGGGGGGGCATTGTGGGCACGTGACGTGGTAAGGTAAACAGTGGTTGAACAAATACATGGAAACGCCGCGATAAATCCATACCTGAATACAAACGCAGATGATAGCCAAGACTGGAGTTTGTGCTGTTGTATTTGTCCACGAACGACATCTGTGTAATGTTCTCAATACATTGCAAGAGCCAGTCATGGTTAGATCAGTCTCTCGTGCAGTTGTGAGTCGATTTTGTTGGAGCTAAGTGAGATCAAGTAGGCAAGTCGTTGATGTTCTTATGATGAGTACTTTCGAAACCAAGGTAGAAAAAGTATTTGGTGTTTCAAAAGGAATCGTATCGTGTCGTGTTATCAAAAAGTAACATAATTTGTTGTTTCTCTCAAGGATTAGTTATTTATTCATCAATATCTAGTTTGCTCCTTCAAAGTAATCATCCTCAGTTACATTACCCTGATAAGACTTCTCGAGGTGTTTTTCGGTCTTGGCTCTTCAGGCAGTTTCCATTGGGACGACTGGCCCTTGGTTTCGACGTCAGAGGCGTATATACATATTTCGTCACCCGTTATAACCTTATTTAGAAATGCTGGGTGGTTCTCGACTTTATTCAACACCCCCTGAACAATGTCTACGTGACGTCGTTTCTGGCCGAAATTCAACAGTTTCGGAATAAACTTTGCTGCTACACATTTCTTACCCAGAACACCACAAAAAAAATTTTTGGCGTGAGCCACAGGACATCATCAGCAACCTCTCTCATGGTGATTCGGCGATTTTCTGAAACTATTTTCTTTAGTTCTTCCATATTGTCGTCAGTGATAGATGTGCTAGGGCCTCTAGTGCGGTCGTCGTCTTCAACTTCTCCTCCACCTTCTTTGAAACGTTTATACAACTTTTAAACTCTCGTCTTACTTATAGAAGATTCGCCAAAATCTACAATTAACATTTCGAATGTGGTGCCGCACTTCATTCCGTTTTTCAAGAAAAATTTAATCCAATCTTATTGATCCATCTTTTTCGAATGTAAAATTTCGCGAGCATTCGGAAATACATGTAACCTATTCGACTGTCAGTAATAAACTAAATATTCAAAACAGCTGAAAATTCAAACACACATGAAGAACATGTGTACCAAAAAGATGATAAAACTTTTCAAATCCGATGTATAAAGCCCGCGAAATAAAAAAAAAAATTCCCTTTACTTTTTGATCACATTTAGTATACAGCATACAGGGAAATCAGAAAAACATCATCCGCTAAGTCACAACGCGGACTAAAGTGTCCGCCAAGTAATCGTTATGGACGGTCATCAAAAAGGATTGTGACGAAAATAAAAAGACAACAGTTGCAAAAGCTACTGTACAACTGAATGTCTCATTCACGAACCTTGTCAGTACCAAAACAACATGAAGGGTGAAGGGAGATCCATAAGCAGGAAACTGCAGGGCGAGATGGAATTCCGAAAGCACTAATCAGTGAGGCAAATGCTCGTAACAGGAAAAAGTGGGGCCAAAGCCATTAAACCTGGACTACGGAGCAATGAAATAGTGTTATTTGGCCAATGAGTCTTGTTTCACGCAGTTTTCAACTTCTGGCCGAGTTGCGTCCGAAGAGTGAGACTCGGCGAGGGTTCAGTGATAATTTGGGCAACCATATCGTGGTATTCCATGGGCCCTATGGTTATTCTGCGAGGTCGCACTATTGCCAAGAATTATTTGTCAATTTGGCTGATCATGTACATCCCACGGTACAACTTTTGTTCCCCAATGGTGACGCTGTATACCAAGACTAGAGGGCCCCTGTTCGCACAGCTCACGTCATTCACAACTGGTTTTGTGTTAAATAAGATGAACTGCTGCATCTCTCATGACCACCACACTACCATACCTCAATATTATTGAGCCTACGTGGTCTACTTTGGAGAGAGGAACTTGGCAGTATTTTGCAGAAAGTATGGTATAACACAGGTTAACAACTCCCTAAAACTGCGAATAAAACATAAACTGAAAGGAAAGTATGACAAATCTGGTGGCTCTGGAGTATACAGGATTGACTGCAGTAACTGTGACAAATATATCGGTCAAACAGGCCGCTCTTTTAAATTAAGGTTTAAAGAACACTCACAGCCACGAACTGCTTTGGGACAGCATTTATCTGAAGCGGTCATTCCATAGAGAGCATTGGGAATTATATGCGTATTCTTCACAGAGTGAATAAAGGCCGTGCTCTTAATTCATTAGAGAAGCTCGAAATATATAAAGCAAAAAGTAAAGACCCAACTAACCTGCTTAACTAACAGAGTGACTTTGTGCCCAATGCCTACTTTACTTTATTTGACAATGTTTATCTCTAATCACTGCACGCCTCTGTTATATATAGTTTGTTGATAATTTCACCTAGTATTGGTGCCTCACATATTTACTTCGTGTTCGTGCGTTTTATGCATGACTCTAGTATTTTCTTGTTCCTTTTCTGTTCATGACATAGACTGTATTAACCAGATTTTGAGGGTTATGTACTGTTATGGAATTTTATCATTCTTTTCTTGCAGCGGAGTGCCGCAGGGTACGAGGGGCCCTCTAGCGGTCACGTTCCTCCAACCGCCTCCCGCCTGTGCGGAATTCTGGCATTAGCGCTAACAGAAGGCGCTGATTATGTGCAGCACTATGGTTTCTTTCATTGTGGCTTCTTTAGCGATTTGTTTTATGGTTGTTTAATATTATCCGGTACACTATCAAAGGTGTTTAATATTTATGTCATTATCTAGAATATTGGCACTAGAGCATATGTCAACTACTGTTTCTTAACTCTTCCTCTTTTTAACAATCTTACTTTTGTCGTGTTCTTTTTATTACTGTAATGCCTTTTATACGTTATAAGCTCATTACAGATTTCAACTATTGTATCCCCCTTTATTTTCGCCGTTCAATTAATTATTGAAAACTAATGTATGCCGACATTAGCGACATCTGGTGAACTTACAGCACAAACATCTTGTTGCTGCTGTACGGCAGCTTGTTTTGAACAGTAGTGCTACTGGCAACCATGACTTGCGCATATGATGTTATGTTTATATATTTGACGATGCTGGTACTGATCCTGCATTTAACATTTGACGATGCCACTATGGCTGCAGCACATTAGGACTTTGTTTTTATAAAACAGGTATGCCTCGTCATACTTAAAGCGCACAAATGCATATATTGTCAGTAGAACTTTTCATTATGGCCTATGTATTGTTTTTAAGCTGTAGACCATCTGCGGGTGTATTTATGTTTTTCTCCCATTTTTTGCTGCAGATCTGATGATGGTCATTATAGATCGAAACCGGTTAATCTGTTAACAAAAACTTTGTGACCATAGACGTAAATTAAAGGAAGATGCTGTTGAAAATCATATGGCACCTGTATTTATCCATTCTGAAACGACTGCAAACTGTTTTGAATGCGAGCAGTTTTCCTACACTGTATTAGGCACGGTAATGTCTTGTGTTTCTATATCTTTGCCCACCCCTGTATGGAAGTACGGCAGAGGCAACTGGGAAATCATTAAAGTGATGATACAGACGGCGCATGGGGAAATACACTGGCATAAGCAGCTTTGACAAGGGGCATATCATCGTGGCCCGACACATGGGGACGAGTACTTCACATAATGACGAAGCTGCTCAGCTGTTCGTGTACTACAGTCGTGAAAATCTATGGCATTTGAGTGAAGGACGGTAAAACCAACAATAGGCTACAAGGTGTTGAACATCCACACCTCATCACAGAACGTGGAGGTCAAAGGCTTGTCAATTCTGTAAAGCAGAGTATGTGGCGATCTGTGACATATATCGCTACAGAGTATCATACTGGTACAGACGCAGTGCACTGTTAAACTCACATTGGTGAACATCTAGCTCCACAGTAGACAATTCCTACGTCTTTCCTTGTTGACTCAACGACATCGTCCATTACGATTGCAGTGGGCCTACCATCCAGGAAAATGGCTGCTTCAAGCGCGTACCAGCAGCGGGCCAGGCCAGTGGTGGGCAATAGTATGCTGCTAGTGACATTCGCCTTGTTTTCCGTGGGGCTTTTGGTAGTCATCAAAGGCACAATAACAGCTGCGGACTACTTGAACATTATTGCAGATCACCTCCATCCCTTCGTGCTTAGTGTTTTCTCCCATGGCGATGTCATCTTCCAGCAGGATAACTGTCCGTGTCACAGAACCGGGCTACGGTGGTTTGAGGTGCATGACAGCGAAGTCACGTTCATCTACATCTACATCCATACCCCGTAAGCCACTTGACGGTGTGTGGCGGAGGGTACCTTGAGTACCTCTATCGGTTCTCCCTTCTATTCCAGTCTCGTAGTGTTCGTGGAAAGAAAGATTGTCGGTCTGTCTTTGTGTGGGCTCTAATCTCTCTGATTTTATCCTCATGGTCTCTTCGCGAGATATACGTAGGAGGGAGCAATATACTGCTTGACTCCTCGCTGAAGGTATGTTCTCGAAACTTCAACAAAAGCCCGTACCGAGCTACTCAGCGTCTCTCCTGCAGAGTCTTCCACTGGAGTTTATCTATCATCTCCGTAACGCTTTCGCGATTACTGAATGATCCTGTAACGAAGCGCGCTGCTCCCCGTTGGATCTTCTCTATTTCTTCTCTCAACCCTATCTGGTACGGATCCCACACCGGTGAGTAGTATGCAAGCAGTGGGCGAACAAGTGTATTGTAACCTACTTCCTTTGTCTTCGGACTGCATTTCCTTAGAATTCTCCCAATGAATATCAGTCTGGCATCTGCTTTACCGATGATTAAGTTTATATGGTCATTCCATTAGCTGCTTCCAGTTGCTGACCTGCTATATTGTAGCTAAATAATAAAGGACCTTTCTTTCTGTGTATTCGCAGTACATTACACTTGTCCACAATGAGATTCAATTGCCATTCCCTGCACCATACGTCAATTCGTTGCAGATCCTATTTCAGTACAATTTTTCATTGTTACAACCTCTCGATATACTACAGCATCATCCGCAAAAAGCCTCAGTGAACTTCCGATGTTATCCACAAGGTCATTTATGTATATTGTGAATAGCATCGGTCCTACGACACTCCCCTGCGGCACACCTGAAATCACTCTTACTTCGGAAGACTTCTCTCCATTGAGAATGACAAACTGCGTTCTGTTACCTAGGAACTCTTCAATCCAATCACACAATTGGTCTGATAGTCCATATGCTCTTACTTTGTTCATTAAACGACTGTGGGGAACTGTATCGAACGCCTTGCGAAAGTCAAGAAACACGGCATCTACCTGGGAACCCGTGTCTATGGCCCTCTGAGTCTCGTGGACGTATAGCGCGAGGTGGGTTTCACACGATCGTCTTTTTCGAAACGCATGCTGATTCCTACAGAGTAGATTTCTAGTCTCCAGAAAAGTCATTATACTCAAACACAGTACGTGTTCCAAAATTCTACAACAGATCGACATTAGAGATGTAGGTCTATAGTTCTGCACATCTGTTCGTCGTCCCTTCTTGAAAACGGGGATGGCCTGTGCCCTTTACCAATACTTTGAAACGCTACGCTCTTCTAGAGACCTACGGTACACCGCTGCAAGAAGGGGTGTAAGTTCCTTCGCGTACTCTGTGTAAAATCGTACCTTATCTACGATTTTGTCACGTGTGCGACAATCTAGAGAAGGAACTACAGTGCAGTCTTCCTCAGTGAAACAGCTTTGGAAGAAGACATTTAGTATTTCGGCCCTTAGTCTGTCATCCTTTGTTTCAGTATCATTTTGGTCACAGAGTGTCTGGACATTTTGTTTTGATCCACCTACCGCTTGGACATAAGACCAAAATTCCTTAGGATTTTCTGCCAAGTCAGTACACAGAACTTTACCTTCGAATTCGTTGAACGCCTCTCGCATAACCGTCCTCACACTACATTTCGCTTCGTGTAATTTTTGTTTGTCTGCAAGGCTTTGGCTATGTTTATGTTTGCTGTGTAGTTCCCTTTGCTTCCGTAGCAGTTTTCTAACTCGGTTGTTGTACCACGGTGGCTCTTTTCCATCTCTTATGATCTTGCTTGGCAGATACTCATCTAATGCATATTGTACGATGGTTTTGAACTTTGTCCACTGATCCTCAATACTATCTGTACTTGAGATAAAACTTTTGTGTTGAGTCGTCAAGTACTATGTAATCTGATTTTTGTCACTTTTGCTAAATAGAAAAATCTTCCTACCTTTTTTTTAATATTTCTATCTACGGCTGTAACCGCTTTATGATCGCTGATTCCCTGTTCTGAGTTAACTGTTTCAAATAGTTCGAGTCTGTCTGTCACTAGAAGGTCTAATACATTACCGCCACGAATCGATTCTCTGTTTAACTGCTCAAGGTAGTTTTCAGATAATGCACTTTAAAAAAATTCACTGGATTCTTTGTCCCTGCCACCTGTTATAAACGTTTGAGTCTCCCAGTCTATATCTGGAAAATTAAAATCTCCACCCAAAACTATAACATGATCGGGAAATCTACTAGAAATTTTTTCCTAATTTTTCTTCAGGTGTTCTGCCACTACAGCTGCTGAGCGAGGGGGACTATAGAGACATCCAGTTACCACGTTTGAGCCTGTTTTAATCGTGACCTTCACCCAAATTATTTCACATTTCGGATCTCCGTCAATTTCCTTCAGTACTATTGCACTTTATATCGCTATGTCTTGTCCACAAAATTCACTTAATCTCAGCCCGATGTAACACGTCTAGGACGCTATATGATGCCAGCTTCACAGCCAGAAAACATAGGCTTGTGATTCGTGAGAAGTACCTGGCCTGGGCCTAGACATTGCCATCACGTATCTCTGGAAATCTTTCAAGGACTTGTTAGTTAGTTATTTAGCGGATTACATGTTCCATAGATCATTTGAACCATTGTTTTGTCGAAATGATATGGAACGAACCAGTTTACATATGTACATGTGGTTAGTGTTTACATTAATGAACACATTAATTGTAGTCCTACAGGAGAAATGATATTAAATTAGATCTAAAACTTGGGGTTCGCTACCTGTCAGACATTTGATGTTACTGGGCATACGATGAAAAAAGTTTTTTGCTGCACACTGAACTCCTTTCTGAGCCCCTGACAGCTGTAACAGTGGGTAATATAGGTCATCCTCTAGTGTTGTAGGTATGTACATCACAGTTCTTCTCAAACTGTGACGAATTATTTATGACGAATTTCACTAGCGTATATAGTTATTGTGACGGCACAGTTAAAAAGCCTAGCCGCGCGGTCTTGGGCGCCATGTCACGGATTGCACGGCCCCTCCTGCCGGAGGTTCGAGTCCTCCCTCGGCATGGGTGTGGGTGTTGTTCTTAGCATAAGTTAGTGTAAGTAGTGTATAAGTGTAGGGACCGATGACCTCAGCAGTTGCTCAATTTAAAAAAAAAAAATTATAAAGCCTAGCTCCCATGACGTCTGTGGGAGAACACCACATATTATTCTTATTGTTCGCTTTTATGCATTAGGTACTTCTTCCTAAGGGATGACTTACCCCATAAAATTATTCCACGAGACATTATTAAGTGGAAATAAGCGAAATATGTAAAGAGGTTGATACATTTGTTTCCAAGAAGAATAAAAGAAGCTGAACTTTGTTTGATAAGCTCAGTAATATGCTTCTTCCGTTTCAAGTTTTCACCAGTATCTACAACCAAAAATTCGGAGCATTCTACTCTATTTACTGACTCCTGCTGATGTGCTACATCAACTATTGCTATGATTACTTCTAGTACAGGACTGAACGCAGAGTGTGTGTGTGTGTGTGTGTGTGTGTGTGTGTGTGTGTGTGTGTGTGTGTGTTTCAATATTAAGAGAGTCCATTTTCAGAGAACCACATAATAATTCTTTCGAAAATAACATTTATCGACTCTACTTCTCGTTTCTCTCTTATAGGATTTATTATATCACTAGTATCGTCTGAAAAGTACCAATTCTGCTTGTTGAATGTTAAGTGGAAGGTCATTCATATATGTAAGGAATAGGAATGGAACCAAAATTGGCCCTTTTGGGACTTTTTTTCCAGTCGCTAAAATTTTCTACCTTTCAGACATTGTCTGAATTATTCTGCACAAATTTTTGTATTCGGTTGTTAATTGTGATTCAAACCAGCTGTGTGTAAAGCCATCAGTTCCACAAACTTGAGTTTTTCTGAGAGAGCCGGCTGCAGTGGCCGAGCGGTTCTAGGCGCTTCAGTCCGGAACCGCGCGACTGCTACGGTCACAGGTTCGAATCCTGCCTCGGGTATGGATGTGTGTGATGTCCTTCGGTTAATTAGGTTTAAGTAGTTCTACGTTCTAGGGGACTGATGACATCAGATGTTAAGTCCCATAATGTTTAAATCTGACTTGTCATCTTTCTTGCAAAGTGTCTTAGTACTTGGAAATTTTAACCTGTCTGGAAAAATTCCCTGTGCCAGTGATGCATTGTATATATCACTAAGGATATTAGTTATTAATTTGGAACAACTTTTCAGCATTCTGTCAAATTCCATCAACCCCACTTGAGCTTTTGTTTTTTAGAATTTTTATAATACTGTATTAATTTCAGTGGATGAATCTTTGCCACGCAGGCTCGCTGCTTTATTGCAGTTCAGAGGTGTAGCAACTTGCTATTAAAAATGTGGTCTTAATGTTTCGGCTCACCTGTGCAATTCTACTGAATTCTCTGTTCATTTAATAAATCAAAGATCAATTGTGAGAGGGTGCTGAGGATGCAGTGGTGGGGGTAGCGAGTGAGCCGTTCGCATTTCTGTGAGAGCATCCTAGCTGTGTCTGCCATCTCCTATACCACAGAAGTATCGCTAACATAGCGGAAGAAGTGCCTAAGTTTCTCGTAAGCAAGTTTTCCACGTAGAGCTCTGCGATCCCTGGAACTAGCGGGGTTCCCAAGGCCACTCCATCCATCTGTTCATAGAACTCTCTGTTGCATTCGAAGTAACTGGTCGTCAGTCAATGTCCACAGAGTTTAACTATTTGAGTTTAAAATGTTGAGACAGCAGTGACAAGGAGTCTTGTAACGGTACTTTCTTGAATAGTGATGTAACATAGAAACTCATGAGCAGGTCATCCCTTTGTGATCAAAATATCCTTAAGTATTATCACAAAATTGGCAGACTTATTAACACGTGACTGCAGTGTCACACATGGGGTTTTCGAAGTCTCACCAGGTATTTGGCAAGTCTGTAATTGTTTGGATCGATGGTGCTGAGTATCGGCCACAGAGGCATCCTTCCCTTGTGTATTTTCGGCTGTCTGTACAGGCGTGTTGTCACTGGCACCCTGAGATACAGAAATTTCTGTGATACAGTATATACTGGAAAAGCCTACATTCACATCTAATCGACTGCTTCGCAAGGAAAGCCCTATGTACATCATAAGCAGTATTTTTGCCTGATGAAATTTGCTTGTGATGTAGCATAACAGGCGCTTTCAGTTACTACATGAAAATGCTTAAAGTTATTCTCTTTCCATATTATGTTTCTGTTTTTGAAATTATCCCTATCATTTACTGAAAGCCAAAACCACCTCTTTTTCATAGTCACAATAGGTTCTGTGGTGAGTAGCTTCCATGAGAGCCATATATGAGAGCACTGCTCTATCCACTTTTGTATACTTTCTTCGAAGAGGAGTAAGAGGAGGAGGAGGAGATTAGAGTTTAACATCCCATCGATAACGAAGTCGTTAGGGATGAAGCACAAGCTCGAATTAAGGAAGAATGGGGAAGGAAATCAGCCAAGCCCTTTCATAGGAAGCATCCCGGTATTTGAAAGTTCCTGGCAGATTAAAACTGTGTGCCGGACCGTGACTCGAACTCGGGACCTTTGCCTTTAGCGGGCAAGTGCTCTACCAACTGAGCTACCCAAGCAAGACTCATGCCCTGTCTTCACTGCTTTACTTCCGCCAGTACCCCGTCCCGAGTTCTAGTCTCGGTCCGGCACACAGTTTTAATCTGTCAGGAAGTTTCATATCAGTGCAAACTCCGCTACAGAGTGAAAATCTCATTCTGGGTCCCGGTATTTATCTGCAGCGATTTATGGAAATCACTGAAAACCTAAATCAGGATGGCTGACCTCGGGTTTGAACCATAGTCCTCCAAAATGTGAGTCCAGTGTGCTAATGACTGCGCTACGTCACTCGGTTATTCATTCTTTGAAAAGTATTCTGAAGTAGTTGAAGTAGGCTATCACAGCCAACATACAAGGCTGGAATTACTTGACACAAGTAATTTGCTTCATCCAAAAGCTAATGTTTTAATTAATGTTAATTGAAATACTGATACTAATGAGATGCTTTGCCCTGAAAAAATTTGAGTCAAGATCTGTAATCTGTGATTAAAGTGCAGAATATGCAAGGTGATTAAAGTGCAGAATATGCAAGGTGATTAAAAAACTATTCCAAACTCTGAGAGGTGGTAGCACGTACAAAAAAAATGTCCTGTACTGGTACTGTAAGGACTATGAGCAGTTGTTTACCTTTGTTACTGTGAAATATCTCTTCTACTGCGACCGCTTGCTATTACGAAAGACCTACAGAATAGGCCTCCAGTAGAAAAATAGTAAATAAATGAGAAAAATTTTGCAGGTGCAACATTGCATTCTGGACATTTTTTCAGCATGTGTGCAGGAGATGAGCTCAACGGTTGTTTCCATTTGCCAGATCACAACAGAAAATCATGCCTGCCATTTCCAGCGTTGAATAAAGGCTTCAGCTATGATGGTAAGTGCAAAGATAAAACTACAAGGTAAATGCACTTCAACGACTCGTCAAAATACAAACTGCTTCCATCACAAGTAAAGTATGTGCTGCACTTATTCCAAACTGTTAACATAATACAGTAATAACACCAACAGGTGCTTACTGCATGCTGTATTCATGTAAAACAGCAAATGAATATATTTTCATTTGTTTGCTGCATTCGCAATAGCAAAGAGCTTGCAGTGGAAGATGAACAAGCGCTTGCAGGATTTAACGTATGCATTTTAGATTTCGTTTTTCCTGGGCACTTTTTTCTTGTTTTGGTTCCTACAACCACCTCTCGAATATGGAATACATTTTAATATCCTTTTGCCTGACAGCAAACAGAGTGCAGCCTTTCTTCACCACAGCACTAGGAGTGTGGTAAGTCCGTTACCCCAACCTCTTTCACAATCAGGGAAGAACCCCCATACTTGGTTTTGATTTTGACATTTGTTGCAGAGAGTAGTATTTCCTTAACCCTTCTATCTCTGTGACGACTTTATTTGATCAACACAATATCCTGTTGATCATTGGAACTGGAAGCCATACTTAAATGCTGGGGTCACACATTGCAATCTCAAAGAGCTGGAAAATGTTCCACATATGTTTTATTATGGAATGTATTTACTTTAGAATGTAACGAAATTTTTGTAAATTATTCGGGCACATCTCCTCTTGTAGTATCACAGTTTTGTTTTATGCCTTCAATATAATGAAAGTTATATCAATATATAATATTAAATATATACTATCACCTTACCGTGTCATAGGACAAAGATTCACACTATTCTCTGTATGATTTTTTTCTTCCTCTTTTCGAAGATGCAGACAACACCAGAGAAGTTCAATTTCAGTTCGTCAGTAAAAAACACTTTTTGTAATCAACTTCACCGTTACAATTCTATATTTAGTAGAACAGTAATGTGGCGCACTCATTCATAACATACTTATAAAGCAATGTACAAAGGCATGCTGAAAAATAATGCCTCCGATTTTTTATTCTGTTCCCAGTGTTCGTTAAGGTATTATATGTCATGCATATTACTCGCTTTACTTCCCCACTCCACTGAGGCAAGTGGCCTGAGCTCCCAGTTGGTTCACATCGACAGCGCAGAAAGATACGTATATAGCTTCTATTCTGTGTTTACTTCGTAGATTCTTACTTAAATTGTGTGTGAGTTTTGTATAGTAGGTGTAATTTCGAGTTTTAGTTACTGTAATCGTAAATTCAAGCAGATTGTAGTGCAGTCGTTAGGCATTTGTGCAGGTTAGTTCATACATTCTTTGCGTGTTTCCCTTGCGTTATCTAGGCATGGACTCATGTTTCAGTAACTGTTGTTCAACATCGATTAGAACGGACAGGGACTGTGATTGCTGTGTTCATATGAGGGCTGAGTTGGCATCCTTCGCTCACAGCTGCAGGCGGCGCTGACTTCAGTCGCGCAGCTTGAGGCTGTTGCCAATGGGCACCTCTGTGGGGAGCCGGACTTGGGTATCACGGGGATGTCAACCTCGACCCGTCTATCTCCAGATCGGTCTGCTGCTGTGGTTGCCCCGGTTGCAGCCTGCAGAGGGGCTGAGCCCTCGCCTGTGGTTGATTGGGAGGTCGTTCCAAGGCGTGGCAGGCAGCGAAAGACGTCCCCGCAGGCTGATCAGAAAACCTCCCCAGTGGGTCTGACAAACAGGTTTCAGGTACTGTCTCTGGCTGAGCCAGATGCAGCTGCCTGCCCTGTTTCAGAGGATGATTCTCTGCCTTCAAGGTCCGGGCAATTGCAGAGGTTGGGCTTATCGGTAGTTGGGAGCTCCAATGTTAGGCGCGTAATGGGGCCCCTTAGGGATATGGCGGCTAAGGAGAGGAATAAATCCAGAGTGCACTCCGTGTGCATTCCAGGTGGAGTCATTCCTGATGTGGAAATGGTCCTTCCAGATGCCATTAAGAGCACAGGGTGCAGCCAGCTGCAGGTGGTGGCACATGTCGGCACTAATGACGTGTGTCGCCTTGGATCTGAGGAAATTCTCTCTGGATTCCAGCGGTTATCTGATTTGGTGAAGGCTGCCGGTCTTGCTTACGAGATGAAAGCAGAACTCACCATCTGCAGTATAGTTGAAAGAACCGACTGCGGACCTTTGGTGCAGAGCCGGGTGGAGGGTCTGAATCAGAGGCTCAGACGTTTTTGCGACCGTGTTGGCTGCAGATTCCTTGACTTGCGCCATAGGGTGGTAGGGTTTCGGGTTCCGCTGAATAGGTCAGGAGTTCACTACTCTCAGCTGGCGGCTACACGGGTAGCGGAGGCTGTGTGGCGTGGACTGGGCGGTTTTTTAGGTTAGAAGGCCTCGAGAAAGTATGGGGTGGGCTGCAATCTCAAAGGGTGCATGACAAATACAGGATGTGCTTGGATCAAGGAACAGTCAGAATTGTAGTTGTAAATTGTTGTAGTTGTGCTGGAAAACTCCCTAAGCTTCAAGCGCTAATAGAAAGCACAGAAGCTGAAATCGTTATAGGTACAGAAAGCTGGCTAAAGCCTGAAATAAGTTCTGCAGAAATTTTTACGAAGCCGCAGACGGTGTTCAGGAAAGATAGATTAGGCAGAATTGGTGGTGGAGTGTTTGTGTCTGTCAGTAGTGGTTTATCTTGTAGTGAAGTCGAAGTAGATACTTCGTGCGAAATGGTATGGGTGGAAGTTATACTTAACAGCCAAACTAAATTAATAATTGGCTCCTTCTACCGACCCCCAGACTCCGATGAAATAGTTGCTAAATAGTTCAGAGAAAATTTGAGTCTCGTAACAAATAAATACCCCACTCATACGGTTATAGTTGGTGGGGACTTCAACCTACCCTCGATATGTTGGCAAAAATACTTGTTCAAAACCAGCGGTAAGCAGAAAACATCTTTCGAGATTGTCCTAAATGCTTTCTCCGAATATTATTTCGAGCAGTTAGTCCACGAACCCACGCAATTCTAAATGGTTGCGAAAACACACTTGACCTCTTAGCCACAAACAATCCAGAGCTAATAGAGAGCATCATGACTGATACAGAGATTAGTGATCACAAGATCGTTGTAGCAAATCCACCAGTAACAAACACAAAATAATTTTATTTAAAAAGGCGGATCAAGTGTCACTAGAAGCCTTCCTAAAAGACAATCTCCATTCCTTCCGAACTGACTATGCAAATGTAGACCACATGTGGCTCAAAGATATAGTAGCAGCAGCAATTGAGAGATTCATACCTCATAAATTGGTATCAGATGGAACTGATCCCCCATGGTACACAAAAGAGGTCCGAACGCTGTTGCAGAGGCAACGGAAAAAGCATGCGAAGTTCAGAAGAACGCGAAATCCCGAAGTTGGCTAAAATTTACAGACGCGCGAAATTAGCACCGACTTCAATATGAGATGCCTTTAATAGGTTCCACAACGAAACATTGTCTCGAAATTTGGTAGAAAATCCGTAGAAATTCTGCTCGTATGTAAAGTACACAAGCGGCAAGACGCAGTCAATTCCTTTGCTGCGCAGTGCCGATGGTACTGTTACCGACGACTGTGCCGCTAAAGCGGAGTTATTGAACGCAGTTTTCCGAAATTCCTTCACCAGGGAAGACGAATGGAATATTCCAGAATTTGAAACATGAACAGCTGCTAGTATGAGTGTCTTAGAAGTAGATACCTTAGGGGTTGCGAAGCAACTCAAATTGCTTGATACAGGCAAGTCTTCAGGTCCAGATTGTGTATACTGTATTCAAGCATTATGAATCACCTCGAAGAGAACGATCTATTGATACGTAATCAGCATCGTTTCAAAAAACATCGTTCTTGTGCAACGCAGCTAGCTCTTTATTCACACGAAGTAATGGCTGCTATCGACAGGGGATCTCAAGTTGATTCCGTATTTCTAGATTTCCAGAAAGCTTTTGACACCATTCCTCACAAGCGACTTCTAATCAAGCTGCCGGCGTATGGGGTATCGTCTCAGTTGTGCGACTGGATTCGTGATTTCCTCTCAGGAAGGTTGCAGTTCGTAGTAATAGACGGCAAATCATCGAGTAAAACTGAAGTGATATCAGGTGTTCCCCAGGGAAGCGTCCTGGGACCTCTGCTGTTCCTGATCTATATAAATGACCTGGGTGACAATCTTAGCAGTTCTCTTGGGTTGTTCACAGATGATGCTGTAATTTACCGTCTAGTAAGGTCACCCGAAGACCAGTATCAGTTGCAAAACGATTTAGAAAAGATTGCCGTATGGTGTGGCAGGTGGCAGTTGACGCTAAATAACTAAAAGTGTGAGGTGATCCACATGAGTTCCAAAAGAAATCCGTTGGAATTCGATTACTCGATAAATAGCACAATTCTCAAGGCTGTCAATTCAACTAAGTACCTGGATGTAAAAATTACGAACAACTTCAGTTGGAAAGACCACATAGATAATATTGTGGGGAAGGCGAGCCAGAGGTTGCGTTTCATTGGCAGGACACTTAGAAGATGCAACAAGTCCACTAAAGAGACAGCTTACACTACACACGTTCGTCCTCTGTTAGAATACTGCTGTGCGGTGTGGGATCCTTACCAGGTGGGATTGACAGAGGACATCGAAAGGGTGCAAAAAAAGGGCAGCTCGTTTTGTATTATCACGTAACAGGGGAGAGAGTGTGGCAGACATGGTACGCGAGTTGGGATGGAAGTCATTAAAGCAAAGACGTTTTTCGTCGTCTCGAGATCTATTTACGAAATTTCAGTCACCAACTTTCTCTTCCGAATGCGAAAATATTTTGTTGAGCCCAACCTACATAAGTAAGAATGATCATAAAAATAAAATAAGAGAAATCAGAGCTCGAGCAGGAAGGTTTAGGTGTTCGTTTTTCCCGCGCGCTGTTCGGGAGTGGAATGGTAGAGAGATAGTATGATTGTGGTTCGATGAACCCTCTACCAAGCACTTAAATGTGAACTGCAGAGTAATCGTGTATATGTAGACCACTAGAGGGTTCCAAATTGTAGCATGTAACATGGTAGTGTGTAAAGCTGGCCAAACATGCTAACTGCATGCTCGACAAGCACGTTTGTGCAAAAGAGCTTGAACAAGCATTTACAAATTCCTCGCGTGTACACCCAGTTCAAGCAAACTTGTACATGCATTAGTTTGTTTACCAGAAAATGTCGAGTTCAGAAGACGATCCAATGGCTTTGACGATATTTTTGCTTGTGTTACAACAAAAGAAAATGAAAATAAAATGTGATATGTGGAGTAACGAGTGATTAAAGAAACGAAAACATTATTCCCTTATTAACAAGTTACGATAGACGTGCTACGGAAACCATCTCACAGTACTGTTGATTTTTCTTCTCTCTTTCTCTATGTAGTATAGTACTCTTCGGCTTGACCTACAGTACAATACAACCTTTGTATAGAATTAAGTTACCATATTTTTTTAATCATATGGGACACTTACAGATATACTTCAGTACCAACCATGAGGATGAAGACGACCTGGACATCCACTAAAATTACTTATGTATCCTGTTTGACTGAAACCAAAACAGGTCAACAATGGCTTTTCATGGCTGAAATATGATGATGATGATGACCTTTAATATCAATGTTCAGGTAAGGAAATTGCTTTCCAAATATGATAAAAAGCGATTATTATTTACATAAAACTAATGCAAGAGAGTTAGAAGAAGGAACACCTTCACATTTAAAGGTATTTAACTTTTCTCACAAATCTTTCGTGCATGGAATAAAGCTCAGTCAGTCATTCATCATTGCTTATTTACTTATTTTGCACTGGAGTGAATATTTTCACAAATCTTTCTGAGGCTCAACAATCTGTCATACATTTCCAGGCCTGGGAAAGTGAAGTTACATTGTTGCATTAAATAACTTGAAATCGTAGGTTCCAAAATACATCTTCTCACATGACCAGAACTTACTCATTTCTGATAAAATGAGTTCTATGTGTGCATTTGACCCTGGAAGGCAAATGGTGAATTCTATAACCTCAGGGACGATCATTGCAATGTTTTTCTCCTTGAGTACTTTAAAAATTTCCATCCACCCATCCTGTACTACTATGTTGTTAGTACTACATTCACATGATTGTTTTAGGCAACAACATTCATCAAACAAGAGTGAACAGTCAAGGATTACATTACCTATATCTTGTATTGTTGAAATATTGACCTTCATGTTTGACAGTTTTGGCTTTTATTTCGAAGTAGACGAACAGAAGTCTGTGTCATGTGCAAATTTCTGACTCCATGAAACTAGATAGTCATATGCTACACTGTAGAACATATTTAAAAATGAATAAAATCTATTTTGAGCTAATCGGTTACACACATACAATTTCAGTAACATGGGTTTAACTTGCAGACTCAAAAAATTATTCTCTCTCCTATGTTTTACCTTTGATTTTAGTAGCTTATAACAACCTGCTCCTTCTGCAACACAAATACTACGCCACTGAATTTTTAGAACTCTTGTTTGAAAGATATGTAACTGAGTGCACACAAACCGAAACCATAATTCTCATTGCTCATTATTGAAAAATGAATGCAAAGCATCAGGGTACCATAACTCTGGCAGAAAAATGACAGTAAAGCGGAATAAATTTCATAATCCTTTCAGGTGCTGGCAATAATGCTAATTACCTTGTCCTTCTGTAACAAAATCACAGAATTCCTTTAGTCATTCCACCCTAACACTGCATATATATGGAAATACTTATAAATTTTATACACAATGTTTTCTACATCGATTGGTAACTTGCCTACTGCTGTTTCTATGCTATTGTGAATTGTGTATGCAGTGTGACCAACCCCTACAAGACATTTTTTCAGACTTACTTATAACTTGCTGAAAATGTTTTTTTTTCTATCACCTCTCTTAACCTCACCAAATGTACTATTCATTTTATCTCTGAGAGACACAATAAGTTGGGCTCCAAATTGTAAGCCTCCAGAACTTGATAAGACAGCTGATGTTTCATTTATGACAGAACAGAAATCTGACAACTTTATATATACCCCACTTTCAGGTTTGAATTCTCTGACAATGAGAGGAAGCAATTTAGTAGATTTATGATTGTTGGTATCAATTCACTTTATTAAGAGCTTCAGTAAAAAGCTCTTTGCACCATGAATCAAGTCATTATAAACAGTACATTCTGTTTTCATCCTTGAACAACTAAACCTGATGTCATACAATTTCTTAATCATTTTCAAAGTGCAGTCCATGGAACTATAGCTGTGAGTGTGACACAGCGTGGTAGGCAAATGTTCCTTCTGCCACATCCAACTTTAATTCTTCTTTGCCTGAGACAGAAAGAATTTCTAAAAGTTACCAACAAAATAAAAAAGTGTAGTAGTTAATAACAGAAGTAAAAGATTTAAATATTACAATATTCTGTTAACATACCTAGTATTGCACTGGGGAAGAAGGTGCTCATTTTCAGTGATGTTGTACCCAATTTATCTTTCTTAACTTCTCAGGCTGTAAAATGTCTGAACTTCCACGATGTGCAACGGAAAATGTGTTGTGAGTTGTGCAGAAAACCTCACAATCTTGGTACTTTTAGATGAAAACATCCACTTTGCTTTTAGGACAACATGGTATTTTCATTTTTCTACTTATCTGTTTGGGATTAAGTATAGATTAAATACCTACTGTATAGCATTGCTGTGCTGTTATGAGTGCATTAAAATAGTTCTGAATTTATAAATAGAGTGAGCAAATCATCTTAGGTTTTATTTTTCCGCTGACATATGATAAACTAGTGTTGTGAATATGTTGTGCATCAAGGGGAGGGCCCATCCTTGTGAGAATTGGCGATGAATCAGTGAGGGAATCCATGCACCAAAGTGCTGAACCAGCTACTTTCTGAAGCTCATCGATGTCTGAATGAGGAAATTGTTACAGCATAGCCGGCCGGAGTGACCGCTATGGTCGCAGGTTCGAATCCTGCCTTGGGCATGGATGTGTGTGATGTCCTTAGGTTACTTAGGTTTAAGTAGTTCTAAGTTATAGGGGACTGACCTCAGAGGTTAAGTACCATAGTTCTCAGAGCCATTTGAACCGTTTTGTTACGGCATAAAGCCAAGCACCAGCATGCCAAAAGGAATGATAGAGAAGATATGGCTGTGAGAAGACATCAGCCAGTCACGAGCCGACTGACCCCTCTCCAGGATGACAACATGACAGCAGTGGCCCCTATGTGAAGAGGACATAAGCACTACGATTGCTGATCATGTATGCCGCTATTTGCTTGCAACACATCTTTGTAATTGCAAAAAATTAGGAATTGTAAAGTTCTTTTTCTAATAAAACCCATTAATACGATTTGTTTGTCTAGCGAACCGAGAATGCAGGCTTCCTGGACACCACATATTTGGCGACAAAGACATGAACAAACACCAACGCGACAATCCAGATCCTGGCTGCCAAAATTTCCTTTTGTTGTGGGCTTTTGTGTTTTGCTGGTGCCTTAATTCTACCTTATTTTTTCTCTGCAGGAGTGTGTTTACATGTTTTAATAGTGTCTCTTATAGTGTTTTCTTCTATTAAGTGTTTTCAGGTAGGTTTTGCAGAAAACAAAAGTGGTGATCCAAAATGGAAACTGTAAATATAATGGAACAAGCGAGGCTCTTCAAAGTATAAACAAACTCAAAAATTCTATCTTGATGCATCTAAATATAAACGGTTTAGCAGAAAAACGTTAGGTAGGTTACTCTAAAATTAATACTTTCTGAACTGGCAAATATAAAGGTAGTGTGCTTAAACAAACACTGGTCACAAAATAATGTGTAGAAGCTCTAAATAAAATTATTAATTTAAAACTTGCCAGCAGCTTTTGTAGAAAAAAAAAACAAATCTCGTGGGGGCTCCTGTATCTTACTGCGTGCCTCCTTAAACTTTAAAAGTGAAAAAAGGATTTAGTTATCTAAATGAAGAATCTATTTTTGAAAGCTGTTGTGTACAGGTGTGTGATTTAAATACTGTGATAATATCAATTTACTGAGTTCCTGGGAGTTCTGCTACTAAATTGTTCTTAGAAAAATTTCAATATCTCTTAGATAAACTTAAACAAGAAAAAGACTGATTGCAGGAGACTTCAAATTAAATACATTAACTGAAAGCAGTGACATTGAAAAGTTTCACGATTTAATCCAAAAATCTAGTTTCAAGTTAAACTTTACTATGTGCACTAAAGCAAACTTCCACTCAGCATCCTGCATAGATAATATTATTGCAAATTATCTGTTTGGAAATGCAAGAACGTTGCATTGGGGCTTAGTTAAATAAAATGCTAATAATTTTAATTTTTGTCGCTGTGTATGCGGTTACGCAATCTCGTAACCGGTTGGCCCTGAATAATATCAGTATTGCTCCACAATCTGACTGCACCGAATAACAACAAAGAATTAAAGGAAATTTCCGTTAATACAATTAATTAATGAAGTCCCCAGCAACTATAAAAGCTATGAAACAACAAAGTATAAGTATAACTGTTCTGTGTGTGGAAGTGTGATTCAAAGTACACATCTGGCACGACAAGATGCTTTAAACGCCATTTACACTGAGGTAATTAAAAAAAACTAGAAATACTATAATTACATACAGAAACCAGAATTACAGTCTAACACAAAAACACAAGCCAGATGCTTTGTTGACTGAACCTATGACCAAGAAGCATAAGACATTTGAAATAAAAAATTTTCTTTACTTTCATATATTTTTGACGAAAAATACACTCTGATCATTACAACATCCCCAATCGAATAACATATGGTGTCTTGCCCAACAGAACAACTAGTACCCTATCGACATCTCAACAAGCACAGATCACACCTACCTCAGAACTACTACTACTCTCTCCAACTTCTCAGCGGCAACTGCCAGTGGAGGCGGCTGAATAATACTCTTTGGCGCAATCTCTGGCGCTGTGACTAGATCTAGGGATATCTGATCACTCTTTGTTTATAGAGCTCCCCAAAACTGAGAAATTAAAATCTGAACCCTATATATGGAGGAATTTTAGCAAACTATATTTAGAGTTGTTTTGTGATAATTTAAGTGTTACAAGCTATCATTTAGACCACTGTGATTCGAGCAACAAAAATTGTGATATATTTCTAAATTGTTTTTTTGGGTGTATTCATTTCCTTCACAATCTTATCAAACGAGAGTCAGGAACAAACGAAATTGGATTACACCATGCATAAAAATTTCAATTGCCAGAAAAAAATAGAAACCTTAAAATGTAAATTATGTTAAACGCTATAAGACTATATTCAAAAAAGTGATACTGGCAGCAAAAAACTGGCAAATAGTATATTCATAAACAAACAAAGAAATAAAACAAATACAGCCTTGTCTGTTATGAAATCAGAGTTGGGAGTCAATGTTAAAAGTCAAGAAATTTCTCAAATTAGGTTTCAGGATGATATTATTGCAAATCATGTTAAAATGTCAATCTGCTTCAATGATTTCTTTGTCACTATAGTAAAATTGGACTTAGACATGAGAGCCCATCAGGACAATATGATTTTCAAGCATAGAGAAGACATACAAAACATTTGTTTTAAAAAATTCAGAAAAATCGCTCAGAAGAATGTGGAAGACACAATATGATCATTAAAAAACAAAAATTCAACTGGATGGGATGGAATACCTTCCATGGTAATTAGGCAGTACACCATATTATTTCATACCCACTATTATTGTAAACCAGTCCTTAGAAAATGGGTCTTTCCCAGATGTCCGAAAATATGCAGAGATTAAGTCATTATTTACAAAGGGATCACCAGACTATTTGGGAACTACTGGCCTATCTCTCTCCTTCCTGTTTTCTCTAAAATATTTGAAATACTAGTGAGAAAACAATTAGAAAATTTCCTTACAGTAAATGGCATTATTTGTAAAAATAAGTTTGGTTTTCAAAGAGGAAAAAGCACCATAAATGCCATAAGAGAATATACGAAAAAAATAAGCACATCACTAGACGACGGTACAAAAGTCTCAGGAATATTCTGTGATCTAACGAAAGCCTTTGGCTCTGTGAACCACTCATTATTACTTCACAAACAGATGAGCTGTGGGATTGAAGATACTGCATTTCAGTGGTTCAAATCTTATCTGACAGGAAGGAAACAAAGAGTTATATTAACATCAAATTCAGTTAACTGCCACTCCAGATGCAAAACTATTTCCCAATGAGTTCCACAGGGTTCCATAATGGGTCCTTACCTGTTTTTGTTGTATATAAATGATTTACCATTAAATATTGATGCTCATTCAGTTCTGTTTGCAGATGACACTTCAGTCCTGATAGAAAATGATACAGCCAGTTGCTATAATGACTGTGTGGACGATGTGGCCTGTTCTACACCTTATTTCAGATCTATGTCACGATACTGTGCTGATTATATTTATATGTTTTGACGATGCAATTATGGTCACTTTAGGACATGGTGTAGAAAAATTCTGAGGATTGTCATTATGGACCGAAATCGGTCATTGTCAAAAAAATTGACATTATGGTCAAAAACATTTGACTATAGAGAAGATTCCAGATAGTATAAAAAATGTTCTGGGGAAACTGGAATCCTGGTTCCATAATAATGGACTAAAGCTCAATGTCACTAAGATCGAGAGGATGCAATTTGTCTCTGAATTGTCAGAAATACCTTCAGTAAACAATTCTGGGCTAAATTGCCGTGGTCGATCTGTAGAACTCCTTCTCCCTGATGTTTCGTTCTCAACTACGGAGAACATCTCCCGAGGTGAGTCGACGACTGGCTGCTAGTAGCTGGGGCCGCCGCCTATATGGAGATCGTAGAGGGCGCCACCGCACGTCACATGGCGTCGATGTGTGGCTATTTCCGGTTATCGTCTGTTCTCTCGATTGCAGGCAATCGATTGTCACGTGATTGATGCAACGTCGACCGCCATATTTTGTCCAATTTTAATCCTTCTTCTTTACGATTAAAATTGTATTGATGTTTGTGGATTTCAATTGCCTCTCTATACATACGTGTATAATAATGCGACGTCGTCGCTAACATGCTTGTCTCACCAAATTTTATTTCGTGACTTCCATCCTTAAGAACATGTTCCGCTACTGCCGATTTGTCGATATGTCCCAAGCGACAGTTTCTTTTGTGCTCCGTCAAATGTGTGTTGATGCTTCTTTTTGTAGTTCCTATGTAAACCCTGCCACAACTACACGGAATTTTATGAACCCCTGGGGTGGCTAGGGGGTGACGAGCATCTTTTGTTGATCTTAGGCATTCACTAATTTTCTTAGTAGGTCTGAAAATAGTCTCCACCTGAAACTTGGCTAGTACTTTCCCAATGTGATCCGTAATGTTATGGATGAAGGGAAGAAATACTTTTCCAGCTGATGGTTGTTGCTGTCTCCTATTTTTAGGCATTTTTCTACTTAGGTGAAGTGCTCCATTAATCTCGTTTTTCGTGTAACCATTTTTCGCAAAAGCCATTTGTAAATGATTTAGTTCTTCTTGTAAGTAGCCTGGTTCACAAATATTATTGGCCCTGCCCACTAGTGTTTTTATGACCTCCTCCTCTTTTGCCTAGGGTGGCGGTTTGAGTACTTATAGAGGTAGCTATCAGTATGTGTACCTTTCCTGTAGACCTTGTGGCCTAAGGTCCCATCCGCCTGTTTGATAACTGATACATCCAAAGCGTTTACTGATGAAGACGCCGGCCGTGAAAGCCTACGTGGGATGTCAGCAATACGTCCTGTACAAATGGCCCATAATAACCGACTGATTACAGAAGTGAGCCATATGAAATTCTTGGGCCTAAACCCTGATAAAATTTTAACTGAAAGAGACATATAGACTTCCTGGCAAATAAATTAAATTCCCTAGCTTCTGCAATGTTTATTTTATCTGGTGCCACTCATGTGGACACAAGAAAGGCAGTCTACCACATTTATTTTGAATCTGTTATTTGTATGGGATAATTTTATGGGGAAACTCTAGAAGCAATACAAGGCTACTAATTCTTCAGAAAAAGTCATTAGAAAGGTATGTTGCACACAAAAATGAGTCATGTCACCCACTGTTCAAGAAATTAAAAATACTAACAATTACTTCATTGTACATTTTTGAAATCTTAAGTTTTGTACATAATAATCAACATAATCTTGAAAAGTTCAATTTAAACCTAGCTATGGTACTTGCCACAAGAAAATCTTTAAATATCCTTCAAATCACTTAAAGCATTATGCTCTGACACCACTGTGCATGGTGCTAAAATATATAACCAATTAATAGGAAGAAACATATTAACACTGCACTTTGCTTCGTTGAAAAGTTTACTCCAAAATATTTTAATAGAGAAATATTACTACACCATTGAAGAATTCATGGAAGACAGTCTGACACTTCGAGCAATAAAACTCTACAGCTAATGCTGCAGTGATATCTGTGTATAACAAAGGAAATTGGTAAACTGTTAATTTATAGTAAATATCTTAGTGTTGTATTTATTGGCATTATTCTTAAAATAATGTAAAAAGAATTCCTGTAAATCATTATACATTATATTTTTGCTAAACTTGACGTGTCTCCTGTACAACAAATCATATGATCTGTACAATGTATGTAATGAGACTAATAAATCACATTTTACATTTACCAGTTGTTTTGCAAGTTGATGCTGCTTCTTACGGAATCAGTGTAGTGCTTTCGCACAGATTTGGTGATAAAGGTAGGCCTATTGCTTTTGCATAAAAACTGTTGTCCAAAGCTCAGTGTAACAATTCACAAATAGAGAAAGAGACATTGGCTATTGCGTATGGTGTCACCAAATTCCACCACTATTTCTATCACAAGTCACTACAGTCCATGTTTCATACAATGAAACTGCTTCCTGTACAAACTGTCCAGAAATTGCAACGATGGGCTTTGTAGTTGTCTCAATATCAGTACGAGATTGTGTATCATCCAACATCTCAACATGGTAATGTGGACGGACTTTCACGTCTTCCCATTGGCCCTGATACAGACTTGATGCTTCTGCTGCATCTTGTTGTCGCTTCTATGCCCAGGATTCTGAATTGCTTCAGTCCTTTCCCTTTCCTCTGAACCAGAGGAAAATTGCACAGGGCAGAAGAAGCTGATTCAGAGCTGAACATTTTGCTAAAATACATTTGCACATCTTGGCCTTGCTCATTGCATAACACAAAGAACTCTGTAGTGCAACGATACTTTTGCACATCAGCATAGCCTCACTATACAGCAAGGTGTGATTCTTGTTCAAAATGACGGTGGAAAATCACGTGTGTTGATCCCCAAAGCTTTGCAAAAAGAAGTGTTGCAGTTACTTCAGCAAAGACGCTGGGGGATTGTTTGTACGAAACAGTTAACACGTCAACACTATACTTGGCAGGGTATGCACAACCAAATAAAACAGATGACTTCACAGTGTCACGCATGTATGGAAAATCAGTCCGCTCCACCACAATCATTCTCTGCCTGGCCTAAGTCGCGATCACCATGGTAATGTGTGCACATAGACTTCGAAGGACCTTTCTGGAACACTCGTTGGTTGATCGTACTAGACTCTTATAGCAAGTTTCCTTTTGCTGTGCCAATGAACTCAACAATGTCACATAGCACAATATAGGTACTGTCCTCAATTTTTTGCCTCAAAGATCTGCCTGAAATCATAGTGTCGGACAACAGCACTCAGTTCACATCAAATGAATTTCAAACATTCTGTGAATGCAATGGCATACAGCATCTAACTAGTGCACCATTCCATCCACAGTCAAACTGCTAAAAGGGACTTTTTGTCACAACCTTCAAGCAGCAGATGGCCAAACTTCGCACAACACACACCAGGGATCAAGCACTTCAACTGTTTCTCGCCTCCAATCATTCGCATCCATGAGATGGACCATCGCCGGCACAATTGTTCACGGCCGCCGCCATTGGACACTGCTCCACCTACTCCACCCTCCACAGTATTCGGCACCATCTCTTTGCATCTCTTTGCGCTGCACGATATTGTGTTTTCAGGGTTTTTAGCAGCAGCAGACGGTGGGCAGATGGCGAGATCAATCGTCAACTTTGCGCATGCATGTATCTCATTTCAGGCCCGGACGGATTGCAGCGCCAGCATCACAGTCAAGTTCACCACTGTCATGTGCATGGTGATCCTTGTGTATCTCTTCCACCAGATTCACGGGTCCCGAGGACAGCGCAGCCACAGCAGCCACCAGAGGGTGTCATCACGACACTGTGAGACAACCCCATGGAGACGGATCCTTCGCCTGCTCTCGTCCTACTGATAGAGCTGACCTGCACATGCCGCAGTTGCAGACACCATCTACATCTTGGAATGGTCCTCAGGAGATGGACACATTCCCTTTTGGGCGTTTTCTGGGGGGTGTTTACACCAGAGCGCAGGCTGGACTGTGGTGCACGACCAGAAGTCTGATGTCCCCTGCAGCCACAGCTTCTGGTACATCGCACTGTCTACACTCCTGCGTACCTCTTGTTCTCATGATCCTTATACAACGGTGGTCTATAGATTTGGTGGGGGAGGACTATTGCGGTGTAAAGCCAGTTGGGAATGATAGAGAAGATATGGCTGTGAGAAGATGTCAGACAATTGCCTGTTGGCTGACCTATCTCCAGGATGATAACATGACAGCAGCAGCCCCTGTGTGAAGAGGACATAAGCGCCATGACCAAGTGGTGATGGCCCAGTTCAATACTAGCTTCAAGCCTAGCGACATCGATAGAAGCATCAACTCTATGTAGCACAAACTTGGAATTGTCTATAGTGACTGCAGATTAGTGTTGAAACTGCAGCCACACCAATGAATCGACATAATTTTCCATGAATTTAGTGGTAACCGACATTAAGTGACTGATAAGGCTGCAGTATTTCTCATAGCATATGGCTATGTTAAATCTGCAGTTTAATAAATTCACAGACAATCATTGCTAGAAATTTGAGAGAATTCTGTAATGAATAAAAATGCCAAACACAGATTCCAGTAGGGGCAAGTGCACCATCTTTCCGCCTCCCTTGTTGACGCCTATGATTGTACTTAATTTTTACTGATGAAGTTTGCATGGTAGTTCCAGTTTAGATTTTCTTGGATACATATTCCAATGACTTTAGCGCTGTTTACAGTTTCTAAATGTTTACCAGATAGCATTATGGTAGCATTTATTCTTTATGCAGTATATAAATGCCCTGTTACTATCCTCTGTGCATTTATGACAGTAACAATTAGTGCTCATTTTCATTAGTGGGGGCCAAATAAAGATCCAAGAAATTATATAATGAAATTGTTCTGAATTGTTTTATATTTATCGGAAACCAATATAGTGCCTTTAAACATATCATTGCTATAAATGGACTGTAACTTAATGAAAATACATTGAACAAAGTGGCTGGGAAATGCGAATTTTTTTGGTTAATAATTATGAAGCAGCTAAATACATCAGAAAATCTGCAGGATCTGGACTGAGGGTTGAGCACATCCTATCCACATTCCTCCAGAACTTCAACACCTTCTCACCCATTTACTTCACATGGTCATCCTCAACCTAACTTGCCACCATACTCAATATTGACCACCTGAAGAATACCTACATTTTTCATCCATCCACATCAAACCTATCAACTACCAACATTACCTCCACTTCAACAGATGTCACATACTCCACACCAAAAAGAGTTTCCATTCAGCCTAACCACCCATGGTCATCGTCTGTAGCGTTCAGCAGTCCCAGACCAAAATTACCATCCTAACCTTGTCCAGAAAAATACCTCCTTTGTTTCATCTTTCCACTTACCTGCCACCTACAACATACTCACCATCCAACCACTAAGGAGCTCTCCTGTCATGACACTTGCCATCCAGGATTAGCACAACTGAATCACTTTCTCTGACAGGACTTGACTACCTCTCACTGTGCCCTGAAATTAGGAATGTCCTACTCGCCATCCTCCCTACTCCTCCCACAGTGGTATTCTACTGCCCACTGAACCTAAGAAATATCCTATCCCATACCTAGTCCACCCCTGCTCCCAACTCCTTGCCTAATTGCACATACCCCTACAAGACACACACTCTCACTACCACCTAGTCCAGTCCTGTCACAGGCATCTCCTATTGCATCAAAGGCAGGGTTACCTGTGAAAGCAGCCATGCAATCCACGAACTAAGATGCAATAATTGTGGTGCTTTCTATGTGGGAATGACAACTAACAAGTTGTCTGTCTACATCAATGACCACCAGCAAATTGTTGCCAAGAGACTGCTGGATCACCCAGTTGCTGAACATGTCACCCAACACAGTGTGCTTTGCTTCAATAAATGCTTCACAGCCTGCACATCAGGAGCCTTCCTACATCAGCTTTTCTGAATAACAAAGGTGGAAACTCTACCTACAACATAGCTTCCATACTCATAACGCTCCTGGCCTCGGCTTTTGCTTATCCCCTTCACTGAGCACAGTTCCCACTTCAGTGCTAAACATACCCACTATTCCGCCAATGCACCTACACAGTCCTTTCCTCTTCTCTCTGCCTTTCCCCTTCCTCCTCTCCTCAACCCCAGCACAGCCGTCTGATGCTGCACACAGTAGCTCTATCCTATCCCCAGCACATCCCGAATATTCCCCCCAAGCAGCACAGCCTCCCCCACGTTAACCAATTGTACCGCCCCCTCTCCACACTGTGCCACTCCTTACCCCCACCCCTGCCACGTATTGCTGCTCATGTCAGTTGCAGCCCGAAGTCAAGCCTCAGCAGCTGGAGACAGTAGCCATCTGTGTGTGAGTTGTGCATGTGTGTTTTCTATTTTGGAAGGGCTTTTTTTGTTTGAAAGCTTACATATTTAGCAGTCTTTTCATCATGCTTGTCAGTGACTCAGTGCGTCCTCCGTGTGACGAGCAGTAATCTACACTTTTCATATGGACATTCCATTGTTTAAGAAACCTTTTCGTTGATGATACCTAGTCTCTTGACTTCTTGTTTCTCTTCCATATCTAATTTCACATTTAATAAATTAAAGGGTATGTATTAAAAAACACTCTACTTTTTCATCTTCAAATCACTGAGAATACTCGAGTTTCAACAGCACAGCTCCACAATGTGGAATACTACTAACAGATGGCCCCCATTTGCTGCTTGCAACATTTGGCATTGACAAATGGCAGCAGGGGGGAAAGCTTAAGTAATGGGAGTGGAAAATTAGGGCTACAGGCCCAAGCTAGCTGGTTCAAAACATTGTGCAAACATGTGGACAGGTGTGCAGGGAGACGAGAGTGATAATATGACAGGGACAGAAGAGTCTGCTGGGATGCAGGAAGAGGTGGGTATAAATAGGATGGTCTGTCCAGAGAGCACACCCAAGGTTGCCCTCAGCTATGCCATGATGAAGGGTGAGGTGAAGAAAAGGAAACAACTGTCACATCACTCTGTCTGCAGTTTTCAGAGTTGTTGGTGTGGTGGGTTTACTAGCCACATGACACTGGCTGTCAGTGCTGGATGAATGGCATGGGGAAAGGAAAACAGGATGTGCTGAGGGGAGGTTAAGAGGGAATAGTAGCAAGACCTGGCCTGACTACTGGCAACTCAGCATAATTTCATGTGTGTGTCTGCAGTGGAGCAGAGAAAACTGGGCCTGATTACCTCTGGTCTCTGTCACTCGTATTACACCAAAATCAGGTCATACTCAAACTGTCTGGCATTACAATGAAAAAATACACAGAAAAAATTATATCACAAAATTTATGGTGGAACAGGGTCTGTCTGGACCTTAAGAATAATCTGCCCCTAATAAAAGATAATAATGTTTCTCAAGAACCAATCAGTGATATGTGATACACATAGTTTGATTTCATTCTCCACGTCACCTAGTCCTCACTCTTATCAGAATTTTGGTGCCTTTTACAAATTTTGTACATGTTTGGGATGGGTTTACTAACTCTGTCATGTGTTCTTGTTTGGAAACTGCCTCAATTGGAATCGGCTATCAATTACTACTATATAAGTTTTCATACTCCATGTGCCATGGAGAAAAGTAAACACTGCTCCTGCAATTTACAGTACTCTGAAACTAAACTGTGCTCTAAACTTATATCCTACCTCTGTTGCCGACATAACCTTTATGTTTATATTAAACTTATTGTTCTGTAGGTGAAGCCTCTCTTCAAAGAGGAGTTGCTAGGAGATGGCACCACAACCAGCCGCGATCTGGAGGGAACAGTTCCCACCATGTCACAAGTTCATCAGAGTACTATTATTGCAAGTGTCCAGCAAAATATGGGACTGAATCGAAAGAAAAAGGTTAACAGAAAATTAGTAAATCTATTTACGAAAGATTACCAACCTTTTTCTGTTGTAAATGACTTGGGATTTCGTAGTTTTGTGCACACACTGAATTCTGCTAGTTAAGAATGCCAAGTAGGACATCTACATCTACATCGATAATCTGCAAATCACATTCAAGTGCCTGGCAGACGGTTCATCGAACCACCTTCATAATTCTCTATTATTCCAATCTCGTATAGTGCACGGAAAGAACGAACACCTACATCTTTCCGTACGAGCTCTGATTTTTCTTATTTTATCGTGGCGATCGTTCGTCCCTATTCAAGTCGGTGTCAACAAAATATTTTCGCATTCGGAGGAGAAAGTTGGTGATTGGAATTTCGTGAGAAGATTCCGTCGCAACGAAAAACGACTTTCTTTTAATTATGTCCATCCCAAATCCTTTATCGTTTCTCTGACACTCCTTGATATATTTCGCGATAATACAAAACGTGCTGCCTTTCTTTGAACTTTTTTGATGTACTCCATCAGTCCTATCTTGTAAGGATCCCACACCGCGCAGCAGTATCCTAAAAGAGGACGGACAAATGTAGAGTAAGCAGTGTCCTTAGAAGGTCTGTTACGTTTCCTAAGTGCCCTGCCAATAAAATGCAGTCTTTGGTTAGCCTTCGCCACAACATTTTCTGTGTGTTCCTTCCAATTTAAGTTGTTCGTAATTGTAATACCTAGGTATTTGCTTGAATTTATGGCTCTGAGATTAGACTGATTTATCGTGGCCGGCCGATGGTGGCCGAGCGGTTCTAGGCGCTTCAGTCTGGAATTCTGCGACCGCTATCATCGCAGGTTCGAATCCTGCCTCGGGCATGGATGTGTGTGATGTCCTTAAGTTAGTTAGGTTTAAGTAGTTCTAAGTTCTAGGGGACTGATGACCTGAGATGTTAAGTCCCATAGTGCTCAGAGATATTTAAACCATTTCATTTATCGTGTAACCGAAGTTTAAAGAGTTCCTTTTAGCACTCTTGTGGATGACCTCACACTTTGCCTTATTTAAGGCCAACTGCCAATTTTCGCACCATTGCGCTATCTTTTCTAAATCGTTTTGCAGTTTGTTTTGATCTTCTGAAGCGTCATCTGCAAACAACCCAAGACGACTGCTCAGATTGTCTTCCAAATCATTTATGTAGGTAAGGAACAGCAAAGGGCCTACAACATTATCTTGGGGAACGCCTAAATCACTTCTGTTTTACTCGATGACTTTCCATCAATTATTATGAACTGTGACCTAACTGACAGGAAATCACAAATCCAGTCACATAACTGAGACAGAAATCCATAAGCACGCAATTTCACTACGAGCCGCTTCTGTGGTACAGTATCTAAAGCCTTCCGGAAATCCAGACATACGGAATCGATCTGAAATCCCTTGTCAATAGCACTTGGCACTTCATGTGAATAAAGAGCTAGTTGTGTTTCACAAGAACGATGTTTTCTCAACCCATGTTGACTGTGTGTCAATAGACAGTTTTCTTCGAGGTAATTCATTATGTTCGAACTCAATATATGTTCTAAAATCCTGCTGCATATCAACGTTAACGGTATGGGCCTGTAATTTAGTGGATTACTCCTACTACCTTTCTAGAATATTGGTGTGACCTGTGCAACTTTCCAGTCTTTGGGTGCGGATCTTTCGTCGAGCGAAAGGTTGTATATGATTGTTAACTAATGCATCAGCATACTCCGAAAGGAACCTAATCGGTGTACAGTCTGGACCAGAAGACTTGCTTTTATTAAGTGATTTAAGTTGCTTCACTACTCCGAGGATATTTACTTCTACGTTACTCATGTTGGCAACAGTTCTCGATTCGAATTCTGGAATATTTACTTCGTAGTCTCCTGTGAAGGCATTTCGGAAGGCGCGCTAAATTTGGAGCTTCTGTTAAACATAGCCAATCTTGGGGATTTTGCGTCTGTTTAAATTTGGCATGTTTGTTTCTGCAACAGTGCTCTAACCCGTTTTGTGTACCAAGGAGGATCAGCTCCTTCGTTTGTTAATTTATTTGGTATAAATCTCTCAATTTCTTTGAATTTAAGCCACAACTGGTCCAAATTTATATTCTTAATTTCGAATGTGTGGAGATTGTCTCTCAGGAAGGCGCCAAGTTAATTTTTATGTGTTTTTTAATAGTTATAGTTTTTTTCCGAGGATTTGGGGATTACAAATTTTCAAACTTGATACGAAAGTCCTGTGTTCACTGATCTCTGAATCGGTTTTGATGCTCGCTGCTAACTCAGGATTATTTATTGCTAAGAAATCAAGTGTGTTTTCGCAACCGTTTACTACAGGACTCATGAACTGACTGCTCAAAATACACTCCTGGAAATTGAAATAAGAACACCGTGAATTCATTGTCCCAGGAAGGGGAAACTTTATTGACACATTCCTGGGGTCAGATACATCACATGATCACACTGACAGAACCACAGGCACATAGACACAGGCAACAGAGCATGCACAATGTCGGCACTAGTACAGTGTATATCCACCTTTCGCAGCAATGCAGGCTGCTATTCTCCCATGGAGACGATCGTAGAGATGCTGGATGTAGTCCTGTGGAACGGCTTGCCATGCCATTTCCACCTGGCGCCTCAGTTGGAGCAGCGTTCGTGCTGGACGTGCAGACCGCGTGAGACGACGCTTCATCCAGTTCCAAACATGCTCAATGGGGGACAGATCCGGAGATCTTGCTGGCCAGGGTAGTTGACTTACACCTTCTAGAGCACGTTGGGTGGCACGGGATACATGTGGACGTGCATTGTCCTGTTGGAACAGCAAGTTCCCTTGCCGGTCTAGGAATGGTAGAACGATGGGTTCGATGACGGTTTGGATGTACCGTGCACTATTCAGTGTCCCCTCGACGATCACCAGAGATGTACGGCCAGTGTAGGAGATCGCTCCCCACACCATGATGCCGGGTGTTGGCCCTGTGTGCCTCGGTCGTATGCAGTCCTGATTGTGGCGCTCACCTGCACGGCGCCAAACACGCATACGACCATCATTGGCACCAAGGCAGAAGCGACTCTCATCGCTGAAGACGACACGTCTCCATTCGTCCCTCCATTCACGCCTGTCGCGACACCACTGGAGGCGGGCTGCACGATGTTGGGGCGTGAGCGGAAGACGGCCTAACGGTGTGCGGGACCGTAGCCCAGCTTCATGGAGACGGTTGCGAATGGTCCTCGCCGATACCCCAGGAGCAACAGTGTCCCTAATTTGCTGGGAAGTGGCGGTGCGGTCCCCTACGGCACTGCGTAGGATCCTACTGTCTTGGCGTGCATCCGTGCGTCGCTGCGGTCCGGTCCCAGGTCGACGGGCACGTGCACCTTCCGCCGACCACTGGCGACAACATCGATGTACTGTGGAGACCTCACGCCCCACGTGTTGAGCAATTCGGCGGTACGTCTACCCGGCCTCCCGCATGCCCACTATACGCCCTCGCTCAAAGTCCGTCAACTGCACATACGGTTCACGTCCACGCTGTCGCGGCATGCTACCAGTGTTAAAGACTGCGATGGAGCTCCGTATGCCACGGCAAACTGGCTGACACTGACGGCGGCGGTGCACAAATGCTGCGCAGCTAGCGCCATTCGACGGCCAACACCGCGGTTCCTGTTGTGTCCGCTGTGCCGTGCGTGTGATCATTGCTTGTACAGCCCTCTCGCAGTGTCCGGAGCAAGTATGGTGGGTCTGACACACCGGTGTCAATGTGTTCTTTTTTCCATTTCCAGGAGTGTAATTTTCCAAGAATGCGTTTAGCACTATTTCGAATGATATTTTATGCGTACCTCCGGAATTAAACATGTGTTTTCGCCAATATATTGAGGGTAAATTAAAGTCACCACCAACTATTATCGTCTGAGTCGGGTACGTGTTTGAAATCAAACTCAAGTTTCCTTTGAACCTTTCAGCAACTGTATCATCTGAATTGGGATGTCGGTATAAAAGGACCCAATTATTATTTTATCCCGGTTGCTAACAATGACCTCTGCCCATACTAACTCACAGGAAGTATCTACTTCAATTTCGCGACAAGATAACTACTTCTGACAGCAACAAACACACCACCGCCAAACGTGTTTAGCCTATCCTTTCGGAACAGCGTTAGGTACTAAGCAAAAATTTCAGCTGAGCTTATATCCGGCTTTCTATTAGCGCTTGGAGCTCTGGTACTTTCCCAACACAGCTACGACAATTTACAACTGTTATACCAATGGTTCCTGTATCTACGTTTTTCCTGTGTTTAGCCTGCATCCTTTGTGACTGAAGCCTTTCTTGGGTTTTCCCGAGACCCACTAACCTAAAAAACCGCCCAGTCCACGCCACAGCCCCTGCTACCCGTGTAGCCACCTCCTGCGTATAGTGGACACCTGACCTATTCAGTGGAACCCGAAAGCCAACCTGTGGCACAAGTTGAGGAATCTGCAGCCTACACAATCGCAGAACCGTCTGAGCCTCTGATTCAGACCCTCCACCTGGCTCTGTACCAGAGGTCCGCAGTCGGTCCTGTCGACTATGCTGCAAATGGTCAGCTCTGCTTTCATCTTGCAAGCAAGACTGGCAGCCTTTACCACTTCTGTTACCCACTCAAAACCAGAGGGAATATCTTCTGATCCAAAGTGACACAAATCATTGGTACCGACATGAGCCACCATTGGCAGTTGGCTGCACCCTGTGCTCTTCATGGCATCCACAGCCCACAGGTGTCATTGGATGCAGATATGGAGGGGCATGTGGTCAGCACACCACTCTCCCAGCCTGTAAATCTAATTTTTAGACATTTTCTTGCCCTTTTGCAGCAGGTTTATTTTTTATCCTTTCATCAATTAAATTCAGTGTCTTCTATTACAACCAGGGATTTCTTTTCAGCCTTGTCTTTTTACTATATGATCCTCTGCTGCTTTCACTATTTCGTCTCACAATTCTACCTGTCCATTTTCACTCTATTCCGTTCCCCTCTTTCAGTCAGTTGTTGCCTAATACTCATTTGAAACTCTCAATAACGTTGGCTCTTTCAACTTATCCATATCCCCTTCCTTAATTCTGCACGTTTTTGCAGTTTCTTCAGTTTTAACCCACAATAAATAATGGTTCAAGTCCACATCTGCCCCTGCTTAAAAACTGTTTCCAAAATCTCTGTCTCGCCATTATATTATCAACATGAAATGTGCCAGTGCCTCCAGGTCTCTTCTACATATACAATAAACTGGGGTGAGACTGGTCCTGCAGGGTAACATTGTTGCACTGTGAGTAGTTTGTTATAAATTTCTTTCCTGACACAGCTAGCTCAGGGAAATTATGATTTTCATGGTTGATGTCTGTTGAAGGATGTATGTTGGTGGCAACATTGCTACTAGGATTTGAACTACAGGAAAATTCTGGTAGAGGCAGCACTAGTATGTTTCAGATCAATAATTTTGTAGAGAAAGAATTGTCTGGGAACTTTCATATCCATGATGCAGAAGATAACAAACAAACAAATCTGGTAAGCAAGCATTTGGTGCCTAATGTTGTGCTAATGAAGTAGCAGTGTGTGTTTTTATGCCAAAGGTGATATTTCTACATCTACATCCATACCCCGTAAGCCACTTGACGGTGTGTGGCGGAGGGTACCTTGAGTACCTCTATCGGTTCTCCCTTCTATTCCAGTCTCGTATTGTTCGTGGAAAGAAGGCTTGTCGGTATGCTTCTGTGTGGGCTCTAATCTCTCTGATTTTATCCTCATGGTCTCTTCGTGAGATATACGTAGGAGGGAGTAATATACTGCTTGACTCCTTGTTGAAGGTATGTTCTCGAAACTTCAACAAAAGCCCGTACCGAGCTACTGAGCGTCTCTCCTGCAAAGTCTTCCACTGGAGTTTATCTGTCATCTCCATAACACTTTTGCGATTACTAAATGATCCTGTAACGAAGCGCGCTGCTCTCCATTGGATCTTCTCTATCTCTTCTATCAACCCTGTCTGGTATGGATCCCACACTGCTGAGCAATATTCAAGCAGTGGGCAAACAAATGTACTGTAACCTACTTCCTTTGTTTTCAGATTGCATTTCCTTAGGATTCTTCCAGTGAATCTCAGTCTGGCATCTGCTTTACCGATGATCAACGATAATTTCTCGAATAACTGATATATAACTGAAAGAGGTAATTTTGAGATTAGACAGGGGTGACTTGGGTTCTGGAACACTGTCACCCACTGTTTAATTTCAGAGTTGACCTCTGCATTGAGTAAAATAATATTTAACTGATTTTTCTTAGCCTGAAGTGTCTGAAATGTGTTCCATTTTTCACCTTTCAGTTCATAATGGACAGAAAGCTCAAACATGTGCCTAGATATTGTTCATATGTATACTCTTCACTTGAAACTTTGCAAAAATACCTGGAAGACATCAAATGGAAGCATCTCTCACATAACGCAGCCGTGGGAAAATGTGGTACACTTCACGGTACCATAACAAATAAACTGAAGGGTGTGTACAGCTCTGTTATTAGGCAGACAAGGGTGTTTTCTCAAGAGGAAGAGAAAGGTTTTAAGAATGACAACTTGAAACTTGCAGAATTTGGATTTCCTGTCACTAAAACAGACTTAAGATTCTGTTTCAAATATTTCTTATTGAAAACGGGCAAAAGTGTCCCAAGGTTTAAGAATAGATCCCAGTATCAGATTTGGTTGCATAATTTTTAAAATTCCATCCTACTCTGACAGCTCATGTTTCTAAAGATATAAAAAGAGTAAGAGCTGCTATCAGCAAAGAACTGCTTGAATAATACCAAGAGAATCTAGCAAAACAAGTTAACAATATTTCATCAACACACACGTGGAATTATGATGACATGAACCTATGAAATGAGCCAGGTGCAAGACGTGTCATTTATTGCAGATGATCTAAATATGCAGAACAGATTTACATTGTCTACAAAGCCAAAATTTTCTGGGGAGACTTGGAGATTAAATGGATCCAAACATTGTCATTACTACAGAACAAATAGTGGCTGGTTTGACAATGCCACATTCGAAGATTGGTTTATGAAGGTGATGCTACAAAATCTAAAAAATCAAGATGGCCCAAAAGTAATGATAGGTGATAATCTTGCTTCCCAAATCAGTGAAATAACCCTAAAGGCTTGTGAAGAATTAAATATTCGCTTCATATGTCTGCCACTAAATTCTTTAAATGTAACACAGCCACTGGATGTTGCTGTGTTTAGACAATTGAAATTGGAATGGCAATATATACTCCAGGCATGGAGAGATACTGAGAGTGGTAGCAGAATATCTGGAGTTCCTAAAATTACTTATCGTTCTCTTTTAAAGAAGCTAATTGAAACAGTCTCACCAAATGTGAAGCAAAATCAACAAGTTGACATGCATACAGTAGGAGACTCATTTCTACAATACCTAGAAGATAAACATAATGATATTGAAGGCGTTAATATTCCTGGCAAGCAAAAGAAGAAGCTAAGTGTGTCTGTTGGCCAGAGCATTACTGTTGCTGATTTGAGGAAAGAGACTGAGTCAGTAAAGCCAAAGAAGCAGACTGAACATTCAAAGAAATCTCTAGTCTTGCCAGATAGTTGTGATTCAGCCAAACTCAAATAAATGGAACTGACATCTGATGACCTGTGTGAGACCTTCAGTGATGCAGAAACTGAAATAGCTATTCATAAAACATCTTGTTTGACATTAGGACAAAAGAAATAATTGAAAAAGGGAGACAATGGAGAAGAGTATCCAGGGTTTATCCATAAACTTTATCTTAATGAGAAGAAAGGACCCACTGTTAACTGTGTGATAAAGTATGGGAGAAGCTGCTAAAGAATATTCTTTAGAGTATGAATTGAAGGACATAATCAGAAAAATAGCACCTCCTACATTGTTGGGTAAAATGGGATACTTCAATGTTTCAGAATTAAATTCTGTTGTTTAAATAGAATGATAAAGGCCAACTGGCAGGGTTGTTCTATTTCAATGACATGATGTTAATACTGTACTTAATTTTGAAAAGTATTCACTATTTTTTTTTCTTTCTGAAGTTAATTCTGAGATTATTTGCCACTGGTTTCTGTATTTTGTCCAATAAAATAATCAGTTGGGACATTTGTCCATAATATTTTCAATCAGTTTTCTTTCAGCATTCATCCAACCATATCTGGGCTCGCGAGACATTGGTCCTGAACAAAACAGTCACCTACAAGCACAGAATTACAACATGGTCCACAGTCTCCCAGAGCCTGGGCAAAATCATTCCACAAATTTCAAAGTCTATATCTCAAAATGTCTTAAACTTATGTAGTGACGAATGTTTAATGTTAGCACTAGTAGGGAATGTCATCCCAAAATGAATCATTTCAGAACACAGCATGGTGTTATAATCTCTTGGTATGGTTTCATTATTCTGATTTCATAACTGTCATCTTCAAAGTTATGAATCAGGGTTTAAGCTAGAAAATAAAATGATGTTCCAAAAATGCTCAAATCAAAATTTACATTTGTGCAAAATATAAGAAGTCTGCACAAAATTCTGCTAGTTATAAATTTTATACATTGTACTGTTAATGGGGGTTTTAAAAGTAAAGAAATGTGTGTATTGGACTGAAGCCAACAGTAATCTGCTAAATGACATAACAGTAATCTGCTAAATGACATATTTTTTTAAAATTGACTTTCAAACATATAGAGCCACAAATCCCAAATCATATCTACACTAAAGTAAAATGTCAGTACTGATTTGCGTATTTTGGATCACATTATAGCAAAACACATTAGAAAACAATTGTTTTTTGTGGTATCGATAGCTACGATGCCACAGCGTAAATGCAAGTTCTAAAGTTGGCACTATGACAGACACCAACGACAGTGCGGGAGAGCTCTACAAGCTCCACTGCAGATTAACCCATTTGATCAAGAGCAGGTGGCCGGGACACTTCACTTCAGCTTCGCTCCTATGTACTAAGCTATGTGTGCCTCTCTAAATATTCATGCACCAGTAAACCACTTTTACTCACTCACAGTACCAGCATGTTTTACCTCAGCTGCTCCTACTCGCTTCCTTCATTCGGCCAACCTTTCAGTTTTCCAGAGCGGACCCACGCACTGCCTTCCAGGTGGTATACAAAGCATACCTTCCAGACAGTGCACCGTACAAGCAAAGTACTACACCTAGCACTTTGATGGAGGCCGAGTGCTTACCTCGATGTATCATGTTCTTCAAAATGTATCCTGTAACCTCCACGATGTCATGTCCTCTTTGCTACAACATCCTCATGCTACAAGTATCTACAGTGAAGTGTTTAGTAACAGAGCATAGTGAAGTTTTGAATTATATAGTGCATCATGAAAGTACATAAATATAAAAAGTGAATTTACCATTGTTGAAGGTATTTTTGAACCATATTCTAACTTTTCCATAAACTTAATTATTCCAATTTTAGTGTTCTGTTTTCTGATGGTACAATTTTATCAAATAACATATAATGTAATGATTTTATAATAATGTTTGATTGCATCACCATTTCACTTGCTCTGCTGTGATTTGTATACTGCTGCATGATGTTTTCTATGTCTTTTGATCTCTCTGTTTCACACAATTAACTTTGATGAAAAAATTTATCTTGGTAAATATTCACAGTTCAACTGCGTTGTGGATCATGTCATTCCATCTGTTCCTCACAATCAAATGAAAGATGTTCATGTAAAAACTTTGTTTGGTTAGTTAGCCAGTAGCGAATTTTCCACTCAGCATGCACTGGTTTGATCAGTGTAAGGGGTTGGAGCACAAGATGTGAACACAGAACATCACCAGGGTGCGATGACAGCTGGGCATCTTCTTCTGTTGTGAAGGGATCGCTCGTGCTTTGGTGTTGTGGGTTGGCAGTGTTTTGGATGGCATAGAACAAGAGGCTGTGCCTACAATGACAATTCATTCTCTTTTGTTATGTTCTAAGGTTCACATCAGATATGTTGTTCTGATTAATAAGAGATCTGTATGCCCAGTGTTGTAATTGTTACACAGAACAACCAAATACAGAAGAGTTCTTTAAAAAGGTATTGCGTTATTTAGTAGCGTAACTATTACAAAGCTTTCTTCGACCCTTTGACTCCCTGCTGATGAAAAAGAAGTCACATGGCGAGAGTTGGTGGCACTGCATAACAAGTCCACTGCACCAAGGAAATTCAGGAAAGGGAACCACAGAAAAAGATAATCAAGGTAAAAGTTATCAAGAAGAGTACTAGGATGACAGATTGCTCATGAAGTCGTTAGTTCAATCCAGCTATCTGAAGCCTTTCTAAATGCTCCATTTGGCTTAGTCCTGGCCATAAATCGTTATAACTACTTCAACTGTTACATCAAATGATTGGACCTATTGATAGTCATAAGCTAGTCAATGTGAAAAAACTTTTAAAGTCTTTAGAGATTCAGCTTTACCCTCATCCTACTTAACTGCATAAAAGAATAAGTGCTTACATAGAAGTAATTAACTTCGCTTGCATGGAAGTGGCCTGAGTTAAGTATTTAATATCTGTACAAGACCTTTTCTCCTTGATTATTTATTTCTTGCAGCAGCTTTAAAGTCAGTTTGGATTCTTCCATTTTTTCCTCTGTGATTGTGTTTCACTGACAAGGTTTCTATGTATATATATGTTGTATACTTAGATGATGTCTTCGTAATTCCGTTTTTGTTGCCATTATATTACATCTTTCTACTGGTTAAACTTATGTTAAGTACGCAATATATACATTAGTTACAGGCATACCAAAATGTTAATGATTGATTGATCTTTCTTGCCGTTGGACAACTTGGATGTTTTGTCTGTAGTTTGTTTTGAATTTCTTCCCTTGGATTTCATATATGTATGAGGAAGCCAAGGTTGAAAATTATGGTTCCAGGGATGCAGGTTAGTATGGATGCACCTCTTTCTTTAGAAAATAAATATAGCCCTCTGTGAGCTGTGGACAACATGTGGCTAAAACTCTCTGGCTACAATAATCAGATATGACATTACTTGTTTTGGGCACACACGATGAAAGTTGTGGTTGTCATTCAGAGTTGGCCAGTTGTAAAGATAAAGGAGCTATAAAATGTGTTTGGATGCATGTGCAAATGTTTTATGTTAGGGCGAGGGTAGGGAAAGTCGTTGCAGAATTAATCATCTCAGAACACAAGGTGTCATTGGAATTTCATGGTATGATTTCATTATTCTGGTTTAATAACTGCCAGCCACAAAGATATTGATAAATCAATAGTAGCATCTGAATCTATTATACATTCTGAATCTCATCCACTGGTAATTAAATGTTATTAATTGTTATCAGGAGAAAGAAAACTGGCGTTCTACGGATCGGAGCGTGGAATGTCAGATCCCTTAATCGGGCAGGTAGGTTAGAAAATTTAAAAAGGGAAATAGATAGGGTAAAGTTAGATATAGTGGGAACTAAGAAGCTGGGTGGCAGGAGGAACAAGACTTTTGGTCAGGTGAATACAGGGTTATAAATACAAAATCAAATAGGGGTAATGCAGGAGTAGGTTTAATAATGAATAAAAAAAATAGCAGTGCGGGTAAGCTACTACAAACAGCCAAGTCAATGCATTATTGTGGCCAAGATAGACACGAAGCCCATGCCTACTACAGTAGTACAAGTTTATATGCCAACTAGCTCTGCAGATGATGTACAGAGTTTCAGGGAGAGATTAAGGGAACAATTGACTGGAATGGGGGAAAGAAATACAGTAGATGAAGAATGGGTAGCTTTGAGGGATGAAGTAGTGAAGCAGCTGAGGATCAAGTAGGTAAAAAGACAAGGGCTAGTAGAAATCCTTGGGTAACAGAAGAAATATTGAATTTAATTGATGAAAGGAGAAAATATAAAAATGCAATAAATGAAGCAGGCAAAAAGGAATACAAACGTCTCAAAAATAAGATCGACAGGAAGTGCAAAACTGCTAAGCAGAGATGGCTAGAGGACAGATATAAGGCTGTAGAGGCTTATCTCACTAGGGTTAAGATAGATACAGGAAAATTAAAGAGACCTTTGTAGAAAAGAGAGCCACTTGTATGAATATCAAGAGCTCAGATGGAAACCCAGTTCCAAGCAAACAAGGGAAAGCAGAAAGGTGGAAGGAGTATATAAAGGGTCTATACAAGGGCAATGTACTTGAGGACAATATTATGAAAATGGAAGAGGATGTAGATGAAGATGAAATGGGAGATACGATACTGTCTGAAGAGTTTGACAGAGCACTGAAAGACCTGAGTTGAAACAAGGCCCTGGGAGTAGACAACATTTCATTAGAACTACTGACGGCCTTGGGAGAGCCAGTCCTGACAAAACTCTACCATCTGGTGAGCAAGATGTGTGAGACAGGCGAAATACCCTCAGACTTCAAGAAGAATATAATAATTCCAATCCCAAAGAAAGCAGGTGTTGACAGATGTGAAAATTACCGAACTATCAGTTTAATAAGTCACAGCTGCAAAATACTAACACGAATTCTTTACTGAATCGAAAAACTGGTAGAAGCCGACCTCGGGGAAGATCAGTTTGGATTCCGTAGAAATGTTGGAACACATGAGGCAATACTGACCTTATGCCTTATCTTAAAACAAAGATTAAGGAAAGGCAAACCTACGTTTCTAGCATTTGTGGACTTAGAGAAAGCTTTTGACAATGTTGACTGCAATACTCTCATTCAAATTCTGAAGGTGGCAGGGGTAAAATACAGGGAGCAAAAGGCTATTTACAATTTGTACAGAAACCAGATGGCAGTTATAAGAGTTGAGGGGCATGAAAGGGAAGCAGTGGTTGGGAAAGGAGTGAGGCAGGGTTGTAGCCTCTCCTCAATGTTATTCAATCTCTAAATTGAGCAAGCAATAAAGGAAACAAAAGAAAAGTTTGGAGTAGGTATTAAAATCCATGGGGAAGAAATAAAAACTTTGAGGTTCGCCGATGACATTGTAATTCTGTCAGAGACAGCAAAGTTCTTGGAAGAGCAGTTGAATGGAATGGACAGTGTATTGAAAGGAGGATATAAGATGAACATCAGCAAAAGAAAATGAGGATAATGGAATGTAGTGGAATTAAGTTGGGTGATGCTGAGGGAATTAGATTAGGAAATGAGACACTTAAAGTAGTAAAGGAGTTTTGCTATTTGGGGAGCAAAATAACTGATGATAGTCGAAGTAGAGAGGATATAAAATGTAGACTGGCAATGGCAAGGAAAGCGTTTCTGAAGAAGAGAAATTTGTTAACATCGAGTATAGATTTAAGTGTCAGGAAGTCGTTTCTAAAAGTATTTGTATGGAATGTAGCCATGTATGGAAGGGAAACATGGATGATAAATAGTTTGGACAAGAAGAGAATAGAAGCTTTTGAAATGTGGTGCTGCAGAAGAATGCTGGAGATTAGATGAGTAGATCACATAACTAATGGGGAGGTATTTAATAGAATAGGGGAGCAGAGGAGTTTGTGGCACAACTTGACAATAAGGGACCGGTTGGTAGGACACGCTCTGAGGCATCAAGGTATCACAAATTTAGCATTGGAGGGCAGTGTGGAGGGTAAAAATCATAGATGGAGACCAAGAGATGAATACACTAAGCAGATTCAGAAGGATGTAGGTTGTAGTAAGTACTGGGAGATGAAGAAGCTTGCACAGCATAGAGTATCATGGAGAGCTGCATCAAACCAGTCTCAGGACTGAAGACCACAAGAACAACAACAACAACTTAAAAATCACAAAAAAATCAGTTGTTGCCTACAAAAGCTACATATCTACTAACCTACTTGACCAAAATGTATGAAACAGCTGGATTTTTTATGGAGGTGGGGGGATTTCGAAGTGGGTCCCGCAGTAAAGGTTGTTCTTATTGATGAGTATCTTAATCCCTTGAAAAATTATTGTCCAATTTCAGGTAAATAATGCAACATAAAACTGTGAAATTCACTGTGGCTAATGAGAGACATAATCTAGTTTTTAAAAAGAATTCAGAACCAAACAAACCCGATGACTGATATTATATTACATTATTTACATTAAATATTACTTCACACTGTTGCTTGTAAGTCTCACTGGTGTAAATCTCAGGCTTTAATCATCTTTCTGTACCTAGCATTTTGTAATGTTCACTGCATTTTAGGAGTGGTTTAGACTATGGCACTTTGTGTAAACACATCAGCAATTAACCACTAGGATTTTAATTCTTTTTCCTGTGGGGCTCCTTGACTCTTACACTGATAACCCACACACAGCCAGTTAGTTGGGTAGAGTCTCTGATGTGAACACCTGAGCCGTTCTTCTCACCCTATGGTGCAAGCCTAGGAAGTCACAGTCTAGCATGTCACAGAACCTTTGCAGTCATTAATTCTTGAAGAGTTTGGTTCTAGCCTTCCACTTGATGCAGAATCAGGGGCCACAATTGGATCTGGGAACAATGCAGAAGATTGTATATTTTGCTGAAATTTTGTGAGCAACTTTCGTTCTTTTCCTCAACCATCTCTGTCAGTCACTGGAATAATCCAAGTATGACCTTGGAGCCCAGATGACAGGCTTTGTTTGTTCCAACGTGCATCACAATCTGCAGTCAGTTGCACTCTGTTCACTCAGTGGCTGCCAGAATAGCCTCTTCAGTATGTTGAATGAGGCCCCCAGGCATACACACTGAGTGCACATGGTCTTCCTGCCCATACCTTACAACGAAACCTAAGCGGTACCATTATTCACTACATGTTCGAGCTACAGATGATTATTAGACCTCTATCCTTTTGCTTTAGTCTATTTTTGCCACAGACACAGCATGTTCCCATCAGATGAAGTGTCTCACTGGCTCAGTTTTAGTTTCAGTGGCAGACAGCACCTCAGTCTTGTTGATTAGGGAGAGGGGTGTGACATCTTGAGTTCTCCCTGGTCCCCGTCTCCACTGTACAGGGCATCTAGACCTACCATTGATCCACATCTCACAATCAAGTGAATGAGTAATAATAAATCGTATGCTTCTTGTAGAGGAAACAGTATCCACAGGAATTGTGCTTCTGTACTGTTTCATTGATTAACCTTCATGCTTCTGTACTGTTTCATTGATTAACCTTCAAACATTGATTGTATGGTAATGCACAGTTTTGTATATAAATTACCTGCACGGGTGGTAGAACAACACTTCTCTATATTATTAAATCAATTTTGTTCAGTTGTAGCTGTAAGAGCTGGAGCACTTCCCTTGTTAGGCCAACACTTTTAAAAGTATATGCTCAACATTATTCCACCCTGGGGGTGATCTATGTTTATGTGAAAATAGAAGTAACAAATTTTAAAATACCACAATCACTTTAATACAGCATTTGTACACATAAACTTGATTCTGTGAGGTGTAATGTACAAGATCCGAAGATGGCAATGTAGTTCTCCAAAGAAAGTAATCTATATGAAAGCTCTACTAAAGTGATTGTGGCATTTTGAAGTTTGTTACTTAAAAAGAGAGAGAGAGAGAGAGAGAGAGAGAGAGAGAGAGAGAGAGAGAGAGAGAAAGAAAGAAAGGACACTGGCAGTTTCATACAGGCTGGTGCCCCCACATCTTAGCACCCAAAGCAGCCACTTATGTTGCTTGAGCTTAAACCAGCCTCAAGTATGTGGCACATCACCACTGAAATTCACATATGCTTCTCATTGTAAGTCAGTCATACTGTGTTGTTGTTATATAATAGGGAAGTTACATATGCCCTTTAGCACCACAGCTGCACTACATCCCAGAAATAATTTTCCTCAGGAACTTCATGCTCATGTTTCTTAACAGTGAAACAGAACCCAGGTGCAACTAAAAAAAGTACATTTTTACATATCACATTTTATAGCCACATGTTGCATGTATAACTGTATTATAATTAACCAATGAGAAAAATAAAACTCTGTTATATGGAAGTTCTCCCCCTCCTCCATAAACCATAGACCTTGCTGTCAGTAGGGTGGCTTGCGTGCCTCGCTGACAGAGATAGCTGTACCACAGGAGCAACCACAACAGCGGGGTATCTGTTGAGAGGCCAGACAAATGTGTGTTTCCTGAAGAAGGGCAGCAGCCTTTTCAGTAGTTGCAGGGGCAACAGTCTGGATGATTGTAGCATCAGCCAAAACGGCCTTGCTGTGCTGGTACTGTGAATGGCTGAAAGCAAGGGGAAACTACAGCCATGATTCCTCCCAAGGGCATGCATCTCTACTTTATGGTTAAATGATGATGGCGTGCTCTTAAGTAAAATATTCTGGAGGTAAAATAGTCACCCATTTGGATCTCCGGGTGGGGACTACACAGAAGGATGTCACCATCAGGAGAAACAAAACTGGCATTCTACCAATTGGAGCATGTAATGTTATATCCCTTAATCAGGCAGGTAAATTACAAAATTTAAAAAGGAAAATGGATATCTTGAAGTTAGATATATTATGAATTAGAGAAGTTCGGTGGTAGGAGGAAAAGGATTTCTAGCATGCGCGTGGACTGTGTGGGTATGCCACAGCTCAAGCACCAACATACATTTTCTTATAGGTGTGCCACACCTACTAAATTTTTAGTTTGATAAGTAAAATAAAATAAATATTTCTCATTTGTCTTCATTAAAAAGTTATGAACTATTAAACACTGAGATGGAAGTTAAAATTTCTGACTTCTAAAATATATGTTTGTTTCAGATGTCTTTGTGCAAAGGCACCCAAGAAACACACTCCCCCATCCCTTGCCTTTCTCTGGCCAGGTCCAAATCACTCCCCAGAATAACAGTCACACTATGTTGTGAATAGAATCTCATCTTTCTGGCTTGCTTTCATCTTTCCTTACAACTGACATACTCCATTTGTCAATAATTGTTTTAAAATATCTCCTTGCCAATACTGAGGTATAATAAAGAATAATCTATTATAGAAGGAAGATGCTTGTTACAGACTACCTCAATAGTTATTTTTATTTAAACAGCAGTGTGGTTTAATATTTCAGTAAACTGTTTTCATGTAATCTGGATTGTTATTGTTTTGTTTGTTGAGACAATGGCTTTGAAGGATGCGGGACCTTATATTGTAGACGGAAGAGGTATTACCACATTAATAGCTAGTACAAAGTAGAGGTCTACTGACGGGATGCGTAGAGGAAAAACTCTTCGCCGGGCAAAAATTTTGACTGCTTTCAAATGTTGCACAATTACTGGACACACATGGAAAGCTGAAACACAATATTGAGAATTTCCTCTGTACATATCTCTTTATTTTATTACATGGGTTTTTACAACCAACTCCGTTCAAGTTCTATTAACATCTGCTATAGTGAAAGTTATGTTAGTTAATGATAGGCTATATATCTTATGTTAGGGAGTCAGGAGTTTTATTTCTGCAGGCAGGCCTGTATTGTGTATGTTATGCCTCTGGGTCTGTGGGTTTATCTTAGTGCATTTGAACCCAAGTTTGATCTCTTTACTGTTGCTTTCATCAGCTTTGTTACCAATTGAGCTAGGGCAGTCTCAATGTATGCTTATAGTATTGGTATTTATTATTATTATTATTATTATTATTATTATTATTATTATTATGAGACAGTCAGTCAATCTCACTTATGATGGTTGGCCTTCCTTTGTGTCCAAATTTGTTTCACCCTTTCAGAATAAAGTCTCTTTCTTTCAACAGAGCACATCGTTCCATTCTGTTTTCTCATCTCCCTTTGACCAACTTTCCAATCAAAAATCTTTTGTCTGAATGTTTTTCTATCTGTAATGCCTGCCCAAGTTATACTCACTACTTCAAGATCCTTCTTAACCTTAATTAGCTCAGATTTGATCTTACTTCTGTTTTTGGAGAATTCTACTACTTGTTTTGTCAACCTAGTGCCTGTCATTCTTTTCATGTGCCCATAAAATTTAAGTCATTATTGTCTCAAGTCACTATGTATGTCTGTGTATTCTTCTATTATTTCTTCTCAGCCTGTAAGTTTCTCCATCAGTAATTTTGGGGTGTAATATTTTCCTAATAATCTTCCTTTCTTTTGAATTTCTTCACTTCTTTCTACTTAAAATTAAAGTTTCTGCTCCATAAAGACATTCAGTTTTGATTACACTGTTTTAATGCCTATGTTTACTGAACTCAGAAAGTAATTTTTTATTATTAATATTTTGTGTTAATTTGAATGCAGTTGCCATTTTTGACAGCAAACTTCATTTGCAGCTCTTCCCAGAACATTTTCTTGTATGATTTCCCCTGAGTATTTAAACTGAGAAATACTGTTTATTTTTCCATATTTAGTGTTCAAAAACGTTGGTGCTTGTTTGTTGCGTGTCATACATTGTGTTTATTGTAATGATATTTGTAGTCCTACTTTTTCTGCAACTTTTCTTTATGAATTTTAATTTGTTTCCGAGTTGTGGTAATATCCCTAATTAAATTTGCCAGATCATCTGCAAAGGTGAGGCAATCTACTCAAATATTACTTGTATCTACGTTGATTGGTTGGTCTATATTTTGACTCACTTTTGCTCTTGGCATTCTGTAATTACCTTTTCCAAAACACAGTTAAACAGTAATGGGGAGAGCCCATCATGCTGTCTAACATCAGTCTTTATATCAGATGGTTCACAAATTTCTCCCATGAATTTAACATTAGAGCTAGTGTCAGTTAACGTTTCCTTAATCAGTGTTGGAGTTTTATTACTTAGCCCTTGTTCCTTTAAGGTTTGGAAAAGAGATTTACAATCAACTGAATCATAGGCCATTTTAAAATCCACAAATGTACATACACTATTGTTACTAGAAATCCTTTGGTGCCTGAAGATTAGTTTTAAATTACGAAATTGTTCCAGACAGGATCTGTTTGGTCAAAAGCCTGCTTGGTATTCACCAGTTTTAGGTTCTAACTGTTCTTGGACTCGATCAAGTGAACATTTCAAGAGAATTTGGTATGCGACCAGGAGAGGAGATATTCCTTGGTAATTATTAACATCAGTTCTATCCCATATTTTATGCAGTGGATGAATTAGGGCAGGTTTACAGTCCTCAGGTATTCCCTCAGTTTGCCAGATATATCATATTAGTTGAGTGATCTCTTTTGTAGTGTTTGGGCCACCTGATTTTGATAGTTCTGCAGTTCTACCATCTCCTCTGGATACTTTATTGTTTTTAAGTCTGTTAATTTGTTTAGTTATTTCAACTTGTCAGGTTCTTTAGGGTAGGTGTTATTAGTTTGCTCTGGTTGGAATTTATTCGCTGGTTCTGGACAGTTTTTCAAATTACTTAGCAAGTACCTTACAATTTTCCTGATTGTTAATAGTTAAACTGCCATTTCTTAAAGTTGGGCATTTTCATAGTTGCTTTTGTTTGTCAGATTAAGTTAGATGTTTCTTTTCTTGCAGTTAGATAGATGATGTACATATTTTCAGTTTTGTTACTGTTCCTATTTTTGAATGTCTCGTGCCTAGACCTAACTACTGTTTCACAATCCGTGTTCTTCCAAGGCTGTTTTTGTTTCTTTCAAAACAAAATTAAATGTTGTGCCATTTTGATGAACTTTTCTTTTAGGCTTTGCCAATGCAACTCCCAGATTTGGTGTACTATTAAGAATTCTTTTATTGGTTTTACTTTTAAAAAGACAATAAATGCCGAAATCCCTGGTGTTATTGTCCATCATTCACATTTATTGAAGTGCCAAAATTTGAATCTTCTGTTCTTTTAATGTATCTCACAATTTATGAAGTTCACTTGGTTGCAGATGTGCTTGTATGTTAAGTGTTGCAAAAAAATGTATTTCTTTTGGTTTTAAGTTACCCAGAGGACTCCAACTTCCACTGCTGGTTGGCCCAGAATCTGAAGACCAGTTGCACCAGTAGTACTGATGGTGGATTGACCACCTGGAGTAATATTGTGATTATCAATCCTGATTATTGTACCTGGATCATCTGGGGGTGAGTAGACTCACTGAGTGAACTCATAGTGTTAAGACTGGAAGTGTTAGTTACTGGTATATTTTACTTAATCACAGCACAGATATTTATGACAATGTTCCCAAATGATTATAAATTAAAGACAATTATTTTAAAAAATATTAAAAGTCTCCAGAAGACACATACTACATTCCACCACTGGTATGCATCCACAGAAATTTTGGAAAGTCAGTGTCCTGGACTTCTGGTTAGGTGAATACAGAGTTATAAATACAATATCAGAGAGAGGTAATGCACAAATGGGCTTAATAATGAATAAGAAAGTAGTAATGTGGATAAGCTACTATGAAAGCATAGCGAATGCATTAATGTAGCCAAGATAGACACAAAGCCCGTGCCTACCACAGTAGTACAAGTTTATATGCCAACTAGCTCTGCAGATGATAGAGGGACTGAATAAATGTGTGCTGAGATACAAGAAATTATTCAGATCGCAGGAGGAGATTAAAATTTAATTGTGATGGGGAACTGGAATTTGATAGTAGGAAAAGGGAGAGAAGGGAAAATAGTAGGAGAAAATTGACTGGGGGAAAAGAATGAAAGATGAAGCTGCTTGGTATAATTTTAACAGGACATAATTTAATCATCACTAAACTTGGTCTAAGAATAATAAAAGAAGACTCTATGCATGGAAACAGCAGAGTGATTATCTAATGGTTAGGCAGAGATTTAGGAACCATATTTTAAATTGTAAGACATTTTCTGGTGCAAATGTGGTTCTGACCACGATTTATTGGTTTTAAACTGTAGATTACAACTGAAGAAATTCCAAAATGGTAGGAAATTAAGGAGATGGGACCTGGGTAAGTCAAAAGAACCAGAGTTTGTTGAGAGTTTCAGAGGGATCGTTAGGCAGCAGATAACTAGAACAGGGGAAATGACCACAGAAGAAGACAAATGGGTAGCTTTAAGAGATGAAACAGTGAAGGCAGCAGAGGATCTAATAGGTAAAAAGACAATGCCTAGTAGAAAACCTTGGATAACACAAGAGATATTGGATTTAATTGATGAAAGGAGAAAAAATATAAAAATTCAGTAAATTAAGCAGGCAAATGGGAATACAAAAGTCTAAAAAATGAGTTTGACAGGAAGTGCTAAATGCCTAACCAGGAATGACTAGAGGACAAATGTAAAGATTTAGAAGCATATATCATTGGGTTAAGATAGACAGCACTTACAGGAAAATGAAAGAGGCCTTTGGGGAAAAGAGAACCACCTGTATGAATATCAAGAGCACAGATGGAAAACCAGTCCTGAGCAACGACAGTAAAGCAGAAAGTTGGGAGGACCATATAAAGGATCTATACAAGGAAGATGTACTTGAGGGTAATATTATGGAAATGGAAGAGGACGTAGATAAAGGTGAGATGGGAGATATGATACTGTGTGAAGAATTTGACAGAGAAATGAAAGACCCAAGTCAAAACAAGGCCCCAGGAGTAGACAATATTCTGCTGGAACTATTGATAGCCAGCCATGACAAAACTCTTCCATCTGGCATGCAAAATATGAGACAAGCAAAATACCCTCACACTTCATGGAGAGTGCAGTGGAATGAGATTTTCACTCTGCAGCGGAGTGTGCGCCGATATGAAGCTTCCTGGCAGATTAAAACTGTGTGCTGGACCGACACTCAAACTTGGGACCTTTGGCTTGCGTGGGCAAGTGCTCTACCAACTGAGCTACCCAAGCACGCCTCACGACATGCCTTCATAGCTTCAATTCTGCCATTACCTCCTCTCCTACCTTCCAAACTTCAAAGCAGCTCTTCTGCGAGCCTTTGCAGAAGAGCTTCTGTGAAGTTTGGAAGGTAGGATTTAATTATTTAAGATGATGATTTTTTGTTATTTAGTCGCCATCTTTCTCATGCGAGCCTGGCAACTAATTTTGTGGTCAACCAGAAAGAGATGGAGAACATACTGACCTTAGTTTCCAGCCTGCACAGCCACTTTCTGGTCCAGCCCACTGAAAGAAATGTTTCTATCCTCCTGCCACTTAGCGGGATCAGGACTATGATTATAAATGAAGATAAAAAGTTCTAGTTCAAACATATATTAGGCTAAGTATTTCACGCACACACTTTGACAGTCACTAGGTTCAATTGACAGTAAATCTTTGTATTCTAAATAGCACAACTAGCAATTCGGAGGCCACTTCTATGGCACATTCTTACCAAATAGTCTTTCGTCGTGACTATTTATGAAGTATCACCTTGGTGAGCCTAACGTCATACCTCACGATGGCCATTGCCAACACTGCTCCACGTCATATTTAAGTAATGGCACTTGTGAAAGGAGTCACCATGTTTGTGTTGTCTTTAAATGAGCAGTAGCCGATGTGGCAACACTGTAGCACCAAGTGAACTATCAACCAACAAGTAGTTTTAATCAGACCATAAGACTACCATCAATATATGTTTATAAAATTGTTCAATTAATCCTAAAATACAAGCAGTACACTAGTCTAAATAGAGATGTACACATTTGTAGTACTATGAAAGTGTTTGATTATCATCTAGAGAGACATTACACAACAGGTGCAGATAACAACCCCTGTTCCACTAAGATTAAATTTTATAATAAACTTCCAAAGAGTTAAAAAAGTTCAAGTGAAAGCTATTTTTCATTGTTCTTAAAGGAGTTTCTTATCAATAAATGTTTTTACAGTATTAAGGAATTCCTTTCCAATGAGTAAAATATTTTCATTTGTACCAATAGTATTTGAAAGTGCCAAAAATCTAGATACAGTGTTTTTTCATTTTTTGTAATTGTTCCCATGCAGGTATGATGTGAATGAACCTCATGAACGTCCTTCCCGGTTTTGACTAATCCTTTCTGGTCATTAGGGCAATGTTGGTACTCAGGCAATTTTTACTCAATACACCGTAAAAGTCGTAATGATGATGATGATGATAAATTATTTCCTGTACCATGAAGGAATTAACCGAAAGTTTTGGCACTCAGTAGATGTGCCATACATATGAAGACAAACAAATTATTACAATTTCAGAAAAATTGGATTATTTATTCAAGAGAAAGGGCTACACAATGTGTTGCTCCACCTCTGGCCCTTGTGCAAACAGTCATTCAGATTGACATTGAGAGAGTTATTGGATGTCCTCCTGAGGGATAGAGTGCAGCATGCCAAATTTTGTCCAACTGGTGCATTAGATCATCAAAATGCCAAGCTGCTTGGAGGGCCCTGCCCATAATGCTCCAGACATCCACAATTGGGGAGAGATCCAGCAACATTGCTGGCCAAGGCAGGATCTGGTAAGCACAAAGACAAGCAGCAGAAATTCTTGTGTACAGGCAGGCATCAGTCTTGCCGAAATGTAAGCCAAGGGTGCCTTGCCATGAAGGGCAACAAAACAGGCTGTAGAACATCATTGACATACCGCTGTTGCTGTAAGGAGGCCATCTTCTGGTGGCTCAAATTGTCTTCCTGGTTATCACATTGTAGCTAGTCAGTCTGCAATGATAGCTTTGTTTGTTACATACTGTCTTTATATATCTGATCAAGATGTTCATGGTAATACTTCATTTGTTTAACACATATCTGTTAGTAGTTTCACACTCTTGTACATTCTTTGTATAGTTACATTTTCTGTTATTTGCTATGTATTTCTGGATTGCAGACAATCCAAGGATGGGTTCTACCCAAAACATGCCAAATAACGTCATTGGTTTATCAAGTGGTGGCTTCTAACTAGTGACCAATACAGCAATTGTGCAGTACTATTGATTTGCAATATGGTCGCATTCGTCCTGTGTGACTTTGTCAGAATTGCATGAAATATGTATGTATATTCTCTTGCTTTCAGGGTTGTACGCAGCAATTATGCATGGTGTAACTGGCAATTAAACATATATTCAAACTAATTTCTTCATTAATAAGTTGTAATTAATGCCACTGGATCAGTAAGATTCAACTGTTTATAAGTTTGTTTCACAATCATCTCATATCTCTTGATCGTTTACTAATGCTTGGAATGAAAAAATAGACAACTATTTCATTCATTAAGTAAAAAAAAAAAAATGAAAACAAACAATATTACTGCTGACTTTATCGTCACTAGGGGTGCTAGCATTGTCCCAACTGTCAGACAGTAACAACTTTCACCGCAGTATGTGCTACAACTGTATGTGTTATACCAGGTGTAGTCAATATTTTCTACCTGCTACCCACTTTTGTGTCTCTATTAGTAATACTTTTTTCATTGCACACTTGTTCCACAGTAATAGTGATTGATAAAGGAGAGAAGTAACTTTACTATGTAAAATTTATAAAGCAGAGTTTCAGAAAGCAAAAGCATATAAAAATTACTTACCAAATACTTTGTCAAAATTTTATGGAAACATAATGAAAATGTTTTTAATACCCCTACCACTTATCACTGAGTTAGGCAGTCATACAGGGATCTGTGAGTGTTAAGAGTTGTAAGACTAAATTAAAGGTGCAATCCAGTGTGTTTCCGTGTTTGCTTTGCCTCTGTCTTCATATTTCTCCAACAATTACTAGTTTACTCACAAAAATTCACCTTCTCACACTAATGAAGCAAGCTCCACTTTTAACTTGAAATACAGATAATGTTTTAGCCAGCAACGTCAAATTCCATGTTTTTGCAAAACAAATTGTACCAAAACTGACAGGGTTTAGGGAGATCTTTAATCTGCTGCATCAATTAAACTGCATACTTCTGCAACACACCAGTATAGATATGAAATTCACAAAATACAACACTTCAGCTTCATCAACAAGTAACTCATAATAGTTCCTGCTCCATTTGCTTTACATCAGTTACCGTATTTACTCGAATCTAAGCCGCACTTTTTTTCCAGTTTTTGTAATAAGAAAAACTGCCTGCGGCTTAGAATCAAGTGCAAAGTAAGCGGAAGTTGTGAAAAATGCTGGTGGTGTCGCCACAACTAACTTCTGTCATCAAATACATGTAGCACAACACAGGTATGCTTGCAGGCACAAAGATAAATACTGGCGCCAAAACCTCTGCATTAGTAAATAAATTAAAAGATTATGTAGAAAAATGTAAACATTATGACATGTATTCTTTCGTGTTTGCTGCTACCTCATTTAAATCCTGTCTGCCTCATAAACTACGAAACTAGAGTGAGACAACAGCAAACGCGGAAGAATATACATATCATGTCACGTTTACATTCATATCACTCTTTTACTGAATAGTGATACAGTCAGAAATGAAGCACAGCAACTGACTAGATTTTTAAATCTAAGATGAATAATTTCTATGCAGAATGTAATGTACTAAAGAGGCGCCTGCAAAGATTTTCAAACGGAGAAAAATGTTCACTAAACTCTTGTTCAGAGCATCTTCTATCATACGCAGTCTATTATTTGGTTATTGCTGATCATTATCAAAGAAAGCAACAGTGTAAATAACAACAAATAGCAGTCTCTTGCCATTGTTTCACTTACGACACAATTCCCCCCCCCCCCCCCTCTCTCTCTCTCTCTCTCTCTCTCTCTCTCTCTCTCTCTCTTCTTTAAATTGAAGCCGCGGTAGCACACACAAAAGCAATCCATGCCGTGGGTGGCGACAGGTCATAAACACTCATTATCAGAATGCGACAAACAATGCATGACACAGTACAATAATGCATTTTCAGCTTAGAGTGATGTAAACCCCTATAACAAAGAGAACGGCACTTATCAGATCAAAGCAAAATAAGCAATCGATTCAAACCAGACGAAGCACGTGAAAAAGGAAGAGTACCTGTATAAATACGGACAGAGCGCCTGACACATAGCAATCGCCACTTGGTAAAGCTTAACTGTTAAGCTTACGATTCGAACCAAATGACTGCAGCTGTATCTTCATCCATTCGACCTCAATTGTGTTTCATGTTACAATGGACCAACTTTGTTTCGATTTGGAGGGGCGGTCTAAAACTTTTCTCTCACCTTGAATTTAGAGCCTCAAATTTCAGGAGCGGCTTAGATTCAAGTAAATACGGTAGGTTGATAGGTACTGGACACGGTGTTGATTTACATGCTTGGCTAGATCGCTAGTCCTTTACAGCTTGTCAACAATAACTTGATAATTTTACTGGTGCTGCCAGAAGCAGAGTGTCAGCATTACTTAAATAATATTCATATGCCTCTCATCTCTGCCAATGTTACAGTGCCCTAGATGTGCAGTGTTCCTAGTACAACAGTCATATTACTGTACACTTCATACAGAGAAGCTCCCATCCCCTTGTCAGTCCTAATGTGGGGAGGGGGAGGGGGGGAGAGGAAGTAAGACATGCAGTTCCCAACAGCCACCATGTATACTGACAACATGTGGACAAGCTGTATGCAGAAAATCACTCACTATTTTAAGATTATATGCAATTCTCAGGGTTGTGAAAAATGTCAAAATCCAATTTCAGCCTTCCCAATATTAATCCACTGCCACCCTCAGATGTATAGCATAATGCTATGGCCGCTGGATGCGCAGTCAGTTGGGGAAGTGGGAGTGCAGCAGTAGTCAGTGGTCATTCAGAACACTGGATGGGAAGTGCTGTTCTAAACTGAAGCCTACTCTCACATTTTTTGTAAATATTAAGTGGGTCCCCTCCATGACCACACTTGTATGGTGACCATTCTAAAAGATCTACTGTCACCTCTGCTTTCATTAGTATCTAGAATTCCACCAAAAATGCAACGATTTATTTTTGCCTGGCATATTAACCATTCGCAACTTTCTGAGAAGTGTCAAGAGTGGCAAATTTTGAGTAAAACCTACACATTTCTCTGGTTGCCATGCCAAAATTTGATTCCTTTGCCGAGACACAATGGAGTTTACACTGTCTCACCACACTAAAATGTTGTGCAGACACAATTGTGAGAGAATTCTGAAACAGTGTTCATTAAGTGAGGAACTGAGGAAAAGTAAAGTCAGTAGCTTATGAAAAAGTACATCCTTCGTCTTTTTTTCTTTTTTTAAAAAAAAAAATGTAATGTCTTCACATATGATGTTCCAAAACCCATAGCATTTCTTGTTTCACCAGCTATCGATGGCTCTTAAAAATTACTGGCAGATCCTGGAGACTATAGATCTGATGGGCAGGATCTGCACATTAGTGGGAACCGAATGGTTTCAGATCAACAGGCCCAAACCATTACAGATGCAGAAATGGCCTCTGGTTTCGGCCTGTCATGGGAATCCAGTCGTGTGGCCAGCTATTCACGAGCCACAGACAACATGTTGATGTTATGAGACCATGGCGATTAATCCATGCCACAGGTAACTTATTCAAATACTCTGAGAATGTGTAATAATGAGGACAGGTAGCAACTCACCATAAAGACAATCACACTTTCACAAGTAAATTTTCAGCCATAGCTTTTATCTGAAAATGAGAGAGTGCGCGCGCGCCGCGCCGTTCTGGCGCGTTGCGACCGGAAGTCGTGGTTGCGATAAGTGCTACTGGGGTCCAGCTGAGCCGCAGCGAGCGAGCCTTATCAGCCGACCGGAAGTGAGTTTTCCAGCAACACAGGCCTAGTAATACTAGGGCCCATGTTGCGCGGCAGGCTCGTCCAGCGGCTAAGTCCCGTTCAAGGTCATCCGCCTAGAGCGAACATTCAAGAGTGGCACACAACCACAAAAAACAAAAAGTGAATTTTTTTTTAAAAAAAATGAAGGGAGATGAGGAAATGAGAGAACTAAGTTTATTGTCTGTAACAAATCAAACAATCTCCGTTGATCTTTATTTTACAATTGCCATTACCTACATTCGCCAATATAAAAAGGTATTCATCCGCATTTAACTTTTTCTTCCTTCTTGTAGTTAAAACAAATGGCATGCTTGGAACAAGAGTACCATATGGCTGTTTAGCCAAAATTCATGTAGTCTCAGCAATACTCCACATCTTCCAAGCCAATATGTTAGCATCTGGAAATGCTTCAAGGCCACCATAATCTGCTTGATCCAAACAAACCACTCCTCATGCCATCCTGCCTCTTATCATCAGCAGCAGCAGCAGCAGCTAGGCTAGTGACAAGAAGTGGTGCCAGCAATGACTGCAAAGTGGGGGAAGTGGAAGGAAGGGATGAACCAGTAAGAATGAGGGACTAGGGAAGTGGTGCATATACTCAGCTGCACTCAGCCAGCTAAGATGTATGACACCCCAGTAAACAAACCTTTTCATCTACTGAGACAAGAATGAGATTTTTCCAGTTTTTTTAATTCCCTGATACTCATTTCCCTTTTTTCCAGAACCCATGGCAGCCCTGTACATATAAGGATCAGTCAAATGGAAATGAAACACATGGGAAAGTAAGGAAACTGTTTATTACTTCAAAAGTAATTGCCCTAACAGTTAATATATTAACCCACTGTGAGGTGAAGACAGTCAATGCCTTGATGAGAAAATGCTGGCTGTTACCTACGAAACCACTATTGTAGCCACGTGCACACTCCTTCATCTGAAGCAAATTCAATGTCTTCCGTCAGGGCACCAAAAATCAGATAATCGCAAGGGGGTAGATCAGGACTGTATGGAGGACATGTAACAGGCTTCTCCACAAAATTTCTGCATGGCAACACATAGGCAGGCCTCTACACTACTACTTTTTTTTTTTTTTTTTTTTTCCTATATCAATAGAGATTCATCTCCTTGGTAAAATGTATAGAATATGATGCATGAACAAGTAAATGCCAAAGTTCAGATGAATCGAGGGATGCAGCTAAACCATATAGCACAGTAATCCCTGGGGAGGGAGGGAGGGAGGGAGGGAGAGTTCCGAGCTCTTGGTTCTAGAACTTTCAAATATCACTATTGTCATGTGAAATGGTCACAAGAATAGCAATGGCTTTCACACTTTCGAAGCTGTTTTCTTTAAAATAACATTTTCCATTTAAAAATGTTACATCATTAATAAATCAATCAATCTTTGAGATACTCTGAGTTCAAAGACACAATCTGAAGAATATCAATGTCACTTGGTGAAACTCTGTATACCAGTGTAACTGATAAAAAACAAAACAAGTATTATGAAGGATTTTATTTGTGTTGCGATTTAAAATATTACAGTCATAACATAACAAAACAAAATATTCATCAGTGGCAACGTGTTATTGCACATATCACTCCAGCAATATTTCCAAAATAAAAATAAACAAATAAAAATCAGTTGTCACTTGGCATGAACATTTACTTCTGTAGATATATTGCTTACATTTTGAGTCCATTTTTTATCTTTAGCTCCAAGCAGTTTCCATTACTGCAGTCTGCTATTTCCCATGTGTAAAGTGCAATGTAACAGGCAGCTCTGGTGTCAGTATTAATATTGTGATATAAAAAAAGAAAGGGAGTATTGTTACACTGTAATCTTTGTGCACTGTGAGACAGGTTGGTTGATAGGAGCAATGGGCAATCACTGTGTACCATTATAAACTTTAAGGCATTTAAGTTTACCTACACATACATATTAACTGCAAGTCTTATTTCATTTTTGTTACATATTGTGAATACCTTATACCTCATAGCCCTCAAAATAATCATGGTTTAAAGTGCATGAGATGAAAACTGGAGGCCTGCATCAAATTTTCACTCTGAAAGTAAGATTCAATTATTAACATCAATTAATGAAAAGAATTACATTAAAGTCTTCAAATCATTTTCTTTTATTACTTTACAAAGTATTTCTAAAATTTTCATTTATTGTTGAAGTATTAAACTGTTTCTTTAGTAGAACATAATTTTTTATCACAATTCTCAACATAAACGTATAAACACCACATATTTTTTGCATAAATTAAACAATCTATTTACAGCTGAGCACAGATATTTTAAATCATGAAGAAATAGCTGTGGACAGGAAATTTCATAAATTATGTAATATTTCCTTTTTATTACTTAATATTTACTTCTTTTAGTGAAGGCCATAAAATCTGCACTTTCATCTAGTCATGAGTACCAGCTCTATGGACTACATGAAGACTGTAGAATAGGATTTAAGGTAACAGATTCTCTTCAGGCACAATTCTTAATACTGTAAAGCAACAACTCTGGAAGGATCCCCCACTCTCCCTCCATAAGTAGGACAGAAGTGGCTGAATACACGAGAACAGAGATTTCTTTTTGAGACTTAGTAATGGCATATTTTAAGCAGCCAATACAAATGTTATAAAACTGGTCTGTTTCAAATCACTTCACTGGACTACTGAACATGTCTGAGTAACATATAGTCACTCACTTCGACACAAACAACAGTTCCAGTCACACTCTTCGACAATTCTTGCTGCTGTTACTACACAGTACAGTCATATTTAAGGCACTACCCATAAACAAATGTGATGTGTTCTCAATTTACTCTGAGTCCAATACAATTAGACACTCTAAAGTGTCTACTATCAAACTCACGTTACACTTAAGTAACTAAAGGATATGACCTGCTGAAAATTACATTTAGATCTATAGTTGAATGATTCTGAGGACATAAGGATTATCACAACTATGCTCCAAATAGTGATTACAGTGCTGTCAGTCAGAAATTCCTAATTTACAATTACCGTCGACAATTCAGCAGATGAATGCTGGAGCAGATACTATCTCTGCAGCAGAAATAATATGACTTCAGCATCCCGTGTACCGTGATCAGAATACCTTGATACCAACATAAATGACAATATTGTTCAACCCCTAATGTCTAGTCATAAAGACTGAGGAAGCAATCAATATGATTAACCTGTAGTTAAACAGTTGTTTTCACTTGAGCAGCAAAAAGTGGGGGTATTTTATTAAAAATGAGACTATGGGTTAAAAAAAGAAAGGACAGTTACACTTCAGTATACATGTTTATCGAGCAGCTTTGATAAGGTTGTCATTTTAAGAATTCAAGCAAATAACTTTTTAATTTATAGAGTAAAATATCAACCCAGTTACTGAAGATACAAAGTAAACACTTCTCCTATCTTCTACATAACAAAAATATGATTATTCCAAAACTCAACTTCACGCAGCATGATGCTAACACACTTCAATCATAGATCAGAGCTCAGGAAAAAAGCAAATGGGACTCTATATGAACATTGTGATGATCATTTTCATCCACACAGTTGTTAGTCATCACAAAACAATACTCTATCACAAGTGTTCCACTGCCATAATGTACACAACGGTACTAAGATGGTAGCTCAAGATGTGATCAACGAAGTGGATATCATTCCCAACAATTATCCTCTCACTCTCAGGAACAAACAAAACCATCATTTCATGTGATTTTGTGAAAACTGAGTTAGAATCAGCTAATGATATTATAAAGGCTTAGTACTGTACGGCTATTATCATACCGTAATTCCTATTACTTTACAAGAAATTGCTTGCATAGTAACAATACAGTGCTAATTAATGCTGATATAATTCCGCTTCTCTGGAAGATCTGTGTCACCCAATGGCATTCAGCCATTTTTCTCAATCTTAATGACGTGCAACAAATTCTTCCAATGAGACAGGAATCTGTCCACGATAAGGCACATTGTATTTACGAATTGTGGCTGCAGCTAAACAAGTGAGTGTTGTGTAGCGTACTGGATTTATTAATTCATGTAGTGCAACACCTGCAGGCAGCAGCTGTTCAAATGTACGACCCTGACCATTCCTAGCATCTAAATGTGCACCTCCTTCAAGCAGAGTCCTAATGAGAGATGGTGCACCTAACTCTGTCGTAGCGCCAGCTGCAAAATGAAGTGGAGTGCAGCCATCATCATCCTTTGCATCCGCATTGGCTCCAGACGCAAGGAGCAAAGATACAACAGCTGCTGAAGGGAGACGGCAGGCTGGATATCTTCCTCCTTCAGTTCCCCCTCCTCCTCTCTGAGCACATGCCACATGCAAGGGTGTGGCTCCTCCAAGTCTGTGTGTTACAGGTGCCTTTGCCAATCTAAAAAACATACCAAATTAACAGACAAAATATACACACACATATTTCACTATGATAAATTTTGATATGAACGCACACACTTCTTTACATTTAACCAAAAGAAAAAGCAAAAGGAAAACCACACACACAAAAGACAACATCTGTGTTAAACGGACCATAAAGACTGAACTAGGTCACTGCTTCACAAAAGAAAAAATTTGAACAGTCTGTGTACTCCTCTCAGTGAAGTAGTTACCTGCAACCATAAAACACCAAGTTGGGACTCTAAAAATTGTTTACTTGTTGTTCATATATTATAATCACCTTCATATATGTAATAATGATTTATCAAACAATGGAAAATCCAGGACAACAGAATGTAACAATAAAGATTTTCACACTTAAAGCTTTTGGCCAATGGCCTATGTCAACAACAACAACAACCCCCCCCCCCCCCCCCCCCACACACACACACACACTTTTTTCACCTTACAAACCGCACTGCACGCTCTACTTACAATTACAAACCATACTTTATCAACCTTCTCGGTCGTACACAACAGACAGCTACAAAACCACACGGATTGTTGGTGATAGGGATGAACCAGGAGGTTACGAAGGTTAGGTGGACGGCGGAAAGACACTCTTGGTGGAGTGGGGAGGATTTCATGAAGGACGGATCTCATTTCAGGCCAGGATTTGAGGAAGTCATATCCCTGCTGGAGGGTCACATCCAGAGTCTGATCCTGTCCTGTCACAAGTGGGGCACTTTTGGGGTTCTTCTGTGGGAGGTTCTAGGTTTGAGGGATTGAGGAAGTGGCTCTGGTTATTTGCTTCTGTACCAGGTCGGGAGGGTAGTTGCGAGATGCGAAAGCTGTTTTCAGGTTGTTGGTGTAATGGTTCAGGGATTCAGGACTGGAGCAGATTTGTTTGCCACGAAGACCTAGGCTGTAGGGAAGGGGCCGTTTGATATGGAATGGGTTGCAGCTGTCATAATGGAGGTACTGTTGCTTGTTGGTGGGTTTGATGTGTATGGATGTGTGAAGCTGGCCATTGGACAGATGGAGGTCAACGTCGAGGAAAGTGGCATGGGATTTGGAGTAGGACCAGGTGAATCTGATGGAACCAAAGGAGTTGAAGTTGGAGAGGAAATTCTGGAGTTGTTCTTCGCTGTGAGCCCAGATCATGACGATGTCATCAATAAATCTGTACCAAAATTTGGGTTGGCAGGCCTGGGTAACCAAGAAGGCTTCCTCTAAGCGACCCATAAATAGGTTGGCGTACGAGGGGGCCATCCTGGTACCCATGGCTGTTCCCTTTAATTGTTGGTATGTTACACCATCCGGGTTATCTGGATACTTCCCACTAACACCAACCTATCAGAACTCCAGAGATGGGAACTTGCCCTTCAATATATCATCTCTTCCCGTTACCCACCAGGCCTCAACCTCCGTTAATTTCAAGTTGCTGCAGCTCATACCTCACCTGTCATTCAACAACGTCTTTGTCTCTGTACTTCCGCCTCGACTGACATCTCTGCCCAAACTCTTTGTCTTTACATGTCTGCTTGTGTCTGTATACGTGCAGATGGATGTGTGTGTGTGCATGCGCGAGCGAGTGAGTGAGTGAGTGAGTGAGTGAGTGAGTGAGTGTATACCTGTCCCTTTTTTCCTCCCTAAGGTAAGTCTTTCTGCTCCAGGGGTTGGAATGACTCCTTAACCTCTCCCTTAAAATCCACATCTTTCGTCTTTCCCTCTCCTTCCCTCTTTCCTGTTGAAGCAACCGTGGGTTGCAAAAGCTTGAATTTTTGTGTGTTTGTGTATTATCAGTTATTCTTTACTTAGAACTTCGTGACTTCTCGCCAATATCAGCAAGTTTTCGCATTTTGCTATCATCGACACCTTCATTTCTTCTTGTTTCCCCATTTTGGATCCATCTCATCTTTTTCGTATATTTTCACACATATTTGGGTGTATTTACGCAAAATTTTTCAGATGCTATTCTACATTATTGATGTAATTTTTTCGCATTTTTCCACCACCATGGATCCTTGCTCCTTCCATCTGTGTCAATACAGAAAAGACTGCTTATCCCTAGCCAGATCCCAGTCCCCCATAATGTTCCTGTGTTGTTGCTTGGCTTATAGATTCCCCCCTAATGGCCTTACCATCAAATTACAAAACTCTGGCTGCCACCCCTCCTCCCACAATGACCTCTACCTGTTCAAATTCCACCAATCTTTAGCCCTCACCAACATAGTCCTGCAAAACCGTATCAACCAAGCCCAAACCACCTTGTAGTACCTTCTCCCTATCCACAAGATTCTCCTTCTATGCAATCCCAAATTCCTGGGACTCAAAACACACTGAAACTCTTGCCCTGCAGGAACTTGAGCAACCTCAAAAAAACTCTTCATCCTGCTCACTTCCTACTCCCGCCTTCCAGTGCCACTGTCCACCACCTCTACAACAACCTCCAAACCTCCCCCACACTCCCTCATAGATGACAAACCCTGTCTTGCAGACCTATTACACTTACCCCGCCCTCCAAAACTCACTCTCACCACCACACAGAAACCAGAATCTAAACAGACCCATAACACAGTCATGAACCTCCCCTCCAGAAGCCTTAGCCCCACAGAAATATCAGTCCTTTCCAAAGACCTCGCCTTTTGCCCAACTCCCAAATTCAATCATGCAGAACTTGTTGTTACAGACGTTCTTTCCTTCTCCTGGTCCCTACAGTGGAAACAATTTTTCACCACCAACCCTACCAATCAGACTCAACCCAAGACCATTATTGAACCTTGCCTAACTCAGTTCAATCCTCCAACCAACCGTGACCCACCAGCACTGCCCCCAAACCACCCCCTGTTAACTTTCCAGAGTTTCTTAACCTCAAACCTTGCCTCACGAATCATTCCCCAAATCCCTCAACATGCAGACTAACCTTACATCCGCAGAAAAAACTGTAGTCCACCATCGAAAAACTGATCCCAACATTATAATCCTACCTGCGGACAAAGGCTCCATCACTGGGTTGTTCTGAACTGCAAGGATTACCTGGGGATGGGCTCCGCCAGCTGTCGATACTTTCACCTACAAACCGTGCCACAGTGATCCCATTCCAGTAATCTAGCAAGATCTCCATCCCAGAACCTCTCCCCACAATCCATCTCTCTACTCACCCCTACCACTCCCAGCACTCCTACCTTCTACATGCTTCCGAAAGTCCATAAACCCTACCACCCAGGACTCCCCATTGTGGCCAGTTACTGTGCTGCCACTGAAAGAATCTCTGCTCTTATAGACCAACACCTTCAACCTATTACCCGGAACCTACCTTCCTATATCAAATATGCCAACCATCTCCTCCACCGACTCTCCACAGTTCCTGACCCTTTACCACACGGTGCCCTGCTCGTCACTATTGATACCACCTCCCTGTACACTAACACTCCTAATGCCCATGGCCTTACCGCTACTGAACACTACTTTTCCCAGTGCCTGACAAATTCCAAACCAACAACCTCCTTCCTGGTCACCATGACCAACTATATCCTCACCCACAATTACTTCTCCTTTGAAGGCATTACCTATGAACAAATACAGGGTATGGTTATGGGCACCCACATGGCACCACCCTTTTCATGGGCCATCTGGAAGAATCCTTCCCAAACACACAGAATCCTAAACCCCTCATCTGGTTCAGATTCACTGATGACATCTTTGCTATCTGGGTCGAAGGTGAGGACACCCTATTCACATTCCTCCAGAACCTCAACAACTTCTCCCCCATTTGCTTCACATTGTCTTACTCAACCCAACAAGCCACCTTCCTGGATGTTGACCTCCACTTCAGACATGGCTACATCAGTACCTCCGTCCATATCCGACCTACTAACCACCAGCAATACCTCAACTCCAACAGCTGCCACCCATTCCATACCAAGAAGTCCCTTCGTACAGCCTAGACACCCGTTGTCCCATCTGCAGTGACAAGCAGTCCCTCACAAAACACACTGAGGGTCTCGCTAAAGCCTTCACTGACCATAATTATCCTCCCAACCTTGTACAAAAACAAATCTTCCGGGCCTTATTTTTCCAGTCTCCCACCACCTCCTAAAGCCTCACCGTCTGGCCAGAGAGAAGCATTCCCCTCATTACTCAGTACACCCATGTCTGGAGCAACTGAATTACATTCTCCAACAGAGTTTTGATTACCTCTCATTGTACCCTGAAATTGGAAATGTCCTACCCACTGTCCTTCCCACCCCTCCCACAGTGGTATTCCGCTGTCCACCGAATCTACACAATATACTCATCCATCCTTACACAACCCCTGCTCCCAATCTCTTACCTCATGGCTCATACCCCTGTAATAGACCTAGATGCAAGACCTGTCCCATACATCCTCCCACCACCACCTACTCCAGTCTGGTCACTGACATCACGTATCCCATCAAAGGCAGTCTACCTGTGAAAGCAATTATGTGGTCTACAAGCTAAGCTGCAACCATTGTGCTGCATTCTATGTAGTTTGTCAACAAACAAGTGGACCACCCTGTTGTTGAACACGCTGCCAAACATGATATCCTTCATTTCAATTACTGCTTCACAGTCTGTGCCATATGGATTCTTCCCAATAACACCAGATTATATGAATTGCGTAGATGGGAACTTTCCCTGCAATATATCCTACATTCTCTTAACCCTCCTGGCCTCAACCTTTGTTAGTCATTGTCCTTACCCATCCAGCTCTACACAGCCATCATTCCACTAACACACCAAGTACTTTTACGTGTGTGTGTGTGTGTGTGTGTGTGTGTGTGTGTGTGTGCGCGCGAGCGCGCGCGCGCGCATGTGTATGTATTGTTGACAAAGGCCATTAACCGAAAGCTTTAAGTGTGAGAATCTCTTTGTTGTGCCTATCTGTGACTCAGCATCTCCTCTATATGGTGAGTAGCAACTTTCCTTCTCATAATATTCTTAATGATGATGTATTTGAATCAACTGAAAAGACATAATGGAACATAGTTACATATGAGAGAACGGATTAGTACACATGAAATACAAGGGACACGGAACAGAAGAAGCAGTACAAGAAACAATGTTTTTGGGATTCTAGCTCCTAAGTTAACAATTTCATTCCATGCACAATGTTAGAGAAGTGACATAGCAGCCTTCTAAAAGTGTTTAAAAGAAGTCACGTAACATGCACCAAGACCACTGATTAGGGCGTCCACAGATGAGGATGTCAATCATCACAACACTGTGTGCAAAATGGAATGGGCACTCGGTTAGAAACTCAGAAACGTAACAGTCAATCCTGCCAAGAACTGCTTAAAAAAAACACAATAAAACTTTTTCTTTCACCGTCAAAGTTCTTCTGTGGAGTTTGCATTCATTGTTGTCACAGTATTTGATAGCTACAGGTTTCAGTCAGTATTGCGGCAGCCGTTTGCCCTTCAAGAATGAAAGCTGGTAACAAGCCTGCTAGTTACCAGGGATCTTCTTTTGCCATACAAAGCATAGTACGTTTGAGCCCTCTGACAGTAAATTATCATAAATCCTTAAAATAAAATAGTTTAAAACCCTAGTGATACTTGTAATAAATGCTGTGAAAGAAAGATTTAATCATGCCCCCAACTTCTCATTTACTATTGCAGCCAATAAACAGACACAGAAGAAGAAAAAGATACAAAGGATTGTATTCAGCAATCTGAGGCATAAAAGTGTAGATAATTCCATAATAGACAGAAGTTTTGTGCGTAAAAAATTTTTAAAAATGTAGATTTTATCATAGAGAGCAGGTTCAGCAAGACACCCATAACCACTATGAACAACAGCACCACGAGACTTTTGATATACAACTATATCCAAAAGTAGCAGATTTTTATTTTTTTTAATTTTGTAGACCTTATACACATAATTTTCAAAACTTTATCGTTCTGTCAGTAAACATGTTACTGATGTATATTCGCATTTTCTGTTTGTTTTGAATATTTAGTTTATTGTTGACAGTCTAAGATGTCACATGTGTTTTTGAGTTTTCAGTGAATTTCTACTTAAGAAACAGAATGGATAAAAGAATTTGCATTAAATTCTGCACACTGATTGCTGACAACAATGTGGCAGAAGTAAAGAAAGTGGTTCCGGAAAAATCACTGAATCGCTATTAGAGGGGTTGCTGATGATGTTGGCATAGCCTTTGGCTCATGTCAAAGCAATTTTTTTGTATGTGTTGTGTGTGAAACATGTAGCAGCTAAGTTTGTTGCAAAATTGTTGAATTTTGGTCAAAAACAGCATCATGCAGATATCATTCAGGAATTGCTGAATGAAGTAAAATATTCAGAACTTCTAAAAAATGGTGATGGTGATGAAAATGGATACACGGATATTATGATGTGACAGTACGTCAGACATAAAGAAAATAAACAACTGGCAAGATGTGCGACAACACGGAGTATCAAGCCCTTATCATCCCAATGGACACTGCCTGAAGAGCAAAGACTGAAAAAAATTTGAGAAGTCTGATCACATGTGAAGGTTCTGCTCACTGTTTTCTTCTATTACAATTGGATAATGCATCAAGAGTTCCTGCTCTATGGGTGTACGGTCAATAAGGAACACTACTATGAAATTATGCACCATTTGTGTGATGAAATCCGAAGAAAATGACCAGATCTGTGGCAAAAAACACTCATGGAAATTGCATTATGACAATACTTCCACTCACACCTCAATGCTTGTTCATGATAAAGGACCTCACTCTGCCACCACTGATAAGATAAAAACAATCGTTGAAGGAGCTGACCACCATAATGAAAAGTTCCAGAAGTATTTCCAATTGGAGAAAGTGCTGGCACAAGTGTATTATATCTGATGGTAATCACACTGTAGGGGGCGAAGTAGTAGTTGATGAATAAATAAAGATAATTTTGTTCCTCTTAAAGTTCTCATTACATTTTCACCACACTTCGTGTTTCTAATAGATCTTTAAATTACTCTTTTGTTACTGCTCAGTATAACAACTTCATACTTATACACAAAAAGCACACAAGTCTTCATTCTACAATAGCAATGTATTTAGTTAATCTGTTTTCAAGTTTTAGGCCATTTTAAGACAGTAACTCTTGTTTGACGATGGCTTTGAGGGCAAAAAACTGGTTACTTAAATAAATTAATACTGTAGCAAATCCACATTTTTTTGTGCTCTGTAACTACTGTAAGGACTGGTAAGCTGCTGACTGAAGATGCCTACTGAAATCTGAATCTTGTTCTGAGCTTTCAAGAGTCATCAAGAACAGGCACATACAGTGTAGTGGCAGCCATCGAGCTGAGAGGATGCGCGGCAGTGGCAGCTGTACTTTTCTGATAAACAGAAAATTAATTTAGTCTTTTTTTCCAAGTGCTTCTGCAAAGAAGTGAACTATACGTGCATATTTTAGTGTGTAGACTAGTAGTCAGAAAATTAATTGTAGATTTTGTTTCTGCATAAATCTTATGAATATCATTTTGTAGGGCAGCTTCCTAGTGTAAATTTTCCCATTGCCAGAAACTCCATCACGTCACTAAGTTTTAATTTTGTGCTAGTAGACAGCATGAAGTTTAGATCAGTGCATTCTAGTTTGAATATTTATCTCGCGTAGTACCTCTTCGGTCAACAAGATTTCTAATAACAGGTACCTGTAAATCGATCAACTTCAGTAGAAAAATTTAATTGTGTTTAATAGCTTGCAGTGTCACAGTACAGTGATGAATCTGTAAATCAACTTTTTGTGTTACTTTATTCTCCTTTGGCATATTTCGTACACATTTCAAATGCAACCACACCATTTGACACCTTATACCTATTTTATACACAGTACATATGGCTAGGGACTGTGCTTGTTGTGAGAGGACACGAAGAAAGTTGGCTGCTGTCTGTAAACAGCTGGAAGCTGTGTTGGCTACTGTCAACAAGCTTCCAGCTAATAATCAAAGTTGCGGTGACATCGGGGCCCAATGACAAGCCCTGTTGCACCTTTGGTGCCACTGGAATCCCCTGGTGAACAAGACATTGATGCAGCTTCTGATACACAACATCTGACTGGTCTGTCCTCACTCCAGAGCTCGTAGCAGAGAGTGGCGAGTTCACGTGTCACTAGGCAGAAAGCAAAAAAGGAAGCAGGCTGTGCGGCTGGCTCCCTACATCTTAGCAACAGGTACAAGGTGCTACCCAATGTAGATGATAACTCTGAGCCAGCACGGGATGCCTCTCCTGTTGGGCTAGCGGTTGATTTTCCTGCCCAGTCCAGACAAGTACAGAAGGTGGGTATGCTTGTAATTTGGAACTCCAATGTTAGGCGGGTGATGGAGCCCCTCAGGGAGACAGCAGGCAAGGCAGGAAATAATTTCAGTGTGCATTCAGTATGTCTGCAGGGAGGTCTTATCCGTGGTGTGGAGGAGACCCTGCCAGTGGTTATCGAGCACACTGGGTGCAACCGGCTGCATGTAGTGGCACATGTTGGCACGAATGACGCCTGTCACTTTGGTTTTGAGGCCATCCTCGGCTCCATTTGGTGGCTGGCTGATTTGGTGGAAACAAATAGCAACGCACACAGGGTGCAGGCTAAGCTATCTATCTGTAGAATCATATCCAGAGTTGACTGCGGTCCTCTGGTTTGGAGCAGAGCTGAAGGTCTAAACCAGAGGCTCAGACGACTTTGCAACTGTGTCCGATGTGAATTTCTCAACCTCCGCTATCGGGTGCAGATCTCTAGGGTTCCCCGTAATAGGTCAGGTGTGCCCTACCTGCAGCAAGTGGCTACTTGGGTAGCGGAGTATGTGTGGTGTGCACATGGGCTTTTTCAGTTTAGAGGAACCCTCCATTGGGCTCAAAGACAGTTTGCCTGTTAAATCAGCCACAGTGATCTCTGAGAATCTTGGTCCTTGCAGATCAGAGATAGAAAAGATTAATATGATTCTAGTAAACTGCACGAGCATCCAAGGAAAGGTTGCAGAATTTATACCACTTATTGAAGGTTATAATGCAAAGATAGTGTTTGGAACAGAAAGTTGGATGAAACCAAATGTTAATGACAACAAAATCCCAAGTTCGGACTGGAGTGTTTATTGTAGGGAAGGGTTAGTCACCAACGGTGGTAGCGTGTTTATTGCAGTGAAAAATCTGATAAAATCTCGTGTGATTATCACTGATTCTGAATGTGAATTAATCTAGATGAAAGTGAGTACTGAAGAACGCTCAAAAATGGTGATTGGATGCTTTTATAGACTACCTGGGTCAGGACCTGTAGTTGCAGAGTGCTTCACACAGAACTTGCAGAATATCATTAGTAATTTTCCTGATCATGCCACTGTAATAGGGAGCGACTTCAACTTGGCAGGTATAGATCAGGAGTGTTATGCCATCAAAATTGGTGCCAGAGACAGGGATTCTTGTGGCACTGTTTTGGATATCTTGTCCGAAAATTACCTTGAGCAGATAGTTAGAGAACCAACTCGTGAGAGTAACATCTTAGACCTCCTGGCAACACACACACCTCAACTTATAGAATCAGTTAACAGACAGGAAGTTATCAGTTATCATTATGCTGTGACACCATCTATGAAGACAGGTCCCACAAGGAATGTTAAGAAAGGTAGGAGGTTATATTTGCTCAACAAGGGTCACACGATACAAATTTCAGAATAACTCAGAAGTCAGCATCAAATATTCGGTGACGAAGATGAAGATGTGGAGAACAAATGGAAAAAATTGAAAGGCATCATTCAATATGCCCTAGACAAGTATGTTCAAGTAAGGTTTTAAGGGATGGGGAAGATCCACCATAGTTCAATAGCTGTGTTAGAAAAGTGCTACGTGAACAAAGAGCAGATTCAAGAGAGGTAAAAACTTAGCTGACAAACAGAAGCTGAATGAGTGTAAGGAGAGCAATGAGAGAAGCGTTCAATGATTTTGAAAGTAAGGCCCTGTCAACAGACCTGAGTAAAAACCCTAAGAGATTTTGGTCGTATGTAAAATCAGTAAGTGGGTCAAAAATCATCTATCCATTCTCTCAGCAACCACACCAGCACCGAAACGGAAGATAACAGAGAGCAGGCCAAAATACTGAATTCAGTCTTCTGAAGTTGTTTCATTGCAGAAGTTCATAGCACTGTCCCTCGCTTCAAACATCATACGAACGTCAATATGGCAGATATTGAGATAACCGATCGCCGAACAGTAAAGCAGCTACAATCGCTTAGTGGTGGAAAGGCATCAGGACCAGATGAGATACCTATAAGATTCTATAAAGATTATGCACAATAACTTGCTCCCTTTCTAGCAGTGGTTTATCACAGATTACTTGAGCAACAAAAGGTACCTAACAACTGCAAAGAAGCACAGGTCATTTCCATTTTTAAGAAAGGCCATAACACAGATCCACACAATTATAGAACTACATCATTGACATCAATCTGTTGTAGAATTATGGAACATGTTTTATGATCAAGAATCATGACTTTTTGGGAAATGAACATCATCTCTCTAAAAATCAACATGGATTCTGCAAACAGAGATCCTGCAAAACTCAGCTCACTCTGTTCATCCATGAGATGCACAGTGCAGTGGACAATGGCGCTCAGGCTGATGCCTTGTTCCTTGATTTGAGTAAGGCATTTGACACCGCCTTGCATTGCTGTTTAATGAAAAAAATACGAGTTTACGGAGTACCGGAGCAGACATGTGATTGAATTTAAGACTTTTTTACGCATAGAACCCAACACGTCACTCTTAACACAACTAAATTGACAGATGTAAAGGTAATATCTGGAGTACCAGAGGGAAATTTGATAGGACCGTTGCTGCTTACAATATGTATAAACAATCCAGTAGAAATCCTCGGATGCTCTTTAAGGCTATTGGCAGATGATGCAGTTGTCTATACCAAAGTAGCAACACCTGAAGATATTAAGAATTTGCAGAACAACCTGCAGAGAATTGATGAATGGTGCAGGCTCTGGCAGTTGACCCTGAACATATATAAACGTAACATATTGCGGATACATAGGAAAAGAAATCCACTACTGTACACTATTGATGACAAACAGCTGGATACAGCGTCTGCTGTAAACTATCTAGGCGTAACTATCCAGAGCAGCCTTAAGTGGAATTACTACATAAAACAAATAGTGGGAAAAGCGGACACCATACTCAGATTCATGAGAAGAATCATAAGGAAATGTAACTCATCCATGAAGAAGTGGCTTATAAGGCACTTTTTCATATGATTCTTGAGTACTGTTGATCTATCTGGGATCCCTATCACGTAGGACTGATAGAGGAGATGGAGAAGATCCAATGAAGAGAGACACATTTCGTCAAGGGAGTGTTTATCTGGTGAGAGCGCGTTACGGAGATGCTACACAAACTACTCTGGCAGACATTACAAGAGAGGCTTTGTGTATCAGGGAGGAATTTACTATTGAAATTTCGGGGCAGCTCTTTTCAGGAGGAGTCTGACAACATATTACTCCCCCCCCCTCCCCAACATGTATCTTGCGTATTGACTATGATAAGAAAATCTGAGAAATTAGAGCCAATACGGAGGCTTACCGACAACCATTTTTCCCATGTACTATTCACGAGTGGAACAGGGTTAGAGTGATCAGATAGTGATACCAGAAGTACCCTCTGCCATTCACCATGAAGTGGCTTGCGAAGTATGATTTAGACGTAGATACCCAATCACAGATTCTTCCTTCAAATATCCTGTTATTTCCCTTTCATAGAGGTTAACAACAGTCCATTTCTAACATGACATGTCATTTTCTTCTTGAAAGAGGAATAATTACACACCAAACAGTTCTCAGCAAGAGTCATGGTTACCTACCTATAAACAGTGCAGTGAAGTTCAAATGTACGAGCCTCATCAAGTCCTGGCAAAAGACGTGCCAGCAAACATGCAAGCTGCAGGGCAACAACAACAGCTCGACGTAACTGAAGGGTTTCTCGTTCACCAACAGCTGCTGCTGGCATGCGATCCAGTTGAGTTGAGCCAGCCTCTACCTCTCTCACTGCCTTCCGAAGTACATCTAGCACTTCTTCAAATGATGCTTCAGGAACTCTCCTACCACGTGCTGCTGGTCGGCCCTGCTCTCCAGCCATGAAAGCAAACAGCTCAGCGAATGACGACAGTGAGCTCTGGGTCATCTGATTCAAGGGATCCAGCATTCTCTGCAAAGTATAGTTCTACAATGAGGTAACAGACACACAACTTTATATCAAATGTCAAGGAATACACTGTCAGTGAACTAATGTTTTTGAAATATCAGAAATATTCTTTTCTTTATTTTATCTGTTGTCCATTGCTTCATTTAAATACGAATACCGATAAATACGAAAGGAAGCAGGAGGGGCAGGAGCTTTTAACTCATTTTATGTGTAATGGAACATTTTGTAAGAAGAGGATAATCAAATTAGCAAAAGAATGACGTCGGTAAGACAGACATTCACACACCTCAATAAAACATCCTCAGTATTACCATTTATCTACGAATGTTTATAAAATGTAGACATTACAAAATAAAGTATACCACTTTTAGAAAGAAGAACTTCAGTCTAACACTTCTGATAAATCATATGTTTGAGTTTGCACATGTAATAAGCTCAACAAGACACAGTGAAAAAGTCATAACTACCCAGTTCAGACTTGGTAAAAAAAGCTACAGATCCTGCTAGTGTACATATGAGTGGTATATTTTGAACTGAAGTATGGAGCAGATACTTCTGCTGCAATCTTATTGATCATATGAGACAGTGGCAGATAGTGCAAAATTTTACCAGTATGCTCCAATGTGGTGGCTCATAGCCTTTCGGTTTACAAGGATAGTAATCTTAATTAAACTGATTACGTTAATTTCATGTATTTATTAAATCAAGCTGTTTGAATATATTTCAATTTTATAATTGATTATTTAATACATAACTGATTGTTTAACAGTGTGAGGAATAAAATAAAAAATGACGGCAGCAATCAGAATCAAACACGAATTGACTAACTGCCAATGGGCTGCAGAACTGATGTGTATATCACTGTTTGAAAACTGATATCCTACACTTCTAGAATTTAACACTATTCATGTTTTACACATCCTGTTTCACCGACCTCACTGCTATGGACAAGTTATTTCCATATCTCAGTGAATAAAAAACTTTTAAGTATTTATCATAAGATATACACACCTGAATGAGATTTTCACTCTGCAGCGGAGTGTGCGCTGATATGAAACTTCCTGGCAGATTAAAACTGTGTGCCCGACCGAGACTCGAACTCGGGACCTTTGCCTTTCGCGGGCAAGTGCTCTACCATCTGAGCTACCGAAGCACGACTCACGCCCGGTACTCAGAGCTTTACTTCTGCCAGCACATCGTCTCCTACTTTCCAAACTTTACAGAAGCTCTTCTGCGAACCTTGCATCCCCCAGGCTGTGGCTAAGCCATGTCTCCGCAATATCCTTTCTTTCAGGAGTGCTAGTTCTGCAAGGTTCGCAGAAGAGCTTCTGTAAAGTTTGGAAGGTAGGAGACGAGGTGCTGGCAGAAGTAAAGCTGTGAGTACCGGGCGTGAGTCATGCTTCGGTAGCTCAGATGGTAGAGCACTTTCCCACGAAAGGCAAAGGTCCTGAGTTCGAGTCTCGGTCGGGCACACAGTTTTAATCTGCCAGGAAGTTTCATATACACACCTATCTGCATGTTACCATTTGCAAAATACCTCCTTTCAATATCTGTAACTGTTTATAAAATATGATGGTTGTTATGACCACATGATACATATTGCACAGTGACAGAAATGGGCACATTGGGAGTGACCAGCCAACATATATAAAACTCAGTATCTTGAGAATGAAATGATTTATCATTCTGCTCTCAGTTTCGGATAAAATTTCGATATCTTATCTACATTTCAACCTTAGTAATTTGTTTTTTCTCTCTGTAAACTCTAAAATTTTCTGTGATGCTCTACTTAATTTGATTTGGCACAGTAACTATGACAAATAAGGAAAAGAAATTCAGCCCTTTGAGCAAAGATGTGCAAAAATCAATTTTTTATCACTGAATAGTTTTCTTAAAATCAGATAATACATATTTCATAGCAGATGGAATGTCTTCTATCAGTAGAGGTAGCTGCATTACGCATAGTTTATACGCACTCGCATATTACATAACATGAGCTTCACAGTAAGACCAATCAGTTATCTATTACACTGGCAATGGCACCAACAATAACGCTCTGGACAGCTAGGAATTAAATGTTTGTTTTGATAAGCTTAACAAGAATATCAAAGTGCACAAAATCAGCTACCTATTGCCGACAATGAATTTCTATCTGGGATTTACGCAAAACAATTTACAGAACATATACCATAATTTTTGGGTTTCTAATCAGGTTGGCACATAACTCGACACCTGGATTTACACTTGTTATAAAGTTTATTTGATTTTCCTTCAACTTATGTAACTGAACTGTTATCAGATCAACCCTTGAATATGAGGATCCACACAAATGAAAGTTTGAATAAGTACTTATCAAAATAATGTCCTCACCGACGCAAATCAATTATCATGAAATAAATGCATACTATACTTCAAACTATTACTTACAATGCTCTGTATCAAAAGAGTAACACCATTCAACAAAACTAGGAATTAGTTGCTCTGGCCATCATAATTGCACAGCAATAGTTACATATAAAACACTGAAAATCATCACCTGCTGCATGTCTAAAGCATAGTTCCAAAGGGCAATGCAGCGTGAAAATTTTCCCGCATCAGCATAGACAGCTCCTCTGTAGCGCACATAGTAACTTGTGTCTGGATGTGCGGGGCCAAGTATGCGCTCACGAATCACTAGTGCCTGCATTCTCATTTCATCTGGGTCTGCAAGGAGTTCCTCTAAAGTCTCATGATCTGTCACCTCTCGGGCATGATCATATGCAGCAACTGTCACTACTTGCACAGGCTTAGGAAGAGGTGGTTCTCCCTGAGGAAACCTGCAAGAACATGTCATAACTGAAAGCATTCCATGACCAGTACAACATCAGACTACATTCCATTATTAAACTGAAGAAAATAATTATTCATTTTTGTTTCAGAGTAGTTAATAAAGGGCATAGCTTACAAACTGTAATCAAGTCTTTATTATATAGGAAAATTATATATTTTAAGCACATATTGCAACTAAGTCTCATCCCTTTGACACAAAAGGTATCAGCAAAAAATTAATGTGGATAATACTAAAACAAATTACAGGGTAGAGATGGAAAACACACATCTTCCATAACATGACTTTTGAACACAGGAGAGAATAAAAAGAAAGGACAGAAATCTCTTACATCGGCATAAAAAAACTGGAATATTTCACTTCTCCTTACAAGTAAAGCTATTTTCTTTAGAGCACGGTTATACAGATCAAAACTGTATATACACTGAAGCACATGATAATATGAAATGAAGTGAGTTAATGACAAGCATGGCAAAAGGGCAATAAATTCAATCTAGAATGAATTTTTGCTCCTTAGTAGTGTGCACTGACCTAGGCTTCCCACAAGATATACAAGAGAACTTCTGTGAAGTTTGGGAGATAAGGAAACTGGTACAGGTGGAAGCAAACCTATGAGGATGCGTGCTAAGCGGCCTGAATAGTTGAGTCAACAGAATATTTTCCCATGAGAAGTAAGGGTTACAGGTTCAAGTTTCTGTCTGGCACACAGTTTCAATCTGCCAGAAATTTTCAATAAATTCAACATTTTTAAGGCAAACAGTCATGCTGATACCTTTTGAGGAAGGAAAGCTATTAAGCTAACTACTGAAAAAGGCACAAAGACTGATGGTTCAAGATGGGCATACAAAAAAGGGAGAACAAGCAAGTACTATATGTTATGAAATATGTTGTTGCGGTCAGCTGTCTGAAGACAAGTTTGGTGTAGCTTTCCACACTAGTCCATCACGTACAAACCACTTCATTTCCATACAGCTACTACAATTTACATTCACCTAAAACTGCTTACTATAGCTTACTTGATCTCCCTCTACAATTTTATTCCCTCTACACTTCCTTCTATTCCTAAATAGATGATACCTTGGTGCCCCGACATGTGTCCAATCAAGTGGTCCCTTCTTTTATGGTAGTTGGACTGTAAGTCCCCCCCCACCCCTCTTCAGTTCAATTCAATTCGGTACTTTAAGCTGGGGTCAATCCACTGATATCACAATGCAAATTTGAGTGTTACCTGAACAACCCTGATGTTTGTATATTCACACATTAATTTATTTTTAATTCAAAACTGCACTTAGTTTAACTTAACTGTTGATGAGTTTCACCCCATATGGTGAATCGCAAAGTAATTTGTATGTAAAGGCAAAATCAGACTTACAATGTAGTGAATCACATCACTATTTAGAATTTTAAGAAATATATTGGTATATTTATAACAAAATATTAAATTTTCTAGCCTTAAAAGATTATATACGCACATTAAATTCTAACATTACTGCCACAAAAACCCTTGCACTCAAATACGTTGACAAACGGTTTTTGTTTCAGTAATTTGCGAGACTATCAATGTCAAGATATTTACTCAATATCATAATCATCTACCCCTTGTCCGCCCTGAAAGCCGAGTCGTCGTCGTCGTCGTCGTCGTCATCTTCCCCCCCCCCCCCACCGCCAAAGTGGCATTAACTAAAGAGACTCGCAGCAGGCTACCCAGTGGGAGACCAAAACCACAAGACATTTTATTTCATCTATGCCTACAAATATGTATTTACCTCACTTTCTATGATCCGCAACTTTTTTTTTTTTTTTTTTTTTTTTTTCCTTCAATAATTTGGAATCTTTCTACCCTTAACTACATTTTCCACTTCCAGGAAGATAAAATGAACATGACCATTAAGAACTTTCACAGAAATTTCATTTTTAAGTGTCATTAGAGACAATATTAATTTTACCAATAAAATACCTAAACCTTATTTTGATAGGAAATTACACTAATGGCAAAATCATTTTTATTGAATTTGTGGACATCTTTATCCTTTTCCTCCTCCATTATTTCATTTTCAATTAAACTGTTCTACATCCCCGTTAGATGTTCTGGACATAAAATCAGAATCACAATATGACGACTCCCTGCTTTCAACACAGTCACTATCACTTTCACTGAAGTCACTGACAGCAATACCTCTTCCTAGAGTCCAAGAGCTTTGCTTTGCTCAGCATTCCTTTCCTTTCATTATAGTGAACCTCTTTCAATTGCATTTCAAATGTGTGTGTTTTTACTGGGATCTATGAAATGACTAGTGGGGCAAAAAGAAAAACACCCTGCTGATCTGGATCCAGATATAATATCATATTTAGAAGCAATGGCTATATTTCTAAAGGCTCCTTTAAACAACCTAGGAAATTTAGATTTTACTACCATCCCTCTATTCTTCCTTTTCCAGTCTTCTAGCACATTTCTCCAGGAAGGTTTTTTGAGGTCTAAAAATGGGCACCTCACGTGGCTGACACAAATTAGGTGATACAAACTGAATGACATGTTCTTGGCATACTTTAATCATGTTAAGTGACAGATGACTCAAGAGATCATTGCCCATCATCACTTCCAGTCCTCCTAAATGCTGGACATAAGGCAAGACAATTACAATACAGCACAATTCAAAACACTGTTAGGTCAAGCCAATCACTTCAATTTTTATTATAAGCTGCACTGATTAAACCATCTCCTGTTTAAGTATAGTAGGGATGTTTTGCCCACTATGTAGGGTGGGAAGATTGTGCTATCTGCAACTGCTGCTTCACTAATTACTTCCAATTGTCCAGGATCATCACAAATGATATTCTTGTTACAGTTGAAGGGAGGGACACCATTCAATGACCCCTCAAGGTTCTTAAAACAATCACTCACTGTTGCCTCACGTAACTGCCACCCTTGCCCTCTTTGCATTTTCACTTGCTCTTTCAATCATTTCTCATTTCTTTTTGAATAACGTTTTACCCACCTATGATCGGGTTGATCATCATGAAATCTTTCTTTTCAATACACTCTGCTTGATTAAGATATGATTGTATGGTGCCCCTAAAATCACTATTCCTAAAAGGAAACTCCATTTTGCGTAATGCAATGTTCCTTCAACCAGATTTTTTACTCACTATTTGCTAAGAATGTTTCGCCATCTACTTTATATTTGCGAATGTTTTTGAGCTTGTCATTGTCTTTTAAGTAACTATATATTATTCTGACACTGTGAATGCTCAATTTTTATGATTTAGCAGTCTTCAGAACATTTGGAAGGAATTTTGGGTTGTAGTTGGACTTCTATCTGATTCACCCTACAAAAATGCAGTTTTGTAATTAAGCACACATAATGTCTCAGGGGTATTAACAATAAACAAAAAATGAAACAGTAGCACTAAAACATTCATATGCAAGTAAAAGTATTACAACTTACCAATTACATACAGGAAGTACCCGATGCCACCGGAAGTTTTCTTACTGATGTACCTTATGGCAGTAGTTCAAGTACTCATGGAGGTCGAGAGTGGGCTGTAATTCTCGTATGGCAGCTGAAGCTGATGGATATGACAGTGCTGTAATGTGGAACCAATTTATGCTGGAAAAAAATTGCTTCCAATTTTGGCCACCTGGCACAAATCTGGGACTGTACAGTATCTATCTCCAGTGCTCATATTGAACAAAATGTGTAAGTAGTGGTTAATAATAAAACTACTTTTGTCTCTTGTGTCATTTTTTTTCTGCCCATGTCCCATTCCTAATCCATTACAAATGGAAACATTTCTATTCATTTTTCTTACAATCACAGTACCTAATTTGTACCTGGTGGGAAAAGTTAGAACAAATTTTTTTCCAGCATAAATTGGTTCTGCATTAACACACTAGAATATCTACCAAGTTTCATTGCCGTACAATAATTACATTCCACACTAGGCCTTGTTGCGTAACTGCACTTAAATTATAACTATGTGACGTTTACGTCACGAGTGCAGCACATGAATTGCACATCTACTGACGATGCCATTTGCTGGTCCCATGCTTTCCAACACACCATTTTTATTGACAAATCAGTCAAGAATTTGCAATAATGGTCAACTGCAGTGTTCTTGGTAGGATGTCACAGTCGGATACTTAAATGTTAAAGAATTGGTTTATCAGATTTACACCATCAGATTCACCTCATTTTACAGTCCCACTTCATTGCTTATCTAATTTACCCATCTAAACTGCAACTTTCCACTGGAGCAGAACATAGTACAGCTTCTATGCTCTTCTTATTCGAACTATTTACCATCCACATTTCACTTCTACTCAGGACAACACTCCAGACAAATATCTTAAGAAATTACTAACTAACAAATTTATATTCGATGCTAACAAATTGGTACTTCAGCAATGTTTTTGTCAATGCTGACAATCTGCAAATTTTTATCCTCTCTATTTCAGTCATCGTCCGTCACTTTTCTGCTCAAATAGCAAAACTCATCTACTACTTTCAGTGTCATATTTTCTTATGTAATTCCCACAGCATCACTTGATTTAATTTGGCTACATTGCACTGCCCATGTTTTACTTCACTCTCACAACCTGTTTTTAAAATAGTTCCCATTTCACTCAATGGATGTTCCAAGTTCTTTGCTATCTTTAACAGAACAATTAAACCACTTCCAAGCCCAAATGTTAGTGCTACTGCCTTCCGTGCTGAAGGACCTGCGTTCAATTTACGGAACCATCTCAGATTCTTTATTCTGTGGTAGGAAGGTCTTTGGATGCAGTCCATTCAGCCTTTTGAGGCCACATGAGGAGCTGCTAGAATAAAGCAGCAGCACCATAAAGATTCTTGCAACAGGCTGATCACATGTCCTATGATCATAGATCACTACTCATACTGCCTTGTGTGCAGTAGTTGACCAGTCAGAAGATGCCCAAGGGTTAACCCGTGAGTGGTGTTTTAAGTTTCAACATCACTGGCGAACCTCAACCTTATTTCTTATTCTTGAACTTCAATTTCATTTGTAAATTTCTTCTTCATTTACTTTAGTGCTTGCTCTATGAACAGACAGAATACAGTAGGGAATATACTACAGCCCTGCGTCATGCCCTTTATGACTACTCCCTCTCTTTTATGTCTTGTGCCTCGTAACTGCAGTCTGGTTTCTGTACAAGTTATAGATGATCTTTTGCTCCTCAAATTTTATCCCTGATATCTGCAGAATTCTACAGAATGTATTCCTGTCAACACCATCAAAAGATTTTTTTCCCTTCTAAATCTACGAATGCTATAAATGTTTGTTTACTCCCCCGACCCCCCTCCCCCTCTACCTTCTTCAGAGATAAGCTTTACAGTCAGCATCTCTCTGTGTATTCCTACAATTCTCAAGAAGCCAAACAGGTATTCCCCAGGTCATCATCTGTCATTTCAACCTTTCGTAAGTAGTTCATTGTAATATTCTATAGCCATGACTTATTAACTGGACAGTTTAGTACTGCTCAGATCTATCAGCATCTGCCTTCTTCAGAATTGGGATAATTATATCTGTTTTGAAATTTGAGTATTATTTCCTTGGTTCTCCCACGAAGCCAAACAATTCTGGAGAAATACTGTCCACTCCACGTGCTTTGTTTGTTTCAGTTCAAATCTCTAATTGCTGCTTTAAATTCTGTCACAGTATTTAATCACCCTTCTTATTTACATTCACTTTATCTTCTCTCTCCTTCTGTATATTCCTTCAATCATTCTGGCCTTTTCCAATTTGCTTAGCATTAGATTCATAGTAGAAGAAAAGGTTACAGGAGAATTTGGGCTTGAAACAAGGAATGAAAGAGGAGAAAGACTAATTGAGTTCTGTAACAAGTTTCAGCTAGTAATAGCGAATACCCTGTTGAAGAATCACAAGAGGAGGAGCTATACTTGGAAAAGGCCGGGAGATACGGGAAGATTTCAATTAGATTACATCATGGTCAGACAGAGATTCCGAAATCAGATACTGGATTGTAAGGCGTACCCAGGAGCAGATATAGACTCAGATCACAACATAGTAGTGATGAAGATTAGGCTGAAGTTCAAGACATTAGTCAGGAAGAATCAATACGCTAAGAAGTGGGATACGGAAGTTCTAAGGAATGACGAGATACGTTTGAAGTTCTCTAACGCTGTAGATACGGCAACAAGGAATAGCGCAGTAGGCAGCACAGTTGAAGAGGAATGGACATCTCTAAAAAGGGCCATCACAGAAGTTGGGAAGGAAAACATAGGTACAAAGAAGGTAGCTGCGAAGAAACCATGGGTAACAGAAGAAATACTTCAGTTGATTGATGAAAGGAGGAAATACAAACATGTTCCGGGAAAATCAGGAATACAGAAATACAAGTTGCTGAGGAATGAAATAAATAGGAAGTGCAGGGAAGCTAAGACAAAATGGCTGCAGGAAAAATGTGAAGACATCGAAAAAGATATGATTGTCGGAAGGACAGACTCAGCATACAGGAAAGTCAAAACAACCTTTGGTGACATTAAAAGCAACAGTGGAAACATCAAGAGTGCAACGGGAATTCCACTGTTAAATGCAGAGGAGAGAGCAGATAGGTGGAAAGAATACATTGAAAGCCTCTATGAGGGTGAAGATTTGTCTGATGTCATAGAAGAAGAAACAGGAGTCGATTTAGAAGAGATTGGTGATCCAGTATTAGAATCCGAATTTAAAAGAGCTTTGGAGGGCTTACGGTCAAATAATGCAGAAGGGATAGATAACATTTCATCAGAATTTCTAAAATCATTAGGGGAAGTGGCAACAAAACGACTATTCACGTTGGTGTGTAGAATATATGAGTCTAGCGACTTACCATCTGACTCTCGGAAAAGCATCATCCACACAATTCCGAAGACGGCAAGAGCTGACAAGTGCGAGAATTATCGCACAATCAGCTTAACAGCTCACGCATCGAAGCTGCTTACAAGAATAATATAAAGAAGAATGGAAAAGAAAATTGAGAATGTGCTAGGTGACGATCAGTTTGGCTTTAGGAAAAGTAAAAGCATGAGGGAGGCAATTCTGACGTTACGGCTAATAATGGAAGCAAGGCTAAAGAAAAATCAAGACACATTCATAGGATTTGTCAACCTGGAAAAAGCGTTTGACAATATAAAATGGTGCAAGCTCTTCAAGATTCTGAAAAAAGTAGGGGTAAGCTATAGGGAGAGACGGGTCATATACAATATGTACAACAACCAAGAGGGAATAATAAGAGTGAACGATCAAGAACTAAGTGCTCGTATTAAGAAGGGAGTAAGACAAGGCTGTAGCCTTTCGCCCCTACTCTTCAATCTGCACATCGAGGAAGCAATGCTGGAAATAAAAGAAAGGTTCAGGAGCGGAATTGAAATACAAGGTGAAAGGATATCAATGATACAATTCGCTGATGACATTGCTATCCTGAGTGAAAGTGAAGAAGAATTAAATGATCTGCTGAACGGAATGAACAGTCTAATGAGTACACAGTATGGTTTGAGAGTAAATCGGAGAAAGACAAAGATAATGAGAAGTAGTAGAAATGAGAACAGCTAGAAACTTAACACCAGGATTGATGGTCACGAAGTCAATGAAGTTAAGGAATTCTGCTACCTAGGCAGTAAAATAACCAATGACGGACGGAGCAAGGAGGACATCAAAAGCAGACTCGCTATGGCAAAAAAGGCATTTCTGGCCAAGAGAAGTCTACTAATATCAAATACTGGCCTTAATTTGAGGAAGAAATTTCTGAGGATGTATGTCTGGAGTACAGCATTGTATGGTAGTGAAACATGGACTGTGGGAAAACCGAAACAGAAGAGAATTGAAGCATTTGAGATGTGGTGCTATAGACGGATGTTGAAAATTAGGTGGACTGATAAGGTAAGGAATGAGGAGGTTCTACGCAGAATCGGAGAGGAAAGGAATATGTGGAAAACACTGATAAGGAGAAGGAACAGGATGATAGGACATCTGCTAAGACATGAGGGAATGACTTCCATGGTACTAGAGGGAGCTGTAGAGAGCAAAAACTGTAGAGGAAAACAGAGATTGGAATACATCAAGCAAATAATTTAGGACGTAGGTTGCAAGTGCTACTCTGAGATGAAGAGGTTAGCACAGGAAAGGAATTCGTAATTCGTGGTGGGCCGCATCAAACCAGTCAGTAGACTAACGGGGGGGGAAGGCAGCTTCATACTTCAAATAACTTTAGGCAGTTTGTCTGGCATTACTTCAACAATTACACCACCACCAAGTTCTAAATATTTGTACAGTTCTCTCTCAGTTGTTTATTACTGTGTTCTCTGCCATCTTAATTGATGGAATGTGGTGTCTACCCAACATAAGTGACAGAAGTGAAATACGTTTTCTTCACATTCCAACTGTTTTCAATCATTTCTATGAGGTAACTTCTGTTGTATCTTCTCACATCCTTGATGAAACTCCTGAACAATTTCATTTATCAGCACTTTCTGTAACATTTGTCTGAATATTTGCTTGAAAGTATTTCTCCCTCTTCAGTAGATGCCTTGTTCCATTTGATATTTTTAAAACATCTCTTGCTGTTTTCTGAAGTCTGCTGAACAGAAGCCCCTTCTGTCCAGATTTATGTAATACTGACCTTTTACTATTCTGAATCTGTTGCCCCTTGTAGCCTACTCTTAAATAAATTAAAATCTCCATTTCTGCCTTTCTGTTCTTTCTAGTCTTGTACTTTTTTTTCCCTCCATCTTGTGCATCTTATGGGAGTTTCTTAAATGGCTTAGGATGAACTAATCTTGTAAATTTTATACTGTCTAGCAAAATGTGACTTATTTCATGTTAGTTCCATTTAATCCTTGCTTTGCCAGGATACTGTGTGATTTTATCTAGAAAAATTTGCTAAGAACAAATGAATTTCACTAAGTAATGACATCAGTCATTTCTGTTTTCAGAACCGAAGTTTCCATACGAATAACTTTTCTTTAGTTTGTATCCCACCTCTGCACAGAGATTTTCTTCGTCATTTGCTACTATTATTACTTGTCATATGTCATTTTCTATAACTTTTCATAGAGCTCTTCTACCTCTTCATTAAAATGTGAGCACTTTGGTATATACACTTGACTGATTTCGATAAACTATATTTAATTTAAATTCGAAACAAGAATGTTACAATATCCATAATATTCCTTGAAATTTTGTTTCTTAGAATAAAAGTTATGTCTGCATTCCCACACTGCTCTATTCTTCAACAAAATCCTTGGCCTGATTTAAATTCAATTTGGCCTTCATTGTTCCGTCACATTTATCACAGCCATATTATATATCATTTTTGTTATTGATCTTGAAGTTCTGCAATTTCTTATCCTGAAATAGAAATAAATAGAAGTTGGTTTTCAATGCTCCATGTTACTTTATTGTACATCCAATGGATGGATGAAAGTGTGCAGAAGTAGCTAGGTTTAACCCATGTCCTGGAGCCACTGCCCGATTTCCTTCAGTCGATCACTCCTAATATAATTTCACCTGGGACAGAATACCAATGTCCCAAAAATCTGCACATAGTAGCATAACCTTCAATAACCCTAGCTATGGTACACCAGGCTGCCAGGGTTTGAGGTGTTTAGTGACGTGCACTAACAGTGCTAAACATTTACATAGTTGTATTCAAAGCACTCTCAGTCAAATGCTTCTAAACATCAGAACCCGAGATCAACAAAAATTTATATGGACTGGAAAGCCAGCAGGGATCTCACAGTCCAAGGAAGTCTAATGTCTGTTACTTTATTACAACATAACAATACACAGGATCAACAACTTACTAAATACCAAGTCAGAATAATAATATTAAAGGCTTACCTATCATCCATTGCTCTTTTCCAAAGACCCAGAGCACCAATCATATCTCGCTTTTTGTCAACATATGTTGCTCCGAGTAGTTCCAAAGCATCAACACGCTCATGTCTGGATACAAGATTTGGTAATTTAATTAGATATTCTACAATATGTGTATGCCCAGTAACGCTTGCAGCCAAAAGAGGCGTCATGCCTGCAGCAAAATACATAATTATATTTCTATATTGCTTGATGTTCCATTTTTTAATGTTTTGCATAATAAGTGGATCTCATTTGTCTCAAGTTTCATAGTATATCTTGCTTTAAGATGCTTTTTTAACATTAATGAATTAACTTTGTATAGTAAATATAAAAACCAAGTTCAGTTTTCAATGAAGTCGGAACTTAGATTAATAGTTGGTTTCTTTCCAGAAGCAGTAAGAATGCAGATATGAAAGATAGTAAATTACAAAAAGTAGCAAAAGATTTTAGTTCAAACATCTTACACAGAAATACATCATGTCCAGACAAGGAATGAATTGTATTACTTCACCTGTAGGACGCTATACTTATTATAAGCGAGACCTACTTGTTGCCAAATGCCACATTTTAACTTTTACCAAAAAACATAACTACTGTCTAACATGATTGATGTTTGAATTTGGCATGAAGTCACTGTCAGCACACCACAATAAAGCCACTGCTTTAAAAATGTTAATGTTGTCTCATATGAAATTCATATAAATGTGATGGAGTGGCAGTGTTATCCACCTGTCTGTCTGAAAGGAACAATTATAGTGCTGGGAACAATTATGTCAAATTATTGTTGCCAGTGGATAAGTGGTAACAGGATAACATAAATCCATTGTTATGTTCTACACGCAATTAAATATATTTTGTTCTAGTGTACTCACAACCAACCAATATCTGAAACTTTTTTTCTACCTGTTTTAGGTTTTCCTTTCAACCCAACTGAAATTTGTCTGTGTTCTGAATGACTGTCATTTCTTATTTAACCTTTAACTTGTCTTCTTTATACTTCTTCCTTTATTCTAACCAACCATTCTTTTAGCTGTAATACTGTGTTGTCATATGTTTCTGAATTTTAATGATGATTATATCTCAAATAAACTAAAATCAAAGAATTTAACAATCCAAAACTCGTACTTCATTGATGACTTTCTAACAGATACTACAAGCCAAAGATCATAATACTGTAGCTCCCATTGGGCCCTCTCAAAAACTTGTTTTCATTGGTTCATTGTCAAGTGGTTTTTAGTAATATATTTTGTTAATTGCAATACAAAAACACCATTCAAATATGATATGTCAAGCATTTTAATGTAAAACACTATCTTAACAGAATATGTGCAATTACCATATGAGTCTACATCCATCTGAGCGCCATGTGCAATAAGTAACTTGAGGATTTCCAAGCTGCCTGACTCAGCACAGTCATGAAGGGCAGTGTTGCCTTTAACACTCTTCCTGTTCACACTGGCGTTCAGACTGAGGAGAAACTTGGCTATCCGGAAGTGACCCTTGTAACAAGCAATCATCAGGCAGGTGTGACCATGCCTATTTGCCACTTCAATATCTGTAGAAATGAAAATTACTGTTAAAACTGAGAAACAGAAAAATAAACAAGAGAGAAAAATTTTAATAACTAATAACCAATTTCAGCTCAATTAAATTTTTATCAATATTACCAATGTATTTCTGAATCTCACAAAATGTCAAACCTAGAAACTGCTGTGCATTATATCACCTTTACCATAATAGTAGAGTCTGTTGCGCTTGCACAACAAGGCTGCATTTATTTCTTTACTGTCCACAGGTTATCAATCTGTATTGTAAATTCAACAGACTTTGTCAATGGATCATAAAAAGTATATCTACCTTAACACTTTTCCATGCCAACAGAATGGCGAGTGGGGGGGGGGGGGGGGTGTTTTACAGTTTCTAACACAAAATTCAACAAAACCTGAACTTTTAATTTCAGAGAACGGGCACATTATTATTGAAACTGAACAGTTCAATTTTCTAGGTGTTCGGATAGATAGTAAGCTGTCGTGGAAAGCCCATGTTCAGGATCTTGTTCAAAGACTTAATACTGCCATTTTTACTATTTGAATGGTATCAAAAGTGAGTGATACTTCGACCTGAAAACTAGTCTACTTTGTTTATTTTCATTCGCTTATGTCATATGGTATTATATTTTAGGTTAACTCTTCCCAGTCTACAAAGATATTTTTGCCTCAGAAACGGGTGGTTCAGGCAATAAGTGGTGAGAGTTCACGAAACTCTTGTCGACCTCTGTTAAGGAGTCTGGGTATTTTGACACTGGCCTCTCAATATGTATATTCCTTACTGTCGTTTCTTGTTACCAATTTAGTTTATTCCAAAGAGCTTTCACTCTGTTAATACTCGGCTGAAATCAAACCTGCATTTGGATTGGACTTTCGTAACTCTTGTGCAAAAAGGTGTGCAGATACTGCTGCATCCATTTTCAATAAGCTTGCACTCAAATTCAAAAATCTTAGTACTAATTCACGCACTTTCAAACCGAAACTGAAGAGTTTCCTCATGGGTCACTCCTTCTATTCTGTCGAGGAGTTCCTTGAAAAATTAAGCAGATTCTTATTGTATTGCTGATAGCATTTACTTAACTTATGGACTAAAATTTTTCAGGTTCATGAACATTTATTTTTATCTGTTATTAGTTTTATGTTGTAGTATCATGTACTGACACGTTCCATGACCTTTGAGATTTGCTCCTCAATTTGGTCCTATGGAACTTGACATGTAAATAAATAAAAAATAAACAAATAAATACTGCTATCTAGGGAAGCCCACATTAACTGTGGCAGTCATGCCGAGAGAAAGGTTTTAATTATTATGTTCAAGCTGGTGCAAAATGGACAGGTCTCCACGCACAGTCCTTTCGGAGGAAAAATGACAACATGGATTCATTTGTACACAGTGCGAGTGAAAAGATGATGAGTCAAGTTTCAACAAATATCACACAATGAAAAGTTGTGTGTTGTCCAGCTTTAGTAAATATTTTTGAATGAAAAAGCATTTCTTGTTTTAATGTACACCTTAACTGTCGATCAGGTACCTCATTGTTTCCACTAACAGTAATGCAATTCCTTGTGGCACACTCACAGGCAACTAGAAAAAGTGCACAGAGACACCCTGAGTCTGCATTATGGAGTGCAAAGGGTTAAACAACATTTTTGAACATGCCAACAAAAGAACTTCATACCACTTTAAAAGTATCGCTATGCGGAGCTGGTGTCTACCCTGCACAAGTAGAAGAGAAAAGCCATGTCATTCAAGTGTGCCTGGAACAAAATTACTTTCAATTTTAAAGAACCCTCTTAAGCATTTAGATGGCTCAGCTAAGATGTCTTCACTCAGCCATATAGTGGCAGATATTTTATTGTACCATTTTGAAAAGCTATTCTTAGATGAATATCTTCACAGTGTAAATATTTCTTTATATACGTAGGCATTAAACTGTGCCTACACGAGGAGTTTAACATCTCATGAACGACGACATCATAAGAGATGGAGTACAAGCTCAGATTACAGGTTGAGCAAGCCTACACGAGGAGTTTAACATCTCATGAACGACGACATCATAAGAGATGGAGTACAAGCTCAGATTACAGGTTGAGCAAGGAATACGTATACGTCCATAGCGTTTCTGAAGGAACCATCCTGGCATTTGCCTTAAATGATTTACAGAAATCATGGAAAGCTTAAATCAGGATGGCTGGATAGGGATTTGAACTGTCATCCTCCTGAATGCTAGTCCAATGTGGTAACGTCTGCGCCACTCTGCTCAGTAGTCTCTGTGGACTGTCACCACCAGACAGCTTAGAACATTCTCATGACATATAAACTCTCAACACAACACCACATTTCACTAAGGAGCTTGGTGGAAGTCCATGAACTTCCTTGATCTTAACAAAGACCAGAACATGTGAATGTTGTTTCAAAATCTACAGAAAACTTAAGACAGACAGTGTACTATGCTCTTTTTTTTCAGATACACTGTAATACGCTCTTTTTTCAGAACATTAAACACCATACACACCTACTGCCTTCCATTCCATAGTGCTCACTCCCATCCACATTTCAAAACATGATTTCATTACACAACTAGGCACAATGAAATTCTTTGCATTTGGCTATGGCTACAGCCCTGACTTAATTGACAAAAAAGTGCACAATAAACAAAGACAACAGATCCTGCCGCACCTTTATACCCATTTTGCAGTAACAGCCACACCTAGAAACAATTGTTGTACTATATGAATGTGTGGTGTCTGTTCTTTCAGACACGTCCGAAGGAACACGTCTGAAAGAACAGACACTATGCAGAATCCATAACTGTGCTACATATTAAATAAACTAATGGTGGAGGGAGGAGAAAGGAAACTAACGTGAAGGGACTATTGATGTCAGCTGCACTTTATGTAGAATCAGCAGCGACGAGTGAAAATATCTGCTGCACTGGATTTCGAACCTGGGATCTGCTTACTAGGCAGTTGCATTAATACCTATGACACCAGAACACAGCATTTATCACAATAGTGTGAACTATCTTACTACGCCCCTTGGTCGACCAACATTCCCACCTTGCGCCACCTATCCGCGGTCCCCATCCAAGTCCTCCATCCTCACTACTTTGCGATTCCCACAGGAATTCGTTGTCCACTGAGGTGAAAGAATGGACAACAAGCATTCATGCATTCATATAATTCACTCACCTTGATGGGCAATGAGTCCACCACCCTGAGTGCAGATGCACAATCATTTTCGACCTCCTGTGGGAACCTCAAAGTAGCAAACACAGAGGACATGAACAGGAACTGTGGGTGAGTGGCATCAGCTGGGAATGTGGTCCGCTGCAAGGGGTACCGAGATAGTGTTTCTCACAATTGTGCAGACTATGCCTGGTTCGTACAGTGGTTATAGCAGCTGCCTAGAAAGCAGGAGATCCCAGGTTTGAATCCCAGTCCGGAAGACATTTTCATTCATTGCTGCTGATTCCACATAAAGACTTGGTGCAGCTGATCTCAAGAGGCATTTCCCTTTCTTTTCCTTTCCTTTCCTTTCCTCCCCCCACCCCCTCCACCTACAATTTACATACCTAGTACACTATTCCATATTTAGGAAAATTGTACAACTGACAAAAAACTCTGGATCAGTTGAGTTATAAAACTATTTTGTGTGTGCAGTATCATGGCTCACATCTCATTTAGATATAACAAATTTATTACGTAGTGGTGACATTTATTAAGTGTTTCCTTTTCTGATGAAGACTTAGGCAAAAGTTAACGCATAAGTGTCATTTCACTGCGTCTCTCTGCAACTTAATATGTCATCTTTACTGTAAGTAGCAATTTATCTTTTCCTTGCATTGTTGATACTCCATTATTTAGTTTTTAGTTTATCCACTCTCAACTTCTTTCTGTGTACAGTTGTAACACACTGTAAGTACAGACCACTAACTATTTTTAATATATTTACTATATAACACATGTGACGAGCACTTTATTTGTAATTTCTAGCTAGTGTCATGATGAAAGATTCTGTAAACTGGTAAAATTTTTGTGTGTCACGGTTCAGATTTTTCTACTCTATTGCACACCACACTAATTGCTTGTCAGCTGATGCCCTGACAAGCCAAAGGCCAGTTTTTAATAAGTAAATACCAGTGAAACAAAATAATTTTGTTGACTTTTCACACTTTAAAAAGGATTATTATTTGATAAGTTTATGTTACTGATGGTGTCATCACCTGCTCCGTTGTCAACAAGGAATTTAACAATTTCGAAGTGGCCATCAAAACAGGCTGCTCGGAGTGGTGTGGAGTTGGTCCTTGTAGTATTATTGACACACGCACCATGCCTAACCAGAAGTCTCACGACAGAGAGATGCCCAGCTGCAGCAGCACACCACAAAGGGGGAGCCCCCTCTATGGTCTCGCCATCAAACATAACTGAAACAGTGAACCAGCATATTACTCCAGCTCAATGTAGTGTGAAGGTCCACTGTGTTCACATACACAAATACATAAATACAGAGAAGAAGCTATATACACTTCACAAAATGTAATACAATTTGTTTTCCATGCTAATTCACAGGAAATAAAATTTATTTACAGTTTATATGCTGAAACCAGCACGGCAAGACTAGCAATCATTTCCCAGTTACAGAAATTGTGAGTTTTTCAGATACTTATTTCACTGAGAGAAAGAAGTGAATAGGAGAAAAGGAAAGCAAGGAAAGATAAATTAATTGTCAATCTATGCTGAAAACTAGGAAAAGTTGAGCCAACTCTCGTAAGACATTTAAGATGCATTCATCATACACAGTGCTTGTCGGCTGCTATAGATCAGAGGTGCAACCATAGGAACCAGAGTAACTTCCTGTTATCCTTACCACTTCTCAGTGCCCCCTTAAAGTGGCTTGCTAAGAACATAAAGATTAGCAAACTGAAATAATTAATACTAACATTCTTCTATCTGAACTCAATCCAAGTCCAAATTTAATTTTCTAGGCAATGCAACTCACCCAGTTTCTTCAGACATATACAAGGCATGTCAAGAAAGTAAGCATACTCAGTGTACGACTCAAGGGCATTACTTTAGACAAATTTGGCAGCACCACATTGAGAGACAAGGTGTTGGCAATGGAACGCACAGTAGCACTCAGCTGGCTGAAAACTTGAGTTGTAAAGCCATGTTGAAATGAATGACTATTTTGAATCCCTACAGTTCAACAACAGAAGCACAATGAGATTTTCACTCTGCAGCCGAGTGTGCAGCAAACAGTTTCAATCTGAAAGGAAGTTTCAAAAGGAGCATAATCTGGTTTCTTCTTGGAAAGAAAAATGCGCCTTTCCAGATTTTCTACTGAAATCAAAACTGTTTATGGGTATTATGTGATGAACCGTACTAATGTGTGCAAGTGGTATCACGAGTGTAAGGCTGGCTGGATAAACATTCACAATGAAGAAAGCTGGGGGAGGTCCTCAATTGTGACTGATGAGGCTGTGGACAAGATCAAAGAAATGATTCATGGTGGCTGTCAAATGGCTTTGGGCAAGTTGAACACAATGTTTCCAGAAATCTCTAGGTTTCTTCCACATGAAATCATTTCCGATAAACTTGGTTTTCAAAAATTGTTAGCAAGGTGGATACCATGACAGCTTGCAAGCAAAGTCGACAGAATCACCTCTTCACAGGAATTTCTCACGGACTTTGATATGAAATGTGTACAATTAGTTGATGCTATTGTGATTTGTGACAGAACATTGGTGGTCCACTACATCCTTGATAAGGAAAGACAATGCAGTAGCAACAACATTCATCACTGCTGAAGAAATTCAAAACCCTTGCCCCAGGCCAAAGGCTCATGCCTGCTGTCTTTAGGGACTCTTAAGAGGATTCTCCTCATTAAATTTTTGCCCCAGGGAGATAATTTTAATACTGTGCAGTACAGTGAAACTCTAAAAAAACTGAGTGATGCAAAACAAAGTACGGTGAATGTTAACAAAGGGACTATGCTTGTTGTATGACAAATCACATCCTCCACACAGCCAATACCACAAGGCAGCTCTTGGATTCATTCAGTATGTACATTATTAACCACACCGCTCCCAGCTTTGATCAGACACCTTCAGATTTTCATGTTTTAACATCTCTGAAGTTTTTTATGGTACAAGAATGTTTTCTATTGACGATGAAGAACCAAATGCTGTCAAGTAATGGGCCAAAGAGGTGACAGGAGACTTCACCGATGAAGTTATCAGCAAGAGCCCTCAGTTCAGAAAGTGCCTTGAGAACCAAGGTGACTATTTTTAAAACTAGTATGTGTACACCTGTGAATGTGTAAAATTGTGCAGAAGTATACTGCCTTTTCTTCTTTTGAACAATTGCATACTCTTAATTTCTGGACATGATTCATATGTTGTTTCCCTTATGGAAAACTGTTTTTAGTGATAATGTTTTTGTGGTATCCAATGATCACTGACAAACTTTTGTCCACACCAATTCCATCAACTAACTGCTGTATAATCATTTTTATTATTTATGCTCTTCTGCAAACTCACAGTGAAAGGCAAGGATGAACCTAAGGTCATGTTCAATTATCACCTGTAGGCAACAAGAAATACCTTCCACATATCTCACCTACATCAATTTGTTGTAGAATTATAGAAAGTAATCTGTGTTCACACAACAGTTTTTCTAGGGAATGAACAACTTGCCTCCTGAAATAAATATGGATTCTCTCAGTATCTATTGCCCAAATCCAAGGGTGACATGGAAGGATCTTCCCCATAGTGCACCAACATTGTAATGTTTGAATGTCCCCCTATAAAAGGTGAATCACTTGCCAATCCTTCCAATTCTGAAGTGCCAATGTGAAACACACACAGTGATGCTTCAAGCTTGTGCTTGCATGTCTACCAACACCCAACACAGGCTGATTGTGTGCCAGATTTTTCCAGCAGTAAGACCAGAGATAGTTTATTTGTGAATGAGGCACAACTTCAGGTAGGTTAAAAATGAGCAGGAGCAGCCTGGAGGCTGTTATGATAATGAAATAGTTAATGTAGGAAACCAGGTGCCAATTATAGCATTAAAGCAAATCATTAAAGGGAAAACAATTTTCTTCCACCGTATGCAAGACAAAGACAATCCAAAAAGCACATATGTTTCTAAAACATTCACATTAAAGGAATCTGTAATGACTTTTGGGAAGAGGAGAATGGGTTAGGCATCCAGCCTGGATAAGTTTTCTATTGAAGAAATTAAAAATTCTTATCACATTACAGAAAACTGGCTACTGTAACTGTGCCCAATCCTGTAAAATACAATATATGCCATCAGTAGGCCACAAGTGTCCTTAAAACAAAGCAGAAAGTCAAATCTTAAAATAATATTAACCTTTTAACTGCTCTGGACGTGTTAACGCATGCACCTTTGAACCTGTCCCTGTGTGCTCTGAATGTGTTTACATGTGCCACCAGTCCTTCAAGCTTGCGCGTAGACACGATCAGAGTACCAGGTAGAAGGACTGGTGGCGCACACGTTAACACGTCCAGAGCAGTTAAAATGTTAAGAAGGAACTACTTTTGCCAATAGTTAAAATTATACATGGGCATACTGAAGACTAACGCATCTGAATGTTTTATGTGAAAACTCTTAAAGCCTTTTAAAATAAAGAGAACTTTATTAACATTTTGTATCTTTGTTCTTCATGCACCATATTACTTCTGAACATAGTCAACCTGACAGCAAACACATTTCTCCCCATGAGAGACCAGTTTGTTGATACAATCACTGCAGCATGTCTGACTTTGTTGACAGAGCCACAACCTCACTTTTACCTGCACTGTTTCATCACTATAAAAGTGAGGTCCTTGAAGGTACTATTTAAGTTTTGGAAACAGATGAAAATCGAACAGGGTCGTGTCAGGAAAGTACGGAAAATGATCGACGATAGTGAACCTAAGATGTCAGATTGCAGTGCTCATGTGTGGTCTGGCATTTGTCACACTGAAGGAGAGAGTGCTGCAGATGTGGATGAACTCTTCACATTCGTGTTTTCAGTTTTCTATGGGATTACAGAGCACTGTTTCCCACGAACTGACATAACTATATTACACACCAACATGTTACAAGCTACAGTCCGGAGATCTCTAGCAGAGGGATGCAACTTGCATTAGCCAAGTGTGAAAGTTGATCAAATAATATGCATGAAATACCTCAACCAATGTTGAGAACAATATAAAAAAAATTCTGATGCATTACTTTTCAACACACCCTCATACCAAGATTACTTAAAAGTTTAAGTGGCTGGAAAAGCTATTGCATCATTGCAACCTTAAAAAACACGTGCCTTGCCCTAAAAAACTTATTCTTCTTTCCATAAGCATTGTTCAAATCATTGGTTTCAAGAGGAATTTTTCACTATATCGTTAGATTGGCTCACAAAATACAAAAGCCCTGTAAACAAAAAAAATTAGTTTTCAGACCTCTATTCAATTGTACTAATTTTCTACCACGTGACCATCAGACATTCTGAAGTTTAATCTGTATTTCCATAGCCCACTAGCTTTCGAACAATATAAGGTCTTCCTAAAACACAGTTTACCTTCAAAAGATCTAACACCTCACTTTCAGGAAAAAGAATCAGACGGCAGGCTTGAAGTGGCCTGTAGTATACTGATTATGAAATCTGCTGTTGTAACATATTTCTCATGAATTGGAGGTCCAATGCCAAAATGACTCATTAGTGGATAGGTTTCCTTAAATGGCGCTATCAGTGATTCTTCTATTTTTATGTGCACTACACCTTAAATGAAACTGAAAGAAAAAAGCTTACTACCAATACAGTACAATCAGTGTAATTAGTTACATTTTGTATTTAACTACTGTCCTATCTATCTCATAATAATGAATAATGTCTGTTACAGACAGCTCTGTCTATTCTTTGTAGATGTTTAATATCTTCTCTATTAGTAACTGTACACATAATTTTAATGAAATTAGTCATAATGTTGGAAAAAAATTATAAAAGTTTACCTATGGCTTTGGGTTAAAGTGCTTCCTCCCATGCGGACCTCACAAGCATGTACAGTTAGGAGCAATTTCTCCACATCAGTCTGTTATGTCATTCACTATTGTTGACTCGCATTGTTATTCTTTCAGTTTTCAACAATCCATCTTGTGATAATCACTTGTTTATTTTGGTTCATTATTTCACAACATTTGTCTGTTCTACAAACTGAAAATGTTACTGAGACAAGGACTATCAAGGGAATTGCTGGAGCAGTCTTCTGATTCTGAAAATCCACCTAGTGAGTGTAAATCTTCTACTGATGATGATAAAGAGGTAGATGTTGCTGAAAACTCAGAACTTCACAAAGCTGATGATCATGAACAATCCCTTTACGAAGATGAAGAATGTCAATTTAGTACCAATTCGGATGAATGTGACTTTGTTTTCTTGTAATGGGAATGAAATACGGGCTACAACTTCTCAAACTGAAATTTCTGGTGAAGATCAAAATGATTAGTGATGAAGAATCCTGTTTTACGTTGTTCTTTCATGTACTCCTCACTGACAAAGTGTGCATGTGGACCAACAAGGTAGGTCGAATCATTTACAAAGATTGGATGGATATGGATATGCACGACATGGAAAAGTTTCTTGGTATTCTGACCCTGACTGTAGTTTACAAGTCAAGAAATGAAGATGTGTCAGATCTGGAATGTTCAGAATAGCCAACTACTGTTCAAAGAAATTATGTCTCGCAACCAGTTCCATGCTGTTTTGAGGGTGTTGTGTTTTGAAAGTGCAGTAGTCTGACATTAACAGAAATTTTTGAGATGAACATGCTGGTCACATTTCAAGGTTGCTCACCATTTCAACAATACATCTCATCAAAACTTGGTAAATACAGAATATAGTTCTGGGCAATTTGTGGCAGAGCAACAAGCTACTGCTGGAAGATGAAAGTGTATTTGGGGAAGGAGGAGGAAACCAGAGCCATGCAATTTTGAAAACCCTGTGACTGAACTTGAAAAGTCTGGACGTAATATCATCTCCGATAATTCTTTTACATCTCTCGATTCAGCTCATTATTTGTTGTCAAAATATCTGACACTAGTTGGTACTATCTGAAAAAAAAAACAAAGGTGAACTGGCTGGCATTTTAATAAACCTAAAGGACATGGCGAATACACCATATTATTTGGTTTTCAACCAGGTGTGATGATAGCCTCTTATGGTCCCAAGAAAAACAAAGTTGTTACGGGCTTAGCTCTTTTCATGATCAGCCAATGGTGTCACCATCACAAATAACGAAGCCTAAAGTTACAATGAAATACAATGGCACAAAGGGTGGCGCTGACACCATGGACCAGGAGATGTGATGCTACAGTGTGAAGTGATAAAACGAGATGCTAGTCACTGGTGGTTTTCTTCAACATGATCTACGTGTGTGTAATGCATGCATACATACATAATTTCGATGATGTTGGATACCAATAAGAAAATGAGACATCCAACTTCTATCATCAATTTGGGAAAGCAACTAGCAGCGATAAAGAAGTCAATGAATTCATTAGTAACACCGGATCCAAAAAGGGCAGTGAAACCACCAGCTAAGAACAGGAGAAGTTGGGCGTACTGTGTACAGGAGAAAGATAGTAAATGTCAAATTACATGTTATAAGTGCACCAAACCCATATCCTCAGAATATTCTGCTACCGTCTGCAAATTTGCAATAAGAACATAAGCCAGCAGTAAAAGTATAAAAATTGCATTTTTTAAATGTAAACCTTAAAAATTATTTTAGAAGTATTTATATCTCAAAAGTTGTTCATATCTTATGTAGTTACGGCAATACCAATTTGTGTCAATTTAAACAATACGGGCCTGAGAGCCCTAAATGCTAGGCAATGCCTATATAGATTTTTCTGGTAAGCAGAGGGTTGACGACGTCCGACCTTTATTTGCAAAGGCATATCATTGTATTTTTATGAAAATTTCAGCATGGGGATGGTTGTAGTTTTGTTAAATTATCAGCTAACTAAAAGAAGTCATGACATTAATTGAGGCTTCTCCCAGAAGCACTTTAATGGGAATGAGTGATCTTCCTCTGTAGTCAAGGTCGTTAATACAAAGCAGCAACCTTAACATGGAAATATTTTGTTTCAATCCTGCTGGCATGAGAAATTTTTATCGCCAGTAAATGAGCAGCCAGATAAGGAAACAGAGGTATGATGTTCTTGGTCAACACACTGAGTATCAATGTCCTGGGTTAAATACCAAACCTATCGCTCAGTCCTACATTTAGGGCAGGTCATACTACTACTACTACTACTACTTACTCCCCTCCCATCCTCCTCCTCCTCCTCCTCCTCCTCCTCCTCAACACCAACACCAACATTCCCAACTTAATACAATGACGAAAAGATACAGTGACAGATATATCTTCTGAAGGATTTTACCTGTGATGGAACAAGAAGTTATTACATGAACACATAAGCAGATCCAGCAAAAGCCACTAAAATGAATACCATGCTACACACAGCAATGTAATAAAATAAATTTCCTAGTTTAATATGATTTTAATTTAATAAAAGCAAATTTCTGAAACATTCCTTGGGGGTTCCATATGCACAAACTTCAGATAATGGGAAATATTGTTTTCACCTTTAAAATACCGTTCTCTCTATGGAAGACAAAAGTTTTACAGTGAGTGTTTTCCCAGACTAACCTGAACCTGGCTGCTCTATATCAGCACCACAACGTTCCACAAGATATTCTGCAACATCATAATGGCCATTACGGCATGCCATTACCAATGGTGTAGCTCCACCGGTCCTTGCACCAACAAGCATTTGGACTTCTTCCTTGGTACGTTGTTCAAGGAAAACCTGCAAAACAAATTACGTTTATAATTATTATTTACCCATAAGGAATAATCTATGTATAATGAAAATTATTTATCAAACCACTGTTCACTTGTATCAAAGTATCAATGTCTGTTGGATGAGAAACATTCTCTAATAGCCTGATGTTTTAACTTAATGTTGAAACCAGGCTTTTTCTGTAGGCACATGATATAGCACATTTCAATATACATGCTCCTGTCACATTACTGCAGCTACGCCATGTTCAATGGCACTGTGCAGTAACCACTCACAAACAGAAGGTGGCAGCACTATCAGTGGAGGGTACATGAAGAGTGTTCAGGCGATGCAGAAAACAGTGCAGTTATTGTCGTAATGCAGAAATGGAGCAGTTTATCTGGACCCAAAAGGGCATAATCATTTGCTTTTGGGCCAAGTGTGGAAACACTTCCAAAATGGATAATATTGTGAACTGTTTGCATGCTGCCGTGGTTAAAATACACTAAGCATGGTACAACTGTGAGTCATAGATGACAGCTGCAGAGATGTATAAGGCTAATAGACTTGCAGCTGTTGAGCAACTGATTGCCCAAATAACCCAAAGGGCTAGCAACAGTTGAGAATAAGTATTTAAGAAACATGGTTACTTCTCTAGAAGCATAGGTGCATGCATAAAACGTTCCTCCCATGAGATACAGCCTTATTGAAGGACAAAGAAAGTAGACATATTGTCAGTAACAGAAGATGGTGATTACAGACTGGTGATGACAAGCTCTACAGACGTATGGAAAAACCGGAAGAAGCCGACCTAGGGGAAGATCAGTTCGGATTCTGTAGAAATGTTGAAACACGTGAGGCAATACTGACCCTTTGACTTATCTTACAGGCTAGAATAAAGAAATGCAAATATACGTTTCTAGCATTTGTAGACTTAGAGAAAGCTTTTGACAATGTTGATTGGAATATTCTCTTTCAAATTCTGAAGGTGGCAGGGGTAAAATACAGGGAGCGAAGCCTATTTACAATTTGTACAGAAACCAGATGGCAGTCATAAGAGTCGAGGGGCATGAAAGGGAAGCAGTGGTTGGGAAAGGGGTGAGACAGGGCTGTAGCCTCTCCCCGATGTTATTCAATCTGTATATTATGCGAGCAGTGAAGGAAACAAAAGAAAAATTCGGAATAGGTATTAAAATCCATAGAGAAGAAATAAAAACATTGAGGTTCGCCGATGACGTTGTAATTCTGTCAGAGACAGCAAAGGACTTGGAAGAACAGTTGAATCGAATGGATAGTGTCTCGAAAGGAGGATATAAGATGAGCATCAAAAAAAGCAAAATGAGGATAATGGAATATAATCGAATTAAGTCGAGAGATGCTGAGGGAACTAGATTAGGAAATGACACACTTAAAGTAGTAAAGGAGTTTTGATATTTGGGGAGCAAAATAACTGATGATGGTCAAAGTAGAGAGGATATAAAATGTAGACTGGCAATGGCAAGAAAAGCGTTTCTGAAGAAGAGAAATTTGTTAACATTGAGTATAGATTTAAGTGTCAGGAAGTCGTTTCTGAAAGTATTTGTATGGAGCGTAGCCCTGTATGGAAGCGAAACATGGACGATAACTAGTTTGGACAAGAAGAGAATAGAAGCTTTCGAAATGTGGTGCTACATAAGAATGCTGAAGATTAGATGGGTAGGCCATTTAACTAATGAGGTACTGAATAGAATTGGGGAGAAGAGAAGTTTGTGGCACAACTTAACTAGAAAAAGGGATCGGTTGGTAGGACAAGTTCTGAGGCATCAAGGGATCACCAATTTAGTACTGGAGGGCAGCGTGGAGGGTAAAAACCATAGAAGGAGACCAAGAGATGAATACACTAAACAGATTCAGAAGGATGTAGGTTGCAGTAGGTACTGGGAGATGAAGAAACTTGCACAGGATAGAGTAGCATGGAGAGCTGCATCAAACCAGTCTCAGGACTTAAGACCACAACAACAACGATGACAAACTGACACCAAATATCGAAAAACTGTCACTACTTCAAGCAATATATTTATATGCCTCTTCGGAAAAACACCATACAGGAGTACACCAATACTGTTAACGTACCATGTACATGTTTCTATGAGAAACACCATCGAAAAAGCTGAAAAACTATGAGTTATCTTATTGATTTCAAGAATGGGAGTGGCTATTATTATTATTATTATTATTATTATTATTATTGTTGTTGTTGTTGTTGTTGTTTTCCTGGAAAGGGGGCAGTAGACCAAGAAAGGTTAGGAACCTGGTGAATGTAATGTCCTGGAGAAATGTTGTCTGACAACAGCAGGCAGTGTGGATGGGCCCAAGGTACGAAATGTGTTTATTACATCATGGGTAGTGTTCAAAGCTCCTCTTTATAATGCCGTCTACTTGGGATGTGGCCATTGGATTCCACACAGAACAGGGAATACTCACTCTACCATATGGTCTTGAAACAATAATAATGAATAAGAATGAACTTATAGGTTGTGAGTCCATTGGTCGCACAACAGTTTCCTATCATTACTGCAGTAAAAATGTCACCCACCAAACTCAACATCCAAGACACCTGCAGAACATGGTTGTCAGTGTTCTGCAAGTATGCTATTGTTATAATTCTTGCTGTGGAATTTAATAGTGCCAAAGCCATTTTTCTTTCACAAGTTACACATCTTGTCTTCATCAACTAGCCATCCTTGAAGCTATGCCAAGGAAACTCTCAGGGCCAAATTGCTTCCTCATCAACATCTTTCAATGAAAACATTTTCACAGAGTATTAGAATTGATTTCAGTACCATGCAAGAGAGAGTTACTGAAACATTGGGTGACTTAATGTACAGCTCAAACAGCCTTGCATAATTTTGTTCTTCCTTTAACGGGCATTGTTAATAACAAACCGAGAAGAGTCTTCAACGGAGCTTACAAATCTGTCAGGTATTGTAAATAAAGCTCTATTAGTACCTCTTAGCTGCATGTGTCATCATGTTAATTGTCCGAATAATCAATAATATCACCCGTGCATTCACATCGTGAACATACTAATCAACACGTTAAAGGCCAATAAACGCTAAATGACCCTTACTGCATTTTTTGTGCTAGTTAAATCTTCCATATAGCTTTGTAAGTGTTAGTATACATGGTGGTCCATTGATAGTGACCGGGCAAAATCTCACGAAATAAGCACCAAATGAAAAAACTACAAAGAACAAAACTCGTCTAGCTTGAAGGGTAGTGGTATTTGCTTCGTGACACATTACCCGTCTTAAAATGGATTGTTTACCGATTGCGAAAAAGGTTGATATCGTGTTGATGTATGGCTATTGCGATCAAAATGCTCAATGGGTGTGTGCAGCTCAGTATCCTGGACGACATCATTCAAGTGTCTGGACCGTTCGGCGGATAGTTACATTATTTAAGGAAACAAAGTGTTCAGCCACATGGGAAATGTCAGCCATGACCTGCAACAAATGATGATGCCCAAGTAGCTGTTTCAGCTGCTGTCGCAGCTAATCCGCACATCAGTAGCAGACAAACTGCGCAAGAACTGGGAACCTCAAAAATGTCGGTGCTAACAATGCTACATCAACATCGATTGCACCCGTACCATATTTCTATGCACCAGGAATTGCATGGCGACGACTTTGAATGTCGTGTACAGTTCTGCCACTGGACAGAAGAGAAATTACGGGACGATGGCAGATTTTTTTGCATGCATTCTATTTAGCGACAAAGTGTCATTCACCAACAGTGGTAACGTAAACCAGCATGCTATGCACTACTGGGCAACGGAAAATCCACGATGGCTGCGACAAGTGGAACATCAGCGACCTTGGTGGGTTAATGTGTGGTGCGGGATTATGGGAGGAAGGATAATTGGCCCCTACTTTATCAATGGCAATCTAAATGGTGCAATGTATGCTGATTTCCTATGTAATGTTCTACCAATGTTCCTACAAGATGTTTCACTGCATGACAGAATGGCAGTATACTTCCAACATGATGGATGTCCGACACATAGCTTGCGTGTGGTTGAAGCGGTATTGAATAGCATATTTCATGACTGGTGGATTGGTGGTCGAATAACCATACCATGGCCCACACGTTCACTGGATCTGATGTCCTCGGATTTCTTTCTGTGTGGAAAGCCTTAAGGATATTTGCTATCATGATCCACCGACAACTCCTGACAATATGCGTCAGTGCATTGTCAATGCATGTGTGAACATTATGGAAGGCGAACTACTCGCTGTTAAGAGGAATGTCGTTACACGTATTGCCAAACGCATTCAGGATGACGGACATCATTTTGAGCATTTATTGTATTAATGTGGTATTTACAGTCAATCACGCTGTAACAGCAAGAGTTCTCAGAAATGATAAGTTCACTAAGGTACATGTATCACATTGGAACAACCGAAATAAAATCTTCAAATGTACCTACGTTCTGTATTTTAATTTAAAAAATCTACCTGTTACCAACTGTTCATCTAAAATTGTGAGCCCTAGGTTTGTGATTATTACAGCACCATCTATCACAAAGGAAAAAAAGTGGTCCAAGTAAAACATTCCTATTTCTTTACGCACTACACGAATATGTAATAAAAAATGGGGGTTCCTATTTTTAAAATCGCAGTCGATATCCGTTTGACCTATGTCAGCGCCCTCTAGCACGCAACCATAGCGCCATCTCGTTTCCACCATCAAGCTAGGCATGTTTCATTCTTTGAAGTTTTTTCGTTTGACGCTTATTTCTTGAGATATTTGGCCCAGTCATGATCAATGGATCACCCTGCACTATTCAAGACATTTTATGTTTCTATCCCAGAGTGGATTTGTTTTATCTGACGATAATTTCAACACGTCATGGTTAGTAACTGCATGCCACACTGAAGCGTCGAAACAGCCATTGTCTCAAACATGCTTAGTTTTTCCGGTAAAAAAATGTTTTGCACTGGCACAAATTTCATATAGCGCTATTATAACGTGATACTCCTTCGTTATTGTGAGTGCCTTTTGAAGTTTGGTGGGTCTTTCTATGTTTGTGCTACTGTCCAATCCTATGGGCTGTATGATCTATCCAACATATTCAAAGAAAAATACCTGTAAAGAGATATCCATGGTGCCCCTCCCCCCCTCCCCCATGGTATGTTGTTGTTGGTGTTGTTGTCGTCTTCAGTCCAGCGACTGGTTTGATGCAGCTCTCCATACTACTCTATCCTGTGCAAGCTTCATCATCTCCAAGCAACTACTGCAATCTACAACCTTCTGAATCTGCTTAGAGTTTTTATCTCTTGGCCTTCCTCTACAGTTTTTACCCTCCACACTGCCCTCCAATGCTAAATTGGTGATCCCTTGATGCCTCGGAACATATCCTACCAACCGATCCCTTCTTCTTGTCAAGTTGTGCCACATACTCCTCTTCTCCCCAATTCTATTCAATACCTCCTCTTTAGTTATGTGATCTACCCATCTAATCTTCAGCATTCTTCTGCAGCACCACACTTCAAAAGCTTCTATTCTCTTCTTGTCCAAACTATTTATCGTCCATGTTTCACTTCCATACATGGCTACACTCCATACAAATACTTTCAGAAACGACTTCCTGACACTTAAATCTATATTCGATGTTAACAAATTTCTCTTCTTCAGAAACGCTTTCCTTGCCATTGCCAGTCTACATTTTATATCCTCTCTACTTCGACCATCATCAGTTATTTTACTTCCTAAATAGCAAAACTCCTTTACTACTTTAAGTGTCTCATTTCCTAATCTAATTCCCTCAGCATCACCCGATTTAATTCAACTACATTCCAGTATCCTCATTTTGATTTTGTTCTTATAAGCTTCTCTCAAGACACTGTCCATTCCGTTCAGCTGCTCTTCCAAGTCCTTTGCTGTCTCTGACAGAATTACAATGTCATCGGCGAACCTCAAAGTTTTTATTTCTTCTCCATGGAATTTAATACCTACTCCAAATTTTTCTTTTGTTTCCTTCACTGCTCGCTCAATATACAGATTGAATAACATCGGGGCGAGACTACAACCCTGTCTCACTCCCTTCCCAACCACTGGTCCCCTTTCATGCCCCTCGACTCTTATGACTGCCATCTGGTTTCTGTACAAATTGTAAATAGCCTTTCACTCCCTGTATTTTACCCCTGCCAAGTTCAGAATTTGAAAGAGAGTATTCTAGTCAACAATGTCAAAAGCTTTCTCTAAGTCTACAAATGCTACAAACGTAGGTTTGCCTTTCCTTAATCTATTTTCTAAGTAAGTCATAGGGTCAGTATTGGCTCATGTTCCATCATTTCTACAGAATCCAATTTGATCTTCCCCGAGGTCGGCTTCTAGCAGTTTTTCCATTCGTCTGTAAAGAATTCGTGTTAGTATTTTGCAGTTGTGACATATTAAACTGATAGCTCGGTAATTTTCACATCTGTCAACACCTGCTTTCTTTGGTATTGGAATTATTATATTCTTCTTTAAATCTGAGGGTATTTCGTCAGTCTCATACATCTTGCTCACCAGATGGTAGAGTTTTGTCATGACTGGCTCTCCCAAGGCCGTCAGTAGTTCTAATGGAATGTTGTCTACACCCTGGGCTTTGTTTCGATGCGGGTCATTCAGTGCTCTGTCAAACTCTTCATGCAGTATCATATCTCCCATTTCATCTTCATCTACATCCTCTTCCCTTTCCATAATATTGTCCTCAAGTACATCACCCTTGTATAGACCCTCTATATACTCCTTCCATCTTTCTGCTTTCCCTTCTTTGCTTAGAACTGGGTTTCCAACTGAGCTCTTGATATTCATGTAAGTGGTTCTCTCTTCTCCAAAGGTCTCTCTAATTTTCCTGTGGGCAGTATCTATCTTACCCCTAGTGAGATAAGACTCCCTCTACATCCTTACATTTGTCTTCTTGCCATCCCTGCTTAGCCATTTTGCACTTCCTGTCACTCTCATTTTTGAGACGTTTGTATTCCTTTTTGCCTTCTTCATTTACTACATTTTCATACGTTCTCCTTTCATCAATTAAATTCAATATTTCTTCTGTTACCCAAGTTTTTCTACTAGCCCTTCTCTTTTTACCTACTTGATCCACAGCTGCTACACTACTTCATCCCTCAAAGCTACCCATTCTTCATCTACTGTATTTCTTTCCCCCATTCCTGTCAATTGTTCCCGATTGCTCTCCCTGAAACACTGTACAACCTCTGGTTTAGTCAGAGTATCCAGCTCCCATCTCCTCAAGTTCCTACCTTTTTGCACTTTCTTCAGTTTTAATCTACAGTTCATAACCAAGAGACTGGTCATAGTCAACATTTGCCCCTAGAAATGTCTTACAATTTAAAACCTGGTTCCTAAATCTCTTTCTTACCATTATATAATCTATCTGATACCTTCTAGTATCTCCAGGGTTCTTCCATGTATACAACCTTCTTTCATGATTCTTGAACCAAGTGTTAGCTATGATTGAGTTAAGCTCCGTACAAAATTCTACCACGCGGCTTCCTCTTTCATTTCTTACCCCCAATTCATAGTCTCCTACTATGTTTCCTTCTCTCCCTTTTCCTACTATCGAATTCCAGTCACCCAAGACTATTAAATTTTCGTCTCCCTTCACTACCTGAAAAATTTCTTTCATCTCATCATACATTTCATCAATTTCATCGTCATCTGCAGAGCTAGTTGGCATACAAACTTGTACTACTGTAGTAGATGTGGGCTTAGTGCCTATCTTGGTGACAATAATGCGTTCACTATGCTGTTTGTAATAGTTTACACACATTCCTATTTTCCTATTCATTATTAAACCTACTCCTGCATTACACCTACTTGATTTTGTGTTTATAACCCTGTATTCACCTGACCAAAAGTCTTGTTCCTCCTGCAAACGAACTTCACTAATTCCCACTATATCTAACTTTAACCTATCCATTTCCCTTTTCAAATTTTCTAAGGGATCAGACATCTCATGCTCAGATCCATGGAGCTCCAGTTTTCTTTCTCCTGATAATGACGTCCTCTTGAGTAGTCCCCACGCATAGATCAGAATGGGGGACTATTTTACCTCCGGAATATTTTACCCAAGAGGACGCCATCAGTAAAGCTGCATGTCCTCGAGAAAAATTACGACTGTAGTTTCCCCTTGCTTTCAGCCGTACGCAGTACCAGCATAGCAAGGCCATTTTGGTTAGTGTTACAATGCCAGATCAGTCAATCATCCAGACTGTTGCCCCAGCAACTACTGAAAAGGCTGCTTCCCCTCTTCAGGAACCACACGTTTGTCTGGCCTCTAAACTGATACCCCTCCATTGTGGTTGCACCTATGGTACGGCTATCTGTATCACTGAGGCACGCAAGCCTCCCCACCAACGGCAAAGTCCATGGTTGATGAGGGGGGCAGGGGGGGGGGGGGGGGGGGCGGCGGGTGACAAACTGTTATTAACACAAAAATGTTAAGTAAATATGTGAATGAGCAATACTCCTACTGCTGGAACTCGAAATATTTTTGTAGATCTGTAAGGTAGGTTAAGAAATCATCAGTTACACAAGTAATGAGTGCAGACAATAACTGATCTCATAACAATTCATGGAAACTACTCATAATTAAGGTGATGTAAGGCCTTTTGTGAACACTTAGTGGCAACATTACTGGTATTGAGGTTACGCAAAAACTTTAACGTTGATTTTCTCGGAAACTAGTCGCCATCTCGTTGAAAGCCACTAGCAGTATACTCACAAGGGAACGTCCCCATCGCACCCCCCTCAGATTTAGTTAGAAGTTGGCACAGTGGATAGGACTTGAAAAACTGCACGCAGATCAGTCGAGAAAACAGGAAGAAGTTATGTGGAACTACGAAAAAAATAAGCAAAATATACAAACTGAGTAGTCCATGCGCAAGATAAGCAACATTAAGGATAGTGTGAACTAAGGAGCGCCGTGGTTAGCGTGAGCAGCTACGGCACGAGAGGTCCTTGGTTTAAGTCTTCCCTGGAGTAACAAGTTTACTTACTTTATTTTCGCAAAGTTATGATCTGTCCGTTCGTTCATTGACGTCTCTGTTCACTGTAATAAGTTTAGTGTCTGTGTTTTGCGACTGCACCGCAAAACCGTGCGATTGTTATTAAAGTCGCGAGCTATATTTGCTGGATTCATATTGCCACGGAATACATCTCACGTATTCAATGCACTCTCGTCCAAAGTAGCGAACAGTCAACTGCCAGTCAGTGAGCCTCGTTAGCAGGAATACTCTCTCTTCCGTGCACTGTAATCGACTGACGTCGTGTGTTTCGATGTTTTGTTTAGGTGTAGCGTCCCCATACTACGGCGCAGTTACCTCGCATCTGACGGACGGACAGATAATAATTGTCCGAAAATAAAAAGTAGAGTTCTCAGTTGAGGGAAGACTTGAACCAAGGACCTCTCGTTCCGCAGCTGCTCACGCTAACCACGGGACCACAGCGCTTCTGAGCTCACGTTATCCTTGATGTTGCCTATCTTGCGCATGGACTATTCAGTTTGTATATTTTTCTTATTTTTTTCATAGTTCCACAGAACTACATTCTGTTTTCTCGATTGATCTGTGTTCAGTTTTTCAAGGCCTAGCCACTGTGCCAACTTATAACTAAATCTGAGGGGGGTGCGATGTGGAGGTTCCCTTGTCAGGGCAGGTTCCTCTTCAACAGATCTAAGACTCATCAAGGTCTGATGGTCCCCTTGTCACCCGTGGACACAACAACAACTCGCCACCATCATCTCGCGAGATAGACATGCATTTGACACTTCATAGCAGATGGGAATAAAACAACAGCAAACCACTTCCAAGAGGTAGAGTACCGCATTTGCACAGAGCTCATGACCTGAGTATGGGACTGACTTACACGAAGGCTCAAAAAACTCTACAATCAGCGACGATGGGACAGAAGTATCGGGACATGGCTATTCCACAAATGCTGTACTAATGGTTTTACCGATGGTGAACGACGTCCAGTAATCTATTGGAATCATCTAACGTGACGGAGGAATGAGGATGGAAATATTTGAAATGGGACGGTCGTAAGTGCTCAAGAACCCGGAGACAGGAGGTGTGGCTGCAACACGGGGTATAATTAGCGAGCGGGGGCAGCGAGTCTTTGTGTGCGGCGCTGGCGAGAGCCCAGCGCTGTGCTTGTGGCGTGTCACCACTCGCCACAGCGGGGTCGGGGCAACGACTGGCATACCGGGAAGCAGGAAGCCGACCTTCCGGGCGGGACCCGCGTGTGCTTGCGGAGCGCCACCTGCCGGTCAAGGACACGCCACGCTCCATTCTGCCTCAACCGAGTGTGGCTCTACTGCCGAACGCGCTACCCGCAGCTGACTGCGCACACTTCAGGGGGAGTGGCACGCTTCCAAGTCGGCGGACATAAACGTACACACTCGGTCGTACGCCATACTGTCTAGCCCATGACGCATGTTATAAACCACCTGTCGAAGGTCGCATTCATCCACGGTGCATGGTCGAGTGTACATGATGTATCAGTATCATTTTCCCATCCTTCCTGTTCCATTCGCAAATGGTCAAAAAAGACGATCTGTAATTCTCTCTCTGAACCAGAACGAGTCGAATTCTGGAGTTTTGATTCCTACGAGAGACGTATGTCGGCGGGAATGCTGTAGTATATTTCTCGAGTGATTTTGGAACGTGAGAATGTGACATTTTTTGAGTAAGATGATCTAAGGGGAGAGCCAAATTGTAACCCCAAACATTTTACTGAAGCCATTTACATTCTTCTTTTTCTTCTTCTTCTGCTTTTACGGCCTCATTGGACCACTTCGCAGTTAATCGTTTTCCTCGTCATATTCTTGAAAGTTTTCTTTCGGAATTCCCAGTATCTTTTCATTCGTTCTCATCTATTTTGTCTTTTCTCAGCTGTAAATATTCTTGTTATTGTTTGTCGTTTGTCTTTTTTTTTTTAATTCTAGCTTTTTCATATCCTCCCTGATTTCCTTGATCCACCCTATTTGGTGCTCTATGTTCCAAAATTTTTCTACAATTTTTCTTGATAATCTGGTTTCTGGTGTCTTCATAATGTGACCAAAAAAGGGATACACCTCTAATGGGCTCCAGTTCGCTGTACACAATTTCATTTGGAACTACTCACCACTGTCCATTTTTTTTGTATTTCTTATTCCTGCCGTTCTTCTCTCTACTTACAGGATTTTGTCGATAATGTTTTTCTGGGTGACTTTGTGAAGATTTTCACTTCCCTATGTCATCTCTGGTTAAACCACCGTCTTGTAATGTTTCAGTTTAGTTTTGACTGACAGACTGTTTTATTGTATGTATACCTTGTTAATTTGAGCTTTTATCATTTTAGAAGTTCTTACTTGTCATGCAGGTTTCTCGTCCAGGTTGTAAATTAAAATTTCTCCTAGGTATTTACATTGTTTCACTATTTTTACAATCTTGTTATTTACTGTTATGTGGTTGATTACTAGGCGATCTGCTGTCATTATCACAATCTTTTCAAATGACATCTGGAGTCCTATTTTTTGTGCTATGTTGTGTAGACTTGTTACTACATTTCTTGCTTCTTGAATGTTGTTAGATAGTAACGCTAACTCATCTGAGCATCCCAAGCACTTTAAATGTGTTATTTGATCTTTCTTGGTTCCAATTCTTACTGTTTTAGAATTTTCTTTGTACCATTCCTTCATCAGGGACTAGAACGCATAGTTGAAAAGTGACGGCAATAAATCATCTCCATGTCTTAAACCCGTTTTAAATGAAAATGGCTCAGATATTTCTCCTCTGAGCTTTACTTCAAATCTGGTGTTTGTTAGAGGAAAATTTACCAATTTTATTAATTTGGGACGGAGATCGAAATTCCTCAGAATTTCATTATTGAACGTCTGTGGACATAACCATAAGCATTTTTTATGTCTTCAAAGGTTATTACTTCCTGTTTTTGTTTTCTTTCATAGTAATCCATTATCAATTTCAAAGTGATTATCTGATCTACGCAGCTTCTCCAGGGTCTACATACTCCTTGGTAGTCTCATAGTTCCGGTTCAAGCCAATCTTTATATATACTTACAAATCTTAGAGATAACTCTCTGAGAATACAGTACCATGAATAGTCTCATATGTGGCAAGAAATTTCAAAAAATTACAAGTTTCATTTAAGACACGTTACTTCTGCAGTTAATTTCCTTGCTGTTAACCCAAGTGGATTTATTTGCTGCCTGACTCGCTCCAGAAAACATTCCATCCAGAAAAAGATGTCCGTTCACACGCTGACCATGTGTGCTGCCAACAAAAAATGCGACGTGGTTCCCGATCAAGCATTCGATGTCTTGGTCACACATTAATTTATTGCAGTTCATTTCCGTCACTTAAGTCCTTTACAAAGATCATACGTCTCCTCCGCACGTCTAAGCAGCCTCATTTTCAGATACAGCATTCCCGCTATTTTACATGTTCCTATAACTTTAATCTAGAAACACATATTCACAATTTTAGTACCAAGTCGAATATTGATAATGGTGAGTGTACACTTCGATTTTACGCCGTATAAATAACTAAGTTTCGACAGTTTGTTGCCATTATAATTATTAGATCTATTATGCACAACTGCTTCTCAAATGGTGACTTTCTTGCAAGATGCGCCAAAGTGATGTGCCCATCACTGTTGTAGTCTTCTTATTTATTATTATTATTATTATTATTATTATTATTATTATTATAGTCCGCCCCGATAGCTGAGTGCTCAGCGTGACGGAACGCCATGCAAAGCGGCCCCCCATTCGATTCCAGGCTGGGTCGGAGATTTTCTCTGCTCAGATACTGGGTGTTGTGTTGTAATCATCATCGTCATCCCCATCGTCACCTCATCCCCATCGAACACAAGTCGCCGAAGTGGCGTAACCAAAGACAACTTGCACTAGGCGACTGGTCTACCCAACGGGAGGCCCTAGCCACACATTTCATTATTATTATTATTATTATTATTATTATTAAACTAAGATATTTGACGTATCTTATTGTTATTACTTAGGCATCTGTGGTTCATCGAAAGTCGGCTTTCCGGTAAGTTTCGGGGGGGGGGGGGGGGGGGGGGGGCAAGGTAGCAAACGCCCTCCGCGCAACAATCGTTACCTGACTCTCACGCTGACGAAACAAAACCTTGAAGAATTCTGCAGCTGTTCTTGATCCTGTCCCATCTCTTTTGTTTTTACAACTTTAACGGGTTCTGGTCGATGAACAACAATCAAGAACTGGTCTAAGAAGGGTTTTGCAAGCGATCTCTTCCATGTATAAAAGTACAGTTTCTTATGACACTTCCAATAAAACAGTCTATCACTCATTTGTCTCACCCACAGTTAGGTTTATGTAGCCTGAGCAGAAACTTGTATATACTACAAGTTTGTGACTTATTCCAGTCTTTGTCAAATGCGTAATCAACTTAAATAGGATTCTTTAGTCTAAGCAAATTACGTTACATTTATTTATCTTGAGCTGCAATTCTTTACACCAGACTGTGACATCTGCAAGTCCATCTGTATTTCATAAAAGCTTCTAGCAGCGTTGTCTGCGCGCACCTTCGTAGGTGCACAGACATTATCCACCAAGTCACATGCAAATGGCTGCATTTGCTTCTGAGGATGCCTCTCCACTGCGAATAACATAGGGAGTTCTGTTCGCAAATAGCCTGAGTCGTCAATCGAATCGCGTATCAGTTGGAAAAAAACCCTTATCTGCTTGCGAGTTGTGTTCAAAAATTAACAGAAGTTCTGTAATTTCGCGTGTTGTGTTAGTGCGATTCGCATGATTTTATCGTTGTTGCATTGGACAACACGAGTAAAAGGTATCTGCACTGTGTTACCTATGTACGTCATTTAGTCTGTTGTCGGCTGTCAAAAAGTTGACGTGTTTTTGGTAGTATACTTATTTGTATAATTTGTATCAGGGAATTTGTATCAGGGAATTTGTATCAAATTTCCTGTCGGGATGGCGTCGAAATTAAGGTTCAATCGTCCCACTGTAAGCATTCCGGATCGCCAAGACGGAGAAAAGCTTGACTAGTGTGCTCAAATGTGAACGTTCTGTTCACTGGCTTCTTAGATTTTAACGGCGTAGTGCACAATGAGTTCTTGTCGTAAGTCAAACGAACAATATGGAGTACTAGTTGCAAGTTTTACGCCGTTTTCGTCAATCAGTAAAAAAAATATGTAGCAAAATAATCCACGGATTTGCACCACAATAATACACCAGCTCACATTTCGTTGACTGTCGTGCATTATTGGTAAAAAAAGAAAAAAACCTGTAATGTTGACCCAGCCTCCATATTTGTCACAAATAGCTTTATGTGGATTTCTTCTGCTTCCAAAAACAGAAAAACTTTAAAAGCTATCATTTTAAAGTATAGATGATTTTCAATAGATATCGCTAACAGCTATCCCCCGATGGTAAGAGTTGGAAAATAGGCTGGCGAATGTGTATAATCTCTAATTCTATACACACGAGGCATCACTGAAGTAGACGAATAAATAAATTCTTCAAAAAAATTCCTGAAATTTTTTGAACTTTCCTCGTAATTTGGTTCCTAGGCGATGGTGCGGAGCAGTGTAGATTGCACTGTGGATGTCGATAACACGACTCTGTGGCATTCGGAATGATGATAAAAACAGCTTCGCGGTTTTCTTGATATCTGTTCCCCCATCCTCCATACAAAATTACCACAGCCAATTCCCTTCTCCCAAGTTTGAGCAATCTAAGCTTGGTCTCCATTTATAGTGGTGTCGATGTCTTCGGGACGTGAAGTTGGATCTTGCTTCGATTGTAGATGCCCAGGCCCGGTTCCAGAGCATTTTTCCAAACAAGTGCCCAATCCCCATCCCATGCCCCCCTTTAGCACTCTAGTGTCCCTGGCACCATCGACCGCTTAGCGCCCCAATCAGCCGCTACGAATTGCGATATGGCATGTATAAAATCCTTACAGTTCTGGAGCCTCTTAGCGCCCTTTCAGCTTGGCGTCGGCTTTAAACGAGGCCTGTGTATGCCAATTTCTCTTCATTACGCAAAGGTACCTGGCAAGCTATAATGACGGAAAAATGCCAGCATCAAATAGTAATTTGTAGTAATGAAATTTAGGGAATAGATCTGTCTAGGTAACACGTTTAAGTGATTAACACTGCATTGCAAGATCACATGTTAATGTTTAAGCGCGAGATAAGCCATTGCTAAGATGAAATGTTGGTACATCAATAAACGCTGTAACCGCCAGAATGTTGAATGCAAGCTTGCAGACGTGCGTATATTGTATCGCAGAGATGCCGGATGGAAATCCATTCGTGTTGGTTGCACTTTGTCGGTCACTATACGGACGGTTAATGCTGGTTGTGGATGTCGCTGGACTCGTCGTCCGATGATTTCCCATATGTGCTCGATCGGTGACTGATCTGGTGATCGAGCACGCAAAGGAACCACTTTGACTACTGTAGGGTATGCTGGGTTAGAACATCGGTATGTGGGCGAGCATTATCCAGTTGGGAATTACCCCTGGAATGCTGTTCATGAATAACAGCACAAAAGGTCCAATCACGAGTCAGACGTGCAGTTTTGCCGGGTGAGTGCGTGGGATAACTACAGGAGCGCTCCTGCTGTCATATGAAATCGCAACCCAGACCGTAATTCAAGCTGTAGGTCCAGACAGGCCGGTTGCAGGCCCGCAACTGATATCCTCGTTGCACCGAGACAGAAACAACAGAAAACACAACAGGTGTCCACCCTGCCCTCCAATGAGCTATCGCTTAACATCACTGAGGTCGAAAATGGCATTGGTCTGGGGTCAGTGGAATGCACGCTACAGGGTGTCTGCCTCGGATCGTCCTTGAAGTAACTGATTCGTAGGAGTTTGTTGCGTCACTGTGGTGCCACCTGCTGCTCAGCTTGCTGCTGCAGATGCAGTGCAATGCGACAGAGCCATACTCCAAACACGATGGTCTTCCCTCACGGTATGCCACATAGCCGTCCAGAGCCCGGTCTTATGGCGACGTATATTCTCGTGACCACCGCTGCCAGCTAACATCCACAGTAGCTACATTCCTGCCAAGTCAGTCTGATACATCGCAGAAGGAACCGACACATCTTCCTAGCCCTATTGCACGCCCTTGTTCAAACTCAAACGCGCCTTAAATGCGTTTTTGAATAACTTCAACTCACCACGTCCAATCCAAAAGCTAGCTACCTCTCATGATTGTTACAGCGTGTATTTAAAGCAAACCTGATTCGCATCCTCGTAGTGGTACTGGAGGAGATTGGTGTTTCACGTCCCGTCGACAACAAGGTCATGAGAGACGGAGCACAAGCTCGGATTAGGAAAGGATATGGAAGGAAATCGGCCGTGCCCTTTCAAAGGAACCATCCCAGCATTTGCCTGGAGTGATCTAGGGAAATCACGGAAAACCTAAATCAGGATGGCCGGACGCGGGATCGTAGTGGTACTTCTAGCGCCACTCTTACGCGACTAGCACGCAATTTGAGTAGACATCTTTCAGTCGTAGGAACACATCTACGAACTTTCGTTTCTGTCGTACAACTCCTTGGCGTTGCGATTTTGTTTACGTCAGTGTATTTTTGACATACGCACGACCGTTGTCAACGCAAAGGTGTCTTTACCTTTCAGCATTATAGCTGTTCTGCTTAAGTATACGATGGGTCATTCCTGTGACTGCGCGTAAGTCAAACACACTTCCATGCCTGTTCAACGTCACGATTGTTCTCTCAGCATCACGTTCCGCAGCGATGAAGGCGAATGAGCGATACTGGCTCAGCAACGCACATTCAGGAGGGGGCGGTCGAGTAGGGACGCCGTGTAATGCTACCAGCTTGGCGCGAGCCCAGCAAGCAATGCAGCTGGTCACGGGAGATGGTGAACAGCCAACGGCGTGACTCCCCATATCAGCTGCTCCCGAGCACGTGGCGGAAAACCCACCACGTAGTTGCCAGCGTCGTTTCAAATATCAACCAGCATCGAGAGCGCAGCTGTACTCTGGTGAGGAGTACAAGCCGAAATGTGCGTCACAACGACCTCGCAGCATAATACTGTCTTTAACGCTCAATTACCTACCTTGCAGTCATCCGCCTTATTTGACTGTACCTAACAGTAACTCTCTTATATGTCTGGTAACTTCTTTGCAATAGATAAAGAATGGATTTGTGTAACTGCTCACCCCCATAAATGTTATCAGGAAGAAACTGGTGACAACTACGGAGAACTGTGGACTTTGGACTAGCTTCATTCTACTGAAGAGCTTGCAACCATAGCAAAGCAGTGGATGTGCCTGTTAAACAGCTGTATAGCATTATTACATACTCTCTACGGCCAATCCCACTGCAGAAGTCATACTGTCTCGCTGGAATCGTTTCCCCTTTCATTTGACGAGAATTATCCGCTAGAAAATAGGAGATGAAAGAAATGGAGTAAGAAGCTTATCCTTTGTTTAGTTAGCAGCAAGCACGTTCAACTATCGTAGTTCAGAAAGACTTTAGACACTGACACGCTCACAGAACCAGCATACCAAAGTAGACTATAAATCGTGGCGTGTTACAATCCGCCATCCGAAGGAGCACTCCGTCATGACCACCAGAAGAATGAACTACCTGGAAATCACTCGACCGAATCCGTTACGGCGTCACAAAGAGGAAGCCAATCATCAGAGACGGGTTCTTAGTATGTAGTGTGTCCTGTGGACGTAGAGCATCTACAGTGTCGCCTATGTCCAGTGTGGTTCTGGTCTGTAGTTTGAGGTTTAAGTATTATACTTTGTCCTTAATTAATTGGTGTGTATATATGCGTTGTGTTGTATGTTACTTGCTTCCAATACGGAAAATCAGCCCCATTACTATAAGAATTAGAGACGAAGGAAGTCAAAAGAGATCGCATTCGTACACTAATAAGACAAAAAATCTAATTAAAATCGCATCTTCTCTCACTTTTCACGTTCACCAATACACGTGAACGCGAATTACAAAACCGTAACCTAGTCATTGTTTGAAATGTATCCTTAAAACACAATAAGTTTACAGGAACGACAGATTCAGTGGGTGAAAGCAAGTCCACTGGTCCGAAAGTTGACGGTTTGATCATCGGTCAGTCCTGGACTATTATTTATCTCGTCCCTGCAAAAAACTGAAGTTGCACTGCAGTTCAAAGTCAACATTGAAATGTAGTTCTTCCTTTAACTGACTATACACCATTTTGAAAGAAGACAAGTGTATATTACCTCCAACAGGCCAACGTCCGCTGTGGTGTTCAAACCAACTTTTTCGTTAAATATCGCCTTACTTTAAGCTAAATAAGAAAACAGGAAGTTGTGATCAGCAAATCAGATAGAATACACGCTTGAAATGTTGTCCATAGGAGACACCACAATTTCCTGCTTAACAGTTTGGCAAACAATCATTTAAACTGTAAAAAGCGTACATCTGTCTCGTACTAAGATGAAAAATACAAGACAGTTTCGGAGGTAAGTTGGCATCTGTAGTCTTCTCAGGAAATTCAAACAGTCTCTTAAAATGTTGTTCAAAGTTTCAAGCCGCAAGTACGTATAGCTGGTAGGACCTCATGCAGGAGCTGGAAGGCACGCGTCACGGTCAATGTCCGATCCGAGTGGGGGTTGGTAGCACGCGTACTGAATTCTCTGTGAACGGTCGGAATTAGATACAGTGAGATCGAATGATGATGTGCCCTGGTACACAGTACAATGGCTCACTTCGTCTCTAAGTGTAAAAGGGTGTTCTGAATATTTTGCATATTTTTACCTCCTCGAGACGTACATTGTTTTGTCTCTAGGGCACATCATGTGTCGAAACATACGAGGAATCTGGTGACACATTCGCATCTCGTCTCCACTGACCTGAAGGCTAGACATTCTCCATTATGTAAGTATGGTGATCTATTTAGTGGATCCTGAAGACTGAATCAAAGAAAACCACTGAGCAACGACAGAAGTTCTCTTGCTTACATCCACCTGCGTAGTCTGTGACTTAGGTAGACTGCTTGAGTAAGGTAAAATATTGACACAGCCAAAATGGAAGGAAGATTAGAGTTTAAGGTTACGTCGACAGCAAGGTCTTTAGAGATGGAGTGAAAGCTTGAACTGCTTGAAGGAAAGGGAAGGTAACAGGCTGTGCCCTTTCAAAGGAACCATTCCGGCGTTTGCCTGTAGCGATTTAGGGAAATCACGAAAAACCTAAATCAGAATGCTATGAAGCGGCTTTTAACCGTCATCCTTCCGAATGTCACACTGGAGACAGACGTACATAGTCAAACTGCGTAAAATTTTATGAGCAACTTTAACTAACCTTGGGCGGCAAAGAACCCACCTAATGCAGAGAACTTCAGTTTACAGGAAGATTACGTCGTTATGTCCCGCTACTGGAGAGTGAGCATATTCTGAGTTGGGAAAGAAATTTTGCATTCGCTTATCGAAGTACATATCTAACCAATCACCGTTTAAGTAATTTAGGAAAACGTTAGCACACTGCACAGAAAGCTGACTCCCCCACGAGCCAACACGGTAGGAATGCGTAACGCCCTTTTCGGTCTTGATAACGGCCAAAGTTCCGCAGGGACGCGTGTCCACAAATTAGTTCAGGTGAAGTACCTCACTGATAACGTGCCCTACTGCTACAACATCGCGGTGATGTTGACTGCTACGTTTCACATGCTGTTCCAGATACACTGCTGTAACGAAAGTCATGGGATAACGATATGCACTTATACCCAAGGCTGCAGTATCGCGTACAGGTATGAAACGGCAGTGCATTGGCGGAGCTGTAATTTTTACTCGGCAGTTCATGTGGAAAGGCTTCCGACGTGATTACTGCAGCACGACGGGCATTAACAGACTTTGAACACCGAACGGTAGCTCGAGCTACACGGATGGGACATTCTATTTCGGAAATCTATAGGGAATTCAATATGCACTTGCAGTGTCCATAACAGCACATCACCTGCAGCGCCTCTCCTGGGCTCGTGGACATATCGGTTGGACACTAGACGACTGGAAAACCGTGGGGTGCTCACATTAATCCCGATTTCAAATGGTAAGAGCCCCCACAAAGCCGTGATCCAAGTTGTCAACAAGATACCGTGCAAGTTGGTTGTGCCTCTGTAATGGGATGGGTTGTGTTGAGATGGAATGGACTGGGTCCTCTGGTCCAACTGATCGAATAATTGACTGGAAATGGTTGTTTTCGGCTACTTGGAGAGGATTTGCTTCCATTCACAGACGTATGTTCCCAAACAACGGTAGAATTTGTGTGGATGACAATTCGCCATGTGACTGGATCACCACTGTTCGCGATTCGTTAGTGGATCATCATGGAGAATTCGAGCGAATAGTCTAGTCATCCGGGCCGCCCGACATGAATCCCATCGAAGATTTATGGAACAGAACTGAGATGTCAGTTCGCGTACAAAATCCTGCACCGGCAACGCTTCCGCAATTATAGGCGGCTATAGGAGCAGCATGGTTCAATGTGTCTGCAAGGAACTTCCAAAGACTTTGTGAATCCATGCCACGTCCAGCTGCTACACTACGCCGGGCAAAAGGAGGACAGACATAAGGACGTATACCACGAGTTTTGTCACCTCAGTGTAGTCTCTAAGCTTTTCTGTGGGTTTAAAATCGCGTAATTTACAGGTTAAGTCGAGGAGCGATAGTGAACCTGAGTTTCCGTAAATTAGGAACGTAGGCATGCAGCCCTTTGAACACGGCTGTTGTCAACTTGGAAAGCGGAAGTGTCCACGGCATACGCATCAGCATGATGTAGAAGCAAGGTCAACAGCTGTTCACAAAGATACTTGAAATACACATCCTGGTTCACGATCGCGGTAACCTGTAGGATTAAGGTCACGTGATCACTTGGTACCATTTCTACAGCGTCTACAACTCTCCAGTGTGATGAGACCAGTGTGGTATTTTGAAATGGTGACTAATATTTTGGACGGTTTCAGGATGGCTGTATGGGGATGTGAAACACGGTCTTCCAGAATGCAAGACCAGTGTATGTACCATTGCGTACGGTCGGTCGTTAGGACTGCAGTTGGATGCACGTGAAGTGCGAGACTGTCTGCATAGAGGGTGGTAGAAACGATGTGGTGGAGAATGGAGAAATGGAAGAGTAGCGGTGTCTGTTGACGAACAAGCTCGGCTGCAGTTATGAGTGGAACAAAGAGCGGCGGCGATTGGCGGCTGCCGGCAGGGCAGCCTTGGGCGTGCTCCGTACGGAGAGCCGGCCAGCTGTGCTGCGCCGCTTCCGTCCTCGCCCGCGCCCGCGCCCGCGCTTGCTCAACGCTCGCCAGCCTCCACCGCTGATCTACCGCTCGGCGGAGCCGCGCTGACGGGACAAAGGGATGAATACGCGCCAGCAAATTGAGGAAGACGACCATCAGTGTCACGGCGCAGCATCAGCCCTATCCCAGGAAGCGTTTTCTTCGTAATCTACTTAAAAATTTTGTTCAGATGGTGTTCCAGTCGGGTGAGTATTTGAAAAACGTCATATTTGAGCCCGCACTGAGCTGCTGTTAAAGAATTATTTTATGTATCAATAGTTTCGATTCTCAGATCTGTAAGTATCCAAAATTATTTATAAAGATTACATTTTCACTGTGTCGTCCAATAGAATAAAAGCCATCCTACCGCCACTAGTAAAATATTAGTCAATAGAAAAATGTACAGGGTGGTTATATTTAAACTTTCGCCACTTGACAGGGCCTCAAGAAAAACGGGTGACTGTAGGACAGTGAAACTTTGTGGAAACGTTGGTAAGGACACGCGGAACAGAAATAATGATAAACCACAGAGATAAACATATTTAATTTCCACAGTAGAGGGCAAAATTTGTTAATCGCCCACCATACCTACGTTCCAGGTTACAAACGTTGCTCAATGTGACGACATTCTGCATCCACGACAGCATGGAGCAGCACTAGACTCATCATTTCACAACTGTTCGCAGCATTTTTCAAACGGTGTACCATGGACCATTCAACAGTGGTGAAACAGCTCGTGCACTGCTTGAAGAACGCGTCAGCGTTCTCAGCGACTTATTCGACAATTTTTGACGCTATTGGTCCCGGTGCGGAAATGGAACCTGTTGGTAATCCTTTAATGTGTGCTCACCTTCTCCACACCCGCGTAGACTGACTGCTGGTGTAATGCATACTAATGCTTGTGTTTCAACACTACTAACAACACAAATCCTGATGGGAATCATTCCTATAAACTTGTGTGCCCAAACGGTAAGTAGTTTTCCGTCCACTGGTTGAAATGACGAAAGATTAATTACAATCACTCTATACTAGCACAGTAAATCAATCTTCGCATACTGTAATAACCAGGTTCCTCCTTTTCGTGACGAGACACCTTGCATTAATTGTAACACATTTCCTTGCCGACCAGGTTTTCTCGCTTGTTTCAGTACTGTATTCGCCTGAAACAATTTCCGGCAGCAGTGGGAAGTGCTGGATTTTCGCAAATCCCTCGAAACACTGGCCGTTGGGAGCTGACTATTTTGGTATACAGAAAGGATGGCCATTCCACAAAGAATTCTAAATGTCCCGCCAGGTGGCAGCACCTTACAGGAGCGCTGTAAGCAGGGACAGGTGAATAGCTAATGACAATGCCTATTTCTTGCTCCTGATTTCTGTTTCGCTGAAAAGGCCCACATTTTAAAGGATTTCGTGGAGTGGTAGGGAGTTCGCGAGATCAGGAAGTCCGCCGTGCGCACTGGTGGAGTGAAGGTGGTAAAGACGGAACCGAGGGGGTGGGAACAGTGTCTTCATTGTTGACGGAACTGTTGGCGATGAACTATTCCAGTCCTGTATTCAGATCTCGAATATTATCTGAAAGATAGGTAGCAACAAAGCTTTAATTATTGAGTTGAGTTGTGCAGCTTTACCCCATAGCGCAGGTCAACGAGAGACTGGTGACACTCACTTTAGACTTACTGTACAAGTGTAGCAAATTGACTTGGGTGCGCCAATAAACGTTTTCCATTAACTCTGTCAAGCACTAAGTGATTTGTCTCGTGTGCTGCACACGTAGAATTTCCGTGGATTCTGGCCGTGCCCGCGAGTGTGATTTCGTGCAGCACATGCGAGCTTAGGGGACGGGCGAACGGAACGTTGCCTGGTAACTGTTGTAAATAATTTTATGATGCCTGAACATAATATGAATTTGAAAGCGAAAAGTAAATAAACAATCGCTTTATCGACAGCTGTGAGTCGTCTGAAATGTGACTTTGTAACACCCATTTTCGACCAATAGTATCTGTATCGATATTTCTGTGTCATTTTGCAGTGTTGTTTACTCAAAATGTTGTATCTGTCATCGAAATTCTTTGACTATGTGTAAATGTTTCAGTTGTGTAAAACTTTTGAACGTTTCTGTTTAAATTAAGCTTGTGGATTTAAATAATTACTGGAATGATAGTTATGTAATGTACTGTAAATGACCTGGTCCATAGTTAGGGAGCATAGGGTTGAATGTAACAGATGTGGGGAAGCTCGCAGCTATGGAAGTACCATGGTAGAATGGAAAAGTTATGGTTGCACGCAAGTGGCAACTCGCCCTTTGTGACGGGTAGGGTGTCGGGGGGTTAGCAATGCTGTGGTTAACATCCCATTAACAGTAGCGGATCATTGTAGCTCATATTCCTGGGATTTTGAATCCAGAAGAGCGTAAGGGCTTTGGTTGTTGCATTTGGTGATACCATTATCATGGCATGGTTTTTGACCCTATAAATATAATTTCGACGCCAAGAAGATAATTATGTACTGGGGATGAGGCCAACAGTATTGCTATGATTGCATCGCCGCCAGGTTAATAGCCACTGCAAATCACGCCACCACTACCACCAGCATTCCACCGAATTGTTTATATTTGGCACTCTGTAATGGACCAGGTAGAAGCGAAAGTTGGTTTGTTTTGTAATAATAATTGTGATGATGTTCAAAAGCACTATCTTACACCCGTGATTATCCCAAATCACAAACCTGAACAGGTATCCTATCCTAGTGTATTTAATTCCGGGTGTCTGATTTATTATGAGGAGGTTGAGCTTGAATTTAATGTTGTGTTGTCATTTGTACAGCCAATTATACTTTTGAGTAGTTCAAAAGCCTCCTTATGAAAGCACATTTGTTATTTAAAGAGTTATAGTTTGTTGTCCTTCATTTAATTAATAATTAGTGATACGAGTACTTATCATTTATCATACATACTTGTGTAGTTTTGTTAATTAGCATGGTTCTTCAAACTATAAAAGTTAAAGGATCCTCATGTATTAGGCTAGTTACTTAAAGAAGCAATGCAAAGGCTCCTTCAACGCCAGTGCAGTTAGATTTGCATTCTGTTTAGTTGCGTCAAACTGAGTTTAAGAAAGAACTATTTACTGTGTTATCTATTCTAATGCAAGTTGGTTAATGCACAGGGATAGAGACCTTGTAATAAGCAATGAAGTTACAGATTATGATCATTAGCAGACCCCTGATTTAAATTCAGAATTATTTCAAGTTTTTCCCTGTTCAGTATTGCTCTAGAGTCATGTGTGTCGGTAATTGGATTTATAAACTGTTACACCTATTTCATTTATGGTACGAGTTGCTGAGAGGCATTATGTTACTGTTTACTATCTCATTGGACATTTGTTTGTTAGTAGCACATATATCTGCAAGGCTAGGTTACTATATTCGAGTATGAACAAATATAAGGAAATCGTTGTGTGTGTGTGTGTGTGTGTGTGTGTGTGTGTGTGTGTGTGTGTGTGTGTGTGTCAAGGAAGGTTATGTTAGTCTTAGCATTGCCTTCTGCTTTATCATTTTGCTTTACATAAGAATGCCTAATTGGGCTGGCGACCAGTTTAAATATGTAACGTTACAACTTGCTTTTGTGCTAGAAGAACGTCTATTCCTGCCCCACCGTTTACTGTTGTTATACTTTGCTTGATTGTTTCGAAACGAATCCCAGTTTGATTGTTCTGCTTCCATTAGGTTACCTCACTGTCATGCCTGTAAAAAAATTCCTTGCAAAGCTATAACGTTAGCATCGATTGCCGTTTTAAGTTGGTCGGTGGTACCGTTACAACTTGTTCAAATGCTACGAGAGTTGACTGAAAAGAAATGCCTCCAACTTCGTAACTCGTCAACAGTTGGCAGCATCGGTATGCGGCAGGTACTGGCGTGTTCCGTAGCTGCTTCTCTACAGCTCCAGTTGGCGGGAATCCTTAGCATTGAACGATTGTGTTGTTACAGTGTGAAGTATGGAAGCGTGCGCAGACGCTCTGTCAATGCGATTTAAGCAACGTGCAGTCAGGGAGTTCTTGACAGCAGAAGGTGTCACTCCAAGGAGATTCATTAGAGAGTGAAAGCAGTTTACGGCGATTGTGTTGATGTGAGTACTGTGCGTCATTGGGCGAGTAAGTTTAAAGATGTTGAGGCGGGAACATCTGACCTGCGTGACAAACAAGGAGTTGGATGACCTGTGGCAGCAACCACCGAGTTTCACAAGCAAAATGTTGACAGATTGATTCAGGACGATCGTCGTATCACTCAGAGAGAAATTGCAAACACAATCGGCATTCCACAAGAACGTGTGGGTCACATTATTGCTTGTCTTGGCTATCGGAAGATTTGTGCACGTTGGGTACCCCGGATGCTGACTCCTGAAATGAAAGCGCACAGACTTGAAATTTGCCAGGAATTCCTCTCGCATTATGAGAATGAAGGTGACGCCTTCTCCATTCTACTTTCAGTCTCTGATGAATCTCCTTTGGGGTCACACATTCTGCTGTCAAGAATTCAATTACTGCATATTGCTTAAATTGCATTGACCGACCGTCTGCGCACGGTTCCACACTTAACACTGTAACAAAACAACCGTTCAATGGTAAGGCTTCCCGCCAACTGGAGCTGTAGAGAAAAGGCTACGGAACAAGCCAGTATCTGGCGCATACCAATGCTGCTAACTTTGAAGAGTTACGAAGTTGGAGGCATTACTTTTCAGTCAAGCCACGTTCAAAAAATTTTTCATCACCCTCATGACTTACACAGTTTTTGTATTTTGTTCTGTCTTCCTAAGTGAGTTTCAGTAGGGTGCACTGCGTCACCAATCGTGGACAGGGCAATGTGGCTTTCGTACGCTGTATCAACATGCCTCAAAGAGCTCGCACAATGTGATTTTACAGCAAGAAGGGTTGCCAGCAAAGGAAGTTGTCAACCACACTGGCATACACCAGAGAGACGTCATTCGAAAAGTTAAACTATAATCTAGTATGAGACAGACAGGACAGTAAATCAACGCCGCTGTGGTCGCGCACAATCAGCAACGCCTGCTAATAACCCTTCCTACAAATTATGACTCGTAGGTACCTCTATCACAGTGGTTCCTAACCAGCTGGTAATTGCCCCCTGAGGGGCAAAATGCTATTTTCTGAGGGGCAAAACGAAAAGGGTACAATTGTGTTTCAATCACAAAATTAAATTATCATTCATTCATTCTCTCTCTCTCTCTCTCTCTCTCTCTCTCTCTCTCTCTCTCTCTCTCTCTCTCTCTGATTGACTGGATACGTTGTAAATGTTTAGGTCAGGCAGAAGTTTTCAGTAGGGCTCTCACCAGCACAAATTTCCGTTATTAAATTTTATATATTTAAACTCGAGTAGGTCGTTTACAGGACGAAGGGATCAACCGAAGCGGTCCTTTCCTGTTATTAAACCATTTTGTCCAACTATGTTGTTGCGTCTGTGTATCATAAGGTCATCAGATTGATGCTCACTTAGACAAACCATCATCACTACAGTCATTTCTCTGGAGACGAATAAACGGCGATACTTTCATCAATATAAATAAATCATCAATTTGAATGGCAAATCTATTTTTTTCCTAATATTTTTCGAATCGCACACTGTTTAAGTTGAAACACTAAGCTTAGTAGCAAAATTTTCCAACAATTTTTCTTACCCGTAGTATGCAATGCATGCAACTTCCCTCTTTAATCGGCAAGTGACGGGGGGCAATGTAATACTACAAAACTTATCAACCGACATCCTCTCGGTAAACCGTGTTTGGCAGTTTGCTAAATCTAAACAGAATTATTATCGTCTCATATTGCTGCTGATATTAGCTTCAGATTATCACATACTGTCCGTGTCCATTTACTGCAGTTTCTGTAGTTAAAAAGATAAACCGATCCGGACGAACAGGGCATCAAGATTAATGAGGGCCTGGTAAACACGGTGGTTAATGAAGAGATATGAGTTTTATCGTGGAAGTAATTGTCCTTTCTTCCCCGATGCTATGATGGGGTTGCCGCCCCGCTCTTGGCCTCGGGTCACGAACATCAGCCCTTCCGCCAGTGAGAGCGCGCGCACACTCGACGAGAGGCGAGGCGCCTGGCACTGGCAGCGCGTGCTGGCAGGCATGCCAACTGCGCAATTGGCGCCGCCAGGAAACGGGGAAAGTGACAAAGGAATGAACCACACGGCCGGCTAACGGGAGGTGCGATCAGGTAAGTTCTAAGCAGCCGGAGCCAGCGACCTGCCGCCGTGACTCAGCGGCACGACAAGGTCGCCAGCACCCGGCAAGGCGCGTGCACTCTGACGGGCCCGACCACATTCGCCAGAAGGAAGGGAATGTGCTACGATTTTTTCAAATAGCCTATAGTGCACTTTGTTTCGCGACGGCTTTCCACGAGCTAGCGCTAAGTATCTTTGCACTCAGAAAGTGAGTGCAAATTGTCTCCACCCATTTCTAGTTTAAGAAGCAAACTAAGTGCAACAATTTCATTTGATGGTCTGCATATCCTGAGGTACCCAGTCTTCTCTTGTGAGCAGATTTAAGATTCTGAAACGTAGGATTACAGAAAAATGGAGAAAATTAGATGGTTCGATCGGATAATTAAACATCCGATTTACTGAATTGGCGATAGGAGAACATTTATTTATTAAACTATACATACATTTGTTTCAAATGTCAAGATTACAGCTTTGAGGCCTATTTCACATTTAACCAGACCATCTTAATGAGTCTACATTACAAAGGGTTCTAGTACAGGAGCAAAACACTGTTTTTACATACCTAAAACAGTTCTGACAAACTTTAGTCAGACATTGTAGCAGAGTCGACTAAGAGCCTGCCTCGTAGCGAGCTTTTTACGTTTTCAAGGGACCTGTAATGCGAGGCCAGCCGATGGCAGAATGAGCACCGATTGGCGTGTTATTGTGACATCACGTGGATGTAACACAAAGCAGCAAACTTTTTAGAAAAGAGAAGAATAAATGCGATTCATTAGCTTGTTGATATTGCGACATTTTCTGGGCATGCAATCTTGCCTATGAAACAATTACACCATTTGGTAGTCCTGGCAACTTTTCAGAAGACTGGTGGATGCTTAATGTTGGGGGGAATACAGCAGCAAGCGCCGTTTGGAGATGCAAAAAAGAGAAGGACGTGGACAAAGAGCTGTATCTGGGACGCGGGAGAGGAGTCTATCAAGGGATGTGGAGGCTACATTGCAGCTGCGCTCTCAAGTCTCGCGGTCGCCGCGTCTCCACTCTGTTCACAGAAGATTATGGTAAATATTCCTTCCTTACCATTAGGGAAACCGAAAGTAGATCAAATGCAACATAGCTGCCACTCGCTCATTTGTCAGCACTTTCTCAGTTTCTTGGGATCTTAGGGTGCTAGTTCCACACAGACTGCGATGATCATAGTCAGGCTACTGTGCTGATGTCATGGAATTAGAGGTTTGAAGCAACTACACCTCTTTAACTTTACTAACTAAAAGTTTTAGTCAGCACTACGTACAGCAGAAAACGTATTTGCGCTACATTCTTGCTGTCGTAACTGTGTTTTACTGCACTAATATTCTTTCGATAATAAACCACAGTGTTACTTAAATCTTGGTTTCATTATCATAACCAATTCCTTTAAATGATATGTCAGTTTCACTCCTTCAGATTCTTTGATCGGACTAATCAATCACGGCGTTAATAAATACGTCGCGCACACTAAATTTGGCGCTGGGACTCAAGGGTGTGCCCGATTCCCGATTAATCTCAGATTCAGATGGATGTCACATTTCTCCCTCACGTGCGCGGGCTGCATATAAACCTTCATTTAATTACGATTCTTTATTATACATCACGCATATACCACTGCGGTCATAATCATCATCGTCGCCGTTTCATTCCGAAGGAAGAGAAAAAAATTATGACGAATCTCAAACCCAGGAGGAACAGACTACTTCTGTTCGCAGACCGCTGCTTGACAAATGGTGCTCTCGCGCTGTATTCAATAGGCTCGTAAAACTATGGACCTCAATTTCTGGAAAACACTTTAGATGCGCACAATACTACTTTATATTACTCATATAAAATCGTGGGGTGCATGCTTCTCTGCTTGGGTGTGTTCAACACAAGGTACTTCTTTGGGGAGAGGAGGGGTAGTCAAGTGTACGACAACTGTGTTAACAACCAGATGAATCCAGAATGAGATTTTCACTGCAGCGGAGTGTGCGCTGATATGGCCCGTGTGCCGGACCGAGACGGTAGAGCACTTGCCCACGAAAGGCAAAGGTCCCGAGTTCTAGTCTCGGTCCGGCAGACAGTTTTAATCCGTTAGGAAGTTTCAAACCAGATGAAGGCGGTTACGGTCAAAAAGATTCGTTTGGGGAGCTTGAATTACAATTACATGAATTCGTGGTGTCTGTTCCTTCGGACATGTCCGAAAGGGGAGACACCACGGATTCATGTAACTGATTTCGCACCAATGGGCAAGAATCCACCTTCTTCAGTGCGGATGCACAATCACGTCCGACCTCCCAAGTGGAGACGAGCAGAGTTTTATCTTGTGATACAATCGTTGCGTCTGTGGGATTTTTTCAGTAGCAATCGGAGTTCTACAGGCACCATGTTTTAGTGGTGTAGAGGTTGTTCGATCCTGTCTTGCGAAAATAACCCTTCTAAAAACAAATTCGCGCCTATAGGAGTGCAGGAAGTAGGTAAGGGTCGTCGATTAATATTACCTTCGCCGACGGTGGCTTCATTAGGTCACAGAAAACGTGTTCCCAACGTGGGCGCCAGTGGATGTTTGTTGTGCGACCACGCAGACAAAAGCACGGGACTTTTCAGTCTGCATCCTTCTCTTTCTTCCAGCCACAAGAAGAGACAATTCCGAACTACTTTCTTGGTAACATGTAGCATTTTCATGTTTTGAATTTTGGGCTATTCTCTTTCTATCTCTTGTACCGAGTTTTTCTTCTTTTGCTTTTGTCAAGGAATTTCAGTGTATGACACTTATTACTCCGTTATCGAACCTATCATCCCTCCCATCGGTGTTCCAGTCTTCTGCATTCATATCTTTTGTTACCTAGACGTGTATATTATCCTTAATTTGTTCTTTGAAGTTCCAATATCGCGGAAAGCATTGCCTCCTCCATCCTTGTGTCCTGATTAATCCTTTCCTTATTAACTTTGAACAATCTGAACAATCGGTTGTTTACGAGGTTATAGCGAGGATAACTGTAAGAGCAAATTTTATTTTTCGTTGATGAACTTCGTCACGTATGTATTCGTTGTTATTTTGATGTGACAAATCTATTACTTGTTTCTTCCCTTTCCTGAAACAGAGCGTTTTAGATCTATTTCGGAATATTTTTATTCCCCAACTAACTTTTTCCACGGATCTACACTTGAGTATAATGTTTATCATAAAGTGTATTTTGCCGAATGAATTCTCCACACACGTTTTACCCGTGTGAAGAACACTGAATGGCCAGGTACATTGCTACGCCTAGGTGCCACTGAACAGTACTGCGTTGCAGCCTTCAATCACCACATATTTACATATACACAGAGCCGTTCGCAACGATTCAATTTATTAGACTGTTTAAATGACCCGCCCAGTATTTTATTACACTACTGAGTACCCTTGTTTCTTCTTTCTTGGCATAAGATGAGGTGCTCCAGTCCTTCCTTTTTAAACAACCGTCGATGTTTTGGCGTGCTGCGAGCCGCCACACAGCTGTTTCGGATGGGTCACTGCCAGTTTGAAAGCACTAGTGACGACAGCACCCTGCGTAGCAGCTGAGCTTATCGATTAATACCACCCAGTTAAGTTTCTTGCGACTGTCTCAGAGCGCGAGGATAATGTCAAATATAACATTACATACAAGTACCCTATTTTGTAATATTATGTGCATAACAATAAATTTATAAACGATTCCAAACCCTGGCAGCTTAATATGCTACGGTGCACTTCCACTAAAAAAAAGAAGCAATAGTTATTTTACAATAGTTATCACAGAACTGCTATTTATTTGGCAGTCAACGGTGTAGTGTGTGCGAAAACTGCTCATCCGATGATAGCAATATTACGTGACCAAACATAATTCCAAATCACTTTGCCTCGTCATCAGGAAGAAATTAATCAGTTGAGGTTATATACCGCAAAGTACGTTGCAACAGTATGGACAACATGATTCAAAGTTAGAGAGAGAGAGAGAGAGAGAGAGAGAGAGAGAGAGAGAGAGAGAGAGCAGAGCATCACCCTATCTATGAAGAAAAATAGTAGCAATACGTAAAATGAAACAAGCTAACTCCCTTCCAAAAAGTTTCAGGTAGAGTAACGACTAAAAACGCTTATCATATACTGAACAGACGCACAAATTTGGAGACTTTAATTGTGTTCTGAGCTGAAGGCCCTGCAGCTAATAGGCCTTGCAGACACTTCTGCACTCCTTTGTGAAATAACTGAATGGCACTGGTAGACGGGGAAATTATTTTCTTCCTCGGCAGGATATCGATGATTTAGCAAAGAACCCTAACTGTGACCATCAACGAAAAAGAGGGCGGTCAACAGAAACTGAGCTTCAGCTTGGACCGATTTGCGAAGGGATCTGACGGTGCCCGTTTCAAAGGAATCATTCCGGCATTTGGTGTGTGTGTGTGTGTGTGTGTGTGTGTGTGTGTGTGTGTGTGTGTGTGTGTGTGTGTGTGTGGTGTGTGTGTGAGGGATGTAGGGGGAGAGAAGACGCTTGTTTGTGGATCTACACTGCTGACGAGACTTACGAACACTAGTAAACTTGGGTAAATATCGATAGAGATGTAAGAGAGAGAGAGAGAGAGAGAGAGAGAGAGAGAGAGAGAGAGAGAGCATTCGTCGCGGATCCAAGTAACAACATACAAGAACTAAATTGTCTTTTAAGTAGATTTCTTTTACTGCGACTTTCCTCTTTTCTGCGCTTCACTTACGATTACATGCGTCATAGGTATGAAGTTTCACATCGACCGTCGTTTTAGTCACTAAAATCTCTTTTCACCAATTATGCATTCAGATATTCAGTAGTGGATTATGGTAATGTGTTTCCAATCTGAAAATCATTCTTCCTTTTCGATATCCATCTACACGGATGTTTCTTCGTTTATATTTTTTTGTAGCCTCGAATCAAAAAGCTATAAAATATTCCACCTCACTATTGACATGTTATGGGCGCGACGGAAGTTAGGATGTTGCTCACCAGTTTATTGTAACCGCAATTTGGAAGGAAATACAGCGATATTCATAAGCCAGATTTTTAGCAAGCAATAATGTTTCATAAACCGAAAAGATATACGTGTAACGTAATTCAGCTAAAGACAGACCAATCTCGTGTCAAGGATATTTACTGGGCAGGGAAACAATTATATATTTTGGTACTTGAGTTACATGGCTCAGTAGATAAATCTGCAAACGAAAATTTTGTCGTTACCTGCAGCTGCGTAATGTTTGAATGGAGTAATCACGTAGTACACCTGAATCACATCTCACCAGAAAAGAGAACACGGGAGACGCACATGTCTTCAGTGTTTCGAATTTGGATAACTCCATGTTCACTGAACCAAATTATGATTTGAATAATGAAGTCGCGACTCCAATGAAATTGTAAATTGACAGTCGATGTGCAAAATGAGTATTTCAATGAAGTAGTTGTGTTGTAATTGCGGCATTAATTAAAAAACATTTTCTTGTTAGTGGAAACAGAAGGACATTTCGTATACACTTGTGAAGAATGGTGATTTCGTATACACCTGTGAAGAATGGTGAAGTGACAGGTCTTTTGGAAGGATTCCAAGGTAGTTCGACAAACATATGGTAACCTTCACAAAGAGATTTAAACCAAGAAAGGCCAGCCGCCATCAATGCCATACTGGTGAGGCCAGCACGCAGAAGCACACGAGAGCTGACGCGAAAACTCCCGCGGAAACTGCACACCTGCCGAGCCGCCAAAACCAGTACATGATTAATAAGAATGCATCACTTGCTCAGATTCTGGGAGCAAATACCTAAATAATCTCGTGGTGGCAATAAGTTGCTTTTATCACGATGGTGGCACAAAGATTATGAGACGAATACAAAGAAACAACAGCCAAAGTTGAAACTTTCACTTTTCTTTACCTCATGACTAGTTTCGTTTAGGGACCAATTTTCAAATCATCCAGTTAGTCTAACTAATATTTCCCAAATTATAAGAACCACATGAAGATAAAACATATATGTATAACAAAATAAAAATGAAATGTTACAGAGCATGGTCTGAAAACGGGTTCCGACCCGAAACAAGTTATCAAGTAAATAAAAGTGAAATTTGCAACTTTGGCTGGTTTCCCGTTGTACTGATTACCACAAGTTGCTGCCATGCAATTACGACAGCATACAGGAAGTTCGTAATTCTGATACCCGTTACTATGCAAAGCAACAACGACCGTTCGCTTAAATTAGAAAACACATGGCACCAGTATACGCTACCTCCGATCGTAATGGTGTGATCACGTGAATGCAAAAGAACAGGTCTAATAATTTGCTACGTGTATTTTCTATGTTAGAAAGATCACAATGTCACTTAAGAACAGGAGAGTGCAGTTTTTGTAGTATTTGTTTCTTTAGTTCCAGTCTATGATTAAAAAAAAATTGTCGGACTATCGATTTCGATTCATGATGATGATAGAGTAGAATTAAAAAAATGAGTTCTGTACTTCCTAGATCATTGCTTTTATTCGCGACTATGTCGTAGCTTACGAAACTTAGTTTTTCACTGCGACATTCTTGGGTAATTGGATTCCAGACAACGAAAGTGCTTTAAGAGCACAGTTCGCAGCATCCGAAGATGAAGATTGCCTCGGTCATCGATATATTGAAAATTTAAAAAAAATGAAAACGAGAATTCACCAAGAAAAACCTAATGGGTCACAGTTTATGAAGTGCTGAGCAAATCAGAGACAGCGAGAATGGATTACGGGAACCAAAAATGGTTGCCTAAGGACATCACACACATCAATGCCCGATTTCGGATACGAACCTGCGACCGTAGCGGTCGCTCGGCTCCAGAATGTAGCGCCTAGAAACGCACGGCTACTCCGGCCGGCTTTGGTTTCCAGAAATGTGAAACAAAGCTTGAGTATTTCAAATAAAAACATGCGTATCCTCGGAAGCGGGGTACGATGCGTAACAACAATTTCATCAGTTCCGGCAGAAAATGCCTGCTATGGGCAATATCATCGTTATACTCCGTTTGAGTGAATCAGTGGGAAGATTCTACGACATGAGGTGGACAGTGAACAGCGAAGTCCATTACTGACAAAATGGCAAAAAAACGTTAAGTACCCAGAGGACATGATCGGATAGCAATTTAATTTCGTATACGTGCACGCCATCATCGGACACGAAACGATTAGAGCTGCAATTCTCCGTGACAGGTGTAACGGCTACCGGAGTGCGTTAGTGTTGGTCGTGTTTAGTGTTGTTACCAAGCCCCATACGGAACGTGAGGGTACAGAGATCCCGCGTATTCACACCAAACAGCGTTATCAACATCTAAACCATCTGAAAGAGGCCTCACTGTGGACCTCCGCTTGACAGGCTGGTCCAGTTGTGCAATATCAGGCTCAGCATTTATCGAAATAGAATTATCGGTGACGAGTGAAAACCAGGGGAGAGAGAGGGGGGGGGGGGGGGAAGAGAGAGAGAGAGAGAGAGAGAGAGAGAGAGAGAGAGAGAGAGAGAGAGAGAGAGAGAGAGTCAATATATTTTAATAAGACAGTAATTTTTCGTTTACTTAAACGTAAATTTATGAAGTAGCACTAGTTACAGACTTAAAACCAACTACAAATCCACATTTAATGTCAGAACCACGAAAAATTCGTATTTAAATAAATATACACTCCTGGAAATAGAAATAAGAACACCGTGAATTCATTGTCCCAGGAAGGGGAAACTTTATTGACACATTCCTGGGGTCAGATACATCACATGATCACACTGACAGAACCACAGGCACATAGACACAGGCAACATAGCATGCACAATGTCGGCACTAGTACAGTGTATATCCACCTATCGCAGCAATGCAGGCTGCTATTCTCCCATGGAGACGATCGTAGAGATGCTCGATGTAGTCCTGTGGAACGGCTTGCCATGCCATTTCCACCTGGCGCCTCAGTTGGACCAGCGTTCGTTCTGGACGTGCAGACCGCGTGAGACGACGCTTCATCCAGTCCCAAACATGCTCAATGGGGGACAGATCCGGAGATCTTGCTGGCCAGGGTAGTTGACTTACACCTTCTAGAGCACGTTGGGTGGCACGGGATACATGTGGACGTGCATTGTCCTGTTGGAACAGCAAGTTCCCTTGCCGGTCTGGGAATAGTAGAACGATGGGTTCGATGACGGTTTGGATGTACCGTGCACTATTCAGTGTCCCCTCGACGATCACCAGAGGTGTACGGCCAGTGTAGGAGATCGCTCCCCACACCATGATGCCGGGTGTTTTCCCTGTGTGCCTCGGTCGTATGCAGTCCTGATTGTGGCGCTCACCTGCACGGCGCCAAACACGCATACGACCATCATTGGCATCAAGGCAGAAGCGACTCTCATCGCTGAAGACGACACGTCTCTATTCACGCCTGTCGCGACACCACTGGAGGCGGGCTGCACGATGTTGGGGCGTGAGCGGAAGACGGCCTAACGGTGTGCGGGACCGTAGCCCAGCTTCATGGAGACGGTTGCGAATGGTCCTCGCCGATACTCCAGGAGCAACAGTGTCCCTAATTTGCTGGGAAGTGGCGGTGCGGTCCCCTACGGCACTGCGTAGGATCCTACTGTCTTGGCGTGCATCCGTGCGTCGCTGCGGTCCGGTCCCAGGTCGACGGGCACGTGCACCTTCCGCCGGCTACTGGCAACAACATCGATGTACTGTGGAGACCTCACGCCCCACGTGTTGAGCAATTCGACGGTACGTCCACCCGGTCTCCCGCATGCCCACTATACGCCCTCGCTCAAAGTCCGTCAACTGCACATACGGTTCACGTCCACGCTGTCGCGGCATGCTACCAGCGTTAAAGACTGCGATGGAGCTCCGTATGCCACGGCAAACTGGCTGACACTGACGGCGGCGGTGCACAAATGCTGCGCAGCTAGCGCCATTCGACGGCCAACACCGCGGTTCCTGGTGTGTCCGCTGTGCCGTGCGTGTGATCATTGCTTGTACAGCCCTCTTACAGTGTCCGGAGCAAGTATGGTGGGTCTGACACACCGGTGTCAATGTGTTCTTTTTTCCATTTCCAGGAGTGTATAAATTTTCAAAATAGTTCATTTTTAGAAACATGCTTTTTATCCCCTCTCTCCTTGAAATAAGAGACATGTGTGTCTACAAAAATTGGCAACCCTAGTCACGCTTCATGTACCGGGAGGAGCATATAAAAAATGGCCTGTACGAGCGCATAAGATTGAAAGTGAATGTATGCATTAAGAGAGGAGGAGAAGAGCTACAGTTATTTCCAACAGGATGGAGCAACTGCCCATACAGCCGGGCGAACCTTGGAGCACATTTACACAATCTTCACGCTTCACAAATTTGTTAGCAAAGGTCAGTCTGATCGCGGCCCTAGCTGGCCGACCATGTCATCTGATCTGTCAGCGTGCGATTACACTGTGTGGGTAGCCCTCAAGTCAAGGATGTAGCGCAACAACCCTCACAGTCTTACAGAACTACAGCGCCAATTCCAGCCATCCAGCTTCCACCCACTTTCAACAACTTGCTCACCAAGGCCCAAAAGTACTAAGAGATGAACGGTGGCCACTTTCAAGATCTGCTATAGGCAGGTAAGTACTGTATTTCCTTTCCTCTGCTGCGTTTCTTCGTATCCTGGAACGCTGCTCTCCGGGTCACTTCTATTTGCTCCATGCTAACAGAAAAGGCTGAAAAAGTTTGTTAATTAAATCACTCAAAAAATTTATACAGGTGACGCGGCTGCATATACTAGTTACATTCAGTCGCTTCATTCGAATGAAAAAAAAAAAAAAAACCGGACGGACGAAGAAACAGTCTACTGGTCGATCGGTTATTAGAACTACTCGGTTGTCCCACCACTACGGTTCTGCACTACCCCTGATGACCATCGTCGGTTATTATGACGGCAACCAGGGAATACATTCCACTCTTCCAGAGTTTTGTAGAGGCACTGCGGTGTCACTTCTGGCGTGACACAGTGTGGGAGCTCTCGAGTATAACTTCAGATCACGGCTGGTAGTGACGGGGGGAATTCTGACGGCACAACAGTACGTTACAGATATTCTGCGTCCTTTTGTGTTAACAGTCATTTGATAATATCGTGACGCCATTCTGAAGTAGGACCAACGCTCGTCCACACATGGCAGGTGTCTTTATGAATTGTCTTCGTGATGTTGAGATACCCCTGTGGCCACCGAGATCTCCACACCTGCCCTCGATAGCACACGTGTGGGACCAGCTTGGACGTCAACTCTGTCCCAGTGCCAGCATCCAGAATAGCGATGACCAGTTAGAAGAGTTCACCTCAGGAGAGGACACAGCGACTTCATGACATCTTCCCCTACGGAATCAGTGCAAGCATGCAGGCCAGAGGGGGTGCAGAATGGTTCTGTAATAGGGGCTCATACTTTCAAGTTCTTTGTAAATTTGATTCGATTCTATAATCACCAAAATAATATCACATACCCTCTCAACATGTGGGAAGTTTCATTTCGTTTCCTCCTCCCCTTCTGGCGACTTCACTTGTTTTGTCAGGCGGTGTATCTAGGCTGTTCGTGATCCAGCGGCAAGGCTGTGTTCCCCCGGCTTTAAATACTGTATTTTCACGCAGTAGAAGCCCGAAACGCCGAAAATCTGGACACATATCAATAATAAGCATTGTGGCGATGATTTTTCCAAGAGCCTAGCCGCGAGTTATTGAACTAATATCCGATGAGGGATCCATATTTTATCTGCCATTTAGATAAGCTTTTTTCCCACGCTATATGGTATCTGCCATATAGATTTTTTTTCCCTCGAGACAGTGAAGTGTTTAAAGCACATAGGCATGTTAGCTTGCAAGGAACAACTGCATCAACGCTGGACTTGGATATATCTAAAACTTGAATGTTTGTTTCTCAACTACATGCGCTCTATTTAATGCTTCGTATAAAACCAAATATACATGCGTGATTTTTTTAAAATTATTTTTCCAGCGTAATACTCTTTTTTACACTCGGTGGCTCAGTGGTTACGTGCCGATCGCAAATACATGGTCTCCGGTTCAATACTAGGATTTTCAACTGTCAAATATCGCTTCTTTCACCTCCGGCAATGTTTTCTCTTGCATAAAAAATGTCTAGTTGCACTGTAATTCGGAACACACACACTGAATTGTAAGCCCCCAATAACTGACTGCTCATGTCATTTCAAAGATCGGAGGAAGGCAACGGCATGCCACTTCCAAGAGGACCACGGCTAGTAAAGCTCTGTGGTGTTCAAATGAATATTCGGATTGATGACTGCTTTACTAAACGACCTTTTAGATTCATTTGATCTGCGACTGTATGCTCCTGTCAAAGAACACAAAATCCAATCGGCAAGCTTTCTTTGTTCATGTGGAGCAGAAGCAACATTTCGTGAAACTCAGCAACAGAAATTTGAAGCTGGACTAACTGGTGTTGAAAATTTTAACGCATATGAACATAAAATTCATCATTCCTTGTTCACGATCGGTTAAATCTAACAACAAATTGAGTCTGAAGTTAAGGAAATTATTTTGCTCTGTGTCCCACAACACCTGGGTCATTACAGGATTTCAGAACAGAATCATTGCGGCGTTTGTGTAGGTGTACCCGTGATTGTAATATAATTTGCCAGCAGCACCAATCCGTTAGGTTGCTCCGATGTCTGATTTCACTCTGTTCCAACTTCATACATTAAAATATTCTGACAAAAAGTATGGATTTCACATTTTCCGTCTCAGGGGTTAAATATAAATTTTGTTCTCTTAGTACAACTGCTTTTATGCTTACGAAGGGCATACACAAACTTGGAATTTTCCACGCAACTTTTTCGATTGCTAAGTCTCTTGCAATGTATTTTACACGCGTTGGATACGGATCTTAATTTCATGTTTTCGACACCATCAACTTCGTCAATTTCTCTTTTCCTTTCCAAGCGCTGTTCTTGCCAAGCCAAGACATTATGACCACTGCCCACCGCGAAGCTGAATGCCTCCTTGTGACATTGCGGGCACGTAACGCGGTTACGAAAGTGTGTAAGCGGAGCAGACACGGACGTGGGATCACACTAGCGAAGGTATGGGCTGCAAATGAGGAAAACCATACAGATAAACGATTTTGACAAAAGGCAATTATTATTACGCAAAACCTGTGAGCGAGTATCTCGAAAACGGCGAAGCTGTCGAATGTTAACGTGCTACTGCCGTGAGTATTTACGAAAACAGGTAGGACAGTGAAACTACCACTAGGCGCTCAATGGTTAGACATTTACGACTCCTCACAGAACGTGTGGTTCGGAGGTTTGTCTGATCTTTAAAGTAGGATATATGGTGATCTGTGGCATCTCTGCCAAAACCGTACAAGGCTCGTGGACGGACAAGGGTTTCGGAGCAGACCGTTCATTACACTCTGCTGAACACATAGCTCGGCAGCAGTCCACCCCTGTGTGTCCACATTTTGACCTAACGACATCATCAATTACGATTGCAGTGGACACGGGACCATCGAGATTCTACCGTCGACCAATAGTAACAAGTCGGCTCTTCAGGTGAATCACGCTTCTGCTACACTGGGTCGATGGTCTTCTCCACAAACGCCATCATCAAGGTGAACGGCGGTTCGAAACGTGCAGTGTGCACGGACGCTGGTGATGGGGGTAGCATTATGCTAAGGAAGACACTCTCCTGCGCTTGAGTGAGACTTGTGGTAGTAATCAGAGACACGCTGACAGCTGCGAACCACCTGAATCCCTTGGTTGGTTTAAAAGAGGGTGGAAGTGACCAAACTGCGAGGTCATCGCTCCCTTGTTCCAAGTAAAATAATTACACAACGGAAAGAAGAAAAGAAAGGAGACTTACAGCACAATAACAAGAGAAAGGAGGAACCAGAAGAATGACAGGAGGACAACAACACTACTATGGACAAAAACAGGAAAAGAAAACCATAGAGAGAAGCAAGAAACAGGTAGAAGGAGTAAAAACAAGAGAGCGGATGACCGTGGCTGGTTGACCACGAGAATAAAAAGGAAAAGCTAGCCACTCGGCGACACATTAATACAGCCACCCTAAAACCATTAGAGTGGAGAACACTAAGGCACAAAGGACATGAGCTAAAACTTACATAGAATGTTAAAACCCACCGTCGCGTATAAAACGTAAAACTAAATTAGCCGACGAGGTGTTGTCAATTAAAATTAATGGCAAACCAGTCAGGTAACTGAAGAGGTTGTCGCAGGGCACCCGAAGGAGGACAGCTCACGAAGATATGGGCCACTGTCAGCCGGGCCCCGCACCGACACTGACGTGGGTCATCACGGCGCAAGAGGTGGCCGTGTCACCCAAGCGTGGCCAATGCGTAGCCGGCAGGGAACCAAAGTCCCTGCGAGAGGTCCGCAAGGAGGACTGCCACACATTCGTAGTCTTCTTAATGGCACGCAGTTTGTTGTGCGTGCTGAAATTATGCCATTTCGTCTCCCAAAGCCGCAAAACCTTGCGGCGTAGTATTGAACGCAGGTCAGTTGCAGAGAAGCCGATCTCTATAAGCGGTTTCAGCTTAGCCTGTTTGGCCAGCCTGTCAGCAAGTTCGTTGCTTGGGATACCGACGTGATCTGGGGTCCAGACAAACACCACTGAACGACCGCACCGTTCCATGGCATAGATGGACTCCTGGATGGTCGCTATCAAAGGATTGCGAGGGTAGCAATGGTCGAGAGCATGTAGGCTGCTCAAGGAGTCAGTACACAGAAGAAACGCCTCCCCAGGATCCGAACGGATGTGCTGAAGAGCACGAGATACAGCCACCAGCTCGGCAGTGAAAACACTGCAGCCATCGGGCAAGGAATGCTCCATGGACATACCCAAAGCTAACGTGAGCAACAGCCATCGAGCTGTCAGTGTAAACCCCTTCGTGGCCTCAGTACTCGTCAAGAATCGAGAGGAAGTGGCAGCAGAGAGCCCCTGGGTTAACTAAGTCCTTAGAGCCACGTGAAAGGTCCAGGCGAAGCTACAGCCTTGATGTACACCATGGAGGTGTACGTGAATGGACCTCAAGTATAGGTGGTAAAGGCAAGGCCTCCAGTTCAGAAACAAGGGATCGGACAGGAACTGCAATTGGAAGCCCTGACCTGGGCCTCCGAAACAGGAGATGAACCACCCTGGGTGGGAAAAGTAAACAGTGATTCGGATGCACAAGAGAATTACAGACGTATGCTACGTAACTGGCCAGCAGTTGTGAACGCCTAACCTGCAATGGATGCAGTCCGGCTTCGACAAGGACGCTGGTCACCGGACTTTTCCTAAAAGCTCCTGCCACTAAGCGAACGCCACAGTGGTGCACTGGGTCGAACAAACGCAACGCTGAGGGCGCCGCCGAACCAAAAAACAGACTCCCTTAGTCAAGGCGGGATTGAACAAGGGCTCTGTAGAGCTGCAGCAGTGTAGAGCGATCTGCACCCCAGTTGGTGTTGCTAAGGCAGCTACAGTGATCGTCATTAAGGTAAAGTTCTCGTTCTGGATGAACAGTACGACGCCGACAGAAGAGCATAACACACTACTTTGGGGCCGAAAACTGTAAACCGTGGGCTAGAGCCCATGACTGCGCCTTGTGGATTGCTCCCTGTAGGCGCCACTCAGTAACACCAGTACTGGTGGAGCAGTATGAAATGCAGAAGTCGTCTGCATACAGAGAAGGTGAGACGGACCGCCCTGCAGCTGCTGCTAGATTCTTAATGGCCACTAAAAATAGAGTGTCATACAATACAGAGCCCTGTGGGACCCCATTCTCTAGGATATGGGGAGGGCGGACTATGGGAGGCACCAACTTGGACACGGAAAGTACGAAGCGACAGGAAATTTTGGACAAAAATCGGGAGCAGGCCTCGAAGACCCCACCCGCATAACGTGGCTAGGTTATGACGTCACCAGGTCGTGTCATACGCTTTTCGCAAACCAAAAAACACACACAAGACTATTAGTGGTAGAGCGACCCTGGCGGAAGCCGCCCTGACATGGAGCCAGTAGGCCACGTGACTCCAGGTCCCAACACCGCCTATACACCATACGTTCCAGCAGCTTACAAAGAACGTTGGTGAGGCTGATGGGCCGACAGCTATCCACATCAAGTAGGTTTTTACTGGGTTTGAGTACTGGAATGATGGTGCTATCCCGCCATTGCGATGGAAAGGCTCCATCGCACCACATCCGTTTGAAGGTGACGAGGTGGTGTCACTTGAGAGATGTTTAATCATCTGACCGTGGATCCGATCTGGCCCAGGAGCTGTGTCCAGCGCAATGTGCAAGGGCACTGAGGAGCTCCTACTCTGTAACTGGGGTATTATAGGATTCACTGTGGAGTGTAGTAAGAGAGAGGACTTTCCCTTCAAGCCACCGTTTGAGAGTGCGAAAGGCTGGAGGAAAATTCTCCGACACAGAGGTTCGGGCATAGTGCTCGGCAATCGCGTTTGCGTCGGTAGATAACACGCCATTTATGGTAACACTGGGGACATCTGTTGGGGTCTGGTACCCGAAAACACGTTTGATATTTGCCCAGACTTGGGAAAGTGACGTTTGGCACCCATTGGGAGAGACATCTCACCCAACACTCCTGCTTCCGTCGTTTGATAAGCTGGCGAACGCGAGCACGGAGCCGTTCAAAGGCTAAATGAGGTGCTCCAGGGAAAGGTGCCGCTTATGCCACTGTAGAGCTCGCCGACGTTCCTCAATTGCTTCAGCGACTTCTGGCGACCACTAAGAGCCTGCATTTCGCCGGGAGCACCGTAAAGAGCAAGGTATCGGTGTTTTCTGCCACAGGAACGATTGTTGTAGTCACCTGCTCAACCATCACATCGATGTTCCCGTGTGGGGGAGATTCTACGGTTTCAGCAGAGGTGACAATTTTCCAAGTCCGCCTTGTTTAAAGCCCATCTGGGCAGGCGTCAGTGGGCTTGACGCCTGTCTATCTGGGCAGGCGTCAGTGGGCTTGACGCCTGTCTATCTGGGCAGGCGTCAGTGGGCTTGACGCCGGAGCAGTGACATGAAGATGGGGAAGAGGTCACTACCACACAGGTCGTCATGTGCTCTCCAGTGGATAGATGGGAGAAGTCCTGGGCTGCAAATTGATAAATCAATGGACGAGTAACTACCTCGAACCACACTGAAACGTGTGGCAGACCCAGCATTTAAGAGGCAGAGGTCGAACTGAGTCAGTAAAGTTTCGACATCTCTGCCTTGGCCAGTAAGCAACGTGTCACCTCACAAGTGGTTATGGACGTTAAAATCTCCCAAAAGTAGGAAAGGTTTATGGAGTTGGTCAACCATTGCAGCTCATACATTCAGGGGTACTGCACAATCTGGAGGAAGATATAAATTGGAGACAGTTATTTCCTGTGTCGTCCTTATTCTGACAGCCACAGCTACAAAAGGGGTTTGAAGGGGCACAGACTGAGTTTAGGACATAAACGCATACTCCACCTGACACTCGATTACTGTCGCTACGGCTCCTGTAGTATCCCTTATAGCCGTGGAGGGCAGGGGTCCGCATTGCCGGGAACCAGGTTTCCTGGAGGGCAATGCAGAAAGCATGTGTAAAGCTTAACAGTTGCCGTAGCTCAGCCAGGTGGGGAAAAAACCGCCGCAATTCCACTGGAGAATGACGTCATCGTGAGACTGGGGAGGCATGAAACGCAGTCATTATTCATTTGGTCTGAGGGCCTGGCGAGATCTAGGTCCTCAGTGGACGCCAGAATCTCCACCTCATCTGCAGTCGCAGAGCTTGAAGGTAGTGGTGGTGTGGGTGTCACTGCAATTCCCTTGGTTTTGGGGACCTTCTTTTTTGATTTCTCTCACTGTTCCTTCAGTTTCCGTGGCTGGGAGGACTTCAGTGGCTCAGTCTCTGGGACAAAGGATGAGTGTGAACCCTGTGACCCGCTGCTTTTGGGCTCTTCAGCCACTGGCCCAGAAACCTGGGAAGGAAGTGACCCAAGGGACCCCTTCCTAGCGAGAGCAGCTGAAGAAGTTGTACACTTCTCCAGCTTAGACCTGGGGACAGACGTCTCCGATGGTTTGGGGGGGGGGGGGGTGTTGCTCCTGAAGTAGGTGGTGCAGGAGCAACAGGGAGGGAAGTGCCCTCCCTCCCCCCCCCCCCCCCACCACCATCTAGGGCGCAGGTGTTGTCTTCTGGCTCTGAGAGGTGACGGGTTGGCGAAGCTGATGGGGCTAGAGCTGTTGTAGTGGCGGTGTAAGACGATGTCATGCGTATAGGATGTGGGCGTTCAAATTTCCTCTTGGCCTCAGTTTAGGTCAGTCGGTCCAGGGTCTTGTACTCCATGATTTCCCTTTCTTTCTGGAGAATCCTGCAATTTGGCGAGCAAGGCGAATGGTGCTCTCCACAGCCAACATAGATGGGAGGCGGGGCACATGGAGTATTGGGATGTGATGGGCGTCCGCAATCTTGACATGTGACGCTGGAAGTACAGTGGAAAGACATATGACCGAACTTCCAACATTTAAAGCACCGCATTAGGGGAGGGATATGGGTTTTACACCACAGCTGTAGACCATCACCTGGAACTTCTCAGGTAAGGCATCACCCTCGAAGGCCAAGCTGAAGGCACCGGTGGCAACCTGATTATCCCTCAAACCCCGGTGTACTCCTCACCATTCTAAATTGGTGCGCAGCTCATAGTTGGACTGAAAAAGAAGGTCCCTGTGAAATATGATACCTTGGATCATATTTAAGCTCTTATGGGGCGTGATAGTTACAGAAACATCCCCCAGCTTGCCACAAGCGAGTAACGCTCGTGACTGGGCAGATGATGCTGTTCTGATCAAGACTGACCTAGATCCCTTTTTGGACAAGCCTTCCACCTCCCCAAACTTGTCCTCTAAACGCTCAACAAAAAACTGAGGCTTCATCGTCATGAAAGATTCCCCATCAGCTCTCGAACATAGACGGTACCAGGGCGAATACGAGCTACTGTGACACTAGCCTGACGTTTCTCCTGTGGCGTGGCCAGGAAGGGGAACGATTTGCGGTCGTACTTCTGTGCACTGAATTGAGTCCGTGAACGCTTAGAGACTGCTGGTGTTTGACCACCAGCGAGAGGTGATGTACTACACTTCATCACGTGTCGTTCACCCTGATGCCACCCACTCCGACCAGGGGCCCTCCCCACGGGTGCCACCCATCCGCAGCAAAGGCCACCTGGCAGGATGGCCATTGCCGGGAGTCCCGATGCTCCTGGGGGATGGGCATCTACCCCTTGGCATACGTGGGGATTTAAAGGCGCAAGCGTCAGCAGAGCGATCCCTGTGTGGTCAGGAGGCTACAACCGACTGGGTACATGGCAGCCCCACCACAACGGACTGGCTACCGTGCTGGATACCAGGTGCCACAAAAGTTCACTATCATCGACAGCGTAGAAAACGATACTGCACAGTTGATGGAAAAATACGCACCGAGGAGGGTGCCCTCGCCCAACAGCTGTAAATTGAGCAGAAGTGCAGATCCACGTCGATGAAGGATGTGATAGGTCTCAGCGCATGATAGACATAATGCACCATGTAAGGCGCCCTTCCTAAATTGGCTCGCTCTTCGGGAAAATTTTGAAAAATGGTGGTCAAAACCTACAGGGGACCATCACAAAGGCCGAAATGTGAGAGACTCCTTTTAGCCGCATCTTACTACAGGCAAGAACACTTCGGGCCCATTCTAACCCCCGGACCCGCAGGGGGGTGGTTATAATGTTTTGTCTCATCAGTGCATATCGCTAAAAAGCGCCACCAATGAATTACGTATTTTTTCATCTAATCGAAGAGAAATAACTGAAAACTACGCTTCCCTCCGCCGACCCCTTCATTTTACTGACACGTGTAACTGAAGATACCTTTTGTTCAAGAAAATTATCATAAAAAATTACACCTGGTCCGATCATTTTACAACAAGCACGGGTTGCGAGGCAAGCGACGTTTGTGGACATAAAAAAACTTAATTGAAAATAATTTTTTCAGTTCATACAATTTTTACCTCTGGGTTTAGAGAATACTTCTTTGTAACGGTGTGTGGGCGAAGTTGCAACACTGGTGGAAAAAAATTTGAATAAAGACTAAGACAAACATGTTGCGCTTTTTGAAATTCTGCAAGTGTGAAAACAGATCGTAAAAGGTTTATTCAAGAATTGTCTCCATTTTATCTGCCGCAAATTCCAACTTGAAAATCAGTGTATCCAACAGTATAGGACTATTCTCAAACGTATTCGCTGTGTTCAGCCGGACTTTTAACAGGCTATGTGCAAGGACTACTTCGATAGATGGATTGTAGGGTGCAAGAAAGTGAAACGTTAACAATAAGCAATTCAAAAAAGAAGAGAATATAAGCTTTTGAAATGTGGCGCTGTTTAAGAATGGTGAAGATCTGGTGGATACAATGAACAGCAAATGAAGTGGTACTGAACAGAACTGGGGATAAAAAGAAGTTTATCGTAACATACTGAGGCATCAAGAACTCGTCACGTTAATGACGTAGGAATCTGCGGGGAGTAAACATTATAGGAGTAGTCTTAGGCATGAATACACTAAGCTAGTTCAAATGAATGTAGGTCGCAACAGTTGGTCCGAGGCGACAAGGCTTACACAGGATAGAGCAGCGTGGAGAGCTGCATCAAATCAGTCTTCGAACTGAAAACAACATGAACAAAACACCCCCCCCCCCCTATCGATCTAGGTGGCGCAGTGATTAGCACACTGGGTTCGCATTCGAGAGGCCATCCCGATTTAGGTTTTTCGTTATGTCCCTATATCGCTTCACGCAAATGCCGGGATGGTTCCTTTGAAACGGCACGGCCGACTTACTTCCCCATCCTTCCCTAATTCGATGGCACCAGTGACCTCGCTGTCTGGTTTCCTCCCCCAAATCAACCAATCAACCTAAACACCCACCCAAGCGCGAAAGGGGTTGTTGTGGAAGTGGGGGGGGGGGGGGGGGGGGGGAGAAGGACAATGATTCTAATTACGGTTTTTTAATTATTCTTTTAATCCAGTATCCAAAGGTAATTCAGAAGACAATGAAGCACACTATTTGTTGTAAGACGTGGTTATGATGTCTACAATACGCTATTTTCTTAGTTCAAAACTATGGTTCGGATCGTTGTTGTCCTGAGTAATTGTAACATTCAAATAACATTTTCGGTTAATATTGTCACGAAAAATCATCTAATTTCAAGATTTGGTCGCGTGATCGAAAACGCTCTGTAACTACATCTACATGACTACTCTGCAATTCACATTTAAGTGCTTGGCAGCTGAAGCTGTGGTGACGTCAAAGATTAGGAGTAAGACAAAACTTGACACGTGTTATACGAGTGATAGCCGAACTTACAAGGTCTCTCTGTACTCTCTCTGCTAACAATTAAGCTATTTAGCGATGGAATACGTATTTACAAATTGTACGTAACAATGGAAAGGAATTTTGTGAACGATGACAGTTGAAACCTTCCGAAAGACGATACGTTCACACTCCACCCATTTAGGACGGAGATACGTGCAAGACTGGGCATTCTTTTCCCCGCTCCACGCATAATCATTAAACTAGCTCAAAATTGGTCAGTATATGTTGATTGTCGACTATCACATTCATGTGAAATACACTTGCGGAAAGGAAGATGAGCTCAACTTGTACAATATACCATCGTTCATTGTCCTGTACTCATGAATTACGACCCAAAGCGCAACAAAATTCATGGCTAATCTTAGGGTTGATTTCCTTGTTGTTGTTGTCTTCAGTCCTCAGACTGGTTTGATGCAGCTCTCCATGCTACTCTATCCTGTGCAAGCTGCTTCATCTCCCAGTACCTACTGCAACCTGCAATCTGCTTAGTGTACTCATCTCTCGGTCTCCCTCTACGATTTTTACCCTCCACGCTGCCCTACAATGCTAAATTTGTGATCCCTTGATGCCTCAAAACATGTCCTACCAACCGATCCCTTCTTCTAGTCAAGTTGTGCCACAAACTTCTCTTCTCCCCAATCCTATTCAATACCTCATTAATTACGTGATCTATCCACCTTATCTTCAGTATTCTTCTGTAGCACCACATTTCGAAAGCTTCTATTCTCTTCTTGTCCAAACTAGTTATCGTCCATGTTTCACTTCCATACATGGCTACACTCCAAACAAATACTTTCAGAAACGACTTCCTGATACATAAATCTATACTCGATGTTGACAAATTTCTCTTCTTCAGATTTCCTTGCATACGAGACAAATCAGCGGAGGTAATGCAAGGTACTATGTTCTGTGGCGCAATGGGTACCGCGTCTGACTACAGGTCAGGAAGTTCCAGATTCAAATCCTGGCCACAAGGGTAAACGTAAACAATGTCGTCAAAGTTTAAGTGTTGCTAGAAACATAACAGCGTTAGCAAGAACACTCGGTGGTACTTGTTTCGATGATGGGATGTATTATACACAGCTTGATATTAATTTTAATTGGAGAAATGACCAACTGATAATTGCATTTAATTTGTAAACACACACAATTCAGTCTGTTGCAAAGCATTGCTAGTGGTGAAGATACTACCACATGCACATAGTACAACGGGGTGTATGGCGATGAGGTGGAATGACACGAAATTAAATGATTCTATGGTATTGGTGGCCGGGAGTCCCCACCTGGAAAAGGTCGGCCGCCGAGTCTTTTCAGTTGACGCCACATTCGGTGACTTGAATGCCGATGATAGTGAAATGATGATGAGGACAACACCCAGTCCCAATCAGATAAAATCTCCGACCCGACCCTTGCCCGCAACATAACTGTCAGATGCGCTGACCACTCAACTAAGGGAGTGTACGGCGAAGAGGTCTTGTACGTGGAAAGGCATGTGCAACATAAACGTAAGGGCTGGAAAGTTTGTGAATGGGAACTAACGTCAGTGTTTGAAGCAGATTTATTTCATTTTTATGCAAGATGATGAAATATAAAAAATAGATCTCAGACAGTACGAAGAAGAAAAAAAGGACTGTTTCCAAACCAGTAAAAAGTGTGTGGTCAAATTAGCTAGAACTCATCTCAAAGGTGATGCGTATGAACAGCTATTGCAAATGCAAGCGCTTGTAAATGACAGGGAAAACGCGCCAGTATTACGTTTCTATTGATGTAATGAAGCTACGTAAAAGTGATTTTGTTTTCATATGGGAGGACTGCTGAGCCGTTCATAAGTAAGTTAAAATTTCCTTTTGGATTGGATTTGAGCCAGCTACTAATAGATAACTCTTTATTAAGCATTACAGTCCACCGCACTGCCGACTGAACTACCAAAGCGTGCGGATAAAGGGTGGATGTAACTACAGTCATTTCTCCCTATTTTCACTGCGCGTTTCATTTCGTTGAATGACGTTGCCCTTCCTTGCAACAGTCGGAAAGCACATCTCCGAGGTAAATTAATGTTAACTTCAGAGTGAAAGACAGTCTTAAGTTTGGGAATTTATGTATCGACGTGGTGGCATTGCGTCCGTATAGTGCAACCACGTCTTAAGCAGGTTTAACTCTTTGGAACACTCAAAAACCATATTGCACGAGCTTTTATAGACGTGCGCAGTGTGATCAAACAGTAACGGGGATTTTTTAATTTCGTGGGCTTTATACATTAGATATCGAAAACTTTCTTTTTATCTTGTGGTACAAATGTTCCTGACGTATGTCTGCATTTTCAGCTGCTTTGAATATTTAGTTTACTGTGGACAGCCTAAAAGGTTACTCATGTTTTCGGGTGCTCGGTGAATTTTAACTGAAAAATGGATTAAAGTGGCAGCACCGCATTCGAAATGCTGAATGGCTTTTGGCCCATCCCCTATGAGTAAGACAAGGGTTTACGAATGATATAAATGTTCCACAGAGGACAGAGAAGACGTTGAAGACGACGACCGCCCCGGACGTATTAGTACATCAATTACCGACGACAGTGTGGAAGAAGGAAAGGAAATGGTTCTGGAAAAACGGCATATCACCATCAGAGAGATTCCTGATGATGTCAGCATATCCTTTAGCTCAGGCCAAGCAATTTTTTGGGATATTTTGGGCATGAAACGTGTGGAAGCAAAGTTTGTTCCGAAATTGTTGAGTTTCGGCAAAAACGACCTCTCATAAACATCGCTCAGGAAACTGCTGAATGAAGTCGCCAACTATCAACAACTGGTGACGAAACTGGTTATACAGGAACGACGTCGAAACCAAGGGTCGCTAGTCGCTATGGAAACTGCCTGAAGGGCGAAGACCGAAAAAAATCGAATTATTTGAAATCCACCTCACAAAAAAAAAAAAAAAAATCAATAGGAAATGTGGCACGTTATGAGCACAAAATGACGTATTTAACGATTTATGACGATTTCAGGACACAGTCGAAGACTTTTCGACACACACACACACACACACACACACACACACACACACACACACACACACACACACACACACACAGAGAGAGAGAGAGAGAGAGAGAGAGAGAGAGAGAGAGAGCGTGTGCGGGGGCTCAGCGGCCGTCCGCCGGCTGCCTCCGCCAGATATAGGACGCGAGGGTAATTATAGGCCGCGAACCTGCCCCACGAGCGCCTGCTGAAATGCGCGGCACTGAAGATTAGGAGTACCGCACTCTCGCTGGTTCAGCCGGTTACCAAAGCCGTAGGACTAGTTTTAGCGCCGTTTCCACAGTTCCAATTCAGCTTTTACGCATTTCTCAATATGGAATGGAATCACTAGCAGTACACATATACAGCAGTGATGACACCGACCACTATTTCGATTGCCCTTATTTTCATGTTGAAAACACAACGCCCAATTAACACATCTAGACGAGGTGTGATCAAAAAGTAACGGGAATTTTTGTTTTCCTTAAAGAGTCTTTAGTTATTCAACAACATCAACTTTGACCCTTCGAAGAACTCCCTCTCAGATATAATACACTTACGCCAGAGCTTTTTCTGATCTTGGAAGCACTTCCTTGATGTTCAATTCCTTCAGTGATTCTGTTTTTATCTCATCAATGGTGGCTCAAAATGGCTCTAAGCACCACGGGACTTAACATCGGAGGTCATCAGTCCCCTAGACTTAGAACTACTTAAACCTAACTAACCGAAGGACATCACACACATCCATGCCGAGGCAGAATTCGAAATTGCGACCGTAGCAGCAGCGTCAATGGTGGCAAAACGCCGTTAGTGGTTCTCTTCAGCCCCGAATGCATTCTTGTAAACTTAACAGAAATTGTAAGTGCGGCTTTTATTACGACAGCTAAGCTGGCAAACCGGTACTCAACAGCCGTTACATCGAACCTTCTTGCATGCAGTAACGACCTAAAGTCGATGAAAAAATTGGTAGTTATTCCTATGCGTGCTACAGTTTGTGGAACGTATTTTACAACACTGCACGACAAAGCCCCCTCCCACACTACGAATCGGACGATGGCCACACTTGGCTATTTGATCGCGAAACGCTGCAACATTTTCGGTACGGCCCGGATACTTCACCGTGTAATTTTCACATCTTTGGCCACCTGAAGAAAGACACTCGTAGACGACGTTTCAGTCTGACGAGAAAGTGCAAGATTGGGAGCGGTTAAGGATCCGTCGGTGGCCGACCGCGTTCTACGAAAAAGGAATTGGTTATTTCAAAAATGGTTCAAATGGCTCTGAGCACTATGGGACTTAACTTCTAAGGTCATCAGTCCCCTAGAACTTACAACTACTTAAACCTAACTAACCTAACACATCCATGCCCGAAGCAGGATTCGACCCTGCGACCGTAGCGGTCGCGCGATTCCGGAGTGAAGCGCCTAGAACCTCTCGGCCACATCGGCCGGCTTGGTTATTTCGTCTCCCTGGGGGATAAAAGCCTCACCGCGTGTAACGATTACTTTCGAATGGAACCATCCCATGATCCCGTTGTGGTTGATGTCTTGTTTTATTAGGGGCAGTCAAATGAAAACCAGACAGCAACGTTGACTGTGAGGAACAGGTGGATGCTACACGACACAACATGACGAGCTGAGAGCCTGAGACTGTTTACTGCAGTATGTCACTCGCCCCTTCTGTCCGGAAAACTAGAGGAAACGTAGAAAGGGCAATCTGTACGTAGCCCTGATGGGCGCAGTTACAATTTATTTTCAGGCTAGAAAATCGCTCTCGCCGTGTTATTTTCTTAACTGTATGCTGGTGTTCTGCAGCTTGCAAGGCATATGTTGAGCGGTAGAAGCATAGCAAGTTGCCCTCGCCTCTGAGTCACTACGTCCGCCTAGCTCTAGAGGTAGGGGAAATGTGTCACCAATACACCACGTCATCTCCGTGGCAGTCCTCTGGGTGCAGGTGCTGCGGAGAGGTAAGGCAGTGTTTTTTCCTAACCGAAATATTTGACAATGCTTTTCCTCGGCGAATGTATCTCCATAAGTGATGAACATCAAGAAATGAATGCTGCGATTGAATGAAACATACCGACCAAACTAGATTCAATGAAGCTGCAACACTTACTATCTCCACTACGTGGTACAGTCCTTGACCATAGCATGTCTACGAAGTCGCAACAAATCTTTCTGGTTATCTCAAACGATAAATGGACTTGAACTAAATTTTGTATACAACTTCAGTTCGCCCTACGTCACTGATTCAAAGAAAGGCAGATTAGAGTTCAATATCTCGTCACCCGCGAAATCATTAGAGACGGAGCACAATCTGTGACAAAGACGGGAATCGGCTGTCTCCCGACATTCGCCTCGATCGACTTGTGGAAATCACGGAAAAAATGTATCTGGGTGGTAAAACGAACACCCTAAAATCGCTTTTCCCGGTTACGAATACGATGTGCTGAGATCTGCGCCTATTGGACAACAGCTCAATATTATCACAGATACAAGATTTAAAATCAATTTTCGTATCGACAGTGATGATTTGAAAGGCTGCTTAACGTCAAAGGGTTTGAGAAAATCAACTAAAATGCACCTAAAATGACCAAGGCGCTGGGCATGGCTATTCCATCCGCTAAAATTCTAAGAAAAAGGAAAGATATACCTAGCGAAAACTATTGCTTTTTAAATCAAGCTTCTCCGAAAATTTAGGATTAGGTGGATTATTACATTGTTCTATACACATATTTATGGTGAAAGGTAACTTTCCAGACTTAAAAACATTTGCGATTATCTATGAACATATAGAAGGAACTAGAAGAATAGGACGTCAGAGGATGAGATGGATCGATGGCATCACAGATGCAATGTGTTCCAACCTGGAAGGTCTACGGGAGAAAGTTCTAGACAGGAAAAAGTGGCGTGATTTGGTTCATGGGGTCACGAAGAGTCTGAACCGACTAGCGGTAAGCGAAACATAATACTACTTTAGTAAAATATTGGACACATAATAAAGGAATTCAACAGAAATTTAATTACTTCCCACAAATGCAGTTATCAAATACTGCAGGACTAACTACAAATCGGATTACATAGACTAACCTGCGATGTTCTCGTACAAGACAGAAGTGCCTCAAATTCGCGCTCACAGGTCGTACTTAGGACGACTGCCAACTGAGATGTAAATGCGGCAGCGTCCAGTTCTGGACACGAACCAGGAACCCATTTCTGCGGCGCCTCTACCGTAAGGTCTACCACAGCAGTGCGCAGAAAATAACGTAACACGTACAGAAATTATTATTCACGCTAGTAGTAACTATGTTTAACAGTGCTGAACATTACTACAAAAACTAGGAGCAGCAACAACAAATTTTCTGAGGTAACGCTGGCATGTGGCAAAGATTCGCATCTGTATATATAGCTAAACCACAGAGCGATTCTAATGTGCTCTTCTGTAGGTCACTTCTATTATAATTCCATTCTTTTGCATAGATCGGCATATGGATGTTGGACCACCGAGTTAATACTCGTAGTGTATTTTTTAATAAGAACAGGATGGGAATTGGAGTATCATAGGTGTGAAGAAATAAAATACTACATGATTGTAGCAACTAGATAGGATGCAAATAGGGGAAGTACACCGTACAAAGAAATTGTATGCTGCAGCTGTAACATGCCATAGCGCTATAAAAATTGGGAAGCTCCAGTCAAGCCTCAAAGAAAACGACACTCTTCTAATAAACATTTCATACGCAGTTTGAGCTTAGGAGAGTCCTCACTGTGCAACGGGGGTACAGCTGCTGCAGCTGATATAGTCACAATATTTTTCTCGTGTTGGTAGACAGAACACTGCTACGCTACCGCGATCTACAGGTAGCATCTGGCGATCTTAACGTGGAGAGTGCACACTTGAAACAGAGTACAAACCAGAGACTTGGTTCTAACGTGGCAACGCGCTACTTTGGGTAAAAACCAGGTCAAAGAACAGTGTAACAACGGCCCATTCGCCTGTTTCCTTCGTGTTTGTTCACAAAGCAGAATTCGACTGTAGTATATATACAGAATAGGAACGTTTCGGTGAGATGCACCTGCGGTGGACAACAAAATCTACAGGAAGTTTCCAAAGTTGCTTGCTTCATTCTGTTGACAGGTGATATCAGAGTTCAAATGAATATTCATGTCGAAGAATGTTGCTGTCTATGTCCAGAGAACATACCACGACGTAGGGCGCAAAATAATCTTTTCTGCACGAAAGCGTAAGCCATATCAGATGGCTTAGTAAGGTATACGACTAAAAATCAGATCTTATCGGTCCTAAGATTTCTTTGTAAACTATCGTCTACCCTGGCAATGATTCATACATGTGAAAAATGCCAAGACGTGACGCGTTTGGTGGCCAACGTTAAACTATGGTCTGTCAGTCAGTTCAAAGGTCGTAGGCAAGGTAAGGGCATACCACCTTCCAATAGGAAGTTGCTAGTAAAGTAGTGTGGCGTTCTGACAATCTTCGAGGTGAGGGCAGCTTCAAATACACTATGCGTCAAAAGTATCCGGACACCTGGCTGAGAATGACTTGCAAGTTCGTGGCTCCCTCCATCGGTAACGTTGGAATTCAATATGGTGTTGGCCCACCCTTAGCCTTGATGACAGCTTCCACTCTCGCAGGAATACGTTCAGTAAGGTGCTGGAAGGTTTCTTGGGGAATGGCAGCCCCTTCCTCACGGATTACTGCACTGAGGAGAGATGTCGATGTCGGTCGGTGAGTTCTGGCACGAAGTCGGCGTTCCGAAGCATCCCAAAGGTGTTCCGTAGGATTCAGGTCAGGACTCTGTGCAGGCCAGTTCATTACAGGGATGTTATTGTCGTTACCACTCCGCCACAGGCCGTGCATTAAGAATAGGTGCTTGATCGTGTTGAAAGGTGCAATCGCCATCCCCGAGTTGCTCTTCAACAGTGGGAAGCAAGAAAGTACTTAAAACATCAATGGAGGCATAGCTGCGACAGTGTCACGCAAAACAAGGGGTGCAAGCCCCACAATGAAAAACACGGCCACACCACAACACCACCGCCTCCGAATTTTACTGTTAGCACTACACATGCTGGCACGTGACGTTCACCAGGCATTCGCCATACCCACACACTGCCATAGGACCGCCACATTGTGTACTGTGATTCGTCACTCCACACAACGTTTTTCCACTATTCAATCGTCCAATGTTTATGCTCCTTACACCAAGCAAGGCATCGTTTGGCATTTACCGGCATGGCGTGTGCTTAAGCGCAGACCACTCGACCATGAAAACCAGGTTTTCTCACCTCTCGCCTGACTGTCATAGTACTTGCAGTGAATTCTGATGCTGTTTGGAATTGTTGTGTGACGGTCTGGATAGGTGTGTGCCTATTACACATTACGACCCTCTTCAACTGTCGGCGGTGTCTTGTCAGTCAACAGACGAGGCCGGCCTGTACGTTTTGTTGCTGGACGTGTCCCTACACGTTGCCACTTCACTATCACATCGGAAGCAGTGGACCTACGGATGTTTAGGAGTGGAAATCTCGCGTACAGACGTATGACAAGTGACAGCCAATCACCTGATCACGTTCGAAGTCCGTGAGTTCCGCAGTGCGCCCAATTCTGCTCTCTCACCATGCCTAATGACTACTGCGATCACTGATACGGAGTATACGGCAGAAGGTAGCAGCACAATGCACGTAATAAACATACGTTTTTCGGGGTGTCCGGATACTTTTGATCACATAGTGTACCTCCGATCTCACATATTGTAGCGTCTTATCTAGAGTGAGTGAGTGAGTGAGTGAGTGAGTGAGTGAGTGTGTGTGTGTGTGTGTGTAACGCGGGAAGTCAAGCGACGCCTCAACACTGGATAGCATTAGCAGATAGAATACAGAACATGTAATATCTGAGTCAATTCTATAAAACACGAAATGTACAGTACTTAAGACACTCATTTCCACTGTGTGTCTCTACTTTTTCGTTTGACTTTTTTATGATATTGTATCAAGCATGAAAACATTTTGCCACGTTATCACACTCAAGCGTAGCGCTTTAAGTATGCAGGTATTCCGTACGTGAACAGGTTCGAGAGGGGACTCCGTACTATCTTTTTAAACGACGTAATTGTCGTCGACGAAACACGCCAGGGGAGCTACTTGCAATTGTGGAAACAGACACATTAGGTATAAGGTAAGTCCTCCCATCATTAATTCGCAACATATAAGCACATCGGCTGTTTTCATCATATTGGTTTGATTGGTCTTCCGCGTACATCCGCATTCCCGCCTGAAAGGTCGAGGGCACCTAATTTTAGTTCTTGAAAAATTTCAGCTAGTCATTCACGAAAAAGAAAGTTTAGGGCGCCCCATCACATACTCCTATTCGCGCCAGTGGCTATCTCTATAAACATCCAGGGAAATGAGGGCGGGTCAAGGTGGACTGATAATGGTTGGCCGTCAGGACGCTCGAAACTGAGTCCTTTGGCGTTTTTCTTGAGGGACTGTGACAGCAGTCTTCTTTACGAGATTCCAGTAGAGTCGGAGAAAGCACAGGTTAAACGCTTTATAGAAGCGGTACGCATGATCGAACGTGTGCCAAATAGTTTTGACCGAGTGTATAGTAACAAAAAATGGTGCTGCATACGGAGCTGTTGTTTTAGTTAATAACGTAAGGAACATGAATGTTGGGGTGAACACTTAAGCTTTCTTCGATCTCGGCTTCCTTGTTCACTCTGTAGCACACCAATTTTTCAGACATATCTTGCGTGAAACTTTATCTACCTGCCTGATAGTAATATCTACGTCTAAACAACAACAAATTGAAAAAAAAGAGAGAGGTGCGGAAATAAGTACATTCAAATAATATATCGAGGATATGGGGACCCGCGCTACAACGAAATTTTATATCCCACTGTAATTTATATACGTGTATAACACCAGCTGTTAACAGTCTGTAGACGGCGTATCAATTCTGGTCTTTATTATGTAATGTAGGTGGTGCTGGTCTGACCGTACTAAGCCACCATAAAACAACTACCTGTCCTCAAGTGCTTAGTCTACAAGAGGGAGAGACTGTTCTTGCGGAAAATTTTGAAATTAAAAGGGTATAGAGACGTGAGAAACAGGAACGGGCCACGTTGCCTCACTCAGCCGCAGCGTGGCGTGGCGCGGCGAGCGTGATGCGGAAAGTGAAAGGACGAGACAAGGTTTGCGCGCGCCGCTTCCGCTACGCCCTGATGGGGCAGATAAAATGCCGCGCTAGTCGCGGAGCCGGCCACCGCCTGGGCGCCAGTAAAACCTGAAACATATGGGCTGGTCGCCAGCAGCTATGAGAACTGGTCTGCTCTTAACGCAGGAAAACTCCTTTCTCACTAGCAGTGAAACATCTCACAAAATCTCACGGCATGTTAGAATTTTAAATCTGAAGTGAGAATTATGTCATTCATTTATGGTGCTCAGGGTCAGAAGCTAAAATTTCTAGTTTAACTCTCTAGTGATGAAATGGTAATCAGCAATTTTTACTAACGTAACTGTAAACAATCGTTACCCCGTTACACTCTCCTTCCCAAGCCGATCTTCCTCATTCCCAGCGCTCTTAACTGGTGCAGTCTACTTAAACTTCCATTTTCTGTATCAGAAAATATCAATTTTGTGCACTTTTAAAAATTTGTATCTGCCACCGATATTTCTAGCCCCAGATTACCAAGCCCTAGTAAAATTTACGAGTGCAGCAAGGTATTGAACGTTACATTTTGTACTTAATTTCGTATGTAACATACCACTGGAGATCTAATACAGTAGTAGTATTAATTAACTAATGCATAACCTATAACTTCTACTGAATAAAATTTGGATTAGTGAAGTTGACGATGGGTTAGTAGCAGCGTAACTTTCTCCGCTCCCCTTTACTGTTCTAGGGGTAAGTAACAATGATGTAAAAATAATACTATATGTATGAAATCTTGGTCCGGTTAAAGTGATAGGCTTACATAAATAAACAAAACAATTTAATTTCCAAAATACTGACATGAAGTATTTACAGAACAATGGAAAAACAAAGAATCGAAGCTCAGGTAAGATATGTTTTGCAGCCGAAGAATGTAGGAAGACGAGGGGCAGTACCGACACTACCACTTACATTAAGCTGGAGAAAGGCAAACGATTAGAGCATCTGTAGATTTAGAGAACGCTTTCGACAATATCTTTGAAATTCTGAAGACAGCAGGGATCCAATAATTACACGATGAGAGAAACGTTATCTATAACTTACACATAAACCATACAACAGTTATAAGAGTCGAAGGGCACGAAAGGGAAGCAGTGGTTGAGAAGGGAGCGAGATGATATTCTGTACACTGAGCAAGTAGGAAAGGAAATCAAGGGGCTACTTGGAAATGGAATTAAAATTCAGGAAGAAGAAATAAAACAAATGGAGTTTTGCCGATGACATTGTAATTCTGTGAGCGACGCCAGGTAACTTAGATCGGTTGCATGAAATGGGTTCATTTCTTAAAAAGGGATTATACACTCCTGGAAATTGAAATAAGAACACCGTGAATTCACTGTCCCAGGAAGGGGAAACTTTATTGACACATTCCTGGGGTCAGATACATCACATGATCACACTGACAGAACCACAGGCACATAGACACAGGCAACAGAGCATGCACAATGTCGGCACTAGTACAGTGTATATCCACCTTTCGCAGCAATGCAGGCTGCTATTCTCCCATGGAGACGATCGTACAGATGCTGGATGTAGTCCAGTGGAACAGCTTGCCACCTGGCGCCTCAGTTGGACCAGCGTTCGTGCTGGACGTGCAGACCGCGTGAGACGACGCTTCATCCAGTCCCAAACATGCTCAATGGGGGACAGATCCGGAGATCTTGCTGGCCAGGGTAGTTGACTTACACCTTCTAGAGCACGTTGGGTGGCACGGGATACATGAGGACGTGCATTGTCCTGTTGGAACAGCAAGTTCCCTTGCCGGTCTGGGAATGGTAGAACGATGGGTTCGATGACGGTTTGGATGTACCGTGCACTATTCAGTGTCCCCTCGACGACCACCAGAGGTGTGCGGCCAGTGTAGGAGATCGCTCCCCACACCATGATGCCGGGTGTTGGCCCTGTGTGCCTCGGTCGTATGCAGTCCTGATTGTGGCGCTCTCCTGCACGGCGCCAAACACGCACACGACCATCATTGGCATCAAGGCAGAAGCGACTCTCATCGCTGAAGACGACACGTCTCCATTCACGCCTGTCGCGACACCACTGGAGGCGGGCTGCACGATGTCGGGGCGTGAGCGGAAGACGGCCTAACGGTGTGCGGGACCGTAGCCCAGCTTCATGGAGACAGTTGCGAATGGTCCTCGCCGATACCCCGGAAGCAACAGTGTCCCTAATTTGCTGGGAAGTGGCGGTGCGGTCCCCTACGGCACTGCGTAGGATCCTACGGTCTTGGCGTGCATCCGTGCGTCGCTGCGGTCCGGTCCCAGGTCGACGGGCACGTGCACCTTCCGCCGACCACTGGCGACAACATCGATGTACTGTGGAGACCTCACGCCCCACGTGTTGAGCAATTCGGCGGTACGTCCACCCGGCCTCTCGCATGCCCACTATACGCCCTCGCTCCAAGTCCGTCAACTGCACATATGGTTCACGTCCACGCTGTCGCGGCATGCTACCAGTGTTAAAGACTGCGATGGAGCTCCGTATGCCACGGCAAACTGGCTGACACTGACGGCGGCGGTGCACAAATGCTGCGCAGCTAGCGCCATTCGACGGCCAACACCGCGTTTCCTGGTGTGTCCGCTGTGCCGTGCGTGTGATCATTGCTTGTACAGCCCTCTCGCAGTGTCCGGAGCAAGTATGGTGGGTCTGACACACCGGTGTCAATGTGTTCTTTTTTCCATTTCCAGGAGTGTATCATCAATATAAACAGGAGGGAAACAAGGATAATGGAATGTAGTCGAATTAAATCAGGGACGCTGAAGGAAAGATTAGGAAATGCCTCATAAAATAGTAGACACGTCTTGCTACTTGGGCAGCAAAATAACAGCTGGTTGCCGAAGTAGAGGGGATATAAAATTCAGACTGGCAATGAAAAGAAAAGAGTTTCTGAAAAAAGAAGGGTTTGTCAACATCTAATATAAATTTTTAGGTCATGAAGTCATTTCTGAAGGTATCTGTATGGAATGTAGGCTTGAATGTGAGTCGTGAACGATAAGAACTTGAGACGAGAAGGGAATAGAGGTCTTGAAATGTGGTGCTACAGAAGAGTGCTGAAGGTTAAATGGGTAGATCGGATTACTAACGAAGTGCTAATCACTGCAACTGGCGAGAGATAAATTTGTGGCTCAACGTGACTGAAGGAAGGAGACGGCTAATAGGACGCACCCTAATTCATCAAGGAATCGTCAGTTTGTTAACAGGCAGAAGCGTATGTATATGTATACTGAGGGGAGGGGGGTAGGACGGGGTTTTGAAACTGTATAGGGAGACGAAGCTCTGACTGCAGTAAGCAAGTTCAAGTAGATTTCGTTACGCAGAGTGAAGAAGCTTTTACAGCGTAAACTAGCGTGGAGAATTGCATCAAACCAGTCGTCGGGCATGACCAAAGCAACAGCCACAGTAATTTAATCTCTGCTTAACTACTGTTTACTTTCTCAGCAAGATTCTTTCATACTTGTGCAACTGACCTGAGGTAACTCTGCTTTCTCCTGGTCCTTTTATTAAGACTGATTTTTCGTTTGAGTGTATTTTACTGCGTACTCTCAGATAACAGAGTTGCTCACCACATTCGTTTCTTTTTCACTGACATCTTCTCGCTATCTTTCCTATCCGCATTATACTTGTTTCGACTGTTTAATACAGTTATTGAATCTCTGATGGGCTACAATTACCATACTTCACAAGGTTAGATATTCCCTCCCACCGCTCGCTCCCCCCCCCTCCCTCCCCCCCCCCCTCTCTCTCTCTCTCTCTCTCTCTCTCTCTCTCTCTCTCTCTCTCTCTCTCTCTCTCTCTCTCTCTGTGTGTGTGTGTGTGTGTGTGTGTGTGTGTGTGTGTGTGTGTGTGTGTGTCGCTCTCTATCTCCATCACCAATAATTTATGTAGTTCAACTGTCACTTTCGTCTCACTCTACGCTTTAAGAAAAACTGGTATTTTAACAACTAATAATCAAAAGGATAAGTGGGGATCTAGAGAGATCGGTGCCTTCGAAACAAACTTTTATGACTAAAATTTAGTTTTTTTTCCAAACAACCTGCCTTTCGAACAGTAGTATCACCCTATACTTTCCTGGCATATTGCAGATTTTCAAAATACTCTAAAATACAATTTCCTTTAACCATGATCTCTCTCTTAAACGTGAGTTTTCTCACCTCGTATATTTCTAACAATTTGCGTATAAGAAAGAAACTGTAGTATTGATCCAAAGGGGAAGAATATTATAAATGATGTAACCGTTCTTAGCAAAATCCAACAATTTTGCTGTTAGGAACTGCAAACATATTGGACGGTATGTGGTTCGGGTGCAAGACTATTTTTGTAAGTTAAATTTGCTACTTTTTAAACACTTCATTTATCACACAAAATATGTAATATTGAAACATGGACATTCACTAAGCTGTTCTCTCCCACGAAAATACAGGAATAGCACACCGTACGCATCCTGAAATGTTACACCCTTGCCTTTTACAGGCGATGGACAGCCGTCGCCATTATTGGAGCACTTTCGCAAATGGAATTCCGTTATTTCCATTCTTGCTCGAGTTCAGGTTGGTAGAAATTCAGGCATATTTCATCACCCTAACATAGCTCAAAAACTTACTCGGGAATGCATAACGCCACCCCAAAAGACTGCTGGAGAAAGGTGAAGCAAAACAAGAATCTACTTCTGATTAACACTGAGCTGCTTGCCGAAAGTTCTTCTACGCAAATATCAAATATTCGTTTAGTTTTGATGTCGACATCCTTTGCTACAAGTTTCACAGGTACGTGCATGGCGTTGACACTCGTGCGAAAGTAACGCCATCCATTTAACTTCTTGTGACCCCAGCCACTCTGTAGAGTATATATAAATCTCCACTACAGCCATTCTTTACTCGTTGGAGCACGGAAGAATCAGTGCTTTTTCAACACAGCGAATTTACTTGTTACGATTCCATCAAATAAAAATTCACTTTCCAACGAGCTTGCGTAAATAAATATGATTACGTTCAACTTCAGAGACAAATATGCGCTACGAGCACCTGCTCTTGTTGGTCATGGATTTCTCGGACAAAGCCAACAGGAAACGAAGCATCGATGGCAACGTGGCCGACATTTTCGTAAGGTCCGACAGCGACGTTTCCCACGCGTGGCACCTGTTGAGAGGTGAAGTCATGCGCACACCGCATTCTCCAAACGTCAGCGGCGAAGATAGGTAAATCTGAACGGAGTTTTCACCAAAGCATACGGAATGGCGTTTGCGTAAGCTCGTCTCCGCAACCTCATCAGGTAACATAACGTTCTAAGAGGAAGAGACTGAGGCACTAAAAAAAATGACGATTGCCAAAGACCACAGTTCGTCGGTTTATCAACAAAATGACAGGCTCATCGACTTCCTACCTATCAGAGTCACAGGAGAATTAAACTCATATGCGGAAAAGGATCTCAGCAGCCTCTTCCTGGCAGCATCAATAAGGAAACTAAATCAAGAATACGGAGGATTTAATGTCATGGATAGTCACGGTCAAGTAGCTTCTTCACGCTATCAGAGACTGCAAACGTTTCCAGCCGGTTGAAATGCGACGTTAATGCCAAACCTTTGATTCAGTCTTTTCCTAAAGTCGTAACAGTTCGATATGCACAAACTTTTACTTTCCAAGAGCTGAAAAAATTAGCATCACTCCCTCACTCATTCTGTGTATATTTACTGGCGCTGCCCCTCCGTTGTACATCTTCGCTCTTTCTCAGATTCTTACAACAACGTATCACATGTAAGGTTACGAGAAATACACAGGTCACTTTTCGATTAACAATAAGTTAATCTAGGGAATTCACCAAGGGAAGCACTTCACAGGCTAAACAGATTGCGCAAAACTCTTTCAATCTTACGAACGGTGTACGAGAATGATCCAAATGAAAACCTTGAAATAACAAAAAAATCCTGTAAGTGGTAGTATCGATTTGGCACTTGACAGAAGTTACCAATGTTTCGATAAATGACCAACATTTGGTAGCGTGTTGTTGATTCGCAGGAAAGGAAGGTATTATGTCAGTGAAAATATAGCCGCCCCACTGTCGATTCCCAGCGTGTTGGAGCAGTGGTGAAGCTGTTAACCTGTGGAAATGGACCCCCTAGTTGAAAGCGTAGTACCGTGACATGTGTGCGTCCCTGCAGTAAGTGTGCCAGTTGTGCGACAGTTTAAATGAAGTTCAGCTTTTATGGAAGACGCTAAGTGCTTGGCCAGGTACACCACATAATGACGAACACGTTGCCTCCGTGGAAGAGCTTGTGAAGGAAAACTGGCGTATTACCGTAAACGAAATAGCCACTGTTTTCGATATTAGTGTTGCTTCAGCACATAATATTGTTTATGTGCTGCGATTCAATTAAGTGTCCGCAAGATGGGAAATACTTCAGTTGGCTGCTGAACTGAGAGGTTGTCGCGTGGATGGCTGTGAGGAAGAGCTGCGTCGACTCCGGGTAGAAGGTAATAAATAGTTTTCTCGGCAGAATCGTTACAGATGTAACATGGATACAATATCATTAACCTGAAACGAAGAAATCTAGCACAGAATGGCGTCATAGCTTTTCGGTAAACCAAAAAAATTCTGCGATCCACTATCGGTAGTAAACGTCATGCTCATGAAAAAGAGGATTGACAGTGACCTGTAATTCATATTCAAATCAGCTACGAAATTATCTTTGCTTTGCAATCAGAAATATACGGCGAGAACATCTAACTGCGGGTTTTTTGTTGCAACAAGATAATGCTCGTCCCCATACTGTCCGTTCAACAGAACAAACAATACAAATACGAAATCTAAATGTCTGACCATACACCTTACCCTATCTCGGCCAGGGTGACTCGTGTTCGTACGGCAAACGAAGCTCTGGGAAACGAGCACTTCTGAAGCGATTACCGGATGGCAGCCGCGGTAGACGAGTCTGTTTGTATAATCGAACATGACACATCCATGCACTCTGGAAGTGTGAAATGCGTGCTTTTTCTATTCTGCTTTGCATTATAATAAAGAAAGTTTTCACTTAAGTCTAACTCGTACGTTTATTCATTCATTCGTTCATTCATTCACTGCCTTATCTTCTCTCTGCTGCCCCCGCTAACTAACCTGCATTTAAGGTAGACGAGAAATCTCTACAAAAAATACATCGCAGCTCTCATATCCACTTAAATTTACTAACAATAAATAGTTATGTACCAGTTCAGAATAAACTCCAACCTTAGAACTGACTTTGCCGGTTATAACAGGACCTACAGTTTAAAGAAAACATAGAAACATACATTTTGCCTTTTCCCACACAATCATCACTGGCGAAGTGTAAAGTTGTGATACACGGCAGATTAAGCGCAGGACTAACCAAGGGTTGAACGCCGCTGGAAATAGCAACGCAGACCGCACTGATCTTTATCAGGACGACATTTGGGGTCAGCTGCTTCCGTGACTGTTTACTCCTGGACGATGACTAAAATACAGGAAATCATACATAAGTTACTGAGTTGGAGGGCCAGCCCAGTGTAATTTAAGCATTGGACGGATTTCATCCCTACCGGAGAATGAGACTATATTCTGATGTTAATCATAGATGAATCTACTTCGTCTTCAGCTTTCCGATGAACTAAATAAACATTTACTCATCTTTGGTAAGTACAAAGGCAATTGGATGTAAACCTGGAACGAATAGACATAAATGTAAGACGATTTTGTGTGGGGACTCCTGAGAGGCATTTCGTGTTTATCATGGACTAAAATTACTTAAGGCCCCCAATAAATTAGCTAAGAGACACTGAAAAAAATTTAACAGCTTTTGAACTCGTGGCGACATCGAAGCATAACTCGAAATGAATGCACAGCTACAGTCCAATATTGCAATGGTAAAATGTGTAACTACTTGTTGCGGGGACACGTATGTACGGAAGGTCACACCTGTTTTTTCCGTATTTAAGACAAACGTTATCTGCTCTGTAGAATACTAGTATCACAAAATAATTTCGATCCTCAACTAAACCATTAGAACTGTATTTTTATGTTGTATCAACACGCAAAACTGGACCACTTGCGCTGCGGTGGTGATGAGGACAACACAAAACCCAGTCCACTGGCGGAGAAAATCAAGCCGGCCGGGAATGGAACCCGAGCCCGCTGCATGGTAAGCAAGCACGCTACCACTCAGCTAAGCAGGCGGACACATTTTTTTGATTTTGACTTAGGGCGTGTAGTACCCGCATATCCGAGTTTTGAACATTCCTCATATCGTAGCAAGCAAATGTCGCTCGGTGGTGGAATGATCACAATTACTAACATTTGCCAACTCTTCAAGTACAATGACGTGGGTCACTGTGGATTAATATTTTCAAACGAATTTCATCAAACCACGATCTTCCTGAATGTGGTGCGTCACTAATATCGAAACGACGCTCCTTAATACGAGAAAACCATTTTCTTGCCGCGCTATGTCCAGCGACATGTTTACCATACACGGAGCAAATGTTTCTGGTTGCCTCCACTGTTGTCACCCCTTTACTGAACTCAAACAGTCGGAAATGTTCCGGTTTCTCCATTTGGCACTCCATTTTCTAGCGTCCATAGCTCTATTCACTATCTCGAAATGACAAAATGTGAACTCAAATAGCAACAATGAACTACAAACAAAAAATTACAATCGATAAATAAACTCATAGCAACCAGAATCCCAGGATGCAGAACAAAAGCACTATGAACTTTTGCACCAACCTAATATATCTGTAATACCATGAAAATATTTTCTCAGATCTTTAACATTAAACAATTTCAGCTCAACTTCTGAATGACGTCATAACCTCAATGTGTAAAGGTCCCTTAGAAAGTATCTTACATTACTTAATTTCTTAGTTTGAAAGTTCTTGTATATTACTTAATTTCTTAGTTTTAAAGTCTGTACTGCGCTAATAAAAAAAAAATATTTTCGGTGACATCTGCCTGTTAAAATGCTCATCTTCAATGAAATTACTGTGGTACTATCTTACCTTTCATTCTGAAGTGCAATGAACAACCAGGTACGTCTTCATATTTTCTGCAGTCATAGAACATCGCCGATCAGAAAGACGGTTTTTGTGGGAGGAAAACTGATCCCTCCACATTACAGAACGTAGGTGGTGGTGGTGGTGGTGGTGGTGGTAGTGGTGGTGGTGGTTGTTAGTGTTTAACGTCCCGTCGACAACGAGGTCATTAGAGACGGAGCGCAAGCTCGGGTTAGGGAAGAACTGGGAAGGAAATCGGCCGTGCCCTTTCAAAGGAACCATCCCGGCATTTGCCTGAAACGATTTAGGGAAATCACGGAAAACCTAAATGAGTATGGCCGGAGACGGGATTGAACCGTCGTCCGCCCGAATGCGAGTCCAGTGTGCTAACCACTGCGCCACCCCGCTCGGTCAGAACGTATATGGTGCAAACTTTAGCAGCTGACATTTTCGTAGAGAGATGTCTGCTGGAGCTGCTGCTTCACCCCACTGAGAATATTCCACATAGTAGCGATGGTCGAGTCGCCTGGATTTCTGACCAAAACATCAACTCCACTTAAAACGATTTCTGCAAAGGCAACCCGATAGACTTGATGCTTCTGGCAAAGAATCCGAAGGTGTTATGACCGTACGCCGGATAATTTTCGATTTGAAGTTCACTGAAAGCATTTTGTGCCTCTTATACTGAACTGGACTATTCTTTCGGAAATCTACAAGTCCCAGATTTCACGCCTTGAAAACTTTCATTATAAAAAGCGGATAGCTTTGGTCCATATACCCCCACCACTGTAGGACAGACACGCTAAGGCGGAAAAGCTTTCTAGGCGTAGAAATTATTGTATTTACCTCTGCGTAGCTGCCGCGCATTTCTTCGGCGATACTTAACGGTGCGTGGGCCAGACAGGCGAAGTGGATTAAGCGCGGCCAGAATATACGTTACGTAGTTGCCGCCTTCAGCATGTAAGCCGCAGTATCCGAATACTAACAAGAGTTCCCTTATTCTACAGCACTTCGTGTGAGTTTTGCGTTCCAATACATTGCACGAAATCAATAATTGCTTTGATGAATCTTCTCCGTCGAATTTGCCAACAGTGAAATTACCAACGAAACCTCCACAGGTGGTGATTTACTTATGTACCGCTGCATAGTTTTCAGAACCGCTAGGCAGAAAAAATAGTTTTTCCTTAATGTCAGATAAATGTTGCCTGCCGCACAGCTGTAGAAACGCGCGATATCCAGGCACTTGAAGTTTCTACCATGAATCTTCGTAGCAGTCATGGGGGGAGGGAGGGGGGGGGGGGGAGTATCAAAAAGAAACTCACTTGTGGAGTTCGCACTATTTTGCATCTGTATCTTAGGTGATTTCATTTTCTGGTCAATGTGCACGAGTCACTTAAGTGTATGCTGCTTAAGTCGGGACTTCGTCGGGCATCCGGTCGGCTTTGCGCACGTTCGACACAGAACAATTTCTCAATCAAGGATAGAAGCGTCGTCTATTGTAGGCCTCGGTCTTAATTTTGACGAAGATTTTGATGCAACTTGAGGCATCAGGATCACCAACAGCTTTGAACTCTTTGAGAACCAACTATTTCGCAACATTCTCTCGGTGCAAACACTTGCTACACTTTTGTGTGCGCCGCTGCCAATCTCGACAGCACATGAACGCCTTTATTACAAAGAATAATGGCTACTGCAATGCTACATATAGTATTATTGTGTCTGCTTTGATATTGAAAACAAATCTCAAGGATTCCACAACTAAGCCCAAGCACGTCATTCATAATCCAACGAAAAGTGAAATTAGCCTCGTTTTATTGCACTAGAACGTGATTTTTGGAGACGATTTACTTCCTCTCTCCAGCTTTTGTAGTAGGTCGGATTCGGATAATTTTCTAAGGAAGCAACCTACGGGGTGTCTGGGGAAATATGATGAAGGGTAAAAAAATCAATACATACTTTTACGAAACACAAAATTAAAATATTTAAATCATTTAATTATAGTCAAATTTGTAAAAAATGTATGACGATAAATTGAAAAGTGTCTCTGGCAACATAATTCCTGAATATTTACATTTCTCAGTTGCGTAGGTGCGAAGATAAAGGAGTAGTAGGTAATTACATAAAAAATTCGGGTTCTAATGACTGCGTAAAGCACACTGTTCCGAATAATTAACCGTTGTTGTCACACAATATCCCAAAAATACGAGAGAGATTACCACAGTCTCATGATTGAAAAACAGCTAAGAGTTTAAGGGCATGTCAGAAGCTCGCATCAAATGTTGTAACATTTAAAAACAGTTGACCATGGGAACGTGTCTTCTGATTAAGTTAGATATCTATATACTTTGTTAGCTTTATAAAATACCCCACGAAGTCTTCCAAGCATTAAGTCGGCATGTGAGAATTACAATTCATCCACGTTGATCCAATAGTTATTTTAAAAAGGTTAAAGTGGTTAGACTCTGAAAGAAATACAACCTGGCCAAAACACTTTCATTTTTTCTATATTCTGAGGTCTCGCAACGTCGAAATATACGCCATACTTTTCCTGAACTTAGTTTGTGACGTGCTTGCAAATAACTCTCGAGAAGCAAGAAGCGATAACCTATTAACATACACTTCTATCTCTGACAACGTTGTCACCTTGATATGCTGAATCACGAAAGATAAAAATGCTGCGTTCGTCATATGTAGTACGATCTAAATGTAGGACTTCCCCCCCCCCCCCTTTTCTCACTTTCTAGCCCTTCTACTTAATATGGCCCCTCGAGGCACTTCCAAAGGGAAAGGAATGCGATTTCCCGTGCCAGGCTGCTCGTTACGTGCACTGCTTAGAAACCACTCACTGGATATTCGGTGGCGCTCCTGTTTCTGGATTATTAATATTCAACTGGGTTCGATAGCTCATTTGATTAGTCGTCAACAATCCTACAACAAGTTTTCGCCTTTCTATGATACACTGTGCAACTTCTCTCTCCGAGAATACTTTGTGCTTCTGAAACAGCTCTTAAGGTGGTCATTCGGTTAACGGTCGCTTTACTGCACATATTATCGTTTGAGCCCCTGTCAGTAGTTCAAAATGTGACTTTATGTTGCAGTGAGTTCTCTTTTCACGTCCTTTCGTGCTCTTGCTGGACAGGTTATAAGAAAATACCCATCGGAGTATACAGGCAAACAACCCTACAAGATCATAGTGTACCATTTTAGACTGGCATTTTATTTAAATATCACCGTAAATATTTGACTGACAAAATCTAATTGGGATAACGAGGGGTCGGGAAAGAGGGTGTGGAGAAACAAGTGATATCCCAGCAGGATGGTTCAAGATTCAGATATACAGGGTGTTACAAAAAGGTACGGCCAAACTTTCAGGAAACATTCCTCACACACAAAGAAAGAAAATATGTTATGTGGACATGTGTCCGGAAACGCTTACTTTCCATGTTAGAGCTCATTTTATTACTTCTCTTCAAATCACATTAATCATGGAATGGAAACACACAGCAATAGAACGTTCCAGCGTGACTTCAAACACTTTGTTACAGGAAATGTTCAAAATGTCCTCCATTAGCGAGGATGCATGCATCAACCCTCCGTCGCATGAAATCCCTGATGCGCTGATGCACCCCTGGGGAATGGGGTATTGTATCACAGCCGTCCACAATACGAGCACGAATAGTCTCTACGTTTGGTACTGGTGTTGCGTAGACAAGAGTTTTCAAATGCCCCCATAAATGAAAGTCAAGAGGGTTGAGCTCAGTAGAGCGTGCAGGCCATGGAATTGGTCCGCCTCTACCAATCCATCGGTCACCGAATCTGTTGTTGAGAAGCGTACGAACACTTCGACTGAAATGTGCAGGAGCTCCATCGTGCATGAACCACATGTTGTGTCGTACTTGTAAAGGCACATGTTCTAGCAGCACAGGTAGAGTATCCCGTATGAAATCATGATAACGTGCTCCATTGAGCGTAGGTGGAAGAACATGGGGTCCAATCAAGACATCACCAACAATGCCTGCCCAAACGTTCACAGAAAATCTGTGTTGATGAAGTGATTGCACAATTGCGTGGGGATTCTCGTCAGCCCACCCATGTTGATTGTGAAAATTTACATTTTGATCACGTTGGAATGAAGCATCATCCGTGAAGAGAACATTTGCACTGACATGAGGTTTGACACATTGTTGGATGAACCCTTTGCAGAAGTGTACCCGTGGAGGCCAATCAGCTGCTGATAGTGCCTGCACACGCTGTACATGGTTCAGAAACAACTGGTTCTCCCGCAGCACTCTCCATACAGTGACGTGGTCAACGTTACGTTATACAGCAGCAACTTCTCTGATGCTGACATTAGGGTTATCGTCAACTGCACGAAGAACTGCCTTGTCCATTGCAGGTGTCCTCGTCGTTCTAGGTCTTCCCCAGTCGCGAGTCATAGGCTGGAATGTTCCGTGCTCCCTAAGACGCCGATCAATTGCTTCGAACGTCTTCCTGTCGGGACAGCTTGGTTCTGGAAATCCGTCTCGATAACAAACGTACCGCGCCACGGCTACTGCCCCGTGCTAACGCATACATCAAATGGGCATCTGCCAACTCCGCATTTGTAAACATTGCACTGACTGCAAAACCACGTTCGTGATTAACACTGACCTGTTGATGCTAATTACTGATGTTCTTGATGCTAGTACTGTAGACCAACGAGTCGCATGTCAACACAAGCACCGAAGTCAACATTACCTTCTTTCAATTGGGCCAACTGGCGGTGAATCGAAGAAGTACAGTACATACTGACGAAACTAAAATGTGCTCTAACATGGAAATTAAGCGTTTCCGGACACATGTCCACATAACATATTTTCTTTATATGTGTGTGAGGAATGTTTCCTGAAAGTTTTGCCGTACCTTTTTGTAACACCCTGTATAATAGTGACGCATATTTGAAGCAAAAAACTACATAGGGCATATTCCTTATTCCGAATCGTTCCCAAGATAGAACACATCTCACGTACATTGGGCTAGTGGCGCGCTTCTGTGTCTTAACAGACCCAACCTCTGTGACGCTTTATTCTAGCCAAATCTGCCTCCTTACTTTCAACCTATTTGCTCGGGTTGTTTTTATGCCATTAGACTAGGCCGTTGAACGTGCAGTTGTCCATCCTGAGTCATAAGTAGGGCGAGGAACAAGAGTGAATCAGAGAGAAACATCAGTTAACTGCGTTTGGACACGCACCGACACTAATAGAGGATGTTCTGATATGGTGTACGTTTACGGTTTCTGCGATGGTGGTGCTAATGTTGTTGTCGAGGAATACCGTCGGCGCTTTTCGACGCTGTGTGTACCACAGTTCACAGCACATTGCGTGAAACGTGTGTTCTTATAAGTGCCCATTTTTCTTCTAATAGTGTAGCTCATAACCTGCGCAGGAACATTAACACGTTGTTGAAACGGTACAGCATAGTCCTACAAACAGCACACTGCGATTTTCTACACTTATTAATGACCCACAGCACACGTGTACGGCAAACATTACATGCGGAAAATTTGTACCCATTTCACATACAGCGTGTCCACAATTTTCACATTGGCGACAATGTCACACGACTTGAGTTTTGTCACTGGCTAAATGTCAATAGTCATTTGCTTCGTTTAATACAATTCACTGAAGAAGCCACAACCATTTACATGGAACGGAATCAACAATACAGTAATAATCATCGACGGCCGCAGAAAAATCCACAAGCTACAATGGAAACCAATTTCCAAGTTTGTTTTTCGATTAATGTTAGATACGGCACGATCAGTAACATGTTAATGGGTCCTGTCATTTTAGACGAGCGAATGACGAGGCAGAATTACTTCCTCTTTTTTGGAAAAATTCGTTTGTTGTGGAAAATTCATTTGGGGAACATCTTGTGGACATTCACTTGACCACAAGGACTGTAATGTACTTCCAGCATGACGGAGCCGCTACAGATCTTACCAGACATGTGAGGAAACATTTCAACTGCAGGTACTCTAATCGCTGCATGGGTCGTGGTAGCACAAGTACCTCACCACCAAACTCGCCAGTACAGTAGATTTCTGTTTATAGGGTTGGATAAAGTCTGGGGTGCACCAACGAAAGGTGATGACGTGAGATGAACTGTTTTGTTGCATCATGGGCGCTGCTTCCTTCACTAGGGAACGAGCACAGACAATGGGACAAACACCCCTTCATGTTCTCCCTGAAGCGCACAAATGCACTGAAGTTGACGGTGGCATATTCGAACATTTATTGTGAACTGGAATAACAGCCCCAACGCGAAGTGTACGATAAAACTGAGCCCGGTGAATACGTTAAAAACACGTATTTTTTAATTGATATTCTGTAAAACGCATGTTGTAATGTTCACTATCTGTTGTACATGTGTGCATGAGTAAGTAGGGCAATGTATTGAGTCATACAGAAAATAAATAACAATGCACATGAAATGTTTCTTATCTCGGAAACCATTCGAAAAATCTGCCCATATGAAGTTCTTTGCTCAAATGATCGTTCCTGTCACATCACTATTCCTCGTGCGACAACCTGTATTGTGTTGTGTCTCTGCTTAACGCAAAATCCGCTTTTCTATAGAATGTCTTACCACAACATTATTTAATTTTTAGAATATGTTTATCGCTATATTTCTGGCCAAGGACAACGAGGGAACTATTTTTAAATTTAATGGTGGCGTCAAGGCGCTACCTACGTTACCTAGCATAACTGATACATTTACTCGTGCTTTGACAATGTGCTTGTGATGTAATAACTACTTGGAATAAATTTCCACTGTTGGAGCGTTGTCGGAAGCGCATTCTGAAGGTGCACTCCGCAGGTGTAGTCTTTCCGTAGTTTTGTAGCGAACCCTTGTTCTGATAACTACTGACTAGGTACCTACGCAGGAGGATCGGAAAGCCTCCCCTGGCATTACAGCAGGAATGTTGAAATTTCATGACGATGTAGTTTGATGTTTGCGCTACAGAGGTATTTTGTTTTCATGTGCATCTCTAGCGACAGAAACCTGAACTACGAAACAAACATGGCGCGCATATTGCTGTCGTCAACTTGTGAAGAGCACCGAAGTGTAGTTCGATATTTATGGGTCAAAGGCATAAACCGAGAGAAATTCACAGCGATATGCGTGTCATGTACGGGGATAACTGTATGGACCCTAGCAATATCTCCAGATGGTGTGCATTCTTCCAGGAGGGCCGTGTGAACCTTAGTGATTCGCCATGCTCCGGGCGGCCTGTAACAGCTGCAATCCCGCAGAATGTCGGAGCCACTGAGGCAGCAACACTGAACTACCGGGGTGCGCAAATGCGAAGTTTATCGCAGCAGTTCAATATTTCCTATACTGCTGTGCGCGACAATGTTCATGACACGTCGAAACTTCGCAAAATTAGTGCTTGTTGGGTGCCGAAGAACCTAACAAACAATCACAGTAGTCAGCGAATTGATTGGTTCGACGCTTAAAGGGACCAAACTATTACTCATCAGTCCCTCCTCCTCGATGGGACAGGTCTATGACTGTAGACCAAATACAGCCAACCGCCCAAACCAAGGTGAAGAAAACCCCAAGGTCTACCGATGTCACCGAAGTTGCGGTAAGGGACAAAAAAAGAAAGGAAGACAGAGGAAGGAAGGAAAGCAAAATGCTCCGCCTAGGAAGCAGCCGGCAGCCCTGAAAGCAGAGTGCAAGGAGGGGACATACATCCCCCAGCTTCCGCCAATTACCAGAGGTACTCTACTCCGAGATTGTCTTAGAAAGACTAGCACCACGGACAGCGCAAGAGAAGCAAAGAAAGACAAAAGATGAACAACTCTGACGGGGTAGCCAATGATGACATGCTTGCATCACCTTCCCGCTTTACACACTGCAGAAGGACATGACATTCTGAAAAAAATAATAAATAAATAAATAAAATCACTGATGATGAGCCGTGGGCGTACCACTACACGTGGGGAGGAGGGCATTTAAACTACGTTGTATATTGGGCACTACCGTCTTAGCCGTCGCCATTTGTTACATGATGCTCCCCCACCACTCTGTGCACACTGCGCCCAAGTTTTAACTGACCGCCATTTCCTGACGGAATGCCCATTTTTTTAACCGTTTACGTTCCTGCTTGGGATTGCGTCCGAATTATCGGCCGTTTTAGAGAACGACGCGCGGGCTGTCGACTGTGTTTTACTTTTTCATCCGTCGTAGCAATATGGCGAAGGCCATTTAAATTTTAGTTCTGGACCTCCGTTTCTTTATGATGTATTTTATAGAACTTTCTCCACGTCCCTGTTTTTAGCTTTCTTCTCTTTACGTCGTTTGGGATTGACGTGCAGCCTTTTTCAACTCCTCTCTGTCTTCGTGTTCTATAGTTTTGACTTGGCGTGTATGACCCCAGTCGTTTTTGCGCCTAAAAAAAAAAAAAAACAAAAAAAAACTACATGCCCGAAACCAAGCAAGCCTCTATGGAGCGGAAACTTGCTGGTTCCCTACTACCAATAAAAAAAAAGTGACTCAGTCTGCTAGGAAAATGCTTGTGACAGTGTTCTGGGATGCGCATGGTGTGTTACTGATGGACTATGCTGAACAGGAGACCAGTGTGTGTGCTGTAGCCTGCATTAAAACTGTGGTTAATTTGCAAACCGCCTTCAAGACAAAAGCCTCAACATTAATGGTGATGTTGTCAAACTTTACATGGCAATGTTCGTCCCCAAGCTGCCGCTCCTGTTCGTGAGAAAAGCGCCAAATTTGGTTGGGAGGTATTACAGAATCAACCACACAGTCCGGACCTTGCACCGCTGGACTTTCAGCTGTTTGGGCCCATGAAGAAATTCCTGGCCGACCTCATCTTTGTGACGCATGCGGAAGTGAAATCAGTTATCCACAGACGGCTATATACCAACGAAACGGACTTATTCTAAGTGGGCATATTGAAACTGGTACCACGATGGAAGAAATGTGTTGAGAACGTTGATGACTATGTAGGAAATTAGGCGAATGATGTTAAGTTCATTTTTTTTGTTACCTATTAAAATCTTTGGTAGTAAAATTCGAATGCGTTACTTTCCGATCTTACCTCGTATATAATAACTAAATGCCGATCCACGTGAATGGACACGTCGAACAGCAACTCAAGAGTAGCGTACTGATGTAGTTACTGCACAGACATTTTTTATTTAATGGTGTTGTGGTAATAATGCATCTACCAAACGCCGATGTTCTAAGGAAGATACATTTCTAAGGAAGATACATTTCTAAACACCAATTAGTTTTTAGTGTACTGAAGGCAGATTAACTAGCTCCGAATTACAGTTACTCACAACGTATGGCAAGGCTAGGCTACCCACACGTCATGCAGCTCCTCCAAGACGATGCTGTCGAGATTTCGCACACATACCTCAAACTGTAAGGAACAATTCCGAACTATTCATTGAAGTGCAAACCAAAGAGGTTACCGGACTTTTACACTGTGATCTATAGGAATACCACGTTTATTTAATTCATCTCGTACATTCTACCGGTGAAGAGAACCGTGGTTTAATGGTGTCAAAACTAACACAACATGCTCACTCGAAGCCCTGGAGGAAAGGTCTATACCGTACAGAGCTAGGTTACTGTTTGGGCCCATAGTTTTCAGTAATCGATGAATGAATTAGATATTGTTATTTGAAAATGTTAACACCAAGGTCACCGAGGAGCGAGGAAAACATCTAATATTCAAGCTACTTAACTGCTTTCGGTATCGAAACATAGGCTGATGCTGCTGCAATAAGGAAACAGTTGCAGACTCCATATGCAGCCACTTCAATGCCGTCCGGTTCGAGCGGTCAGCATATAGCGAATTTCGTAACACACGTGCTCACGAAACAGTAAACGTCTCAACGAACTGTGCATAAAAAGCATCATCAGCACTGTTAAACGCAACAATTTTACATGAAACTCACAGAAAATGAAACAACTTAGTGTGGCATGAGATACATTCTGGCACTTTCTTTGTAACGGACACTTGAGCGATATATATCTGCGGAGTAAAGCTTGTTTCAACTACAAGGCCGTACTGAACAGCGCTGTTTCACTAAAAAGCTAGCACTGTATCTGGTCTTACAGTTGCCGGTTATCTACTTGAGACTCACCCAGTATAAAATAAACTTCAGGGCGATTCCGACCCAAGGATTATTATTCATTGTGGACTCAACGACAGCAAGGTCTTTAGCGCCCGTACTAAAATTTTGTGGCAGGAGTGTGGATAAAGAGTGCAAACTGATTGTAACTGTAATCACAAGGAAAAAAAAAACACCCACACCCACACACCCACACACACACACACACACACACACACACAGACACACACACAACGACTTAAATCACTTACGTTGCCAGACACAAAACACACACTAAAAAGGAAAAAGCAGAGGAAAGCTTGGTTGAAATAAAGAGGATGAGCCGACCACTCTGTAACACACTAAAATCTCTAGCCTAAAGGCTTAGGCTGGAATCGAGACACTTTATTAAACATTAAAACACCACCACACTTAGTCTGTCATCTTCTAAAACAGAAGGCAGATACCCACTGACATTTATGTCCTTTCATTACGTATAAAAAACACTCAGTAAAAATGTGATGTACAGTGATTTGTACGCCAAAAGCATCACAGCCGGGGGGGGGGGGGGGGGGGGGCTCTCTCGCCGGAGTATGAAGCTGTGTGTTGAGATACAGTGTCCAAGTCAAAGGCCTTGATCCCTCCATCCTGCCTGCCTGCCTGCCCGCCCGGCCGACGGGAGGTATACCATGGCCGGATATGATGGCTTCACCAATCACAGCTTACTGTCCCTCACCACCACCCCGAAACTACCTGGATTTCTGACGCAGACAGCCTGCAGGAGGTTGGCACTTTGTGTCACGTCACATTGTCTGCAAGCCGCCTTGGCGGCTCGATCTGTTTGTTCATTTCCTTAAATTACCACGTGCCAGAATGCTACCTGCTTTTCTCACTGTAGAAGGAAGTACTGTTGGTCATGTACAAGCTGGACCAATTTCGCTTTCGGGTGCAAGTGCTGCACTGGAGGAAATGTTTTTCACAATACCGAAGATGAAATGCTCGTAGCTCTTACGGTATGCATTTTGGAACCCATGTTTACTTGACGTTTTTGCTTCGAATGACCGACCTGTTACGCTCTTTAATATCGACCATTCCTCCTGGGTCACCCCTTAGCTTCTCATGAGGAATTTACACATGCGCAATACCCAGCCAGAAAAGGCCTGGACATTCTGGAGCTGTGGCTGCTCAGATGAGACCGAGCAGAGGATGACCAGCACCGCTGGATTTAAATTAGATTCAAGGTCACTTGCCGCCTCCGCGCTTCTCAGACCCACAGGCGCTCAACTATTCTTTTCGTATTCCATGTCAGCATTTTTTCTGCCTATTCTCTTCTCGATGAGGGGGATTTTTTCACGTGTTGAATGAAAATCTCCACAGAATAACAATAAATCGCTGTCTTGTTTGCATATATTGCGAATATATCTAAAAACGGCAATCTTAGGTGTGGGTGTAGTATGAGGATGGTAAGTAAAAAATAATCGACAGCGATCGATATTAGCAACGAATACATAAATTTCGAGACCTGTAGTATGATAACCGCCTATACTCTTGACATTTACGGTAAAGTTTAGTCTAATAGACCTTTGCAGAATCTTCTAATGAGTGTTTAGGAGAATAAGTGGACATGACACTACAAAAAGAAAGATCTGGGATTCAGTCCTCAGCATGTCTTAATATTTGTTTTTTGTGTCATAGGTTCTTTTAGAGGACAAAATTCCAAGAGATGCGGAGTTTCGAAGTTCACATTAATCTATTTCTGTGGTAGGCAATGGAAACCACCGAACTCACTCTGTCTGTGGAAACCCCTTAACTCCAGTAACCAGTGCCTCCACTATCAAAGAGAGAATTGAAAGGGCTTATACTCTAATGTGTCACTACCTAGGCTTCTACTATATATTTACAAATGCGAAAATTGTCTCACTATCACTTTGTATTATTCTTTAAGAAACGATTCTGGCTTCTACTGCAAAATTTACCAAAATGGAGTTACTATCGATATGTAGCTGTGTATGCCAGTTCCAACGTACCAGGAAGCCGAGGGTATATGACACATAGTATTCTAGTAAAGCACTGTGGTGTTCAAAACCAATTACAATATTTTGGAAGGAGCTAAACGTGCAGGAACTGGACTCAACCGGACGTGTTGATAAGCTGACTTAACCATGTGGAGACAGGCGTACAGTGTGGATTCCAATACACCTCCCAGTTGCCTTCTCGGGGACTTAACGAGCCATTACTTTTAACTTTATCAGCTGGCGCCTACTACGGGCGACCGCTACGAGACGGATACTCAGTGTTTTGTGTCTCACGTTTACGGTTCACTGTTCGACTGCCGTCGCTGTGGTGTACGTCGACTCAGTGGGAAACGCGTGTAGTGTCTTAAGTATGAAGTGACCCAAGCAGGCACGCTGCCAGAACACAAGCCACACTGGTCGTTCACGAACGGAGATACAGCGATGAATTGTACTGATGATAAAAAAAAGCTTTACTTTTACGTCCGTTAATCAAGGAGGGAATACGTCGAGATTTTCTTTAGTCATCAAAGTAATGACAGAAGTTTCCCCCCACCGATGACGTGCGTTCTCAGAATACTTTCTGCTGCTAGCAGTCTTCTCTAGACAGTCGTATCGCCGACGGCAACTTTGAAAGAACCATACATCACAATACGCTGTATGAGAAAGCAAGTTTACTACACTTATATAACCTGTGCTACAGAAAATCCACAAGTCCATTTTTCACTAACCTAACAGTGCAGTTCCACGCGTACATCTTTGCTGCGTAGTTGGTTGGTTGGTTGGTTGGTTGATTCGGAGGAGGGGCCCAAACGGCGAGATCATCGGTCCCATGGAATTAGGGAAGGATGGGGAAGGAAGTCGTCCGTGCCCTTTCACACGAATCATCGCGGCAATTACCCCGCGAATGAGAGTCCCAGTGTGTTAACCAACGCACCACCTCGCTCGGTACTGCCTAATCCATCTTACTCTGTGGGAAGTATGGAGCTTCGTTTACCACTGTTATTTCCCACATTTCCAGTTCCAGGTGAAAATGGTGCCCGGGAAGGACGATTCATGATAAGCTTACACGAGAGTGCGAATCTTTGATTTTTTCATGGTTTTAAACGAGGGAAGTTTGAAAAGTTCTCGAAATGGAATAGAAAGAACCGACTTGCCTCAGCGAAACTTTTTTATATTTTTCAATGTAGTTTCCCTATATGCTAATGCACTTGGCCCAGCGATGTTTGAGTGCCTTGATCCTGTCACAAAAATCAGATTCATCCATCCAGGATCGCAAAATATCCGTCAACTTCGACTGTTGGTTCTCCGTTTGAAGAGAATCTCCGTCCAGCGAACAAAATTTTGAGGGTGAGGAAGAGAGGGAAGTCTGATGTACCTACCAAATCAGGAGACTAAGGCGGATGTGGCAACAATTCGCATCTTAGTGCATGTACTTCTGCCATGGCAACCACACTTGTGTGAAGGCGCACATTGTCTTGATGTAAGGTGACTTTTTCCCTTGCAAAATCTGGCCTTTTTTCGTATATCTTGCTGTAATTGGTCCAGGATGTTAGTGCAGTATTTTCTCTCAATTGTTTCAGCAGTGGGAAAATAATCTTTCGTATCCCAGCAAACGCACGCTATTATCATCCCGGCCAACTGTATTAGCTCTCTTGGTGGTGGCGATACAACGAGTTTCCACTGCTTTGTTGTTTTGTCTCTAGGGTATACTAATGGAACCCAGTTTCTTCTGCGGTCACAAACCGGCGCAAAAAAACCTTGTTGATTCGTCTGAAAATGGGTCAAACTTTGACCGGATATTTTGAGTCCAACCCTCCATTAAGAGATACGGCATCCATCTAACAGAAAATGTTTTCATATCCAATTCCATTGTTAAAATGTGGTATAGCGATTCACATGACATTTATTGCTTCAACAGTTTCTTGTGCTAAGTCGACGATCCTCCATGACCATTTTACGAATTCTTGCAATAATTTTTGGGGTGGCGGCACACCTTTCGCGGCCACATCTACATCTACATGACTACTCTGCAATTCACATTTAAGTGCTTGGCAGAGGGTTCATCGAACCACAATCATACTATCTCTCTACTATTCCACTCCAGAACAGCGAGCGGGAAAAACGAACAGCTAAACCTTTCTGTTCGAGCTCTGATTTCTCTTATTTTATTTTGATGATCATTCCTACCTATGTAGGTTGGGCTCAACAAAATATTTTCGCATTCGGAAGAGAAAGTTGGTGACTGAAATTTCGTAAAAAGCTCTCGCCGCGACGAAAAACGTCTATGCTGTAATGACTTCCATCCCAACTCGTGTATCATATCTGCCACACTCTCTCCTCTATAACGCGATAATACAAAACGAGCTGCCCTTCTTTGCACCCTCTCGATGTCCTCCGTCAATCCCACCTGGTAAGGATCCCACACCGCGCAGCAATATTCTAACAGAGGACGAACGAGTGTAGTGTAAGCTGTCTCTTTAGTGGACTTGTTGCATCTTCTAAGTGTCCTGCCAATGAAACGCAACCTTTGGCTCGCCTTCCCGACAATATTATCTATGTGGTCCTTCCAACTGAAGTTGTTCGTAATTTTAACACCCAGGTACTTAGTTGAATTGACAGCCTTGAGAATTGTACTATTTATCGAGTAATCGAATTCCAACGGAGTTCTTTTGGAACTCATGTGGATCATCTCACACTTTTCGTTATTTAGCGTCAACTGCCACCTGACACACCATACAGCAATCTTTTCTAAATCGCTTTGCAGCTGATACTGGTCTTCGGATGACCTTACTAGACGGTAAATTACAGCATCATCTGCGAACAGTCTAAGAGAACTGCTCAGATTGTCACCCAGGTCATTTATATAGATCAGGAACAGTAGAGGTCCCAGGACGCTTCCCTGGGGAACACCTGATATCACTTCAGTTTTACTCGATGATTTGCCGTCTATTACTACGAACTGCGACCTTCCTGACAGGAAATCACGAATCCAGTCGCACAACTGAGACGATACCCCATAGCTCCGCAGCTTGATTAGAAGTCGCTTGTGAGGAACGGTGTCAAAAGCTTTCCGGAAATCTAGAAATACGGAATCAACTTGAGATCCCCTGTCGATAGCGGCCATTACTTCGTGCGAATGAAGAGCTAGCTGCGTTGCACAAGAGCGATGTTTTCTGAAGCCATGCTGATTACGTGTCAATAGATCGTTCTCTTCGAGGTGATTCATAATGTTTGAATACAGTATATGCTCCAAAACCCTACTGCAAACCGACGTCAATGATATAGGTCTGTAGTTAAATGGATCATCGTCTACGCCGTCCCGACTGAAGTTAAACTCGTTCGTCCACTTGGAAACAGTTGAATATGAAGAAGCATAGTCCCCCAGCGTGTTTTATTTTCCATTTTATTTTACACGTCTAGTTCAGTAGGACCAAATAGAGTAACTAATCTCCAAAGTGATGGAACTTGTCAGTACATGAAATTACAAAATAAAAGTAATAGCAGATAAAATAAAATGTTTATGAACTCAAAAAATGACAAGCGACAGGTTTGTGTAAATGCAGTCAGCAATATAACACAGGAATCAGCTTAATTTTTCAAAGACATCCTTGACAGAACAAAAGGAGTGACCCATGAGGAAACACTTCGGCTTCGATTTAAAAGCGCGTGGATTACTGTTAACATTTTCTAATTATTGTGGCAGCTTATTGAAAATTGATGCAGAAATATAGTGCACACCTTTCTGCACAAGAGTCAAGGAAGTGCGATCCAAATGCAGACTGGATTTCTGCCTAGTATTAACTGAGTGAAAGCTGTTAATTCTTGGGAATAAACTGATATTGTTAACAAGGAACGACAGGGGGATGAGGAGGGGGAGAGGAGGGGGGAGAGGGAGGGGAAATGGGAGGGGAGGGGGAGGAGGAGGGGGAGGGGGAGGGGAGGGAGGGCTTATACGCATCAAGTAATCAACAATTTAGTATTGGAGGGCAGTATGGAGGGTAAAAATCGTAGAGGGAGACCAGGGGATGAGTAAACTAATCAGATTCAGAAGGATGTAGGTTGCAGTAGGTACTGGAGATGAAGAAGCTTGCACAGGATAGAGTAGCATGGAGAGCTGAATCAAACCAGTCTCTGGACTGAAGACCACAACAACAACTAATACCACTTATTGCACAAACCGCCCGTTTTTGCGCCAAAAATACTCTTTAGGGAATGGGAAGAGTTACTCCAAAATAAAACACCATACGTCGTAAGCGAATAAAAATAAGCAAAGTGGGCTACTTTTCGTGTCGAAATATCGCTTTCTTCAGATACCGTTTTCGAATAGTAAAAGTGGCAACATTAAATCTTTGAACATGATCCTGAACGTGGTCTTTCTACGACAGTTTACTATTCACCTGAACATCTAGGAATTTGAATTGTTCAGTTTCATTCAGTGAACTTAAAACATCGGGTTTTGTTGAAATGTGTGTTTTTTTAAAAAAAAAAAACGTGTCCTGCTGTGAGTTAGCGTTAGTTTATCTTCTGCAAGCCACGAACTTTTGTCATGAACTGCACTATTTGAAAAGTGCCAAAGTTGGACACGACATCCTTTACTACCAAGCTAGTGTCATCAGTAAACAGAAATATTTTAGAATCACCCGTAATTCTAGAGGGCATATCATTTATATAAATAAGGAACAGGAGTGGCCCCGGCACTAATCCCTTGGGCGCCCCGATTTGACCCTGCCCTACTCAGAACCCCTCATCACAGCCATTCTCAACACCGTGACTAATGGACTTTTGCTGGCTGTTGTTGAAGTAAGATGTGAACCAGTTGAGAGCTACTCCCCGTATACCACAATGGTCCAACTTCTGGATCAATATTTTGTGATCAACACAATTAAACGCCTTACTTACATTAAAAACTATGCCTAGCGTTCGAAACTTTTTGTATAATCCATCCAGTACCTGACAGAGAAGAGAGAGCAGTTGTTAAACCACTTCTAAAACCGAACCGTGCATTTGATAGCAAATTATGTGAAACAAAATGATCAATTATCCTCACATACACAGCCTTTTCAATAACATTAGCAAACACTGATGGCATAGAAGTAGGTCTAAAATTGTCTACATTAACCCTTTCTCCCAACTTATAAGTGGCTCTAAAACTACTTTAATCGTTCAGGAAACTGACTGGTCTTGGAGGAGAACTTACAAATACGGCTAAGTACAGGGCTGATATGTGCAGCACAGTACTTTAATATTCGACTAGGTGCTCCATCATATCCGTGAGAGTTCTTAGCTTAGCCTTCAGCGATTTAATTATTGATTCAATTTCCCCTTGTCAGTATCAGAGGATATTTCAGGCATCACTCTCGGAAAGGTAGTTTCCACGAGAGTAAATGATTCCTTGTAGAAACTTAGTTTTTATTTAATTCACCATCAATGCTTAGAAAGTGATTGTTAAGTACACATATCTTTCTTATCAGTAACACAAATATTTTTACTACGAACTGACTTTATATCGTCGACCTTGTGCTGCTGACCGACACTGCCTTCACGAATACTCTTTGCCTTCCTAATAACATTTTTAAGCACACTACAATACCGTTTGTAATGCGTGACTCTAGCTCCAGTATAACTACTTCTAACATTTTGATGGAATTGCCACTCTGTTCTGCATGACATCCTTATGCCACTAGTCAGCCACCTGGCCTTTTACTGCTAGTACGATGTTTAGAACGTTCTAATTAATAGGAACTTTCGAAGAGCATTAGGAATGTGTTAAGAAAAGCATTATATTTGTCATCTATGTTATCGGCACTATAAACTTCCCCGCCACTCTTGTTGCTTAAGGAGTTTTGAAGAACTCTATTGTCGTTGGATTAGCTTATCTACATAATTTGTAATTATATATAACATTTGCTTGAATACAAGAACCTTTTAGTGTCAAAATCTGTGCTTCATGGTCATAGGTCATTCATCCTTTTACTCACAAAATGCCCATCTAGTAATGAAGAATGATTAAAAGTGTTGGCTATGGCTGTGCTACTGTTACCTAGTTGAAAAAACACTCTGCATCAGAGCATATGAATTTAGATCTTTCAACATCCTTTTTCTTGCACAATCACATACAGAATTAATATTGAAGTTACCACATATAACTAACTTTTGGTACATCCTACAAAGTGAACCAAGATCCCACTCTAGCTTGAGTAGAAGTGTTCTGCAGTCAGAGTTAAGCGACCTATAAACAACAACTGGAAGTTTAGTTTCACTAAATTCAACTGCCCCTGCACAACATTCAAATACCTGTTCAGTGCAGTGCCGTGATACATCTACGGACTCAAGTGGAATACTGGTTTTTATGTACATGGCCATTCCCCAACTCCGCAAGGAACTCCTTGAAAAACAGCCAGCTAATCTGTATCCTGGTAAAGGATCAGTACCAAGAGCACTGACGCATCGCATGTTTACTCGTAAAGGATGGCTTGTTATTACGCGGGAACCTCGTTGTGCTTGCGCTGAAATGAGGTTGTGATTCCGAGAACTTTTCAAACCAGCCTCGAAGAAGCAATTTGTTAGTTGACTAACGGTGGACAGGCCAGGATCCCCTTGATGCTTCCACGTTTACTAAACGAAACGACTTTTTAGATATTCTCTACTTCCTGGTTAGCAATCGTATCTGAAGAGCAATACTCAAGATTTGGTCGAACGAAGCTTTTGTACACTACCACCCTTGGGAGAGGACTACACTTGCTGGTGGTTGCTCCGATGAAGCTGTCTGGCAGCTGCCTATCCTATGGTGAGTTTTACGAGTTCATGTTGAGGATCAAATGTCAAAATCCCTGCAGTAAATGACTATCATTTGCTGTAATCTATAGCGTTCAAATTTTTCTATGTGCAACAGCAGCTTCATCCGCCAGATGCATTATGGTGCTTCCGCTGTGGCAACAGAAATCTTACGAGAGTCGTGGTACGCTTAGAAGGGATGACGCTGCCTTACACAAGCCTTGCTGTGATGATGAAATTATGTAACTACTCGCTGGTCCCGCTGCCGGTGACAGTAACCTGGTTGTGCGTCTGCGCCAAGTGTCACCGTATACGAAGATTGCAATGCAAGTTGCCCACTTCTAGTTCCCGGAAGGATATTAACGTGAAGATAAGATACGGTTGGTGATAAAACGAATTATTTTAGCGACACCGGGCATTTGTTTTCGCGGCTGGGTAGGCCGTGCAGAAGGCAGACAGGCAGGTTACGGTGGCCCTGGGAGTGCGCGGAAGCGGCGTGCTAGGCCAGACTAGCTGCTGCCTTATATGCTGGAGCAAGGCCCGCACCAGACAGCCTTGCGCCTCGTCGAGGTGCCGCGTGCCACAGTGCCGGCCTCCACGCGGCGTGGCGCTACAGCTGCTCTCGCATTTCCTGATGCGTTGGTTGGTTGGTTTGTAGGATTGAAGGGACCAGACTACTAGGGCCATCGGTGCCTTTTTCCATGAACTTGAAACCCCCACAAGGAATAGAAACAATAAAGATGACAAGAGACGACACAGGACAAGAAAGACACAGAGACCAGACAAAAGGAATTAAAATCACACCGGGTGTGACAATGGTTGGCCGACCACAAAAACAAATAAAGACAAAGCCAACCAGCAAGAAACGCACTAAAAACCCCAGTCTAAAATCGTAGGCCAAAGGCCAGACTCAACACAAAAAAAAAGACACAAGCTTAGATCAGGTGATAAAAAAACCCTGCGCGAATAAAACCCAAAACTAAATCTGCCATCGCAACGTCATCTGATAAAAAGTGCAGGAAGCGTACCAGGCAGCGCAAAACGTCAGCCTGAACGGAGTTAAAAGCAGGCGGTCCAACAAGATGTGGACCACAGTCAACGCCGACCCGCAGCGGCGCAATAAATAGCTGTGCGTTATCCAGGTGCGGCCAATGTGCAGTCGGCAGAGGACAACAGAGTCATGGCGAGAGATTCGCAAGGAGGAGCGCCACGCAACGGTTGCCTCCTTGATGGCCCGAAGTTTGTTGGGTGAAGGAAGGGCGCGCCATTCTTCACCAGAGCTGCGAAGTACCTTCAGCTGCAAAACTGACCTGAGGTCACTCTCCATAAAGCCAATCTCCAAGGCTGGTGCACCGACAGCCTGCTTGGCCAGCGTGTCAACACGATCATTTCCCAGGATGCCTACATGACCTGGGGTCCACACAAAGACCACAGAGCGGCCGCAACAGGCAAGAGTATGGAAGGACACCTGACTCCTGGATAGCCACCACCAGACGAGAGCAAGGGAAACAATGGTCGATAGCTCTTAAGCCGCTCAGGGAGTCACTACAGATAACGAAGGCCTCGTTTGAGCAGGTGCGTCTTCTTCATACACATATTAAGAGCGCAATGCCGACGCTATAACCGCAAGTCGTTTGCTTATCGAGACACACTGTGACAAGCATTGTCATCTTCACTTCGCTTTCCTGGACGTGGGCAAGTACCACGTGATCTCATACTGTTTGCCGTTCAAGAGTATGAAGTACCTGAAAAATTCCACGTGATCTCATACTGTTTGCCGTTCAAGAGTATGAGGTACCTGAAAAATTAAGTGTTTGGGTCCGGCTACTCTACCAAAATCCTGACAGTCGAGTACTATTTGCTACTGGGGTATCAGGCGATTTTCCTGTTTCTGTCGCTGACTATCAGGTATCTTAGAACATATTCTGAGCTCAAACATAATGAGGTATCTCGAACAGAATGACCTCCTCCATGCCAACTAGCATGGATTCCGAAACTATCGATCATGTAAAACCCAACTCACAATGTTCTCCCTTGACATAGTGAAAGACTGGACTAACGTGACAAGACTGAAAGCTTAGGATCGAGGCAATCAGGTAGATGCAGTATTTCCGTATTTCCGAGAAGCACTTCTCTTGGTACCATACCTATGCTTACTGTCAAAAGTAGGGCCGTAATTGTAAAATTTGTGACTGGACTGACGACTTTTTAGTAGGGAGGATGCAGCATGTTGGCTTGGATGGAGAGTCACCGTCAGATGTAGGAGTAACCTTCGGATGTGTTGGGACCGCTACTATTCATATTGTATGTTAATGACCTTGAGGAAAATATTAATAGTAACCTCAGACTTTTTGCACATGAAGTACTGTCTGAAAGAAGCTGCATAAATATTCAGTTAGATGGTAATAAGATTTCAAAGTGGTGCAAAGACTGGCAATTGGCTTTAAATGTTCAGAAATGTAAAATTGAACACTTCACAAAACGAAAAAGTAGTATCTTATGGCTATAATATCAATAAGTCACAATTGGAATCGGCCAACTCATACAAATACCTGGCTGTAACACTTGGTACTGACAAGAAATTGAATCATCATACAGGCTCAGTCGTGGGTAAAGCAGGTGGCACAGTTTGGTTTATTGACAGAATACTGGGGAAATGCAATCAGTCGTGGGTAAAGCAGGTGGCACACTTTGGTTTATTGACAGAATACTGGGGAAATGCAATCAGTCTAAAAGTAAGATTGCTTACAAACGGCTTGTGCGACTCATTCTAGAATTTGCTCAAGTGTGCGGAAACCGTAAAAGTAGGACTAACAGAAGATACTGAACATGTACAGAGAAGGACAGCATCAATGGCCACAGGTTTGTTTGAAACGTGGGGGAGGGAGGGGGGTGAAAGAGACACAGAAAACACTGAACATGTAGACTCTTGAAGATAGACGGAAACTACACCAAGAAAGTTTAGTAATAAATTTTCAAGAACCAGCTTTAAATGACTTTAGTAATATTCAACAACCCCCTTCTTACCTCTCACTCAGGGATCTTGAGGGTGAGGTTAGAATAATTACAGCACATCAAGTCCATACGTGAATGAAACAGTACAGTTGGATGTACCGTACTCCATGCACTAAAAATGTTCAAATGTGACATCTTATGGGACTTAACTGCTAAGGTCATCAGTCCGTAAGCTTACACACTACTTAACTTAAATTATCCCAAGGACAAACACACACACCAACGCCCGAGGGAGGACTCGAACCTCTGCCGGGATCAGCCGCACAGTCCATGACTGCAGCGCTTGAGGCCGCTAATCCCGCGCGGCTTGCCATGCACTTCATAGTCGCTTGCTGAGTATAGATCCGAGCATGAATGAACCCCCCTGAACAGTCTGGACTACGTCTCAATGTAAAGAACACTGAGTACCTGCCAACAGTTGCAAATAATACAGACAACCAACAAAATCGACGGTATAGATCGGAGGAAAACAAATGTCTAAAGCACCTCTGCTCAAAAATCGCTGTTGGCGGCTCATTCGTTTATGATTTGTGATAAGATCCCAAATCGACTCGAGTCGACAATATACCGCATTGCAGTCCACCCAGTTGCCTTCTACGTTACAGAAAGCTCGCACGCAAATACAGAAGCAGATCAAAGGCTTGCTGTAACAGAAACCAAAATGCTCCGGCGGACGTGTGGCACTACATCGTGCGACTATTTATGCCATTCGCAGGCGGTACAGGGTGGCACCCAGTCTCCTTTCTGACGACGCACAAGATCGTAGCCAAGTTGAGACAGAGAGCCAAAAGGGCGGACCCCTCTTCACTGCAGGATAAGTGCTGAGGAACAAAATCAACGTCGTGGCTGGTGATTCATACAGAAGATTAGTGTACTTCTAAAGTGCTCTTCTCCTATCTCACTTGGTATCACATGTTTACAACGCTTTGGTAGGACTCAATGGATTCATTACAGCAAATTTGAAATAATAATCAAATGCTGAAGTTAATATTTTATGGTGATTTACTAGTGCAGTGAGACAACTACGAATTTCATAAATGTAATTCAGCTACAACCACAGTTATTGATACTGACAAATGGTTATGTACAACACAATGCAAAAAAAACCTGTAATTTTGATCCCATTCGCACGGAAATTGACTGATCTGAACGGATGCATTACACTAGTTAAGCATTCAGCCAGTTAGCGAAGGTTTTCCTCCCGTAGTATACCTGAGACGGTTCGAAGTAACTAATGCAGTATACCCGTTGTGGATCATGAACTACAACTGTGATTTGAAATGGCCATTTGTGCAGGTATAATATGCAACCGATCGCTTTTTTTGTTTTAATTCGGTACGATTTACTGTACCATTAACTAATTTTCGAGCCCCTGTGGGTTCACCGTCAGGGGCACATTTCAGGAACATTATATTCCGTATCAAGTGCTGGAAGACGTTAGGGTCGTGATGCTGGCGGAAAAACGGCAATGTAGCTAACGAAATATGTACGAGAAGATCATTATGTTTTAAGATAATTACGCACTGCTCTGCCTTGTGGTTTATTTTATAAGCTGGCAATATGAATTTGCGCGGATACTGCAAGACAGTGCAATGTAAATATCCTAAAACATTCGTGAATTTTCAGTTGGCTAAATTCCCATTATTTTCGACAGAACAACTCTAACGCCAAGTGGTCTGGAACGCAACACTCCTGTAATGTCTTCAGCTGATGTGTGTCTGCGGTGACTCGAAAAATAATTAACGGCATAATTAATCATTCGAATTCCGAAAACGACTGGTTGTATATTATTGAAACTATATAAACGGCGAATTCTTCGATTAGTTATAAACTATTAGCTCGCGGGCATGGTATGTATAAATAAAGTTTCCTTTGTTTTTTAGTGTTATAACGATTCCACCTCACATGAAACGTATCCTGCATCACGGCTTATGTGCCTGGACGCGTAGCTGCCAAACCCTTTCAAAGAACTTGCTTACGATGGCCTCTGACGTCTGATACGTGCAAGATGCTCGATGGTCTGTAGAGCAGATGGGGAATCACAACCCCTGATCACGTCCCTACTTCTTACCACTCCAAGGTTCCTTAAACCATACTATAAATACGATGTATATACGATGTACGTACTCTCAGGCTACACAAACAATCATCTGCACACCTGCCCAAGACAAAAGCCACAAAGCAGTAGCGATTTGCTACGTCCTCACGAAAGAGGGATAAAATCTCTACCGACGCTGCTCAGATCCTGTTCTGATATATTTACCGATTAGATTGATGTGAGGAGCCCATACAATGCACTGGCTCGTTACCGAGGAGGCTGAACGTGATGTCTACAGAACGTTATTTGAACATATCCTTTCGAAAACTATGAGACCTGTGCTTCCACCTTGATGAGGCAATGGCACCCAATGTTACACAGCACCTTGATGGACAACCTGGGCAGAGATGGCTTTACAATGAAGGATATCATGCTCGATTGTTGGGTGCTGGTGAATCTCCCAAGTAGTATGGTCCTGATTCATGAATCTTTGTTCATGACGTTTCGTCCACAGCGGCGGTGGATATTTTCAGAGGTGCCTCTGTCGGCAAGACTTAGCGTAATCTGATGCACCTCTGAAGATGTACAGAACATCAAGAACAAAAAAGTTACAGGGACGACGACCATACAACACAGATGTTTTATCAGCAGTTAATAATGGCCTTGTCCTCGTAGTCTTGTCCACTGGCAGGTTAAATCAACAGACATAACGCCGAAGGACTACTACTTCTGCCGGCCGAGATGGCCGAGTGGATCTAGGCGCTACCGTCTGGAACCGTGCGACCGCTACGGTCGGTCGCAGGTTCGAATCCGGCCTCGGGCATGGATGTATGTGATGTCCTTAGGATAGTTAGGTTTAAGTAGTTCTAAGTTCTACGGGACTGATGACCTCAGATGTTAAGTCCCATAGAGCTCAGAGCCATTTGAACCATTTTGAACTACTACTTCTGCGCTCAAATAGCTAAGTGCCGTGGGACTCCTGAGCATATACAACAGCAAATGATAGGTCTTACCAGTCCGCCATGATCATGGCGGACGCTGCTCTAACTAATACGTAGAGATTATGAAACGAATGTCATAATACCCGAAAATTCGTCCCGGACCGGGATACGAAGCAGAATTTCCTGATTTTAGCAAGAAGTCGTCTTAACAATTATGCCACCCGAGCACGCTTCCAGATCTGATTGAAGCTTTCATTTACCACGCTGTTTTCACCAATGATTTACGGACACTACTACCGTGAACACAAGAAAACTAGTGTTCTACTTATCGACTGTTACAAATTTTCAAACATCACGAGATATTCATTACACTGTAGGGTCAGTGTGTATGAACGATTTCCACTAGAATCATTTCCCGTCACTGCATCTATACTGATTTCATCTCTATCGATCCATTCGTTTCATGCCAGTCAGTGCCTGTAATTCATTTCCTACAAAGAGTGCGTTTAGCTAGAAAATGAGAATTACTCGTGTAATTCATTTTGTGGTTTGGTTGTATGTTCCTGTACACATTATCCTCCAATAGTCAGAACGTAATGAGTAGTTGCTGATTTATATTTAGAGCAAAACTCAGTCATTAATGTTGCTGAACTTGTCAAAGATATTATTCGATCATAACGCATTGGAGACCTCTATAACCGCCAAATCGTTGTCAGTTGGAACACATATCGCCTTTTATACTGATAACTCGAGAATCAGTTACGTCGACGGCACCGTTCTTGTCCATTCAGATCTATGTGGCCACCTTTATCACAAGAGGATACTATGTGAATGTGTGGTATACCCTTAGCAGACTACAATTCTAACTCTCGTCTTCTCAGGAATTGAGGAAAAATCTTACTCTATTAACAGTTTATTCACATTCCGTGTTTAATAAAGGATGTAAAAAGTGTCCGTTATGTAATTTCTCAATGGGAAATGTTTGTTCCTTGATGTAGATAAGCAAAACTCAATTTCTGCAGCTTTATTATCCTACGCGAGTTTCATTACTTTCTTATCTTGTAGTAACGTCGTCGTTGCTCTCCCTCTTCTCGGTCATAATACGACCAACATGATAGGTGATGTCCGTAGCCACAGAAACACATAGTCTCGCAGACGCCATTGAGCCCCCAACAGGTTAACCTACACCATTTGCAGTTAATTCGTAACGTAAACCTGAGGAATGGCGCGCGACGTGGATATCGTGAACCATAGGCCCTAGTCCCATGCATCACGAAAAATTATTTTAGGTCATTTTAGATATCAGAGTTCTTGTTTAAATTTGTAATACTGTCCGTTTGGTTACACAGGAGCAAAGAGGTAAGCTATGCGTGGAAGGGAACTACGCAGATGTGAAGGCCACCACAAAATGCCGTTCCCAACGAATGAAAACAGGCTCGGTGCCAGATATTGGCACGACTTGGCCGTTTCGTAGCAAGTTCCAGACCACGCCGTCCGCTCACAGTGACTTAAGATGCAAGTTTCAAACTATCAGTTCATATACGACATTGCCATCAATAACATAATTAGTTGTGGTACAAAAACAATGCTGTTTTCTTCCAATCTTAATCCAGTATTTCTCGTATGTTTTAGAACTTTTTTCTGGCTGTCATAAGTACTCCAAATCGTCCCACCTTTTCCGCCCAATTCATCTAGGTACAAAAATCGTTCGCTTTATGTAAAAGCTTGAAATATAAAGAAGTCCCAAATATCTACCACGAGGAGGGGGGGGGGGGGGGGGGGGGGAGCGGACATGTGGTGCTGAAACGACTGTCTCGGGCCAAGGAACTAACACCAAAGAAGAAACTAGGAAAACATTGTGTCTTGTCTATAAAATTACGTACTGGATGAACTACTGGGTAAATTATGTACCCAATTATGTACTCAAAATTCAAGAAAATGTATTTCTGCGACTCTTTTCGTGGAGTGCACGAGAGAAAAATCAGACGGAAGTCCTATTCCTGCTCTCCCCGACGCATATATAGCTTCTGTAATTATCTCGCTGGTTAACACGAATTTATTTGCGATCTCGAAATCAAACTTTCATTTAAGCTTAACGGACGAGCAGCAGAAATGATTCTTATAGAGTGACGTAACGAGATGTAGCCCTGTGTATACACACAGTGAATGAGTGGTCTCTACATACATAAAATACCCTGAAACAGATGGGACTTAGAAATGATTTAATTTGCATTTGACAATAACACCCAAGAAATGTCAGGCTACGAATGTAGCATATACTGGTTTCTCGAACGGCATGTGGAATCACATCCGGTCTTACAGTCATAATAGGAAACTGTTTCCGTAAAGGCTGCACGCAAAGTAGGTTAGCGACCCTGGATCGATTTAGGGGCGATGCACAGGCCTGTCGACCACGGAAATTCCAGTTATTGTTTGTAAGAAGCTACACAGGGACTAACAACTTTATGTGCATTTAGAACCCTACACTTATATTTGAGACTAGAGGTATATTACTGAACACTGTAAAATATTTATTTCTGTTTCCCATGTAAGCCTCGATTCCCCGCGTCTTTCGTTCCTCTGATAGCTGCACTGAAATCAATATTTACTCCAAAAATTACGCGAATTTTAACGTGAATATTCTTAAGAAACAGGTGTTAACCGCCATTAGCTGTATGAACAGTTACAATAACCTAACCATTAGCTACGGACAGTTTTCATCATAAGAATTTTCAAAGTTTTCCAGTTTCATTCTAAAAGAAGAATTTTATTTTCGTGAAAGTAATACCAGATTTTCAGTTTGCAGCGTATTCGTGAAATATCGGAACCATTCGATGATCTGTCGTTAGGAGAGAAGAAAAGCGACGATAAGAAAATGAGCCCTGTATTTTATCGACGCAAAACGATTTCCGATTACCCGTTCGGATTTGGTTTAGTGAACACGCCAGCCAATCGACCAGTCAAAAGATATAATTAGACCATCAGCCAGAGCTTGTAACTTCAGACTCCTTTACATCGAAAATTCCGTTCACCTCGCTGTTCACCCTGGCGTTTCTACGTTTACGAATCTGAGAAAGGGAAGATATGTAAGGCCTCGTTCACTTCGAAATGCCATTAAGGCCTAAGCACCAAGTCAGCCGAAGAAGGATAACTATCTGCCTTGCCCTTGCAGTAGAAATCCTTGGGAAAATTACGATGAACCTACATCAAGATGTCCGGAAAAGAAATTGAACAGAATTTCTACCGAAAACTGAGTCCAGTATCGTAAACAATGGTTGCATCAGAGCACCAGTGTTTCTCAGTATGAAACAGACAAGAATTTCACAACAGAGAAGTGGGGTGGTAACTAAAGGAAAGAAGGTATAGGAAACGAGCTTATTACTTAGCACCTATTTCAAACCAGTCCACAAAAAAATGCATAGCTGTTTTATGTGAAGGGCTGCAGCAAACGCTTATTTCACTTATTTTAAGGAAACTAGGGCTGGTTTAGGTGCTATTTACAATAGTACATTAAAACATGTGGAATTTCTTTACTTAAGTTCTTTCATTTAGGCTTTACACATTAGTTCGTATCACAGTTTATACGGTTCGTACTATGAAAATAACCCGGTGACAAAATAAGACCAAAATGGCGTGAAGAGGTTTCTGGGCGCTCCTTTCTAATGCTGTGACAGTGACTGTAACGTCACATGGCATCAAGTACCTATAAAACTGAAAGACAACTGACAGCGGCGCGTGTAGTTTCTTCTAGTTCAAAATATGGAATTTATAGTGGACGAGGTATTTTATACACATGCAATGTTGTGCTTTATATTTATGTTCATGGGTCTGATCTGTGAAAATAAAACATGTGACCTGCATACAATGAAGGGGTACTTAAAGGTATTATTATGACATATGTACGTCGCTAGACGTGTTAAAGAGCACCAAGCAATTTCTTGCAGTTTTCATAGTATCTCCTTCCGATCAGCGGTGGTTTTGGAAGTACTCGTGCCTTCGTCACTAATTTAGACGTAGACAAATTTTCTGTAGCACCACAAAGGCAACAGGTAATATTCCCCTTGCTATAAAAAAGCAGGTCTGAGGAACAAACACCTTAAAAATGGCAGGGATTGTAAATGTCTATAATAACACAATTACCAAGGAAGAAGTGGAAAACATTCCTGTGGAGCTATCTGCCAGCAATTAGAAGACATTCATATTGGATTTGGGAAGGAAAAGAAGCAAGAGAAACTGTAACAGCTGCACAAATTATTTCTAGGAAGATAAATCGACACTTAAATACGCAATAGAATTTGTCTGTAAGACGTGGGTTCTGCACTTTATATTGTAGCCAATTCCGATTAACATCCAACGACTTCATAAACAACATCTTTGAATCCTGAGAAGAATAGAAAGAACCTGTCCAAGAAAATTCACACCGAAAAATGTAACTAGAGGAACTGCAGCTTTATAGCCGAAACGCATTGCCGACTTGAGACAGAAAAGTGGTTACATGAACAAGGCATTGAGTTTTTTGGATGATGATATACACGATAGAATATGGCACGTGTATTGTGTGAAGACGTATTTGTGATTCCTCTAAGAGCCGAATGAAAGAAAGGTATCAACATCAGTCAGCAGGCGAAACTAGCGAGTGGCTCTGTACTACTGCGCACTAAATCATCTGTGAGTAAAAGGCTATCTGATTACAATATGCCACTCATACTCCGCGCAGTCTTCAGTTTAAATGGAAGTAGACGTAAAACAGAATGTTATCTCTTTAAAATATGCAATCAACGTTCTTTCTAAAATCATCTTCGGCTATATTAATGTATCATGTACGCCAAGCATTTACATTACTACTCACAAAATAATAAATTTAATTCTACACTTTTGCCTCAAAAGTGTGTCACAATGAGAAATAATTCTGTTGTATGGCAATAAGGTAAATAAGGTACGATAGGTTAATATCGGATCCAAACGGGAAAAAGAGGTAATACAGGAAATAATAGCACACAAGAATTAGCTTTCTACTGTCTACGAGAAAAGAAGGGGAGTACAGAAATGTTCAAAAGATCGGATACATGTTGGAATTAGTAAACAATGCGATACAACTCCGCTAAATCGGTGACATTAACATAGTGAAGCTGGGATGAAGTCACAACATGAAAATATCAGCAAAACCAAAACTTACGAACTAACGCTACCCACCATGGGAATGGAGGGTATTTTGTATTGGCATTTTGTTATTAACGTGTAGAAGTGTGTTAAAATTTAAGGACAAAGTGTATAGCTCATGGGATACGCAAAGTGTTAAAAAAATACTGTTATGGCACATTTATTTGACCCGTCAACTCACGAAGTGTCACTATCCAGCATCGTCCAAGCCTTAAACTACGTCACAGATCAGCTTCCGCTAAAAAAACTTTTTTACTACTATGATAGACTCGTTGGCAAAAATTCACAACCGAATTATTACGTTACAACGTGATCTACCTCAGGATACAACATACAGGGTGCCCCACGAGGAATGGTCAATATGCGCACAGATATGACAGGAACGATCATTCGAACCAAAAAGACTAGTAAACAAGGGCTCTAAAATGCTTACCTTAAGAGCAATGAGACATCTTTGATACTGTGAAACAAATCTCCACTACAAGCTCATTGTTTGCCGTATTTTGGAAGGATGCAGTGTGCACGAAAAAATGAGAAAATTGTGTAGTAAACATGGGCTCGTAAGTGCATACCTTACTTTTTCATCTTCCGCTACTGTTGACACCCACCTCTTCTACTAAAAGTACTTACACCTGTTGGCGTAAGCATTTTAGAGCCGACGTTTACTACTTTTTGCTTGGAATGGTCGTTCTTGTCATATCCATTAATATTTACCATTCCTCCTGGGGCACCCCATAGACATATATGTCACAATACCAAATAAAATAAGAAGTACACAGCATATTATCAGTATCGCGATCTTCAATGCACTTGCCATCCACAATAACTACGAGAAAGTTTAAGAACACGACTGACAATCAAATACATCAGAGGTCACCAATTACGAAACATACGTCACACATCAAGGAATACAGCTCGCCCTGCCTTGTGTTCAATATGTCTAAATTCCGACCTCAAACAAAAAGCAAACACTACTAAGTCCGCATCTGGCAGGAATCGTGGCTTTCACTTCTCGCTAGACCTACTAACTTAAAAAATTATGGGCAATCCAATCTTTAGGCTGCTAACTCTCTCCTTCGCATTATCTGTCACTGCTATTTATTCTACAAGTAACACTAAGATAATATCTGCATATTATTATTTACATCAGTTTCACGTGTGTCAAAAATCTGTCATAAGAAAGGCAAATATTCACCTGCACAAGTTATTTCAGATGCAAATGAATTAATACACCAGCTTTATGTTTGAATTCCACTTCACTGAATTCCATTCACTGAACAACATAGGCTACGAACACAAAATGAAGATATCTTAAGAAATCATACAAATAGAATGGTTATATTCAACAATAAAGAATACCTAATGGTCATTTGTCATTTCGGCCGTACAGTAATGGAAATATATCTGTTTCGTAGTCAACCACTTAGCTCAAGTTAGTAAAATATTGTCATAGGCTTAATGAAAAGCAACCATCTCTGTACAACTACACAAATTTTCACATCATAGGTAAGGTTTCAAATTCTTGTCACAGTCCCACCGTCGTGTCACAAACCACTATAGCGTCCTCTAGCACAAAAAAAGATTCGACAAATAGTAAACATGACAAAAGAGAGAACCATATCAAGCACTTGACAAATGACTGCATTAAAACATGTTTGTAAACATCCCCTTTAAGTTATCTCGATATTTAAAATTAAATCTCTGCGGTTATGAGACCTTTCACAAAGCTCTAAGCTCTGCAACCATTCACAAAAAAGCAAAAATAATAAATACGAACCCAACACCATTACATGCCATACAGCTCGCATATGTGACAAATGTCTACAGTTATCAAAATTGAAAGGCTACCACTTTTCATAATAATTGTCTTCATCTACAACACATTTTGTTTCTTAAATCAGACTGGCTTCCCTTTTTCGAATTACAGAAAAGCAGTTGATTTATATCTTTTGGAATTATGTCTGTACAGACGGATTGATGATGTTAAAATGAAAGAATACAAACTAACACCAACAGAAAAGGACATACAGCATGCTTAACTTGAGCGGGATTACCACTGCAATTGTCAACAGCTTAGTACCTTAAACAAAACAACGTTTCTCAAGAATTAACAACTTTGTAGCAGACCATACTGAGAACTGAAACTAATCTACTCCACCAGACTACTTTACCGGACTTATCAGACAACTGAATTTTATACTGACTCGAGATATCTGAGAACACTACTGAATGTAATACTGTACTAATATATGAATGAAAAAGTTCGTGTGTATCATTTCATGACAATCACCCATAACATCAAAATACGGCAGCAACCAAACTAAGGCAAACCGACAGGAGGGGGGCAACTGTTTCCAGTAAAACGACATATAGTGAGTGTTTGTCAAACTTTCAATAATAACAATTCTAAACAACAGCAAAAATGTATTCACAACTCCTTACGTTTATCACATATACGAAAAGAAATGAGACGAAAATATATGAAACGCCAAACAATTACGCAGATGGGTAGCAGTCAATGAATTCTTAAAGGCAATTAACGTATTGTAAGTTTTATTATTTACACACAAAAGACATGCCTCGCAAATACAATATACGCCATTCACCACGAGGAAAGCAGTATTGAGGAAAAAATGACAAATTCGAACTCTTGCAAGGACTACAGCAAATGAAAATTTATCTTTAGAATTGGCAATATACGAATCACGTTGTCCCAATGAAATTGGTGAGAAGCTGTTTTCATTAAAGGCTTAATGAACTTGTGACTAAGGAATTTTCCTACTCTGATAACAATAGCACATAACCTCAACTGGGCTACCAAAATCGTCTACCTCATCTATCTTCTGCTGGATACGTGAACAATGAATCTACAATTACGATTTGTCAGATTAGCTCTCATAATCACTATTCTCCAGATTCTATCTTCGTGATAAAGTAAAACAAAATAAAAGAACTAATTAATAGAGTACAGACCAAATGCCAGAGATGCTGTACACTAAGCTTTCACGGACTAATAACCGATTCAGGCATTGTTTGCAAAATTATTTTATTTTAGAAGCAATAAATTGTGGCACTATTATAATGTCTGCTACTAACGTTTAGTTTTGCATGCGTTAAAGTGCTGTTAAACAGGAACAAAACAACATCTAAGAAATGCAGTGATTACAATCTTATAAACAGTAACAGCTTAGAAATTCATGGAAAATGGGATCTGATAATGACGACAGAATATTTAGGAACCGATAAAGTGGCAGTCGTGTGATTAAAAACATAAGTACATTTCAGAACATTACCTTCAGTCGCCGTAATCTGCCATCCCTAGCTGCATTGAATACAAAGTTTTTGATGTCCATTTCTTGATTTTCCGACATACTCCACAGCCCAGGTTCACAAATCAAATTAATTCCCTAATTTTATCCGCTGCAGCTCTCCTCAGCAGCTGTAACGGATAAACTGGAATAAAAACACAATATGGTCTGCACCTGGTTCGGACGTCCCTCACCAGAGGTCTCCACCATACTGCCAGGCTGCTCAGCCCAAAGAGTTTCAGCGGCTCAGCAATACCACTCCTCGAAAAATTCTGACAATAGGTATCAGTGAAAAGACTAACTTTACATTTTGTTTCATTAGTGAAAATAAAAGTAATTAACGCACATATAAAAACACCACTAAGTTGTAATAGAGCCTATAGCAACATTTTTATTGAATAAATATGCAACAAATTGCACAAATTATATGGAAACCAGAGATAACTGAACGTCGACTAACGTAGTGAAAGGTACAATAAGTGATATCATTAGCTGTAGTGGAAGTGTGCTGGCTGACTCTTTATGGTCTGTGGTCTCAGCTCCACGCGGAGTTGAAGGGGACCTGTCACTCTTCCACCAGCAGGCGGGGCTTCTGCAGTTCTGGCTGATCATTGGCTGAGAAATATGTGACGTTTCTCTCCAATATACCACGTGGGATATACGCCATTACAAGCAAAGTATCTGGCGGTGGCGGTAGTGGAACAATGGATTGTGCGCGTTAAGAGTGCGAAAACTATATATTTGAATGAAAATCGGCTACCTAATGGAGTAAACGAAAAGAATAATGAGTGTATTTTTAACTGGCGCTGTGAAATGTAATTGTGATCCAAGTAATTCGTATTATTGGTAACGGAAAAGTGTGACAACAGTAAAATATTTCGTGTGCGGTGTTGTGGGTTCAGCAACCTGCGGTTTTGCCGAAAGTGGTAATATGTGGAGGTGATGTTTTCTTCAATTGGCATATAGCCGTGTGTGTATTTTGTGCACAGTTTCATCATGTATCCTGCCCCGGCTAGACACCCATCTGCCGCGGTAAGTCAATGTTTTGTTTACTACCTCTTTTAAAGGAAATTTTGTTTCTTGTTGTAGAAGATGTGTGTGTCTTCGGTTGTTGAACAATCCATTTACCCCAGCCATTAAGACTTTTTGATTTTAAAGCATTTGACGGTGTTTAAAATACGTAATTATTGTGTGAAATATAAACACATGAGTTTTCATTTGTTTACATACATACATTACGCATGTTATTGTGTATGTTTTCCTTCATTCATTCCGTGAGGGCCTGTTAGCTGTAGTGAAGTTAGTAAGAAGGAAAACGTTTCTTCATGGACATATTTTTTTTCTTTTATAACGTCAAGATTAGCTACAGAAAGAATGTTCATAAAAATGAACTGACCTTTATTTGCCGAATTATAAATAAATATTGTGCTCACACACTGACAATAAATTTCGTTCTCATTGTACTAAATTGTTCCTTGCAAGCTCGAGTAGTTACCACTCTAGCTTACGCTGTTCCTCTCATTCCCGCTGCGTTCTCCTCCCCGCCGCCTCTCTCCATCTCTCACTCTTCCCCACCCAGGCTCCAGCAACAAGCTCCGGGTCAGCCGTGATGAGCCACGATAGAACAAGGTGGCGGGCAGCCGCAGCAGAACAAGGGGCTCTTGCTTCGCGCTTCGAAATGAAGGGAAAAAAAAAGGTCGAAGGAATGAGAGGATCAGAGATGTGATGACGAATGGTGGAAGAATGGTAGAAACGAAGAGGGGTACGCAGTGGTAGCTCTCAGCTTGGTGATCACGGATAGGTCACAAGGTATCTAGAAATTGTCGCGTGTTTTCTTAGATGCACAACTAAGAAAATGTGGTGTTTAATATCAAGTGGATTGTCTGAAAATAGGCTTAATTTCTGTCGCTTAAGAAAATGTGCTTGCCGATACGACAGTTAAATCTCATACACAGCCTTCCTTCCAGGATACGTGAAGTCACGGTCACGCCGTGATATGCAGACTAAAGTTTTCAGTTCTGAGAATTTAAAATACTGGATACTTTCTTGGTTCATAGTTCCAAATTTTTATTAGGAAGGTATTCTCTTACATCTAGCATTTTTTGTTAAGTGTTTGCCCCTTAAAGAAGACGATAAAATTCTTCGTTTCTGTTTTCATTACAATACATATCTTCCTGGGAGATCATCCGTAAATCAGTTAGTGTTATTGGCACGCACGGTGCGCTTCCAATTGAGACCTACCGAGAGAGATCACGTAGGGTATTAATTATGGAAACAAAATATTATTGGGTTACTCGAAAAGCACATACCGGAAAAACGTACCATCCGAAGTTGACCATTGACCTCAAATTTGAAACATGGTGAAATGTAGATGTAACTAGGCTACTTGGATTGTACTGGGACTACAAGAGTCCGTGATCGACTGCCCTCCGTGACAGGAAGCAACATGCATGGGCTCTTAGGGACCTCAAACATGACAGATTTTTCCCTATCCTGCACAATACAGGATGATTCCTACGTTATACCCCGTAGGAAGAACTGGGTAAACCAGTACTCCATCGACAATTTACGACATAGTAGCATGGACCAAAACAGAAAGCAGCGAAGTAAACATGTACTCTGAAATGTGTGCCTTAAAAGCTATGTTCCCTACTTTATCATTGATACTGCGAAACAAATCTCTTCTATTGCATGCACTTCGCTTTCCATATGTTAAGAGGTAGTGGTGCGGACAAAGAAAAAAAAAAAAAGGTCTAACAAACAAGGGCTCCAAAATGCGTTCCTTGAGAGCCACAGTAGCAATGATGAACGAGCTCTCGTAGCACGTAAGGTACACGTTTTAGAACACATGTTTACTGAACAATTTTTTATCTTGTTTCGGAAGGCAAAAGAGCTTGCAGTAGAAAAGAATTGTTTCACAATATCGAAGATACAGTTTTTATAGCTCTTAAGGTATGTTCACTAAGCTTCTTTCTCGTTTTGGTCTATGCTACAACCTCTGAAAGTTTGTCGGTGGAGTTCTGGTGTATTCTTTTGTGTCACAAGGGACATGATTTTTGTGTCACATTGTATATTACCTCCACACCGTGGCCATGGTATTCTGCGTGTCATAACTTTCAGCTTCCTTCTACGTTTTCTGGTTACATTGTCAGTGAAGTTTTTCATTGTTAACTACGTCTGAAGAGATTGACGGATTATGTGAGTGCTTTTGCAGCGGTTGCTTCACGCTTCTTTCGAAAGTGATTTTCATTTGTAATGGGGTATCGATATTTCACTACAGGTTTTTGAATTTATCTGCCGCTATTAAACCAACTTAGGCGTCAGCAGATTTGTGCAACTTGTTAATTCAACAGTCCGCTGCAGAGGTAACAGTTACATAAGCTCCATACGGATTTTCGTCCGTATTACTCTGACATATTGACTGGGGAGTGCTACTCAACCCCTCTTAATAGTATATTTATAGTTCTGATTCTCCTAATACCAAGTGTATCCATCATGGCGCTGAAACATTGACTAATTTTTGTATATATTTTTCAAGACAAAAATCGAGGGACATTAACAATGCATCTGGGTTCTAGTTCCAGAGTAATCAAGCAAGATGAAAGCACTTCGATAGTGCAGTGTACAGTCAAAGAGCTAAAGATTTTCTTGGTTGACTAAAAGTCTTCGGTCAAAGTTAAAGAGACAGCAAGTTGAGGATATTTTTATCCACCTTTTGTAAGAGAAATCATGTCGTTTGTTTGTATATGTCGTGTAAGTTATCACGAAAAGAGCGTAAATCGTCCCCCATTTCCTGCAAGACAATACTTTGTCGCATAGTTAACGGCTCTAATGTGGCATTGACAGCAATTTTTTATTAGATGAACAGAGCAGGCATCGGAGAGAGCAGCATATTAAGCCAAAAACCAGTTGTCGGAATGCCGGTACTTCTTCAGGAATGGAAGATCATGAAGAGAGGTGTCAGTCTTACGCGTAATACGCTAAAAAGAGTAGTTACGTATAGAAGATACAATCATAAAACGTTTGCTGAATCCAGTGTATTTTTTTGAGTATCCGTCCGCATTCATACCTCTCTATTCTATGTCTTCGTATTTTGTGAGCAACTTCATTTAGTTTTAATTCTGCTCGTCCATCCTCGTTGTGTACGACCTGGTCGTACATTTCATTTGCCACTAGTCACAAACTTCAGAGTAGGGCCATATATATACAAAATTTTAATTAGTGTACGACTACTTCTGACAGCGCTCGTGTGTGTGTGGGGGGGGGGGGGGGGCGGCTGCATGAGTTAGTTGCAGTATAATTATTAGGCTTGCGTCTTGCGTTGATATGACAGCAGTATTGCTATTAGACTGCTTGCTAAGTAACCTCAGAAGACAGTACTTTTGCTGGCGTATGTTCCGTAAATGCAAGGAACACACACATACGTAAGGAATTCTGGTTACTCAATTACTTTCAATACTCGAGCGTGCAAACGATTTTACTACGGATCAGACGATCCATTACAGTAACAGATTATCTAGCCTGTCATAATCATAAGATATGGTACTTTGATGCTGTTTAGACCAGGATGGCAATGGAAAAGCCTTTAGCATTTACATAGAAAATTGATTGTGAATGTAGATGTTGTGTCGGGCTGTTACTACTTACGCTGCATAATCAGTGGCGGAATTACGAAAAGTTTCCAACAGCTTACTGTAAGTTATTACCGGAAACGTGTAAAAAGGAGTCGAGCAGTAACTTGAGAAATGAGGAGCGAATCTAATTGCAAAAGGTTGCTTATCTTGTGCATAAAGTAGATACGCAAGGACTTACTGAAACAGAGAAAAAGAATACAACAGAAGGCGAGTAGTTAGCTCCCAAGAAATGAAATAGTGAAGTCAGCAAAAGATCAAATAGGCATACAGGAAACGCCTAATCGAGGCCATTGGTTGACATAAGAGATATGTAATGTAACTGGTGGAAGGAGAAGTTGTAAACAGCAAATGCGCAGGCAAAAGGGATGGACTAATAATCTCCAAAAATGAGACTGGCCGTAAATGCAAAGTGGAAAATCAGGAATGGCAATACAAAGAATGCAAGGCGGTAGAATCAGAACTAGGGGAAAGATGGATGAACGTATAGGAAAGTCAAAGACCTCAAGAAAAAACAAACACCTGTGTGAATATTAAAGAACTCGCATGGAAAGGTTGCACAAAGAAAGGAGGAATATGTAGCTCTATATAAGAAAAACAAAACTAAAGGAAATATTTTAGAAAATAGATTATGGTTTGGGGAAAGAATTTGACAAAAATCTCTTAAGACCCAAGTCAAAACAAGGCCCCTGGGATGGATGTCATTCCCTTAAAAACGTGCCACAAGAAAAACGCCCAACAACCTCAAGAAGAACGTAATATTTCCTATTCTAATGAAAGCAGATACAGACAAGAGTAAATATTATTGGACAATCAGTTTAACAAGTTGGAGATGCAAAATACTGACATGAATTATTTACAAAAGACTGGAAAAACTGGTAGAAGCTGACCTCAGTGAAGCTCAGTTAAGAGTTCTGGAGAAACATATTAACACACAAGGTAGTACTGACACTACGAATTACCTAAGAAGATAGGCTGCAGAAAGACAAACCTACATTTTAGCATCTGTAGATTTAGAGAAAGCTTTTGACAATACTGACTGAAATACAAATTTTGGAATTCTGGAATTGTTTGGGATAAACACAAGCAAAAAGTTATTAGCAACTTGTACAGAAACTAGACTGCAGTTATAAAAGTCAAAGAACGTGGAAGGGAATCAGTAGTTGAGAAAGGAGTGAGACAGTGTTGTAGCTTATTCCCAGTGTTATTCAATCTGTACATTGTGCAAGCTGTGAAGGAGACCAAGAAGAAAATTGGAAAGGAGACTTAGGTTCAGAAAAAAGGAATTAAAAAGTTTAATGTTTGCTGGCGACGTAATTCTGCCAGAGAAGGCAAAGAACATGGAAGATCAGTTGGAAAAAATGGATAGTGTCTTGAAAAGAGGTAACAAGAATATCAGCAAAAGTAAGAAACAGCAATGGAATATAGTCTTAAATCAAATGATGTTGAGGAAGTTAGATAAGAAAAGAGATATTAAATGCAGATGAGTTTTTCTTTTTGGGCAACAAAATAACTATGTCCATAGCAGAGAGAACATAGAATGCATACTGGCTATGGCAAGGAAAGCATCTCTGAAAAAGAGAAATTTTGTTATCATCAAATATAAATGTGTGAGTTGGGAAAGATTTGCTGGAAGCTTTTGTGTGGAAGTTAATCGTGGATGAACAACACTTAAGACGTAAAGAGAGTAGAAGCTTTTGAAATGTAGTGCCACAGAAGAATTCTGAAGATTAAATGAGTAAATCGAATCGTGGTTACTGTAGCAAAAGGCCTCTCACAAACATAAATTCTGTCAGTAGGCCTATGTAAAGGCTATCAGGAACACCAAAGCTAGTGTCCAGACTCTCATGGGTGATAAAAGAATAGAAATTGAGGATAACTATACAAAAGCACTGAATTCAGTTTTCAGGTGTTAATCCATGAGTGCAACACTAGTTAAGCTTCCACAACACTGTAGAGATGAGTCATACAGATCATAGTGTCAGGGATTGGTCTTACATGGGCCAGTGGGACTCCCATACATTTCAGAACCCTAGAACATGTTCCCAATTCAAAAGTAACGAGGTATCTCGCACAATATGACTTGTTACATATCAGTATGGAATACGAAAACATCGGTCATGCGAAATCCAAATGCGATGGACGGAGGCAGTCAGGTAGGTGCAGAATTTAAAGACTTGCAAGAAGTCTTTCACTCAGAATCATAACAACACTAATTGCCAAAATTTAGTTCATATTGGTATCAAAATTTGTGACAGGATTGAAGGTTTCTTGGTAGGAAGCATATTATCTTGGATAGAGAGTACTCTAAAGAGAAGTGTATTGAGACCATTGCTGCTCATGTTATACACACATCAAAAAACGTTTTGCATCACCTCAGATCCGAGAGTCTGAAACCTGTACAAAAAATTGGAATAGAGATCTTCATAAACATCATTCCCACCCTTTTTATTGCTCATGAAAACCAGACATTGCATGTTGTACCACCAAACAGCGAGACCTTCAGAGGTGGTGGTCCAGATTGCTGTACACACTGGTACCCCTAATACCCAGTAGCACATCCTCTTGCATTGATGCATGCCTGTATTCGTCGTGGCATACTATCCACAAGTTCATCAAGGCACTATTGGTCCAGATTGTCTCACTCCTCAACGGTGATTCGGCGTAGATCCCTCAGATTGGTTGGTGGGTCACCTCGTCCATAAACTGTCCATTTGAATATATCCCACGCATGTTCGATAGGGTTCATGTCTGGAGAACATGCAGGCCACTCTAGTCGAGCGATGTCGTTATGCTGAAGGAAGTCATCCACAAGATATGCTCGATGGGCGCACGAATTGTCCTCCACGAAGACGAATACCTCGCCAATATGGTTGCACTATCAGTCGCAGGATGGCATTCACGTATCGTACAGCCGTTGCGGCACCTTCCATGGCCACCAGTGGCGTACGCCGGCCGCAAATAATGCCACCCTAAAACAGCAGGGAACCTTTACCTTGCTGCATTCGCTGGACAGTGTGTCTAAGGCGTTCAATCTTACTGGGTTGCCTCCAAACACGTCTCCGACGATTGTCTGTTTCAATGTATATGCGACGCTCATAGGTGAAGATAACGTGATGCCAATCCTGAGCGGTCCATTCGGCATGTTGTTGGGCCCATGGGTACTGTACTGCATGGTGTCGTGGTTTAAGTCGTAACACGACGTCCTGTGGCTGAACGAAAAGCATCATTCCACATGGTGGCGTTGTTGTCAGGGTTCATCCGAGCCATAATCCGTAGGCAGCGGTTATCCACTGCAGTAGTAGCCCTTGGGCGGCCTGAGCGAGGCATGTCATCGACATTTCCTGTCTCTCTGTATCTCCTCCCTGTTCGAACATCACTTCCTGGCACAAAGTAACAATGCGAACGGCGGTATTGACAGTCTAGGCATGGTTGAACTACAGACAACACGAGCTGCGCACCTCCTTCCTGATGGAATCACATGAACTGATCGGCTGTCGGACCCCTCCGTCTAATAGGCGTTGCTCATGCATGGTTGTTTACATCTTTGGGCGGATTTAGTGACATCTCTGAGCAGTCAAAGGTACTATATATATATATATATATATATATATATACTATATATATATATATATATATATATCCACAGTCAAAGTCTACCTTCCCAAGTTCTGGGAGCCAGGGTGATGCAAAACATTTTTTGATGTGTGTATATTGATGACTGGGCAGACAATATTAATAGCAACCCCACCCTTTTCACATATAATACTGTTATCTGCAATGACATATTGTTCGAAAATAGCTGCACAAATATTCAGTCAGATGCTTTAAAGTTGTGAAAAGATTGACAACGTGCTTAAAATGTGCATAACGTGAAATTATGCACTTTGCAAAACGAGGAAAGTAGTATCTAGACTACACTATTAGTGACTACTGGGATTAGTCAGTTAATATGGATACCTCAGTGTGTTTGTGGTAATACAGAATGGAATGAGCACAGAGGTTTAGTCATAGGCAGACTTTAGTCCGTTGGTAGGATATTGGAAAATGCAATATATGAACTTACATGCACCTCTTGTCAACCATTATACATGGTGAAAATATGCAGAAACTTTCAAGATATTTAGAACATCTCAGAAGTCTGAGTGACATCTCCCCACACATTTGCTGACCACCTAATGCCCCAAAACCAACTAAAATTGAAGCGGATTTAAAAATACTAAAATTCAGCCACAAGCTGTACCATAACTTAGAGTAGGAAAAAAACTATCAAATACAGAAGACATTAATAGCAAGAACATTATTAAAAACGACTACACTACACTGTGCAAAGGCCCATATTCAACACATTAAAGTAATTCTACAGAAAAGGCGACACACACACAAAGCACTCACTGTTCGCAGCTGGAAAGGGAAGGATGAAGTTTGCTACATATAATTGCTAGAAACGGTATCCTTGCTGTTCTTTCTACCCAGTCTCTGACGAGAAGCTAACACTTATTGCATGATTTTGTTGTTACGACAATCAAAACTCACGTGACTGACTGTGGCTTTCATCATTGTTGCCTCAGAAGTCATCGCGCTGTACAACGTTTCTAAACAAGGGTAATAACGAGGCCGATATGGTAATTGGGACGACGCCGATTGGTTTGGTTGGAAACGTCTGAATTTGACTGGGAGGACAGAAAGAAAACTTCGAAAGAGCAAGAGGCCTTCGTGTGCTAGATAGTGTTCATTTGGCCAGCAGTGATTTTACGTGGAAGCAACCAATCAGAATGGACGCAAAAATGGTGAGTAAACGAGTATTGTAATGAGGTCGTCTACGCACGAATTAATTGCTATTACACAAACTGAAACATGGGCATTGTTTCTAGGTCACCATTCCAAGTCAATTTTAATCCATCTTTGGTGACTGGTACAAAACTGTCACATGAGATATATTTTTTTTCTTTTGTTTCAGGGATCAGGGAATGTGCTTTGCGTAAATTTTGAGACAAGGTGACGAAACTAAACTGAACTCCTATTCGTTACCAGTTTTTTGTAATCAGTTTTGATGCATAGAATCGACATACAGTGAATTTAGTAACTCTGTGATATGGTGTTGCAAGAGGACATCTAAATCTGTTGAATCATCCAACACGATAGCATATATGCTGGTAGAGACAGAAAGCGGGAGAGAGTGAGAGAAAGATAGACAGAGAAGAGAAATATTTTTCACTTTCGGCGTTACAGCCATGACCTCCGCCACTCAACTTACCAGCTGCTACTTGAAGTTCAGAACTTTTCTCTGCTTCACCGACTGAGGAAGACAGAGTTGTCTACATTTTCATTGTGGAAGCTTATCAGTTCAAGCGAGGAAGTGCATGGCGGAAGGTACAAGAAGGAACGACATGCCATGTTCATACGAAAAATGAACAGAACGATTTATTTAGAACCAATGAATGATCTTTTATTTTATGTCACAGTTTGTAACAAGAGAAGTTGTAGACACAATTTTCTAAATGGGAGGCAATGAATGTTAGAGTACAGTAATGTTGCTTCATATCAGTAGTTCTTAACATTTATGTGAAAGGCATCGTAAAATGGAGATCAGCAGTTCATAGGAATATTTTACTTCAAGACAATATCATGCATACAATCTGGCTGTCTTCGTTAATCAAATATTGTTGAATAGTTACAATGTGGTAACATGAGCAACGAAAAGTAGAGCTACGGCCTTCACGAAAAATACATTTCATGGAAACATTTGTGCAAACAGTTCCATAAGTGTTACGGTATCATCTATAACAGAGTACCTTCAACCTTGCAGACAAATTTGGTTTCAGGAGGTTAGAGGAGTAGAATGTTTTAGACTGGGCTGCAGATTGTAAACTGTAATCGCAGAGAAACACCATTAATTGATCGGTCGTAGAAGATACGGAATTACTGTGTATATGGCCACTATGTCTGTGACTCAAAATAAAGATGATGCTGAAATAGTTCGTATTGCAAACGATCCAACGTTTTTATCATCATAGGAGGCAAAACTGTTGCCAATCTGTGGGCTGATTCTAATACCAGATTACTTTAATAGGCAACGTACTGTTTTAGGTGGTATGCCATTGCCTTCTTCCGACCTTTGAACAGACTTACCCAGCTGCAGGGAAAGCTACAGTTTAGCATAGACTTGGAGCTGCAACTTGGAATTTTTACTTATTATCATACTTTGCCATAGTTGGAAGGAATTGAAAATTGACAGACAGAAACCTTAAGATCGTAATATTCTAAAACGGATGCATCTGCTCAGCTGACAAGCATTCATGCCAGAAGTGGCATTCATGTAGAGTGCTGTGCGCCACCCGCGATTCCGTATCTTTCAAAAATTACAACAAACACATGTCGTTAATGCACATTTCTGAAGATGCTATGCAAGGAAATGACTGTTAGAGAACAGCTGCAATGAAAAGCAAATTAAGCTGCCGTATCTTTAGTCTGAGGCACATTTTCGATTCACCACGCAGTTACGAAGACGCTATGAACTGCTTAGAATGACGTTCATCCCGTACATTTGCGCTTAACTTGGCGGTATGTAATTCTGAGTACACGGCTTCCAAGTCCATCTGCGTTGAGTGGCAATTACAGACTTAATTGCCTGAAGTCACAGAGGCGCTGTGAGCATTTCCAACTCTCCCTTCGTATTCTGGGATCGAAGATGTTTGATGGCTGAAAATTTTTACTCATTCTGAGTGTATGCAGTGTTTCCTGGTTCTTTTAAGACCACACTCAAGTCCAAATCCGAAAGCTGGATTGCCAATAAATACATCACTGAGTATTGTTTATTAAGCACACCAGTGTACAACCAGAACAGATCTGATCTAGATGGAAAGTGCAGTTATATATATAAATATCGAATATTCCAGAAAGCTAGTAAATTTGTAGAACCACTGACGTAAAATGTTTCAAGAACCTCCCAGAAATCATTAATACTTAATTACAAATATTTTCTGTGATCTGTCTGAAACGGAGACCCTCCGCAGTGATGATAATCACGGCACCACACTGATGGCACCAGAAATCGCGATGTCTTCTCGAGGAAGGGTAATAATCTTCGATTTGAAATGTGACGTCCAGCATGTGATAAAGGCCCAGCCTAGTGCTTTAGTAACTTTCTCCGAAGTCCCATTGTCTACACACACACACACACACACACACACACACACACACACACACACACACACACACACATGAAGATACATACCAAATCTCCCGGCCTGTATCTCACCCGCCAGTGCTTGGCGTTATAGTGCTCTCGGTCTTTCTCTTGAGCAATGAGGGCCAGGATGCTGTCTGGATTCTCCAGTGAGGTGTTTCACATAGTCATTCTGGGTATTGTCCAGTTTGAGACACAAACAGTATATCGACCGTCGTCACAACCTTGTGACCGTGGAGCGGAAAGAGCTGTATGAAGTATGTAGTGTGTTGACCACTGTGTTGTATTTCAATGTCATGAGTGGCAGAAGTGTATTCTAATCTCCCTATTCGACATCGACATACTGTGAGAACATATCTGCAACATCTTATTAAAGATTCTATGAGGCCATACGTCTGTGTATGGTAGGCATTTATACTGTGGGAGATGTCGCAATGCTAAATTACCTCATACTATTCACGACGGGGAAATTTTTTCACGATCATAGAGCATGACATGGGATGCACTATGCGTGAAAATATCTTCTACAAAGAACATTGTAATTTTTCGAGCATCAGCACTTGGCACAGCTTAGTCGAAAGCATAGCGAGTGAGGATGTCAGTACAGACTACTATCCATCGATTCCCATTTGTCGACTCAAGGAACATCCCCAGTAGTTCAGTTCCAGTTTGGTGACATCATCCTTGGGTCGGTTCCTCTTTCTTCAAGGCTTCTATGGCTTTCAGCAGTATTGGATCTTCCCTCTGTTCTGCAGCAGTGTCATTTAATGCTACAATGGCTGAGATTTCGTCTGTTGCTGTTTTTTGCTAAAGGACTCCGTGAAATGCAGTCAGCGTCCATGTGTTTGCGTCCGCTTTTGTACACCACTGTGACGTCACTCTAGAAGCCTAAGTTCATATCTCGCCAGTCGACCTGGCGGATCCTTCAGGGCCAGTGAGCCGGCATGAGAGTGGTGATCTATCACAACAGTGAATGTCTTGACAAGTAACTACAGCTGGAACTTTTTGATGGGCCAGACAACTACAGGGCACTTTTTTCAGTTGTTGAGTAGTTCTTCTCGGACCTGGAGAGAACTCTGGAAGCAAAATCCATCACCTTTTCGGCACCTTCCTAATTTTACGCTAGACCTGCCCCTATCCCAAAACCGCTAGCCTCAGTGTGAAGTTCTGTCTCGGCATTCTTGTCATACAGTGCTGGAACGGGAGAAGATGTTACGGCCTCCGTAAGGACAAGGTAAGATCTATCGTGCACCGCGTTCCAGGAAATTTTGGCGTCTGTCTGCGGTAGTTGTTTCGAGGGAGATGCCTTTACAAATTGCCGCTAGTATGAGCACATTCGGAGAAAATTTCTCATCTCACGAATGAGACAAAGAGTTGGAAAATCTGTGACCACTGTAATTTTCTCTGGATCAGAATAGATTAAATGCCGCAAGAGTTTTATTCCGCGGGCGACAAAAAAAAGGCCCTTTTTCGGGTTCAGGCGAGACTTAGTCTGAATGTAGAACATGGTGCTCACGTATTAGATCTTCTTCAAATGGCTTCGGAAAAATGACCCTGTCATGCAGATAACAGGGACATGTCGTCCATTTACGAAGCAGATTTACATTCAAAGGTGGCTGGGAGTTATAGTCCAAATGGCGAATGAACCCATAGAGGCTCTCAGGACTTACGAAGGAAGTCTTCTGTCACCCTTATCAACCTGTGTGTGTTAGTAGCCTGTCTTTATCTCCATAGCCTTTGTGATTTTGTTCAGTCATCGGTAACTGACGCTGAAATGCCATATGCCGTCCTTCTTCATAAGAATCATCAGAGAGGATCAGTAGCTCTCTGAAGGTTCAATGTCTTCTTGCAGTATCTTCTCCATCTACATGATTACTCTGCAATTCACATTTAAGTGCTTGGCAGAGGGTTCATCGAACCAAAATCATACTATCTCTCTACCATTCCACTCCAGAACAGCGCTCGGGAAAAACGAACACCTTAACCTTTCTGTTCGAGCTCTGATTTCTCTTATTTTATTTTGATTATCATTCCTACCTATGTAGGTTGGGCTCAACAAAATATTTTCGCATTCGGAAGGGAAAGTTGATCACGTAAATTTCGTAAATAGATCTCGGGACGACGAAAAACGTCTTTGCTTTAATGACTTCCATCCCAACTCGCGGATCATATCTGCCACACTCTCTCCCCTGTTACGTGATAATACAACACGAGCTGCCCTTTTTTTGCACTCTTTCGATGTCCTCCGTCAATCCCACCTGGTAAGGATCCCACACCGCGCAGCAATATCCTAACAGAGGACAACGAGTGTAGTGTAAGCTGTCACTTTAGTGGACTTGTCGCATCTTCTAAGTGTCCTGCCAATGAAGCGCAACCTTTGGCTCGCCTTGCCCACAATATTATCTATGTGGTCTTTCCAACTGAAGTTGTTCCTAATTTTTACACCCAGGTACTTAGTTGAATTGACAGCCTCGAGAATTGTACTATTTATCGAGTAATCGAACCCCAACGGATTTCTTTTGGAACTCATGTGGATCACCTCACACTTTTCGTTATTTAGCGTCAACTGCCACCTGCCACACCATACAGCAATCTTTTCTAAATCGCTTTCCAACTGATACTGGTCTTCGGATGACCTTACTAAACGGTAAATTTCAGGATCATCTGCGAACAACCTAAGAGAACTGCTCAGATTGTCACCCAGGTCATTTATATAGATCAGGAACAGCAGAGGTCCCAGAACGCTTCCCTGGGGAACACCTGATATCACTTCAGTTTTACTCGATGATTTTTGTCTATTACTACGAACTGCGACCTTCCTGACAGGAAATCACGAATCCAGTCACAACTGAGACGATACCCCATAGGCCCGCAGCTTGATTAGAAGTCGCTTGTGAGGATTCGTTCCTCCCGATTATCTGTCGTTTAGCTGTCGGTATTCTAAATGAGCGTTGTGTAATTGGTGGATGATCCCCAGTGTTTAGGTGTTTTATCATTGGCTTCTTAGTCTGTTCTTTTCTCCATTTCAGGTATGACATCGTCCAAAAACTGACGCAGAATGTCTTATTACTCGTTGACATTGTTCTTCGTTCAAACCAGATCCAGTTGGTACAAGGGTGGTAACTTCCTTCCCTGCTTTATCTTTAGTGTACCACTATGCATGTCTCTTTATCGATGACGCAGCTACCCTCCTTGACCTGGTTCCGCTGTCCCTACACACATTCATTTAGGGATGAGTTGTGGCTGCTAGTGACAATTAGTGATGGAAAGTTCTCCTTGTTTCACACTGTTTCCAACGTGTGGCCTAATTTATGTCCCGATGGTGGGACATGATACGGATTCGGTTGTGATTTGGGCAGCCATATCGTGGTATTCCATGGTCCCCATGGTTACTCTGCAAGGTGATGTGTTCAAAGATGACGGGCACTGTCCACACAGCTGCATCGTGCAACACTGGTTTTCTGAGCACATGGATAAATTGTCACATCGCTTCTCGCCACCACAGTCCACAGATCTCAACATTCTTGGGACTTTGTGGTGTATGCAGAGAAGAGTGCGGATGAAGTCATACGCTTTCGCGGTCGGTATTTACCTTTCTTCTGATATTTATTATTTTGGGCATTGGGCCATGGCCCAAGGAATAAGTCTCTTCCTGAAGTTTCGACTTCCAATGTTAAAGACAACATCGGGGGCTTTAACGGCTCAGAAAGCAATTAGTCTCACAGAAGTTCAGCAAGCCGAATTATTTATATGTATCCACGCAATGGTGGTGGCGTTGCGCGAGTACACACAAACAGTTCGCTTTCCTGAGCACGTATGAAACTATAACTGCTTTCTGAGTCGTACAAGCCTTCGATGATGACTTCAACATTGGAAGACGAAACGTTAGGCAAAGAATTGTCTTGGACCATTGCCTAATGTCCATAAAACAAATATTTTTAGCGGTATCCCACGAAAGCCTAGATACTAGTCTTGAAGAAACACTGCTCTGTGAAGAACCTGGCATATACTTAACCCCCTACGTATCACTCCAATAGGACCAGCGAAGACAAGATTATACAGTACGTCTCTGTAGGTACCTCACGACTTTAATGTGTCATGCAATCCAAACTAATTAAGATATTCGGCTTATGTAATACACAACCTCACAAAGTTTTTAAGCCATTCAGTCAATTTCAACGTGTGCGCCTCTGGTGACATGCACAGCATGCAGTCTATGTTCAATCTGTGTCCACACTCGGCGCAACATATCCACATCAACTGTGGATCCGGTTCTTTAAATCGTGGTTTTTTTTAAACAGGCGTTTTTTAGAATCTATCCTTAACATACCCTCATAAAATGAAGTTCATCCTTAACATACCCTCATAAAACGAAGTTCATCACTGTAATGTCAGGCGACGTAGGAGATCAGGGAATTTGACTACCTGTGCCAATCTAGCGATCTGGAAACACCTGGTCTTAGACACCTCGCAAAGTCTGAGCCCAATGTGGCGATGTACCATCGTACTGGAATTTGACTCTGTCTCAGCGGCCAGTCAGTTGTGGTAAAGCAAACAGCTCCAGTATATCAAGGTAGTTTTTTAGAATGAACTGTTTTTTCTTGGAAATAAATTTTTCCCATGATGCACTCAACCATTAAACAACACCACACATTCACTTTCGGGGCTAACGTATCTCTTCTGTCACGCTATGAGAATCGATTGTTCCCCAGATGGGAAAATTGAGTTTGTTTACCTTACCACACACGTGGAATGTTGCTTCGTCAGTAAATGCTAGATTGTTTTGGAATTTCCATCCTCTTCTAAACGGTGAAAAAAGTGCATAACGAAATGCAAGGGTCATGGCTTGAGGTCTGGTTCAGTGCATGCAAACGTTGCAATCGGTATGGATGTATGATAAACGTTTCCGAAGGATTCGGAGCACAGTCGCTCTAGGAATTTGGAGCTCCTGCGGCGCCTTCCGAATAGACTTGCGTGTCCGTTCTGTATCAGTTTCACTGGTTCCAGGTCGTCCAGTATGATGCGTCACGACGACCCTTCTGTCTTCATTATATTCCTACATCACCGGCGTATCGACGTCCGCGAGGGTGGTTGCTTCCTGTATCCTGACTGGGAGTTCATTTGAATCTCTATATCTGATTTGGTCTGAGTAAACTCTTCTACAAACTAAGCCTTCTTGTGAACTGTTATCGTTATCCGTCACTCACGACAACCTGAAACAAAACAAAACTTTGTGAGTTTTTCTGTCACATGAGCCAAACCTGGTCGTAGCGTATCTTTTGAGACGCCCTGTATTAATTGCAATGCGCACGGAGGCATTCTTGATGTGACATACCCTTCTTTTGTAAGCTTTTTATTAAATGTCTGTCGGAGAAAATATAGAATACATGATTTCGAAATCTTTCTCCTCTTGTAACATGTACCTTAGGTATTGTATTCCATTGCTGAGCAAAACTAACTAGGTTGACCCTGTGTTGCGCATATGAAAAATCTTCAAACTTTATCAAACGCAAATTTGAAATACAGAAAATGAATCTATTTAAATTCCCAAAGAAACTATTTGTGTGTTCAATGAACTCTACGTAACTAAAACTCAGTACGGAAGCAGATTGTGAATTATGCGTGATACGAAGTGCAAAGTTAGACGAAGAATATCCACAAAAATAAATTACTGCTCTACTCAGAATTAAATAATTGTTTGAAATTATCAACTTTGTTGACTGAAAATTAATCCACTTGCTACCACGTCGCCTGATTACACACTACTTGCTCAAGAATGCAAGGTGAGATCGGCCCTGAAATAAGACTTCTAATGCACAGCATGGTGTTTTATGTGCCTGGAGTACTGACGTTCTCGAAATCAAGTACAAATCAGCAGATGCAGGAACTAAAGATAAATAATCCACCCAATTGTTGCTTCGTGTGGTATAAGGTTCAATGTGCACAAGATAAAAGTTAGACTTTGCTATGGATCACTGAGAAGGGTTTTACTTTAAAGAAAATCGCTTTTGAGAAATCTAACAGTGGTATTGATGCAAAGACTGCACAATATAAGAAGACGGTAACAATTATATTATTCTTTCATTTCGAAGAAACTACAACCATACCATACCTTTAAAATTCCTCCGAAATCGTCTGTAACAGTATTATGAACAAGAAAGCGTTATACGTTAGTTTTCATCTTCAAAATCAAGTATTCTAGATAGCTTCTCCCAGATTCACAAAAAACGGATGTTATTCTTTGAAAGACTCAGCTGCATGCTACTATACCTCAAATTAGAATGCCCCAGCGCTACACAACAGACTGACTAGTAGTCAACCGCAGATAAAACTAAACGCAGAGTCCAGGATCTTATTTGCCACTCCTGCAGTGTGCTCATTCATCTTTGTCCCAGTACAGTAAAAGTGAGTTATTTACAGTAGTAGAAAACAAATGGAGAATTTTATACGTCAAAGGAATCCCTAACGGTAAAGTTAGTATAATTGGAACTATTATAGCCTGCCTCGATAGAACCATTGTAGTAAGGGGTCTAAAGTAAGTCACCCGGAAAAATTAATTTACCAATATAAAAGTCGTAGATTATGGCCATAGAATACGCATCTGACTGCTTTCAGTTATGTTTTGTCGGTCCGCGCACCAATAGACACAAAAGTCTGCTAAATAACAAAACAAACAACAAATAACTGTCTCAGTTTCACGCAACAATTAATAAAAACAACTGCACGCTGCTAAGGAAACGACGGACTACTGAGAACAAAACAGAACATATATTCTTCAAATAACATTACATGCAATGCACTTCGTAATAATAATTTCGCAACAATCTTTAAAAAGAAATCATTCATAATTTCAGTAGCTCGGGAGCAAATTTATATCGGTAGACCACAACTACTACAGAGCCAAGGCCACCGGGTACTATTACAAAATTTTCTTGTTTACCCGCGACAAAGGCGGGTTGTTGATACCGTGTATTTTTTAACGTTCTTCTGTGAGCTACCCAGCGATAACTATACTAATAGCTCTTTGAGTGTGCCAGCCAAATATGCTCATTTCGTTTCTTGCGTAATTAAAACATGGATGCCGCGAAACGTCACAAGAATGCAAAATGAATTTACTTCACGATTTTGCTCCCACGTCAGCCTATTAAATCGCAAGTTTATATAAAGTTTGTAGTCCGAAATAAGTAAGGAACTCTTTATCACGTACAGACCAAGGGAATTTATTTTGCCTAACTGTATCATGGAGGACAGTGTAAATTAGTATCTGCGGGCACCCCGTAGTTCCTTGCTCTGAGACCAGAGTTCTACGTGTAGATCGTATAGAGATCACTGCCTCTACTGTGAGCAAATCGTTCTTGCGTATACTGCATTCCCTGGAACTCGAAGCTGGTGGCTGCTTGGAAGTTCTTTGCCAGTTACAAAGAACATATATTTACAGTTATTAGTGAAAAGGATTTCTCCCCACTGTTCCCCCTTCTCTGATTATTCAGTTTTAGTTTGAAATTAATATTGAGCTAGTATTATATTTCAAATTAGTATTTTAGCAGGAAATGGAGAACGTATGTAGCTGGACCGTTACACAGTCATTGTTCCAGTGTTCTATAAGCGAATGGAATGGGCAGGAACCCCAATATGTGCTACAATGCGATGTATCCTCTACCTTGCATTTCACTGCGGTTCGCAACGTGTGATTGTAGATTTAGTGTGGAATAAGATGATTGCTTTACAAAAATATTGGGATTTTAAATACAAGTTGATTCATCTGACTCTATAAGACTATCTTCTACATGACCCAATGTGGAAACTTACGGTAAATTTTACGTTATGCGTAGGACTTGAAAGTTTTTCGTTACAGAATAATGATTGGATTTTCCGAGGATACATATTTTGATATGTGTACATATAGCCTTTGGGGACGTTTAAAATTAGGCTTAGCATCAAATTTTTCATCTAAAAATTCTGAGCGTGCCGTCCACAATACACACGGCAAACATCCAGTTCGGTTTCAGGCATAAACATCGCCTCCAAGCACACCTAACAGACAAATGAAGACTCGGCAGGTACCAGGAGTAGACTTCAGTGAACCACGAGCGAAACTGTTCTCAGTGTGCTGCTCTACGTATGGATCGAACACACCGAAATGATCTACGCATTCTCCGTTACATAAAGAACCAGTGTCTTCAAATCTTATCACCATCGTCGAATGCATTTTAGCTGCAGTAGATGCGATGCCGTACACTCGACGAACATGTGGAGTAGTCGCATTCCATCCGTTGAAACGGAGGAAGAAACCAACCTTTTGTCCTATGTTATCGTCATACCTACTCCGCGTATATTGGTAATAAACGAGTGAGGTAGCTATCTGCACCAGGCAGACACGTATTGGCAACTACATGAACCAGCAAGAACTGTTACCTTGGTAAACGCTCAGTTTCGATGGATAAGCTGAAATTTACCCTGTGTTTCTATCTTCATTCACAGAAAAGATAAAAGTCGAGACTAACCTACGAAATTAATATCATGATTTGTGTCAAGTAACAGTCAACGGCCGTGCCGAGTCGTGTGCATCGGTTCCCGTCAGATCACTGATGTTAAGCAACGTTGGGCGTGGCCAGTACTTGGATGTGTGACCGTCTCAGTACGTCGCGCCCTGTTATCAGTAGTCCCATTGCCTTTAAGGGAGGACAGAAGGGAAGGTGGTGTGGAATCCCTGATCACCAGTCTTCGCGCCAGCGTCGTGAATTAAATTCCAAACCTTTCCGCAGTGTCTCATGAGGTGAGGGCATGCGATATTGCTGCTGCGTCTCCCGAAGTAAGGCCATCAACAGTATTCATCCGTCCGTCGGACGTGGACGTTAAAAGCAATTAAAATCGCTCAAAAGAGGAAAGACCGCTGGACCTGATAGGATACCAGTTCGATTTTACGCAGGGTACGCGAAGGAACATGGCCCCCTTCTTGCAGCGTTAAAACCGTAGGTCTCTAGAAGAGCGTAGCGTTCGAAAAGATTGGAAAAGGGCACAGGTCATTCTCGTTTTCAAGAAGGTACGTTGAACAGACCTATATCTCTAACGTCGATCAGTTGTAGAATTTTGGAACACGTATTATGTTCCAGTATAATGACTTTTCTGGGGACAAGAAATCTACTCTGTAGGAATCAGCATGGGTTTCAAAAAGACGATCGTGTGAAGCCCATCTCGCGCTATTCGTCCACGAGACTCAGAGGGCCATACACACGGATTCCCAGGTAGATGACGTATTTCTTGACTTCCGCAAGGCGTTCGATACAGATCCCCACTGTCGTTTAAAGAAAAAAGTAAGAGCATATGGACTATCAGACCAATTGTGTGATTGGATTGAAGAGTTCGTAGATAACGCAGCATGTCATTCCCAATGGAGAAATGTCTTCCGAAGTAAGAGATTTCAGGTGTGCCGCAGGGGAGGGTCATAGGACCGTTGCAATTCACAATATACATAAATGACCTTGTGGATAACATCGGAAGTTCACTGAGGCTTTATGCGGATGATGCTGTGGTATATCGAGAGGTTGTAACAATGGAAAATTGTACTTAAATGCAGGAGGATCTGTAGCGAATTGACGCATGGTGCAGGGACTGGCAATTCAATCTCAATATAGAAAAGTGTAATGTGCTGCGAATACATAGAAAGTAAGATCCCTTATCATTTAGCTAAAATATAGATCAGCAATTGGAAGCAGTTAATTCCATAAATTATCTGGGATTAGGCATTGGGAGTGATTTAAAATGGAATGAACATATAAAATTAAAATTAATCGTCGGTAATGTATATGCCAGGCTTAGATTCTTTGGAAGAATCCTAAGGAAATGCAGTCCGAAAACAAAGGAAGTAGGTTACGGTACGCTTGTTCGCCCACTGATTGAGTACTGCTCACCGGTGTGGGATGCGAACCAGATAGGGCTGACAGAAGAGATAGAAAAGATCCAACGGAGAGCAGCGCGCTTCGTTACAGGATCATTTAGTAATCGCGAAAGCGTTACGGAGATGATAGATAAACTCAAGTGGAAGACTCTGGAAGAGAGACACTCAGTAGCTCGGTACGGGCTTTTGTTAAAGTTTCGAGAACATACATTCACCGAGGAGTGAAGCAGTATATTGCTCCCTCCTACGTATATCTCGCGAAGAGACCATGAGGATAAAATCAGAGAGATTCGAGCCCACACAGAGGCATACCGACAATCTTTCTTTCCACGAACAGTACGAGACTGGAATAAAAGGAAGAACCGATAGAGGTACTAAGGGTACCCTCCGCCACGCACCGTCAGGTGGCTTGCGGAATATGGATGTAGATGTAGATGAGGAGTGGACTATGTGCCACCAATGTGTTTCACCTTCTCTCTTCTCTCATCATTTCCAACTAGAACATGATACTATACTACAAAACTCTACACACCACACCATTACAGTCAAGTACACTTAACAGATACGCTTACACACACAGCTCTAATACTTCGCGAAGGAAAGGTGCCAGCGGCTGCGAAGTATAGGGAACACCTTTTCAATTAGGCGGCTGAACCTTCCTTTCGGACTCTCCCACCCATTCATGTCGTACGACTTTGTTCTTTTTGTGAAGTAACTTACGTAATTTGTCAATGCGGTATGTGTGGTAATAACTTGACCAAATCGACGGCAGATTAAGGCAAGTTGTTAATGCCTGACGCAGTAACGTTTGGTACTTCCATAATAATTCACGATTAATGTACTCCCTGAGTTGGTTATCGGTGCTGCTGGAGCTAAATTACTCTGTTCATCTGTGCTATTTTGTAGTAGCGATGGGATGATAGATGGTGTTAGGGAGGGAGGGAGGGCAGAAGAACACAAATTTCTGGAGGAGGAGGTGGAAGTGAAGTAAGAGGGACCAGTCGCTTGCTTGGTCAGTGCGTCCGGCACATTTCTGAAACCCTGCAGTGCGGGTTGCTTACGGACTGGATGATGATGCCGTGCTGTTCTGTCCTCTGCTATGGTTAGGCTGAGGCGCGCGTGCCGCCGGGAACGGGTTTGCTGCCTTCCCCCCACTCCACCACCACACACACACACAGTCCCCCACCGCTCCCTCTTTTTTGTTCCTCATCCTCAGAGAGGTGCGTGGTGTCACGACAAATACCGTCGATGCTGAACCAGTGTGACCGCTCCCTACCTGGAGATAAAAGCCTCTTTGTCTGCGACCTAACACAACCAAGAGTCGTAGGTATCGATGTCTTCCTTGCGTCTCCTTTTCGTCCGACGGACCGCAGTGTCATTGCTGCTAAAAGTACGAACTTTACTGGATGATGCCGAATTTTCTCAGCAGGTCGCAGGAAGTGGCGATTTACAGTGTGTTTCAAAAAGAATATATGCATTTAAAAGTAATTTTTTGTCCAAACTATCGCTGCGCCTCGGTTGGTTCAAAATGGCTCTGAGCACTATGGGACTTAATTTCTGAGGTCATCAGTCCCCTAGAACTTAGAACTACATAAACCTAACTAACCTATACTTCGTTGATGAAAACACGGTTAACGGTCAGCAGCATCTCGCTATGTTACAAAACTGGTTGTTTCTGAGCCTACACGAAAACAACTTCATTTTCCAACAAGACCCTCTCACTGGAGTCGCCAAGTGCGCAAATATCTTAATGAAACTGTATCTTACCGTTGAATTGGTCAAGGAGCAGACGACTTAGCATGTCTTAGATGGGGGTCCGCGGTCACCGGATTTGACACCACCTTGACTTCTTCCTGTGGGATGTCGTTAAAGACAACGTGCATGTACCACCACTCCCACGTTGAAGAACAGGATCCGTACTGCCATAACATCAGTGACCAAGACATGCTCGCCCGAGCATGGGAGGAATTTCGGTATCGATATGATATTGTTGGTGTCGCTGGTAGAGGACATATTGAACATCTGTAATCTGAACTCGAGAGGTTCGTGAATATGTCGCAGGTTCGAATCCTGCCTCGGACATGGATGTGTGTGATGTCCTTAGGTTAGTTAGGTTTAAGTAGGTCTAAGTTCGAGGGGACTGATGACCTCCGATTTTAAGTCCCATAGTGCTCAGAGCCATTTGAACCATTTCATATTCGTATGGCTTACAGTTTAATAAATATATGCATTCGAAGTGTGTATATTCTTTTTGAAACACAGTGAAAGAAATAATCTGCGTATGATATCGTCCTGTGAGAGCGATTGAGTTCAACAACATAGGCTATTATTATTCCTAGCAGAAATTATTATTATTATTACACATTTTTGCCTCCAGGACAGCGGTTAAGCTTACTGTTACATGAGTAGTTATTTATTTCTTGCTTCCTTCTTTTTCTCTTCCCTAAACCTCTTCATCCTTTGGCTGTATTCCTGTTTCGTTTGCTCTGTCCGTATTTGCCTGTTTTCCTCCTTTCTCTTACTTCAGGTTTCGTTATAATCTTGGTTCATTTATCTTCTTTCATTTATCATTTCAGTGCTGAATCCTGCTTGTGTTCTTTGTGAGTCTGTTGTTGTTCATTCTATGTGTGTGTCCATGGAAGTTACCGAGCGAGGTGGCGCATTGGTTAGCACACTGGACTCGCTTGCGGGAGGACGACGGTTCAAAACCACGTCCGGCCATCGTGATTTAGCATTTCCGTCATATCCCTAAATCGCTTCAGGCAAATGCCGGGATGATTCCTTTGAAAGAGCACTACCTACTTCCTTCCCCATCCTTCTCTAATCCGATGATCTTACAGTTTAGTCCCTTTCCCCAAATCAACCAACCAACCAAGTTAGTCGGCGTTTTCTGGTCATGCCTGTGGGTGCGTTCATTTATTCTTCGATTGGTCTCTTCACCCCTACATCATCTCCGTGCTGTGCTCCAAAAATTATTCTGCGGATTTTACGTTCTATTTCTTCTGCCTCTCTTATGCTTGACGCTTCGATCGTTTCCGATGCGTCGAGTGCTTCGTGTAGCATCGCTGTATTGTAGTGCCTGAGTTCAGTCTGTCTTGAAATATTTCTTTTATTGTATTGCACCCGTCCCATTTTGAGAGCTTTCTAAAGTTTTTCTGTTCTTTCTGTATTAGATGCCGTGTTTGATCCTCCTATTCATATATATTCCCCAAGGTATTTGAGTTTTCACTCTTTTAACCTTTCTGTATTTTGAGCATCTGGCTTGGTGGTTATTATTCTTTCTTTCCATTCATTGGGTTTGCTCGTGTTATATATGTAGACCTGTTTCGACAGACACTTCATGTAAGTATTCCAGTGTTTCTTGTGATTCTTGTCTGTTATTCCTGAGTATTGCCAGGTCATCTACAAGTGCCAGGCATTTTATGATGGTCTTGTTTGCATGTATTCATGAGGTAATCATATTATTTCTCAAGTCAACATCCCATTTTTTCAACACATATTAACCGTACAGTGATGAATGAGATACCATTAGGAAGGTTTTTTCACCAGCGTCTGACATTGTGTACCTATTTTTTGGTAAACCGTACTGTTTATGGGAAACGTTAACATAATAGATTTTTAACTGTTATACGCAACAGCGCATCACGGATGCCCAGCTTCATACCAATGTTTTCTGAAAGTAACTTACTAAATACGAATAAGACACTCCCTTATCGTATCTTATTACAAATGCCATTGTATTTGTTTTAAAGTACTTATTAACTGGATAATTTGTATACAGCGTTGTCATAGGCTACGACCGTGACCCCTGTATTTCTGTCCGTGGAACAAGTTGACTCATGTAAACGAATGTATTTTCAGAGACCACGACATATGTCATTGTACCCTTGATAGTGGTTTACTTATTGCTACTATGACCTACCGTGCTTTCCTGTACGAAGGCAATTAAAATCTCAAAATTAGACGTTATTGTGACAGGTAAGATGCGATTACTATGCTCTAACCTACAGATTTCTCATTTATTTACTTTTTTGTATTTTATTTTCGTGGTTCTCCTTAAACTTCTCTTCAACAGCAGGCAAATATAAATATTACGGTCGAAAGCAGTAATGCGTGGAATTGTATCATTATGTCACGTCGTTCGGTTCAGTTTAAAGGCGTTTTCTCTTCATTCCCACAACTACCCTTATTCCTGTGACTACACTAGTTCCAATACTGACCGTACTTAAAACTATAAAAGTGTTTAAGTTTTGCTGAAGTCCCCTCGTTAATGTGAAAATAGCCATCCTACTGTGCGAACACCTAATGAAGCATGGACATGAACCATTTAACGTGGAGCAGGGCATAAAAATTGTTAGGATGAAAATAGACAACAGAAAACACCTAACATTACAAGAAAACTACAACATACAAAGAGCTCTTGCAGTGAACAAGACAGTAATAAATGACCAAATGATCATGATAACCGCTTAAGCAATAAGAGAGGCATAACATAGCCAGACTAAATAAAATTAATAATTAAGAAATAAAAAACCCGCAACACACACACACACACACACACACACACACACACACACACACACACACACAGTAACAAACAAGGGTATTAAACTGCATACAGGCACCACAACACAAGCAAAAGAACAAAAAACAGCGACATTTGTCAACACTACATACTGTAAAGTGTAAATAAACCAAACCAAACCAAAACGCAGCATTTGTGGAAGTGAGGTGTTACGTCGAAATGTATCCGTAAAACGCCGACAACCAGACTTCCTGAGTACTCATACCATTCAAGTACAACTCCAGGACGCCACATATTCACGAATAAGGTTACAAATCTTTAAACAGAAACAAATATTAATTTAACGTCGCGAAACTTCTGGTACGATTAAGTTAATCCTCCCTCCGAAATTTTGTGATTGACCTTCGTTTTACAGCGTTCTCTCTGAATGCTGATCACCGATTCCCGTTTTATTGGGTTTTCTCCTTTTTTTTATATCCCTCATTTATTCAATTCTATTTACCGAATTCATTCTTCCTGCAGTCTGTTCTACCTAATTTTCAATGCTAAAGTCACTGCTTACTGTTGAATAGAACACAATATGTAAGTGGTTACCACCAGCACTATGGTATTACTGATAAATTTGTTATCCACGTTCGACACATCTACTCATAAAATTTTGTTCTCTGTAGTATTTGGCTTGTGAAAAGGGGCAAAGCCCGAAACTAGTCAGCCAGTAAATAAATAACAGCTATGGTGCAAACATTTAAAAATGTATTTTCTTCGAGGGTATTGGATTGCAGTCGAATTAAATTAGCTGACACTGAGGGAATTAGATAAGGAAACGAGACACTTGAAGTAGCTGATGAGTTTTGCTATTTGGAAAGCAAAATAATTGCAAGGTCATTAGCAAGAACAGCATTTCTGAAAAAAAAACTTGTGTATACGAAGTCTTCCCTGAAAGTACGATTAACAGTTCAGACAAGATTTGAATAGAAGCTTTTGACATGTGGTATTACGTTGTGGTATTTAAGATTACGTAGGTAGATAGGGTAACTAATGAGGTACTTTATCGAATCGGGAAAATAAGATATTTAGGGTACAATTGGACTAAATTGGTTGGCAGGACAGATTTGAGGCATCAAAGAATCGTCAGTTTAGTAAATGAGTTAAGTCTCGGGAATAAAAATTTCAGAGAGCGATGAAGGCTCGACTACAGTACGCAAATTTCTGTAGTTAGGCAGAGATGAAGATCCTGCGCAGGATATACGTATAATTATACAACGTCCGTCCGAAAAGTTGGAAACATACACTCCTGGAAATTGAAATAAGAACACCGTGAATTCATTGTCCCAGGAAGGGGAAACTTTATTGACACTTTCCTGGGGTCAGATACATCACATGATCACACTGACAGAACCACAGGCACATAGACACAGGCAACAGAGCATGCACAATGTCGGCACTAGTACAGTGTATATCCACCTTTCGCAGCAATGCAGGCTGCTATTCTCCCATGGAGACGATCGTAGAGATGCTGGATGTAGTCCAGTGGAACAGCTTGCCACCTGGCGCCTCAGTTGGACCAGCGTTCGTGCTGGACGTGCAGACCGCGTGAGACGACGCTTCAGCCAGTCCCAAACATGCTCAATGGGGGACAGATCCGGAGATCTTGCTGGCCAGGGTAGTTGACTTACACCTTCTAGAGCACGTTGGGTGGCACGGGATACATGCGGACGTGCATTGTCCTGTTGGAACAGCAAGTTCCCTTGCCGGTCTAGGAATGGTAGAACGATGGGTTCGATGACGGTTTGGATGTACCGTGCACTATTCAGTGTCCCCTCGACGACCACCAGAGGTGTGCGGCCAGTGTAGGAGATCGCTCCCCACACCATGATGCCGGGTGTTGGCCCTGTGTGCCTCGGTCGTATGCAGTCCAGATTGTGGCGCTCACCTGCACGGCGCCAAACACGCACACGACCATCATTGGCACCAAGGCAGAAGCGACTCTCATCGCTGAAAACGACACGTCTCCATTGGTCCCTCCATTCACGCCTGTCGCGACACCACTGGAGGCGGGCTGCACGATGTTGGGGCGTGAGCGGAAGACGGCCTAACGGTGTGCGGGACCGTAGCCCAGCTTCATGGAGACGGTTGCGAATGGTCCTCGCCGATACCCCGGAAGCAACAGTGTCCCTAATTTGCTGGGAAGTGGCGGTGCGGTCCCCTACGGCACTGCGTAGGATCCTACGGTCTTGGCGTGCATCCGTGCGTCGCTGCGGTCCGGTCCCAGGTCGACGGGCACGTGCACCTTCCGCCGACCACTGGCGACAACATCGATGTACTGTGGAGACCTCACGCCCCACGTGTTGAGCAATTCGGCGGTACGTCCACCCGGCCTCCCGCATGCCCACTATACGCCCTCGCTCAATGTCCGTCAGCTGCACACACGATTCACGTCCACGCTGTCGCGGCATGCTACCAGTGTTAAAGACTGCGATGGAGCTCCGTATGCCACGGCAAACTGGCTGACACTGACGGCGGCGGTGCACAAATGCTGCGCAGCTAGCGCCATTCGACGGCCGACACCGCGGTTCCTGGTTTGTCCGCTGTGCCGTGCGTGTGATCATTGCTTGTACAGCCCTCTCGCAGTGTCCGGAGCAAGTATGGTGGGTCTGACACACCGGTGTCAATGTGTTCTTTTTTCCATTTCCAGGAGTGTATTTTAGTCCTGGTATGTAACCGGCGTCAGCACACTAACTACAGTGGCTAATTGAGCTAACAACTGTAAATAAGATGTTCCTTCTGCCTGATGGTGGAAAACCAAACACGCGAATTCTGCAACCCTGCTAAATCAGTCCACGAACGGAACACACACATTCGGCAACTTCTACCTGCTGCCGTGAACGGAACACGCGAATTCAGCAACTTCTACCTGCTGCCGTTAATTGGAATGGTTTCAAAACAACATTGAAAACAGCGCGCAATGAAAGATGTATATATGAAAACAAATATTTTATTTAACATTATACGTAATGAAATATCTCAAGAAAAGAACTGAGTTTATTTTATATGTTCATGCTCAACTTGTCTGTTTTGTAGGATACGCGCTTTACAAAACCTAGACTAATTCTACTTGTTGTTGCATGAAAGCTTTCCTCTTTTTGGTGTTTGTTTAATGTGGCCATTTTTGGCAGTATTAATTCTTAAGTACGTTTCGGTTTGTGCATGTTTCAAACTTTTCAAAAATTTGAAGGTGTTTGGATGAGCGGATGCACACGAAGTATTGAAACGAGAGTGAAAGCCCTCATAATGTTAGTCGTCGCCACAAGGACGCAGGATCCACTTCCCGAATGTATGGAGAAAACGAATTGCGCGTTCTTCCTCATCCATGTAATTTTCCACAATGTAATCTGCAAACTTATCAAGTTTTTTGTTTTGTAGTTGTATGCTGACCAGTTCACCAGAACCATCAGTTATTTGGTCTTCCATCCATAGCTTTGCCTTTTATTTTAATAACATTTGATAACGTTATTCTGTTTATTAAGTTTTCTGTAACCGGTGCGTGGCCCGTTGACCTTCCGAGTGCGACAATAAGTTTTCGCTGCTTATAGTTAAGTTTCCCAGAGCACCGCGAATCTTTACCGCAGCATCTCCGTCCACGTTCTTCAGATCCTAAAAAACTCCTTTAAGGTTTAAATTTATAGTCATCGCAAGTTAAATGCACGTTATCGCGATTACTATAAACAGGTCGCAAAATACGTCTGTCATATTTTCCTCTTCGATAATTTAAACTTGAAGAACACAGCGAGACATTATATAAGCCTGCAAAGATGTTAGCCAGAGGATGGTACTGTTGAAGTATGTTTACAGCCAGACCTTTTCAGAGGGTCCGGCAATTCTGCTACCTGAGTGTAGAGTTTCCGAATTCGACTGACGGTTCAACTGAGCCTTTTCCAGTACCCTTCTCGTGATAAATAAGTTGCCGAACCGAGAGTGCCCGTTTACACCTGTGCGCCTTGTGGCTTGCCGCCGTCCGGCTGCAGCTTGCTCCACAAGTGCAGGCGGCCAGTATGAACGCGCTTGTTGAGAAAGAGACATGCGCCTACACGTGTGTCTACTTGTGTGTGTGTGTGTGTGTGTGTGTGTGTGTGTGTGTGTGTGTGTGTGTGTGTGTGTGTGTGCGGGGGGGGGGGGGGGGGGAAGCATGATCGTACGGCGACTAGGTGCAAGGCGCGGAAGTGTAAACACACGTTTGAGTAGTGGACGTGCAGTCGTAGTGTCTCAACGTTGTGTCGCAAATACCAATGGAGCAACATCTCCAAACCAGATGTGTAACACATTTCTCATAACCTTTTGAAGAAGAGAATATTACACAATTTTGCCCCATACACTTTGATTTTGAATGAAAACAATGATGCTAGGACGCCTTTCGCGACTTGACTGAATGCAAAACGCAGACAATTCTTCTCTGGAAAAAACTCAACAAGGGTGACGGGACGTGACAGTATCATCACGAACCTACTACAAAAGGACAAAGTGCAGGAAATCACATGAAGAGTCAACGCTTTGACGACGTAACCGATATTCAAACCAATGTTACGCGCGAATTGAGCGACACCCCAAAACATTTTCTGGTGGTTTCACATGGCTGTATGAACTTTCTCTGCCTTTTATTGAAGCAGTCTAAAATGGTTCAATGGTTCTAAGCACTATGGGACTCAACATCTGAGGTCATCAGTCCCCTAGACTTTAATTACTTAAACCTAACTAACCTAAGGACATCACACACATCCATGCCCGAGGCAGGATTCGAACCTGCGACTTAGCGGTTGCGCGGTTCCAGACTGAAGCGCCTAGAACCGCTCGGCCACAGTGGCTGGCTTAAAGCAGTCAGGAAACAATTTGGGCTGAGGGTGGGTATTAGCGTGAAGAGCTGTATCAAACCAGTTTTCACACTGAAGAGCATAACAACATAATCGTAACTCCCTCGCGTTATGAAAAACTGGCTCCCCAAAAATGGTTGTACTAGGAATGGCAGAAAGAAATTGTAAAACGAGTGGTAACCTGGTGTATATTCATGGGAAGTGAAAGGTAGTCGCCTAGGCTGGAAACTAGTGGATCCGTATCAAAAACTGGTAGCGCCTAGCCTCTCGCCCGCGCCGGCTGGGAGCTGTCGCCTCGCGGCCAGATGCCAGAGCCCTCCCCTCTCCACCGCCCCCCCCCCCCGCCTCCCTTCTCCTGCCATAGCATTCGTCACGGGGCAACGCATCCCGCACGCCCGCGCCACCGCCTCCGCGCCGACACGCCGCCTCGAGCACAGGAATCCCACTCCACTGGGCTCGTGTCTCTGGCGCAGCTGCCGCTATTGCCACGGCCAGCCAAACCTCGCCAGGCATTAAGGCGGTCACACACAAGACAGCGAGTTCGACAGGCAAGGCTTCACAAATCTACTTAGTCTCCATACGTGATACACCCGTTCAAGCTTCAGTGTGTGTTTCGAATGCGCTGATATCGGACGATGATTGTTCGTTCGTTTTTGCCGACTTAATCTGTGTGATGGAAAAAAAAGGAAGAAACTGGCCAGGTGCGAGTACGACTCGCTCACTGAGGATTTTCGTACGAACATAATTATGTATATACGCAGTTCGTCCATTCTGGGAATCGAGGATCGCGACGTTTTTGCCTGTCATTGAGATGAATGTTTTAATTTCAGCTTGGGAGTTGGATAACAAATGACAAAAAAGATGTTACTTCCGTGTGATATACACTGAAGAGCCAAATAAACATACACCAGCCTAATATCGTGTAGAACTCCGCGAGCACGCACGAGTGCCGCAACACGATGAGGCAGGGTCTTGACTAATGTCTGACGTACTGTTGGAGGGAACTGGCACCATGAATCCTGCAGGGCTGGCCGTAAATCCGTAAGAGTACGAGGGGGTGGAGATCTCTTCTGAACAGCACGTTGCAAGGCATTCAAGATATGTTCAATAATGTTCATGTCTGGGGAGTTTGGTGGCCAGCAGAAGTGTTTAAACTCAGAAGAGTGTTCCTGGAGCGAGCAACTCTGGACGTGTGGAGTGTCGCATTGTCCTGCTGGAATTGCCCAAATCCGTCGAAATGCACAATGGACACAAATGGATGCAAGTTATCAGACAGAACGGTTATGTACGTGTCACCTGTCAGAGTCGTATCTAGACGCGCCAGGGCTCCCATTTCACTCCAACTGCACGCACCCCATACCATTACAGAGCTTCCACCCCTCGAACAGTCCCCTGCTGACATACGGGATCCATGGATTCATGAGGTTGTCTCCATACGCTTACTCGTCCTTTCGCTCGATACAATTTGACTCGTCTGACCAGGCAAAATGGTTTTCAATCATCAACAATCCAATGTTTTCCTTATCGTAATAGGCTTTGGATTTATCTATACTGAAGCAACGCTGGTTTTCATACTCTGGAATGAATTGTTCCGGCAATTTCCAGTTTTACTTCACATCGCTGGACCTAGAGCTAGTACGAAATGGTGTCTCACAGCTGACGTTCGTGCAGAATGTACAGACGGCCAACCATGTATATGTTGTTAAGCTTGCGTGATTGAAACTTGATCAAGCCTTAAGCAGCTGGAACATACGTAATACGTGCACAACACTACCGTACAGATGATAACCTACGTTTCCATAAAAAGCTTGTCGTGCGTACTTGTTAAACTTGCACTTACATGTGTGGATGGCTGCCTCACTGCCTTACCACATTCTGCAATAAACCATACGTACTCGGTCGTAAAGTATATTCACGGTCGTCGAAAAATTAATCTACAGCCAACATTACGTTTCAAATAGTTCATTTCGAACATTACAAGTATGATGCTGTGTGAAGAATAACTGACTGCAACTTTTCAATTAGTAGATAGGTATTATCCTTGTCATGTTCGAAATGAAGGATGCTTTTATCCTTGCGATGCGTTACCCTTGACGCTGCATCACAGACGGGAGCGCCTGCGATGGTGTACTCAATGACGAACCTGGGTGCACGAATGACAAAACGTCATTTTTTCCGGATGAATCCAGGTTATGTTTACAGCATCATGATGGTCGCATCCGTGTTTGGCGACATCGCTGTGAACGCACATTGGAAGCGTGTATTCGTCATCGCCATACTGGCGTATCACCCGACGTGATGGTATGGGGTTGCACGCCTCGGTCACCTCTTGTTCGCATTGACGGCACTTTGAACAGAGGACGTTCCATTTCAGATATGTTATGACCTGTCTCTCTACCCTTCATTCGATCCGTGCGAAACCCTACACTTCAGCAGGATAATACACGGCCCCATGTTGCAGGTCCTGTACGGGGCTTTCTGGATACAGAAGATTTTCGACTGCTGCCCTGGCCAGCGCATTGTCCAGATCTCTCACCAATTGAAAACACCTGGTCAATGATGGCTGAGCAACTGGCTCGTCACAATATGCCAGTCGCTACTCTTGATGAACTGTGGAATCGTGTTGAAGTTGCTTGGGCAGCTGTATCTGTACACGCCATCCAAGCTCTGTTTGACTGAATGCCCAGGCGTATGAAGGCCGTTATTACGGCGAGAGGTGGTTGTTCTGAGTACTAATTTCTCAGGATCTATGGACCCAAAGTGCGTGAAAATGTAATCAAATGGTTCAAATGGCTCTGAGCACTATGGGACTTAATATCTATGGTCATCAGTCCCCTAGAACTTAGAACTACTTAAACCTAACTAACCTAAGTACATCACCCACATCCATGCCCGAGGCAGGATTCGAACCTGCAACCGTAGCGGTCACGCGGTAGCAGACTGAAGCGCGTAGAACCATGCGGCCACACTGGCCGGCAAAATGTAATCACTTGTCAGTTCTAGTATAATATATTTGTCCAATAAATATCCGTTTATCACCTGCATTTCTTCTTCGTGTTGCAATTTTAATGGGCAGTAGTGTAATTGCTAGTCTCCACGCTGCTGTAGAACTGGGCTGCGGGCAGTCGGGTGCGGCGCTTATGTTCTCTTCGCATAGACGCCGCTGCCATCGCGTTGTCGTCGTGGAGAGGGGTCGGTCAGCGCGCCATTGGCTGACGTCTTCTTCATAGCCCTCTCTGCTCTCCCGTTCCCGACTGACGCGCCGGCGCTTGACTTGACTCCGTAACTATGTAGTTGGATCATGACATGAAAACCTGACACTGCATCTTGGAATGCATCGTGTTGCCGCCAGGTTCGTCCCACGGCCCATGAGTCAAGGCCAAAAAGACCTTCGCCTCGCAATCTGTGAAGAGCTTTTGGATCGCGCATTAGAGAACGAGATGTTCCGTAAAAGAATCATAACTGGCCATGAGACATGGGTTTACTGTTATGATGTTCAGACGTCGAAAGGACGAAAATTTGCGGCCGTAGACCAGATAAAAGAAAATTCTCCGACGGCGCTTTGCGCGATCCAGGCGTACCAAGAAGTGGAAACAGCGTTCGGAGAAATGTATGAACGCTGGAGAAGAGTATTTCTAAGGAGACCGTACACAGTAAGTAAAAGGTAAGTGTAGAAAAATTTGTGTTCAAAGTTTCGGAATTTTTTGAACAGACCTCGTACGCAGTCAGCAGTGACAGGAATTAAGAGTCATTCCAAAGGATCCGTCGTAATTTTGACTGTCGTACGAGTGGCTATCCACAAGCAGTAATGTCCTAACAGCCACAGGGCGGTTAAACCTGACGTATCGAGTCTAGAATCGAATGCAGATCCTTCCCAGAACGAACGAGCACATTTCAAAGTGCATCTGGAAGATGAAACGCGCCAACGTTAGAAGTGCTTGTGGTGGAAGTGCGCTGCCAGTGCCTCCATTTGCAGGAACATTGTATCCACAGCGCCGGGTCTCTCTCACGCTGCATAAAACATGCCCTGGAGAGGTGCGCGCGAGTTTTGTGGCCCGTAACGCACAAGAAATGGAAAAAGACCAAAAACGATGAATAAGGACGGGAAGCGGACGAGGAGGAGCAGGGGGCGGTGGAGGAAGCGCAAAAAATAGGTGTGTTGGTGGGGGGGCTGTGAAATATTTCTGACGGATCGGAATGCCATCTGAGCGCTCAGTTTATGTGCGCAGGCAGCTTATCAGAAACGCCAGCGCTCAGAGATTTATGGCGCATAAAGCAGGCAAGCGGACACGGGGTGAGACAGTGTTGGAGGGGCGTGGAGAGTGGATGCCGGCAGTAGTGCCGAGCCCTCCCCTCCCATCTCCTGCCGTAATTGGTCTACCCATCCGGCGCGCATAAGCAACATCACCTGCGTAGCCACGCATCTGTGTATGTCGGCCAAGGGATGCTGCGCCACTTCTCAGATTAAGGGGCTATGTACCAGTTAAAAATTTGAAATTTTTAATTTTTGTTTTCTTCATTGATCGTAATCTACGGAATTTCTCCTTTCCATATACACTGATCAGCCAGACCATTATGACCGACCTATTATGGAGATAAATGCGTTCAGGCGTTAGCTGCGTCACCTGGCGAGGAATGACTGCTACTCAGACACACGCACGGGGCATGTAGTATCAGTGATCGTGCTGTCCATGTGTATAATGAGAAGGCGTGCGATCTGTCTTGAGTTTGACCGATGGCAGATTGTGATGACCCGGAGGCTCGGCACGAGTGTTTTGGAAAGTGCACGACATGGGTTTTCGAGGAGTACTGCGGTGATTGTCTTAGGCACGTGGCGAAACCAAGGATTGGGCGGCCATCACTCGTTAGATGTCGTTCGCTGGGCAGGTTGGTAAAACAGGACAAGCGGCGAATTGTGGCGGAACATAATTGAGACTTCAATGCATGGCAGATTACAAGACAGTGCACCAAACACTCCTAACGATGGGCCTCTGAAGCAATGCGTGTGCTATTATCACCACGACATTGGCATCTACGACTGAAATGGGCGCGTGACCAACGGCACTGGACGTTGGCTCAGTGGTAGAACGTTGCATGGTCTGATGAACCCCGATACTTTCTTCATTATGTCGATGGGAGGGCGCGATCCGTCGTCTTCCTGGGTAACAGCTCCTTGGAACCTTTATGCGGGACGAAGACGAGCTGGTGCCGGCTCTGTTATGCTCTCAAGAATATTTACGTGGACGTTTATGGGTCCAGTGGATCTCGTACAAGGCACCATAAGTCAAGGAATCGTTCACTGGTTGCAGACCGCGTACATACCTTCGTGAAGATAATGTTTCCTGACGCAATGGCATTTCTCAACAAGATGACGCTGCATGTCGCAGGGCCGGGAGTGTGATGGAATGGTTCGAAGAACACAGTGGCGAGACCTAGTTGTTGTGCTGGCCCTCTAACTCGCCAGATTTGGACCCGATCGAACACATCAGGGATGTGATTAAACGTGGCGTCAGAGCTCATCGCCCCCTCCCCCCCCCCCCCTTACCTGGCATTTACGAAAATTAGGTGACTTGCGTGTGCACATGTGGTGCCAACTCCCTCCAGCAACCTACGAAGTCCTCATTGCTTCCATGCCACGACGCGTCGCCGCCGTTACACTTGGCAGAAGTATACATACCGGCTATTAAGTAGTGGTCATAATGTTCTGGCTGATCATTGTTTATAGTACGTACGTATTATTGCTTTATCTCCGGTTTATTATTTCATTTAAAGAAAACCCTGTGTGATCGTGACTATTTTCCAAGAATCTGAACAATTGAAGAAGGCAAGATTCATCAGTTGTTTAAGAGACGCTTTCAAAGCAGTTCAAGAAGAGAAGCCATGTGGAGAAAATGTAACTATCACTAAACTGAAGTGCAAAGGTCATGTACGAAAAGCGAATGGGTACATGGTTGCGACGACTGAAATTGCTTACAAGGATGGAAAATGGCAAAGGATCAGGTGGTAACTATAGCCTCACACAACGTATCAGAGTTAAAATCTAAAATTATAATGGCATGACTGTCAGGCAAAATGTTGTGGCGTAGCTGTACGGGCAGTTTTGTTTCACCTCTCGTCAACAAACGATAAACCCGTTCACGGCCTGTGCCCTCCAGGAAGTGATTCGTGGTGCAAATACAAAAGACCACAGCAACCTGATGAGAAATTTATAGTGGATACCTGGTGTCATAGTGGAGGTCTTGAAAAAAGCTTTCAGAGATATGTCAGATGTAACGTTATTGAGGAAATGTCTTTTTGGCCGCACCCAGAATCCTAACGAGTCCATGAACAACGTAACTTTGGCCAGAAATCCCAAAACAGAGTTTGTGTCAAGTAATACATTGCATTTTTCTGTATTTAATGCAGTGGCAATGTTCCATGAAGGAAATGTTGCAAGGTGTGAAGTCCTGAAAAAGACTGTTACAAACTCTTGGTCGTTTCACAGTGAAACAAAATGTTAAATTTTCATAAACGAAGAGTTGGGCATCAGAGAGAGCTAGTGGAAACCCTGAAACAGGGGTGCAAACGACGCAGACGAGCAGAAGAAAGGACACTGCAGGATGAGGTGAAAAAGGATGCAAACAACCCATCTTATGGAGCTGGGATGCAATGGCAACTTTAACAAGCTGTTTCTCGTAAGATTTGTATATGAATATAGTGTGTTATTTCTTAAGTTATATTTGTCAGAATTTGTTCAACGGTGGTAACTGTCAAAGAAGTTAGCCTTACGCGCATAGAAAAATGTAGACAGTTTCTTATTTTGATGACCGCTTTTTACAAAAATAATTATCTTAAAACTAATGAACATTTTCAGAAATTCTTCTGGTAAAATGGTTAGAAATGTTCAACCTAAAAGCCATTTTTTACAAATATTTATCAGCATTAGTTTCTGAGAAAAAATACGTTTATTACGAATAAATTTTACTTTATTTAAGACAGAGGTTATCAGTCGGCCCGCACCCATTCAAGGCTTACGTTCAAGAATATCTGAGAATAGCGAATCAAGGGAAGGAATGAGGGAAGCTGTATTGGCACTAGGTCAAATTTTGGAAAGAAGATTAGAAGGAAACAGAAAAACATTTATAGTATTTATTGACCTAGAAGAGACATTTTATATGATCCATTGGAAGTTATGCAAAGTATGACCTGACTGCATGGACAGGGGGCTAATTTTGAGTGCATACAAATTTTGAAGTAATGTACTGGATGTTAATTTTTATTTCGTCCACAAAGCGTTTCGTTGGTTAACCATCATCATCATCAGGTACAAAGGCTTTACATGGCTGTTCTTAGTATTGAGAACTGACGATTGCTGTGCGCTTAGGTTGTGATATCCAAATATAGCAGTGCGACTGCTGCTTTCTGTAGCTGAAATTCGCTTCTGTATACCAATGTATGTCACTCACACAATACAGTAAATGATGTAAAGTCAGAAACATATGTAAATTTCAGCCTCAGAATGCAGCACACGCACTGCTCGTCCTGTACTTGCTGAGTGACAGTTATTGAACTATATGAAAAAAGCGTAAATTAGATACAAACTACGGTATGCAAAAACTTTATTCATCCTGTAAACGTCACTACACAAATTCGGATTTAGGTTTTGACACGTTCGATATGTCGGCCATCATTGGCGATGAGATGTCGGCCATCATTGGCGATGATGTGGCGCAGACGAATAGCGAAATTCTGCATCACCCTCTGAAATGGCGGAACATCGACGCTGTCGATGCCCTACTGAAGAGCTGTTTCCAGCTCAGCAATGTTTTTGGGGTTATTGCTGTATACCGTGTCTTTAATATAGCCCCACAAAAAGGAGTCGCATGTGTTTACATCCGGAGAATCTGGCGATCAATCGAGGCCCCATGCCTGTGGCCTCCGGGTACCCCGGAGCGTGATCTCCAAAGTGCTCCTCCAGGACATCGAACACTCTCCTGCTTCGATGGGCATGAACCACATCTTGTAGAAGTCAGGATCACTTTGGATAATGGGGATGAAATCATCTACCAAAACCGTCTCGTGCCGTTCGGTAGCCACCGTGCCATCACGGATAATCGCAACGATTATTCCGTGACTGGACACAGCAACCAGTTGAGGATTAAGAGATTTTCCGATCGCGAAATTGGGATTCTCAGTTCCCCAAATGCTCATAGTTTTGCATATTGGCGAACCTATCCAAATGGAAGTAGGCTTCGTCTCCAAACCAAACTAAATTCACATCAAAGTCCTGTTCATCAGTTCTATGGACAATAATGTTAGTGAAACACGCACAATGTTCTCAGACTCTGGGGGCTTAATGGCTGACGGGTTTGAATTTTGTATAGGAAAAGAAGCAGATCTTGAATTACAATTTGTCGCAGTGTCTCCCGGTTGATTCCCACCTGTTGTGCAACTCGTCTGATCAATTTCCTGTGGTTGGTTTGAAACACAGCGCGTGTCTTCTCGATGTTTTCAGGCGTTTGCGCCCGTTTTGGACGACCGGCATTGCCACCACTGTCATCGCGAACACTACTTGCTCTCTCAAACTTTCGAATCAAATTCTTGATTGTTAGCACACTTGGGCTGGTTGTCTTCAGCTTGAACTCGGTCGAAAACTTGGTTGGGCTGTTAGTACACGCATAGCAGGCCTTCACAAGCGCTATCGGCTGAGGCGCACTTACCGCGACATTTCCAGTTGCAAATGGCCGACAGCAAGAAGCCGTGTGCGCATGCGGATACTAATTCCCTTCATGCACCGCGGCCAGCCGTGCGGTTTTAACGTCGTTACGCAAACCGTTCAGAAGTTATGACGATTTCGTTTCATGCAATTCAATAATTGTACCCTGTAGATGTTATAGCCCGCACGAAATCACCAGTGCTTATCAGTAAGAACAGCCATGTAAAAAGACGCCTTCCATTTGGTGCTATGGTCAACCATGAAAATGCATAGTAGACGAAATAAAAATTCATGACTGAGGCACAACTGTACGTGCTGCGCAGAAGAGTCAGGCAGTACGCGCGAAAAAGGTACAAACTAGTGTCAGCTGTTCCCACTAGGTAGATGATAGCGCACGAGACATCTCGGCCGTTGGCTCCGGTTCGATCATTTACTACCGTCCCTGTCAAATTTTTGTATCGCTCTCGTGTTCGATTTTAGGAAACCAAAGTAAGAAAACGTTTGGCGACACTATCTCTGGCGGTCCGCGCTAACTTGCCTCATTAACTCGCGTATCGAATTTTAATCTTAACAATTATTCCTCAGCACAATCTATCCTGCAACACCATTACAAGTTTTTCAGTATGTTTGTGATCACTCTGTGTATTTGTTTCACTCCAACACTCGCAGTCCTCACATTATGGTCCAAATCAGATGCAATGGATAGTGTTGGAAAGAAATTACTTGTGACTGTAGGCTCTCCCGGCGTTAACTATTGATGAGAGTTTCTCGGGTCTCCAATGCGGTGGTAGCGTTGATATCTCGCGACGTGTCGGGAAGTGACATACTACCCATCTTCTGACGAAGACTTCGCCAGAAGATGGGTAGTATGACACCGAAACGTCGCGAGATATCAACGCTACCACCCGGCTGGAGACCCGAGAAACCCTAATCAAGAAATTACTTGATGAACATAATTGAAACAAGGCAAGGATTGTAGTTAAAATAAATGAAGTCATTCTGACAGACTGAGATTAGGAATTGGGATGTTGATTAGATTGCGTAGGTAGGTAGAACGAGTAACGAGAGAAGAGGTCCTTGATCGGATTACGGAAAAAAGAAATTTGTGATACAACGTGACCAACAGAAGAGATCAGTTGATGCAACACATGCTAACGCATTAGCGAAACGTCGCTTTCTCTCGGGAAGAGGGGGAGAGGTAAAAATTGTGGAAGAAAAAAGCTTAACTATAGTAAACAGTCTTAGGGGGATGTTGAGAGCAGTCATTATACAAACAGGGAGAGATATGCACAAGACAGTAGCATCTTACAAGTGACTAGCACTTTCTTTGACTGCTGTGATAAGTTGTGTAGAAGTTCCATTTGTACCTCTATAATAACCTTAGCATTACAGCTGATTTCGTCAGGTAAGTACATTGTTTCTATAGTAGAATAGTGCTGTCATCCTCCCCACCACCCCAGCGTAGACTACCTCAATCCAGCGTCGTGCAATGTAGAAGATCCCGGACTGGGAGAAACGAAAGATTGCGCCCACGAACGCCACCCGTGCGTTGGCCGGCACAGAAAGAGCTGGGGCAATTCCCCGTCTTCCTGCCGGCGCCACTGATCGGGTGGCAAATTGAATTTACGGATCGGCGGCTCCTTGGACACTGTGGTGAGAAGTGGAAGGGGGAGCGCTTCAGGGACGCCAGTACTCCAGGCAATGCCCTGCAAAGGCAGGTGTGCTCTGTGAAAGAGCGACAATTATTCCGCACTGGCTTTTGGAAGCCATGTAGCTTGCAACAATTGTCATTTCAAAATGTGACTGCAGACTCCACAGAAAACTCACGGCTAGCATTGGGGGCATAATTGCGTTACATCATATCCTTAAGTTTTACTACAGGAACGATGTACTGTGAAATGTCTTATTCGTAATATATTTGGAATACTGACTCCAACTATAACTCTTAACGTATTTGTAAATAAATGTCTATAACGTGCAACATACGTTGTTGCATTAGCATCAAAGACTGTATAACCATATTATAGTGGGTAAATACTAACTCATTTATGAGGTGATATGCATTGATCATTGCGTGAATCAATGTTAGGATCCCAGACTGCAGTTCATATTATTTAGTGTATTCTGTTTTGTTTTATAAATAAAATTGATTAGGCCTACTGTAGTTTCAGGTTGACTGTTGAAATAATAAGTTTAATTTAAGTAAGTTCCTCGTTACTGAAGGAAATTGAAGAATTTTAATGAAATGAAAGATACTTTAATAAGATTTGTGATTGAATAGAGCAACTTGGGATGCTTTGTGCTGAAGGAAGTTTGACCTGGTTTCAGATGAGTTTAGATTCAGATTTAAATACGATGTTGTAGTGGGAGAAAGATAGCTTTTGTCAAGAGATTTGAACCCGTTTAACTGCATAAGTTATTCAACCCAACGCTAAGATTCTTCTGTTCTGCGTGGTGAACGTTAAGTTAGAAGGCGGAGCTGCGTTTTGTTAGCAAAGAGACAATATATTGTATTACGATTGTACATCGTCTGGCAATAGAGTGAAGTTCTCATATCGCCAGTTAAAGAAATATTTAACTGTGCGTTTGGGTATTTCTCAAACCATGAACCTTTTAAGGTCATGTTTAACAGATTGGTTCCCCGTTTGACAGAATCATCGCTACGTCCTTGACTTCTACAGTATCTGTCAGCTACTAAGTTGATAACAGACTGACTGACATTGTATCGTCACAGGTCAAAAGCTAAACACACTCTCCGAATCGACGAGCAACGCCCATATTTATGAGTTTGCAAGTCTGGCGAGAATTGTCGCGAAGCAAATAATTTTTAATTACACAGATTTTATAATAGACAGTAATGTTGACAAAAGTATACATTTTTGGAAACCTGAGGACTATGTATGAAGGATATAATGTTAGTTATTCGTATTGTGTTCAGTTTGAAAAAAGAATATTCTAGATGGTGAAAGCTTTATCATCGATAACTTTTATTTTAAGATAAAGATAATTATTTCAAAAGAGGAGAAATGGAGGTTTCAACTGAGGTATCTCATGGTTAACACGAATTACGTACTCGCGCGTAGAAATTTTAGGAAATACATACTTCGTAGGAATCGTAATTTTTTCATATTTTAGTAGAACTAACAATAGTATTACAATCGGAAGACTGATCCGCCGTGTCATCCACTTCCAACTGCGTCATTGTATGCGACACGGAGACATGTGGTCAGCACACCGCTTCCCAGTCGTTTTCGGGTTTCTTGTCATTAGAACAGCTGTTAATCGTATTCTTTCTTTATTTTGAAATAAATGATGTGATGGCGAACCGTTATTACTTTATATTAAACAAACGTCGGTAGGGCGGTCACATAATTCAGATATAGATATTAAAGGCTTTTTGCTATCGACTACTGCAATATTGCAAATTTACCTACCCTCAGATACAACAGTTTAACGTAGTCTCCGAACCACGGTGACACTCGGCATTGATCACAAATACGGATCATTGCCAGAGGTGAAGCAAGTAATAAGTGACAAAAGTCGCTGGGTAACGGATGTAAAAGAATGTGTTATCGAAAGTAGGTGATGTAAACGTTTAGCCCACTCCATACGTATAGCCGATCCTTGCTTATCATCCGGTAGGACAGAGCGCTCAGAAACGGTAGAGATCGTGGTGATCAGTAGTATTTTTTTCGTGCAGCGCTCTCGCCGCTCCTAGACACAGGGTGGTCGTAGCGTGACGTGGCAACGCCGGTCACCGGCTGCCCAGCGCCTTCCATCGTTCCCCAGATCTTCCCCATTTACAGCGGCTGATGGAGAGGGCTTATTGCGGCGACACAAAAGGCCCGCTGCCGCAGTCTTTCCCACCTCCCGGACTCCGCCGTGTCCGTCCCTCGTTCTCCATCTCCAAGAACAGGCTGACCCTTCGCTGTAAGACGAGGACACGGAAGGGCTCGGACTGACTGTGTGCTGGCGAACACACACCCCACTGGCGCCGCTCTCTCGCTCGTGTATGTGTGTATGTTGTGATACACGAAATTTACGGTAATAGCTATAAAAAGGGTTACTGCATACTGCAGTCGGTGTGCCAACAACTTTAACTTCGAAAGTTTGTTGTTAATTATCATTCAGCAAATATGGTTCCTGCACGCTTGGAGGCAAGGCATTTTATGTGGTTTACTATAAGCAAGGAACAGATTCCGAAAACCACGGCTAGAATCCGAGGGGTGACCCTTCTTCTTTCTTATTAGTTTTTGGTTTCATGGCCATACAATCATCCATAATTTATACAGCAATGGAAATAAGTACTCATATACTACAGCGTGGAAAAGTAAACAGCCTGTATTGACAATACGAAACCAAAAACACTAATTGGATATGCACTATACACATTGGCCAGTCGTCAATGCAGCTATGCTGATATATAGAATGAGAATTAACAAGCCTTTATAAAACAAAACACAAAAACATCTGCCAAGTTCTCTACTGCGCTGGGACTTAAGTATTCATATACCAACAGAAAATGACACTTCTAACAGAGCCAGAACATGTGTAATACTTCGTATGTATACCCTTCCGATGTATTACTTATCGCAACCTCCGTGGCATGGAATTGACCAATTTTCTTGTTTCCGAGGAGATACTTTTCCACTCTCGAAGGAGAGCCTTTTTCAAAGAGGCCTTACTACGGATATCGTGTTTTCTCACTCGTGTTTCCAGCTAACTCCACAAGTGTTCGATGTGATTCAGGTCCGGACTCTGAGCTGGTGTTTCAAGAGTGTGCGGAGTGTTGTAGAGCAACCTCAGCCAGACAATTTGCGCCGTATGTTTGGGATCATTGTCCTGTTGGAAGTAATAATTTCTAGGAAGACCCAAGGCGTCAACACTTTGTTCTAAGTTGACGCCTTGGGTCAGCCTCCGGTGTCGGAAAATTAGTGTTTGGAAGGTACCATGGACAGATTTGTGTATATGAACATTCTCAACACTTTGTTCTAAGTTGAGAATGTTCATATACACAAATCTGTCCATGGTACCTTCCAAACACTAATTTTCCGACACCGGAGGCTGACATACAGCCCCATACGATCACTCCTCCACCTCTATGCTTCACCGTGGGCTGAATGTCGTTTCGGTCGAGGCCTGAATTCGGTCTTCTCCATACCAAGATCCTATCATCATTGTGTACGATATTAAATTTGCTTTATCACTAAACAATACAGTATCCCAGCAGTCTGCTGTCTTGGATAGATGCTGTTTCGCGAGTTCCATCCGCCACTTCCTGTTCCTGCTGATGTAGGGCTTTCGCCTTGGGGCCCTGGTTCTGTAGCCCGAATCGTACGAACTGCCCTTGGAGTGATGGGCTTTCGGAAGTGATCATGTACATTTGCGGGTTTTTCTTGATGATTTTTAGTAGCATTCTGGTCTCTTGCTGTAAGCATCTTTGGACGACCGTGTCGTTCACTGTTTATTACTACAGGTCTGCCCCTATATCGCTTAATGATAGATTGCACAGTCGCTCGGCTTCGTCCTACGATGTTCGCAATTTCGGCATACGACTTGTGTTAAAGATATTGGGCGACAACGATGTTTCGTTCCTCAATGGTCGTTTCCTTCCTCTTGCGGCCCATTCTGCTGTCCCACGGTACCCACGTCCGACGTGCTGTTGTTTCACGGTCGCCACACGACTTCACAAGTGTGGCTTGCACTCAGAGGCTGAGGCAGCCGTCTGTTTGGTTGAAAGTAGTCGACTGTATGAATACATTTTGCCCTGTCGTAAACCGCGCTGAGAGTAACCCATTTTATTTTCCCAGAATAGATTCATGGCATGCGGGAAGCTTCATTACTAAGAACATGGTTATCTGACGCTACATCGCCCGGTCGGTGTGACCGAGCGCTTCTAGGCGCTTCAGTCTGGAACCGCGCGATCGGTACGGTCGCAGGTGTCGAATCCTGCCTCGGGCATGGATGTGTGTGATGTCCTTAGATAAGTTAGGTTTAATTAGTTCTAAGTTCTAGGGGACTGGTGACCCCAGATGTTAAGTCCCATAGTGCTCAGAGCCATTTGAAACATTTTTTATTTATTTTTTACGCTACATCATAGTACTTATTCGTATCGGCGTTGTGGGTGATTTACTATCCCAACACACTGTCGTAGTTTGTCACTATATGAATACTTATTTCCATGACTGTAAGTGCTGTTGAGTTTTAAGTACGTTTGGTGATATTGATATTCTACTGCAGTTCCTCGTTTTACAGATATGGTATGGTAACTTAACAAAGTAAAAATAATAATTTTCGTAAACTTCTAGTGTAATTCAGCATGTGTGTTTTTTGTCTTTATCGTCCTCTGCCGTGGTGTTGTCTTATCGTCCCCTGCCGTGTTAGCGAGTGGCAGTCACCCCTCCTGCCGAGACATTTCTATAGCCCGCGCAGGATAGGGCGGGCGATGCGCAGTTACCAGTTTTCGTCCTAAGAGCTGGGCGAGTTCATTCTTTTGTTCAAAAAGGGGAGGCCGACGAGCGTCTACCACCTTTCGGCCAGTCGGCGATGACAGAATCGACGCGCGCGCCCTGCAGTATTTCTCAGACGATTATACAGAAACTATTCGGTAAAAAAAAAATCATTGCTGCTTTACTTGTAGCTTTATGTCAGGTTCATTATGATGTGCCCATCATTTTGTTAATGGTCATAGTTAGTGTGATACTTACGTGGAAGTAACACGCTGCGCGGAATTCGAAAAAGTTTGCAATGAAAAATAGGGGTCCCTACGATTTTGCGTTTGGTGCATATTAAATAAGGTGTTGCTGCATATGAAATTTAGCAAACGTAGTGAATCTTTCTTTAGACGTGGTTGGCGATCTCTATTTGTCACCAATCTCAAGAAAATTGATCTGATGTAGGGCAGTCATCTGCGATCGCAACGCGCAAGCGATAAAGCCAGAGTGAAATATCTACAACTTTCCTCGTGATTCATAAACGGTTTGATATATCAAAATGAGATTTTGAAAAATGAAAGCACGCAGAGAGGAGAGTAATTTGCATTATCGTTACTATGCAAAACTTCATATCTACCGTGTTATTCCGCTAACTGCAGACTTCTCTGATGAAAGACTGTAAATTTTAAGGGTCAGTCGACAGTTGGCTAAATGAAAAATGTTACAGGTTTTGGAACAACATAAGTGAAGTCAGTATACGTTCACTTTGTACAGAGGATGTGCTATTTCATAAGACGCTGAACTTACTTTTCTTCAGTTCCTTACTTAGTAAACCACTGTATCTGAATTCTGTCGCAATTGTGCCGGCACATGTTAGTGAGGTGAGACTGTGTGAACTCCACTGCGTTGTGGCAAAAGAAAAAAAAAATTAACTTTGCAACAAGAGAAATGCGTAGGTTTTACTCAAAATTCCCTGTGCGTGACTCTTCTCCGAAAGTTACAAGTGGTTGATAATCCAGGCGAAAATAAATCGCTGCATTTCTGGCGGAATTCTGCTTAGATACTAACGAAAGAAGAGGTGACATCTTCTCGAATAGTCACCATGCAAGTGCGGGCATGGAGGGTCCCAGCTTAATATTTCCCAAAAATTGAGAACGGCACTTCCCATCCAGCGTTCGGCATTTGACCCCTTACAGCGCTCTCAGCGACCACCCCTCCCCCTCCCCCCCATCCACACTCCGGTATTCCCCAGCCGACTGCGCATCTAGCGGCCACAGCATTTTTCGGTTGTTCGCCTTCCTGGTGTAGGCACCTTGCAGCGGCCGTATTCGCATTTCGTCTCACACTACAGGTCTCTTCCGGCTCATACCTTGTCGGAAATGCCTTTGTCACGATGTTTACAGCTGTTACACACATCTGTACTTGGAGGATGTAAATTTTCCGGTGCAACATTATTATGGACACTCATAAGTCTCCCGTAACTGTGCATTGAGGGCTGACGTCTGTCGTTCCCGACAGAGTGGGGGGTGTCCCTAACACGCAGTGGTTGGTTCGGTCTGTCGTGGGTTTGTTTTAGGGACATCTTAATATCAAAATTCCATAACAGTGTTCGTTACATTTTATTATTGACAACGTAATTTACAGTACCTGACAAAAAAGTGACTCCGGCAGAAGATTTGGTCGGGCGTCTGAAACTTCGTACATGTACGCACCATCAGCAAGCATGTAAAGAAGGGCCGCTAGGGAGAACTCGTGCTCTTCATGATTCGTGTTGTTACGAGGCTTGGTAGGGTATATAAGGGGCGTCAACAGAGCCAAATGTTGAGTGATCACTTTGAAGGATACGAAGACACTGTATACACGTGTGAGAGTGTTATCAGCCCTTGATAGAGTAGATGAATGGTGCACTATCCAGATTTGTGCAATATTCAAGTGGAACATTGGCCTGCATGGGAACCTGAGGGTAGCCATACTTGTCGTCAAGTTTCCGGTTGCCGACATGTCACCACCAAAATGGAGGGCCGCCGTATTTACCATACAATCCGTAGGCTGCCGTTGCCACCACAACACACACGGCTGCATTTGGAGTGGAGCCATGGCCTTGAAGTATGGACTGCTTATGAATAGCGTCGTATTGTGCCCACGGATGACGCTCGGTCGTAGACTACTCCGTGTGACCCTCATCTTGATGAGTACGGCGGTGCGCTGGGCAGTGATGTGAGCCGAGCAAATGCCTATTGGGCAGCACATTTATAAATGGACATTTGCTTGCGAATTTGCCCAAAGAAAACTTTTACTGCAGGAGTGTATAATTTACCACTTGAAATAAGGAATCGAACGATACCCCCCATATTAAAAGTTAGTAAATGTTTACACTTAAACCTACGAACATAATTCATTCCCGTGGAAAGAAGAGAGAAGCACTTTTTTTAACTGGCATTCCAACTCGCCGTACCAAGAAGGGCACGTGTTGCTGACAGCGGCTTATCATTTACAACGTTCTTTTTAACCGTTCCCCCCTCTCTCTCTCTCTCTCTCTCTCTCTCTCTCTCTCTCTCTCTCTCACACACACACACACACACACACACACACACACACACACACCGCGTTGAACAGGTGTGTAGTAATAAGACAGTGTGAAAAAGACATTGTCCTTCGATGATCGCCTTGTAATGTAACATGTAAATTCTGTGAATATTATTAAAAATGATTATTGATCACAACATTATTACTGAATGCATTTCTTTCTTGATGATAAATCTATTTCTAAATGTTAAACTCTTTTCAGTGAAAAACAAAAAACAAAAATTGCTTTATTGTTAGATGTAGCGCCATTTGAGACAGACTATAGTTTCCTATTATCAACTTTCATATAACTGCTGTGCTGTGAATATAAAATGAGATCACTAACATAAAAGACTTTAATAACAAAGAATCGATGCCCGAAACTCTGGAATCGTTCGATTCCTAGAGAATCGGCATTTTCTTGGAATCTGAATCGGAACATGACGCATCCCTAATTAGTCATTATGGATGAAGTCTTTTTTTTTTCAGTAGCGTAGTGAAAGTAAAAGTACTACATACGGGCTAGCTACTTAATTTAAACTACATTTTGTTTCAAAAATTACTTTTAAACTTGATTCTTTTTTTTAAATTATGTACTATCCCAAGAATTACCCTCATTAAAGATGTAAAGAGTTACGATCAAAGTCCAATTGATTTCCCCTAATAAATCTCCCCTAATACTCAAGCAGCTTTTTCAACTTGGTTATTCGACGTAGAAAGAAGCAATGTTGCAAGACACATTTTCGAGTACAAAATATCACTTTTTTTTTATAAGCGCCGCTTGTCGATAATCTTTAAAATGCATACATGCCCGGGCCACTTACCCTGGCCACTTACCCAGGCATCTATCCTGGGCGTTTTCCCCAACTTATAAATGCGCAGGCATTTTGCACAACTATCTCTGGGGAGATATTCCATTCTTCCAGCGCTTTGGAGGGGTACAGCGGTGTAAGTCCTGGCGTCATGGTGTGGGGAGCCTACGCGTTTGAGTTCAGGTCGCAGCTGCCGCTGACTGAGGGAACTCTGACGGCACAACGATACGTGTTCATGAGTTACCTCCCATGCGCAATATCGTGATGCCATTTTTCAACAGTACAATGATTTCCACACGTGGCGTGTGTCTGTATGAACTGCGTGCGAGCTGTTGAGGTATTCCCACGGCCTGCAAGATACCTGGATTTGACCCCGTTAGAACATTTCTGGGAACAGCCCGGACGTCAGTTTTGTTCCAATGCAAATATCCAGAATTTCAAGGCTCAGTTACGAGAGTATTGGGGCACCTGGCCTCAGGACAGGATACAACAGCTTTATTACATTCTTCCCAACCGAAACAGAGTATGCATACCGATAAGGGGCCTCATACTGTCAAGTTCTTTGCAGATTTGACTTCATACTGCAATCCCTAAAATAACATCAGATACTCTTAACCTGTGAAGTTTATTACCTCCTCCCCTTCTGGGTGCCTCGATTTTGGCAGGTATTGGATTTTACAACTTGACAAAAGTGGCTTATGATAGAGCTTATAATACCTGACGTTTTCGGTTTTATATCGCCATGTAAGCTGGTTTAAATGTCTTATGAACCTGGTGATGGTACAAGGACTGAAACTGGTTGTAATACAGAAATGTTTATTATCAGCTCTTGGCGATGAACTTTGATGTTTTGGAAATATTTGCGAGATTTGGGGCACCACCTTCACAAAATATACGTGATACACCAATAGGAGGTAGAGCATGAAGGTTCCAGTGGATGGAGTATCCTACAAAAGCATCCAGGTAGCTTTGTGGCAGCTTATGGTAATTGCGTAAGTGATCTGTTGTTGTAAGAGAATTGTGAGTGACAAGAAATTGGTCCAACCCGATATATCGAAACCCACCCAGAAAATTTTTATGCGGGAAGAATACAACGAAAGAAATTAGCTATCAATATTTTAGCTACTCAGATGCACTGCAAGCATTTTTTTAAGTTGTTGTTACTTGTTTTTGTTGCACAAAGGATCCCTTGTGACTGTGGTTCATAGAGCCCTTCCTGCCGAGCGCGCGATCGATCGTGGCGAAAGAGCATTGCGGCGCGTAGGAGTGACACAAGCGAATTTGAGGCACCTAAATCATGTAACAAAAAGTAATGTATCATTACTGTTTTGAATAAGAAATAGTTTATATCAACAGCTAAACTGTTGCATACGTAATTCTTACAAAGGTGACTAGCAGAGCAATATAAATCAGGCAGTTACTTTACATTACATACGACCTCCATGAGTAGTCATTTATACAAATGACATATTTCTAACACATACATCATTTTACAACAATTCCTGTAGCACAGTTCTTATGATAATTTTTGAATAATGTATATTTTAGAAACAATAGAACTGTTCCCTGTTTATTCCCCATAGTCATCACAATAAAGCAAAGCGTCATTTGAATGACGAAAACGAAATTTTCCTTACGCCAGGCACTCCTGACAAAAGAAAAATTAATGCTTTCAGGCATGTCACAGTAGTTACTGCTTTTATTGATGAAGAATCGCGGTGGAGTAACAAATGGTCATGACCATTGCTCTGATCTCCCCCCGCCCCTCCTTCGTACTTCCATCTGTAGTCCACATTATACAATGTCTTTTATGAAGACTTGAGAGGAGCGAAGATTACAATAAACTTTCTAGTTTACTTAGCTTGTCATGCTGAGTTGGCTCCAGTTCTTCTGCACAGGCCAAGAGTCCGGCAAAAGAAATGAACTGATTTCTCCAGCTGGTTAGAAAACGTTTCGAATGTAATGTTAACAATTACTCCTTCCTAATATTCCAGATTTTGAAAAGTCGATTACAAGATATTTGCCACTAAACAGTCCTTTCTTTTATTTTTGGCCCTAGTAAGCCTCGAGGTCCCAGAAGACAGGCATAAAGGCTGCGGAAACAGTTATTCACCCATACTTATCACTGCCATAGTTGTTTATAACAGACATACCATTGTATTGTATGGAACTGGGGACCTAGAAACGACGGAGAGGATTCGCCCCCACCTTAGCCCTTAGTGGTACACAGCCCCACCGCCGCCCCACACAGATTATTGTGCGGTTCGGCCCCAGTGGGCTGCATCTTCAGTCGGGAGTGCAGCCACCTGGCGAACTACGAATTTGGCAATTTTCAACATTTTTTAAAAATACTTGCAGTGCAACTTAGCAGCCAAAATTTTGACAGGGCATTTCTTTCATTGTATTCTTCCTGTATAAAAAAAACTTCAGGGCATGTTTCGACACGTCGGAATCGACCATTCCCTTGACAGACGCACGAAGACGGTTTGTACGACGCATATATGATGCCCGTGTGATTCTTTGGAAAACCAGGAAGACAGCCATATCGCCTCATTAGCCTTACCAGGTGTCAGGAACATACGTATACTTTCCAGCTCCCTGCCTGTAGGAATACATGTAGTGTCACTCCGTCGCAAAAGTATAACAGAGATTTAAAAGAAAATTTATTTTTTGTCGATAGCATATGAAGCAAATAGATGAAAATCGTAATTATTTTTACAAATATTCACACATCCGCATTTGGCGCAGGTTTTCCGCCGCAAAGTAATTGTTACTGCGTGTTTCCGTATCCGCGCAGACCTCTACGTATCATAAATGGACCTTTTTCCCGTAGTCTGTGTTTAGGGTCACAGATCGTACTTACTGCAGTCGGCGACGATTTCTTGCTTTGATCTGCGCAGGCGGTGGCAGAATTTTTCGGGCTCCGAGTGTTCCGAAACTGCACTGTGTCAGGAGCCATTATTGGCTGACGTCAGACGGCGTGAACGGGTCGTCACGCGAGCCTAGGAAAGTGTCGGCTGGTGTCTTGCGTCGTGGCACTCCGTTGCAGTGGAGTTTATTCTCTTTTAAGGTCGTTGTGAACTTATGAATGGTGGAAAAATGAATTTCTGTAGTCTTCCTGATTACATTGATATACAGAATGCCCCAAAAACACTTTTTACAAACTTTCGGAATAGGTTCCGTACACCAAAACAAGAAAAAAATGTCCAGTAAACGTCGGCTCTATTTGCATACTTAAATACTTGTCCATCTTCGATTTTGTGAAACACATCTCTTCTGGTGAGGTCATTGCTTTCCATATTTTAGGAAGCGGAAGTATTGATCAAAGCAAGGGAAAGAGTCCAGCAAACGTAGGGTCTACAGTGCATACTTTAAGAGATTTGGACACTCAATGGACCTCGCTACTGTGAAACACGTCTCTTCTACTGAACAAGTGCTCGTAGCTCTTAACGTATACATTTTACGGGACATTTTTTCCTTGTTTTGGTCCATACTACTACCTCCCAAGTTATGGAAAGCAAAGAGCTAGTAGTAGAAGAGATTGTTTCATTTAGAGTTAGCACCGTATGCACTACCACTCCCCCGTTACTTTTATTGTATAAAACCATTAGTATTTTGGAAAACAAGTGGAACAAATTTTGCTTCCAGCGATTCTGCTTCGGGTATATTGTATGTGTTAGTGACACTTATGCTTTCCAGCATCTGTAAATGATGATCTTTGCTCCTTTTTACTTTGGTCTTGGTGAAGTGTTTTGTTTACGTTCTACTGATAGTTTATTGCCTAAGTGGGTGTAGATATTCTTTAGTGAGCAACAAATACTAACACTGCTGCACATCAGGAAAGTTGATAAAAGAAAATTCAGTGGTTAGTAGATTACAAATAAAGCAATAATTACAAAATGAGACGAAGCTGTGTGTGAGTTCTTCAGGGTAGGAACTCCAGCATGGGTCGCCTCCTGATGACTCCAATTTTCAAGTGAATAGTGATGCAATTTGTAGTGGACACAAAAGTCTTCCTGCCACTTTATTGTTCAGTTACTTCTAGGCAGTTACACCACCAGAGTTCTTACTTTTCGTATTTCCATTATCAAAGATGATGTTTCGACAATCGATTATGAAATTATATCGCAAACCCAGAATGTTACCTATACTGGTGAATTAACTGTATTGCTGGGAATATTAATTCCTTTAAGCGATTACATATTTCGCCTGGTTAATATACGTATTGTGAGGGGTTAAATAGGTCTAGTATCTTAGCCATCATGTCATAATATCCGATAAAAAGTTGTAGAAGCGTTTTATAATATATTGCCTATCAGGGTTTTTATGATCGTTTTTTTTTTGTGTGTAAACATAAATACGTCAAAGTACTTGCAAATTGTTTATACAGTATTCTGCATTGACCGTGACGAACTACAAAACTGTATAACACGTAGGCTACAAAAGAAATAGTCTATGAAAGAAACATGTGCTGATTTTCACATAATGTTGAACCGAAGAAGTACCCATTGCCCTTAAGTACGTGAGTGATTAGCTTATGTAATTGAGAATGCTAGTGTGCTGGTGGTTAATACGTATTTCTCCTTTTCCCATCCTGATGGTAGGAGGAATTTTTGTGATAGGCATTGGGCCTGAAAGGAAAAAAGATTGTGGCTTGCAGTTAATGATCACCATACCCCATGCCTATCTCACGGCTGCCATCTTCAAACTCTCCAGAATGACCTCATCATATGGTGACTTGTTCTTTAAATGGGGCCGCAATGTGGAGCCTATTATAGATAGGTACCAATGAGCTGCAACCACGTTCATCTTCTATCTTCCTTTCATTTCATATTCGTCGATAACCTTAACATTGCAATGCAAACAGCTCTTTAGTCATTAGCGATAGGGAGTCGTGTAGGTTATGTTAGAACTAACGACTAGCGAAGAGTAACATTTGTATATATTTTGTGCCAATCGATCTTACATAAACCGTGTCTCAGTTGCAGATACGAGTCATTGTAGGGCCATTTACACGGGGTGTTCGAAAAGTCTCTCCGCAGAGCCGTATGACTGTTAGCCGTGCGTGCCGTATGCCGCAGTGAATATACCGAAATGAAACTCAGTGAAATACAAGTTATTAATTTATTGAATATTCCTTTTTATTTACAAATTCTCACATTAATTGTTGAAAGTGTCCTCCCTGTTGTTGAATACACAATTATTCTAATCGTGTTTCCAAACACAAGCTGTAACATTTCTTCTGTAACAGAATCAGTGGAAGTGGATATTGCAGTTTTCGGGTAATCGATGGATTTTGGACGCTTTTTATACAGTTGCTTTCGCTGCATCCCAGAAGAAAGTCAGGTGGTGTTAGGTCAGGCGATCGTGGAGGCCAAAGTCCCTGTGAAATTATGCGATCACCAAAAACATCAGCAAGCAGTGACATCGAAACGCGAGCTGTATGCGCGGTTGCACCATCTTGTTGAAAATATCTGTTCAGTATTTCACCTAACACAAGTCCTATGAATGGGTAGAAAATATCACTGCACTATCGTTGTGCGTTTATTTTTTCGCTGAAAAATATGGTACCGACAATCCGGCGTCTAGAACTTGCAATCCAAACTCTTATTTTTACAGAATGAAGTGGTTCCTCATGAATACACAATGGATTCGCAGTACTCCACATAGGCGAATTTTGCGAGTATGTATCCGGATAAATGAAACCACGCCTCTTCAGTGCAAAACGTTTCATTAAGACTGTCCTTTACATTTTGTTGAACGAAATTATTGAACCATTGACAATAATGCAGTCTCTTGCCATGATCAATATTTTTCAGTTCTTGCACGACTGTCACTTTGTTTGGGAAAGTTCTAATATTTTGCTTACAGCTGTGTGGGCCGTTCCGACACTAATAACGAGTAGTTTATCCTCAGACAGAACGCTAGGACGACCATTTTTCGGTGCATCTGTCACTGAACCCGTACTTCGAAATTTGTTAATCAAATTTCGCACATTGTCGCGATGTGGAAGTGTTGTCTCCGGGGAAACTGAATTAAATGTTTGCGAACTGAAACTGTGTATTTACCGCCAGCTTTGAACACTTGTTCGACTTAAAACACACGTTCTTCAACGGTTAGCATTTTAAGTGATAAAAACGAAACAAACGAACGAAGGACCCAAACTTAAACGTTCACGTCAACACGTAACGACACACACCAACGATACTACTGATGCATGCTGAGATAAACGGAACAGAGGATGTTGGGAGAGTCCACTTGAAGGGACAGGCAGGCAGGCGAACAATCATACGGCACTGTGGAGAGACTTTTTGAACACCCCGTATAACGTCTGAATATTTTTACGGATCCAAGTGTCGTACGTCATATTATTGGTCTCTGCCTTCCACAAGCAAGGAGTTAATCTGGAATTCGGTACACACTGTAATAGTTATTTCGCAGAGTTCTGATATTCAGTAAGCCAAGGTCCATTCACTGAACACCTCTTTCAGATCATTGTTCATTTGCTCGCAAAGAGGCGTTAATTAAGTATCTGCTTAAACTTGCTATTAAAACAGTTTGCTTCATTTGCCCAGTCAGGCAGAACGCACCAGTGTTACCTTTGATACTGTTCAGAAAGAAAGAGGGAGAGAGAGAGTGGGGAGCGGGGGAAATTCTGAATTAAGTTACTTTTTGGTGACCTGTGTACAAGAACGCCAATGGCCTTGGCGCACCGGCTCCCGTCAGTTCACCGAAGCTAAGCGCTGTCGGGCAGACCACGCGGTTTGCCGAGCGCTTTTGGCAAGTGCAGTGAACGCAGTCCTTGTGAGACAAACTGAGGAGCCACTTAAGAAGTAGCGTCTCCAGCCTCGTAAACGGACATACGGCTGGGAGAGCGGTGTACTGACCACATGCACCTCCATACCCGCATCCAGGGACGCCTGTGCCTGAGGATGAAACGGTGGCCGGTCGGTACCATTGGTCCTTCATGGCCTGTTCGGATGGAGTTTAGTTTTTACTTACAAAAAGGAAAATGTCAAGATACGAACATGGACTGTCATCCTGCATTTGGTTTCACTTGCTGGACCAATTAGTATATTTTGCATTCCCCGACAGTATGTATTTGGTCAGATGGAAGCATAGTAGAAGCTGGAAACACGAGAGTGTTGATGTGTTATGTCCGCGCTAAGACAAAATGTAGTGTTTAATGAGTTTCTTATTGTGTTGTACAACCTCAAAGATTCACTAACTGAACCAGTGAGACTGAAGTTCTGTGTCTGTTCATCCATTTGATTTACAGGGTTCATTAGCCTGCCCTTATCAGTGTTGTGTTTGTATGAGGGGTTGGGAGTCAGTTCGATTATTTACGTGTGGTTAATGTCTTTTCTGCGAATGACGCACTTCCAAGTACCATTCTGAAGTCCGTTCTATGGATTCTAACAAAGATCGTTTGTTGCATCACAACAAATCGAAGGCATAAGCGTTCCCTTTTTTTCGGATTGTCGAATCGAGATCGAGATTTTACAGATGTCTGCTGTTTTGTTACCGCGTAATTAACAGTTGTGATTGATGCCTGAAATTTGATTCAAATCTGGCGCATGGACTGACGTAGTTGACGGGCACCTTGGTTTCGGCCGCACTTAGTTTCAAGTTCACTTCCCCCGTCGTAACTAAGAAACATTTGTATCGAGCTCGCACGGTTTATATAAATTCGCCTTATCTTTTCAGTTTTGGATTAGAGCGGGGTGGTCATTAATAGAAAGATAATAAACGTTGATTTCAGTGCTCAAAATTTTGTATAACGACACTTTAACATTACTCACGTCACTTGAGATTAACAGCCGTTGTAAACAAGTCGGAGATAAATATTGCTGCAATGATAAGATCCTTGACGCTGTCACAGATAATTCAATGCATACTTTCATGTTGCTAATGCTGTAAGGCACTTATTTACAAGTGGCAATTTCCGCTTTTTCTGGCGAACATATGTCACAGAAATACTCAAAGCAGCCAGCCCTGTTCGTACACTGAACATAAATCTCGTTGTTCCAAATTTGGCTTAACAGAGAAATGGTTGTGATACTGGTCTGGAACATTTTACTGTGGACAGAAGTCTGAACTCATACCAGGAAATGAAAACGCAGTCAGGCATTGTTTTACGTCTTTCTTTAGCCGTATATGTTTGAGGCAGTTACTATTAGATTTATTATTGTTGTGATGAAGATCATCGTGTGGTGCCTTTCTTGGAGACTCTTCCAAAAGTTCGCCAAGACGTTATTCGCAGCTGCTGGTGTGTTACGTATTCGACTTTATTGCTGTTTGGCTGTTAATCATTAAACGCGTTGTTTGCACGTGCGTATCAGCATTACAGCCAGTACTGAGAGTATGGTTTAGCGTCCCGCTGACAACGAGAAAATCAAAAGGGGAGGCTTGGCAAAGGTCGCATCGTGACAAAGAGCATCGTGACGTATTGAAAGAGAGGTCATCACTACGGTCAACGTTGTCACCAACACATGCAGCCTAGACCTATTTCGCTGATACCAGTGTGTTTGATTCATTCAAAGCGCTTCATGTTTAAGTATTATGCTACATTTGCGAATTGAAAATCTCTTCTGCAGGACACAACATGGACTCCGAAATCGATGCTCGTGTTAATTTCTGTTCTTTCTATTCGTCCATGACACCTTGCGGCAGGCACATTTGCGAGTCTATACCGATGTGTTCCTTACTTCTAGAGGAGGTTGGCTACAGTCTTGCAGAATTATATAGTGAAGAAAACTGGAACTAACGTAACATCGGATGAGTTTCCCTTCTGTATTGAAGGCTAATAAAACCAGTGAACCCAGAACGTTGTTAAAACGGGAAAACATTTGAAAGTCGTTTCGGGCTTATCCGAATTTTACAGGGACGTTACTGGTCGATATGTTTAAATGGTCAGCTAGATATGTGCAATCTTTGTTATTGTACTAGCGAAAAAGAAACGCCGAAATATCGCATCAACTGATAGAAAAGTCTGTAGATGATTTACACATTGTAACAACTGTCAGCTGAATCTCAAAACTAAGTAAATTTCGGAGATAATTGTGCAAGACAGATGTCCCACCAGGCGTGCTACGTTCGCGCAGAAATTTGTGAAAAGATTCTGAATAGATCTCGAGTGGATGATGGTGCCATAGTACAGTTGGTGGCCATTGTCACGTTCAATGGAATAGTGATACAACATTTAATCCTCTAAGCACTTGGGGTGTCATTACAGATTCCTCGCCACCAAACATATAAATACGAGTAGTATCAGTTCGCAGAGCGTAATTGTGCATTTAGAATTAAAATAAGTGTCATGTCTGGTACGTGAATGTCCTCTGAGAATATATATCTACATATGTACCCTGCAAGCCACCATACGGTGCACGGCGGAGGGTACCTTGTACCACTTCTAGTCTTTCCCTCTCCTGCTCCAGTCGCAAATGGAGCGAGAAAAAAGAAAAAAAGAGACTGTCTGTATTCTTCCGTGCAAGCCCTGATTTTCTTATCTTATCTCGCATAAGTAACGCTAACGTAGGTGTTGGTAGCAGTAGGATCGTTCTGTGTTCTGTCACAAATTCCGGTTCTCTAAACTTTCCTAGTAGTGTTTTCCGAAAACAATGCCTCCTTCCCTCCTAGGGATTACCAGGAGCGTTCATGGAGCATTTCCGTAATACTCAAGTGTTGATCGGATCTACCGGTTATAAACCTAACAGCCAGAACTCACTGAGTGCTTAGGATTGCTGCAGAAACAGTCGTACTTCGAGCCTTTGCCCAACCCTTCTTACAAGACAGACGATCCTGCCCGCCGGGCAGTATTTTATTTGGTTGAGGCCTTCCAAAAACTTCGAAGGCTTCAGTTCTGCGTCTCACTGAACGTTACAAATCGATGTATTAAAGCAACTCTTGACTGCAGCACACCGCACTTGTACACTAAACGATTCTCCACGTAACACTATGGCACTCAGGAGGAACATTTTGAAAAGGTGAAGTATTTTTGTGATATATTACTTCTACATGAATGTAGATGGAAAAGTTTTTATTTTCAAAAGAACCATCCGGCTTTACCAGGGTACATCTTTTACATGGATGCACAATAAATTCGGGGTAGTCTCCAAAATTACGTTTAGAATGAAAGTTTTAATTTACCTTTTCGTTACTTTAACGTTCAGTGTGCGTTCCACCGGACGCACGGCAAACATGCAGACGTTAGTGAAAATTGCCCAGTAATTTCGCGGGCGTGTCTGGAATAAAAGCTTTCACTGGTGTTGCACTGCGGCGTCGCAGTTCACCCAAAATTTTTCGAAGGGTAGGCTTATAGAAGGAGTATTTCAGAAGCCACCACAAGAAAAAGTCACATACCGTTAGATCAAGTGGTCTTGGAGGCTAGTGGTGCAATAAGGATTCGTGCGTCCTTACGCTGTGTGAGGCTCAGTGACCTACTCTCACCGAATATCACGCAACACTGTTCAATCCGAATTGCACATGTTCAAACGGAGGACGCGAAACGCTGTGTTATGGTCATCTCGACGGGACATATGTTGCGCAAAGAATGAGCGAGTGAGCCAGTTGCACCAAGACTCCTCTAGTGGCAGCCGCATGAGCCAACCACTTGAAACTAACATAAACGTTAGTTTGGTTGCGACGCCAAAATTTATCGCGAGTTTCTCCTCTTTCGTATAGAAAATATAGTATTGTGTAATCGGATGACTGTTTCTGAAACACCCTGTGGTATGTCTTTCAGTCAGCAGAAATATTAGAGAAATGTATCGCGAAGCTCGTAATTCACAGTGCGCGTTGTCTCTTCTTCTCACGGACCGGGCATTCGAACGTCAACGTTGAGCGTCCCGTATTTCTGACGCAATAGCGTGGGGAAAAAAAAAACACGTTAGGTAGTCTTTCCGAATATGTAGAGCAATAATAAGAGCAACGAACATTCTGAACGTGCGTTTGAATACGTAGACCTGTGAGATGGAAGAAAGCCACCTACGCCACTTGCACGCATCAGTACAGAGTCGGGAGTCACCATATTGAAGCCCATATTTGGTGGACCTCGTCTCATAACTTCCGCTGTGTGAATACACCCGTTTCAAGGCACCAGTAAACTGATTTCTCGAAAACGCGGCGTTTATTGACATGATTGGTTGTGATAGAATAACGGGAAACGTCGACTGGTGGTTAAATAAATTTCGAATGGTAGTTTTCGTGTAATGAAAGTATGCCGTTTAGCTTGTTACGACATGCTGGGTGATGTGCTGCAGGTTCATTCACACTTTTTTTTTCCCCTCTCCTCGCGTTTCCTGCTAGGTCCTGAGTCTTTCTTGGCCAAATTATTTCCGTAAGTTGTGGACTTTCAATGAGCATCTTATAGGGCTAAGAAACAACTCCTAAATCACAGTTTAAATGTTGAAAATGAGACATTAGCCTAAACATGTAAAATAAAAAATAAAAAAATAGTGGGAGCTATTGTTCACTCTGGACTCGCGAGTAATCCCACTTGGCGATTTAAAAAAAATGTTTAAGTACAAAAAATCTTAAAAATTACATTTCTTTCATGCATGTTGCTTGTCCTTTGAGTTCACTAAGGTGATATACCGCGGAACTTGGAGAAGTGTGGTGCTATACACAAAGGCCCACGGCAGCTTTTATACATTACTTTTGTTTTCATTTCCTTATCCTTTGTGCCACATTCGCGGCACCTGCAGACGAACTTATCTGGAATTCCTGACACTCCTCTTTTCGGTGCTTGAAAATGCACAGGCCTTCCTCTTCGCTTACGACTTGAGAAACCAGATATGAGCTACCTTACCAGGTGTTGTCAAAAAGTTAGTTGGTATGCTTTTGTCTTTTTGAAACTTTCATATGACGTAGGATTTGGCAACTGCCAAATCTACTAAAAAGAAAACAAAAGTGTATTCTCACTTCAGATAGTGATCACCTACAGCATACCGTTCTCGTAACTGATCTAATGTACAAACTCCTCCCGTTGTTTCATTGTACTCTGCCACAACCAAAGGGCAGAATACTTCATTTCTGGTACCATATTTATTTCTTCCCAAAACAACTGTGTTTTTGGAATTTTGATAATTTGATTATATGCACTTGGGTTTACTATCCTGCCACTTGACTGGTGCAAAGCATGGCGTGACAGAGAATTAAAATTCTCCTCTGATAAGTTTTGAATTTTCTTCAGCATGTGTGGGAGATACTTCCTGTTTGACTGAACAGTACCAACGCCATAAAGTCCACGAGACTGTAGCTCTTCCATTATTCGATACGTTGTAGAATAATTATTGTCACCAGCCTTTTACTTCCAACCTCTGCATTTGTTAGCGTAAACACAATGCCTTCATACAGCGACAATTCAGAGCTACCATCTTTAGTCTTGAACATCCTTTGAATGCCACATTCGTCAACTGCCAAAACAAAAGATGTGTGCGCTTCGCATAACTTCTTTGTTACTGCATTGATGACAGATCGGATTTTGTGCAGTTTCTCATATCCTGTTTGCCCCATTTTGACACACGCGCTGTTATCATTGACACGCAGATTTAAAAAAAAAAAAAGTGTCTGTTTTGTGAACACCGATGAGAAAGCAGTTACACCAGTAAGATCGCTACTCCAATAATTTCCGAGTTGTGATGGTTGATGTATACCCATTAAAATAAGGTTTAGCATAAAAGATTTTAGCTCATGAACGGTAATTCCTGTAAGCTGAAAGTTACTTTACTTGTTTTCTTCCACGACTTGACTACACATTTTTCCTGTTTTGCGTATAAGTTCATTTGATTGGTAATGTGCAGAAACAGATCTTCTTTAAAAAAAGACTGGATATATATTATTTCATTGTCAGATTTAGATAAATTAACCTCATTTCTGGGGTTTCTTCTAATATCACTATAAGATTTTCAAAGTAAGATACAGCCTTCACTCCATGTATTAATACTGTGAGAAAATGTGGACGCAGCTCTTGCTGGAGTTGTTACATATAGTGGCATGACAAGCAGATAATCAGTCATCACATGGTACAATCATGTTATCACTAACTTCGTTCGAAATGTGTGAAGCATTCAGTGAATACACGTCATCAGAATCGGAGTTAGCATCGAAATCTGAATCTTCTACATCGTTTGGTAAGGAGTACAAATTTCTCAGAATCTGTTCTGGTATGAGTCCAGGCCTTCTTCACAGTGAAAAACGTAACAACAAACACAGTGCCAATTTCACAGCCACAAAGCTTGCATATCACACACAGTTCAGAAGCATAAATAGTTCGCACTAATTGACCTTGCAATATTTCTGTGATTTTCAGGGCAAGCTGACAAATACAGACGTATACTGCTTTCTTGGTAAACACAAAAGTAGAAAAATATAACACAAGTTACTTCAGACTCAAAACAAAAGAACAGAATACAAAAAAGGCTGTTGCAGTAAAAATAATGGCTCTCTTTCTCTAAGAAAGGCGCCTCTACATTGATTGACTAAAGATGTAGAACATACAACAGCTTCTGGGCGCCAGTTGACAAACTACAAACAGTTAGCACACGTGTTACAGTGAAGTGGGAACACTGATTACCAATGAACTTGTTACGAAAACAAAAGAAGAAAAGAAAATAGGAACTCTGATTCCAGTGGTCTAGATAAAGTTAGTACAAGTATATTTTATAATACTCGATGTTATCTAGATTTAAGTGCGCTTTTTATACGGAGTGTGTTTGATCGATTGGCTTTACGTGCAAGAGCGCTTCCACTAGTCGCAGTAAGATATTATGTACTTTCTTGTTCAGTCGTGTATGTCTCACGTTCTAAAGATTCTGCTACTGAGGAGAAACAGCGATCAAATACGAATTGACGTAGGGTTTTGCTAAAAAGTTAGAATGGCGAAATAATTTTTATCTTATGTGGAATACTATTGTAAATTTGTATCACACTATTTGTAATGGAACTTATCAGCTGATGTCCTTGCTGATTCTACATGGAACTTACTTTCTGCCTTAAAACATGTTCACGGATATTGAAGGCTTTGTGTACTAATACTACAGACAGAAAAATATGACTAGCGTTTGGACAAAGGCGGAAATGTGCATTGTAATAAAGCTAACGTAGGGATTTCGTAAGCAGACTGTGTGATTTGCGAGCCACTTCCAGCCAATAACTGACGCTGCTGTTCGTATGCCACGCCCCCTGTGTAGCACTTGACGCCTCATCGAGACGAGCGTACCCTGTGCACAAGCCGCATCGTTTCTGAGCGTTCAGCTGCGCGGCACACTCAACGCTAATGCACAGTCCTTTTGCCGACGACGTTAGCATACTCGAAGTATTGTCTTTGACGAAACTTTCTGTTGCCAGAATTTAAGTCGGACGTTATAGGAACCGTGGGTCTGGTTTGTTTTATGATGTATACGGCGAAGCGAGATGAGAGTTCATAACTCATTCCAGTGAATGAAATCCTTCAGCTCATCATTTTTTGTTCTCTCCAGTGGATATTTCTTTTTTACTGTATCCTGTTTCGTAGTGTTCCAAATCTGCGTCTAATGACTAACCAAACCCGAGAGCTGCAATTGGTCGCATTTTCATTCACCTTCTCTGTTGTTATTGCACGCCCGAATTCTAGTGGTACTGAAGTTTTAGCACGTTAATTATGGCATTTAATATTTTCCATGTTATTGGCAGAACACTTCATAATCGTTATTAAGTAATTGTTGACGTCTCTACATTGTAAAGCACTCTTACGTATTATCTTGTATGTTAACCGAAGACCTAGAAACGACAGAGAGTCTCCGTTCCAGCCGCAGCCGCAGTGGTCCACAACCCCACGACGACTACCGCAGTCCACTTCACCCCTCCGCCGCCCCACACCGAACCCAGGGTTATTGTGCGGTTCGGCCCCCGGTGCCCCCCCCCCCCCCCCATAAGCTGATGATGTTTGTGTGCCCTCTAGAAAATGGAAAGAGCTGAAAGGATTTGGCAGACTAGAAAACGAGGCAGAAGAGTTGGAGTCTTAGATTAAACGACACAAAAACACAGTAATTCTTCGGCTCTAGGACAAAAGCTACAGTTAAAGAGAAATACATCGAGTTGAAGGGAGCCAACTGTGAAAGATGTGAGAAGCGCTGGTAACCGATGGTAGCAGCATAAGCAAATAAATAAAAGCAAGGATTGCTGAGGGAAACAGAGATTACTGGGCCCTGATTATCACGTTACCTGAGAAGAAAATCTAAGGCGACTGTCAATCGAACGATTTTGAGGCCGGTGGTTTTGTGTGGCTCGGAAACATGGTCAGTGGATGTGGCAGAACATGACTTGTTGAGAAGATGGGACGGGAAATTATTCAAATTGTTCTAACAAGGGAATCTCCCTACCGCACCCCCCTCAGATTTAGTTACAAGTTGGCACAGTGGATAGGCCTTGAAAAACTGAACACAGATCAATAGAGAAAACAAGAAGAAATTGTGTCGAACTATGAAAGAGATAAGCAAAATATACAAACTGAGTAGACCATGTGCAACATAGGCAACATCAAGAAAAGTGTGAGCTCAGGAGGGCTGTGGTCCCGTGGTTAGCGTGAGCAGCTACGAAACGAGAGGTCCTTGGTTCAAGTCGTCGCCGGCACGGTAGTTCCTCGTGTTCGGTCAGAGGGTTAGCAGCCCTATGTAATAAAAAAAAATTGAGCTAATGGATCAACAACAAACTTAAACGGATGTCTGACGACGTCCGCCCCGAGCAGACAAGCCGAACAAAAGCGAACAAAATGAGATCATTAAAAAAAAAGTCGTTCCTCGAGTGGAACGTTTACTTTTTTATTTTGGCAAAGTTATGATCTGTCCGTTCGTTCATTGACTTCTCTGTTAACTGTAATAAGTTTAGTGTCAGTGTTTTGCGACCGCACCGCAAAACCGTGCGATTAGTAGACGAAAGGACGTGCCTCTCCAATGGGAACCGAAAACATTTGATCGCAAGGTCATAGGTCAACCGATTCCTCCACACGTCTGATACATTCTACGCGACACTGGTGACGGCATGTGCGTCACATGACACGAATATGTTGTCGACCCACCTAACTTGTACACTTGGCGAATCGGTGAAAAGATTCTTTTACTTTGCCGATTTAGGTTTTCTTGTGGATGTGATGATCACTCCCAAAAAAGTGATGAAAACATAAGTTTGTCAGATAATAATTGTCTGAAAATAAAAAATTAAACTTTTCACTCGAGGGAAGACTTGAACCAAGGACCTCCAAGCTCACGCTAACCACGGGACCACGGCGCTCCTGGACTCATATTGTCCTTGATACTGCCTATCTTGCGCATGGACTACTCAGTTTGTATATTTTGTTTTTTTTACATAGTTCCAAACAACTTCTTCCCGTTTTCTCTACTGATCTGTATTCAGTTTTTCAAGGCCTATCCACTGTGCCAACTTATAACTAAATCTGAGGAGGGTGCGATGGGGAGGTTCCCTTGTAAGCACTATGGGACTTGACAGCCGAGGTCATCAGTCCCCTAGAACTATTTAAATCTAACGAACCTAAGGAAATCACACACATCCATGCCCGAGGCAGGATTCGAACTTGCGACCGCAGCAGCAGCGCAGTTCCGGGCTGAAGCGCCTAGATTCTAGGCCCTAGAACCTCTCCGTCACAGCGGCCGGCCAGGAAAATATTGAGAAAGAGTTTTGGAACAGTGAGCGAGGCAGGGCAGTGGAGAACACGGAAAAACAAGGAAATGGAAAGGCTGTACGGTTCTGCTGACCTGGTTTTGAAAATCAAGTGCTATAGATTAAGATGGTTGGGCGGTGTAAAGCGAATGTCAGAGGATAAATCTGTCAAGCGGGTCCAGAGAGGAAATCCAGGCGGCAGAAGGACCACGGAAACGGTGGCTGGATGGTATGGAGAATGACTTGAGAAAGATGAGAATGAGAAGATACAAGAAACGAGCAGAAGATTGAGCTGCGATCGTGAGATAATTCAAGGTCCATCATGGGCTGTAGCGCCAAGTAAATAAGTATAATTGTTAAACGCTAGCAGCTGAAAGTTATTTCTTAATTACCTAACGCATTATCGTATTCGACGCTCAATTCTTTTTCTTATGTGAAACATGTCGTAGGCTTGATCAATTTGCTTCACTCTGGGGTCGGAATTGCCTCTCTATGGTATTCCGTATCTTCGGTTGCAACTGACACAGAGAAGTTTTTGAAGTGTTGATGTACCGCAGTTACTTGTGTGATATTTGTATGCACAGGCTTAATCGAATAAACAAATGTAATGATGTTAAATGGGAGTATTTTGAGAAACAATAAAATCTACTTTTTAAAAAAACTAAACCATATTTGATTTTCTAGAAATTTTCAGTGTAGCCCTCGTTCGCTTACGCTGTGCGCAGGACGTGGCGCCTCTGTTCCGCGCCTCCACGTGTTCCTTGCGAAAGTTTCAATCCCGAAGTAATTTTGAACAAACTACAGTTACCCCATTGGGAGCCTTACGGAGCATAGCTGTGGACGAGCTGAGAGGGAAGACTGAGCGGCTGGGCCATCTTGGCTGGGCGTAGGCACGTCCGTTGGGGCGCCGTCCACCGGTCGCTTCAATTACGAGCAATCAGGCGCAACGGCAACGGCGCACTCACGCCCACAATTAATGCGCTCGCCCGGCCGCCCGCTGGGGGAGGGGGGAGGTGCGCCCCTCCCTCCCTCTCGCGCGTCGTGGCAACGGCCGGCCGGGTCGCGGCTCACAGCCGGGTTAATTGTCGCGGCCGCAGCGGCCTTCTGTCCGACTGCTTGTATTCCTGGTGACGCCACGGCTTACGTGTAGATGGCGCCGCGGATACTCCAGCACACACACCACTTTGAAGTACGGGACGTGATCTCTGTGCTATCTCCACGTTCAGTACAACGCTGCTCTCTGTCCAGAACGGCAGCATGCATATAGATGACTCGGCATCTCCCGCAGTCTTCAAGTTTGGCCAAATGTTTCGATCGGTCTGTACGTAATTAAGGACAGTTTACTGACTTCAGATTGTAAACATAGCGATGGTCTGTAACGGGGACTGAGGCAGAGAACTATCAAATCGGAAAAGACTGCATAACTTCATTAGAAGTTCATATACAAAAATGTTCCACAACTATTCCTAAACCACCGTCCTAATTTCAACCACACTTGGTACACAAATCACAATCTGGAAAGAATCGGTGTGGGGTAAAGAACCACCTGCCTAACAACGGGATCCGGGCGGGGCTGAAATAGCATTGTAGCCCACGACGCGAGAATAGCCATACTTCAGTCATCCAGTATTTGAGAATGACGGCAGTTATAGACTGGCGACAAACTGTACACATAACTTCAAACCAAATTTGTTCTTCCTGACGACCACCACAAATGATAAAAGGACAAAAGCTTGTCGCTTACTACATTTTCGCTGTACATGCAGTAAAACTTTCGCATAAAGCATGACGTTTTAATTTCTTTAACTTCTATACTACTAACTGTATTCGTGACACACATACCACTGAATGAACCAGAAAAATTACATAGTTGTATGGCAACTAGTCCAGGAGATGAGACGTCAGATACTAAGACGCGTGAAAAACTGCGCATCATGCATGACTTAATTTATTACTTCTTTGCTACGAATTCTGTTCGCAACACATTTTGTAAACAGTCGCCACATAGGACACTGTATGTACCTGCAAAATTGTATCATTATACAGCACATAGTTCAGGAGATACAACGTCACAAATATTGAACTGCTTGAAAATGAAACTGCAGAGTCAAATTCGCTAGACAGACAGGTAAAATACGTGTACAAATATCGGTGAAATATGTGAAATATATTTGGCATGTGCATATGCGGGCAAAGCCACAGGAAGAAATCTCTTTAATGCCTGGAACTATTTCAATCAACTTTGGTACGCAAATTAGTTATCATAAGGAAAGAAATATTTTAAGAATAAAAACCAGCATTCTGCTGTTGGTGAGCACGATAACGTGAAGGGGAGCTAGAGGACGATGAGCGTGGGGGAAGGAAGAGATAGATACAAATAGAGGAGGAGGAGATGGACAGAAGTAACGGAGGGGGAAATGGGCACAGAGAGAGGAGTGGAGGAGATAGAAAGAGAAAGGAAAGGAAAGGAAAGGAGGAGGATATGGGCAGGAGGACGGCGGAGGAGGAGATGAGCAGACAGAGGGGGAGAAGGAAATGAATAGAGAAAGAATAGGAAGAGGTGGGCAGATAGAGTGGAAAGTAGAGGAGGTGGACAGGGAGAGGGGGTGGAGGAGATGAACAAAAACTGGGTGTAGGAGGAAAAGAGAGAGGGACAAGCAGGAGATGGACTAATAGGAGATTGTATTAACGTCGGATATTCATCTAGTCCAGAATAATTGCTTCCTCCGCGTAACATTAGAATTTTAGAGTCTCTTTCGTGGTTTTTTTCCCTTCAAATGTTAGCAAAAAATTTAGCGCTCCAGAAATTTTTCTGCACTTTGTTTCTTTATTGCAGGAAACTGACAAGCATTTGGAACACAGTATCGTAAATCAGTTGTCCGTCACTCGTACATGTATCTGTCTTGCCAAAATAAACAGTATATAGCACTCATGAGTGCAGACAGTTTTTCTTGAATTGCCAGTTGAAACAAACATGATGTGGCAGTTACAGAACATGTATCTATAACATAAATGGCTCAGCTGTGTTATTAATCAGCTAACAGGTTGTCTGGCTGTGTCGCTGCATGTCGTTGTACTAAGGCTTTTCTCTGTTCCATTAGTGACAGAACTGAAGAACAAACTCTGGAGGTAAGCAAATTGTGATGGATTATTGCCATAGTTAAAGAACAAAAGGTAAGAAGTTAAGGTGTACTATTCACAATAATGTGAAATTTTTAACTCTTATTGTTGCTTGTATAAGAACACAGGATATGCAGTTGTGTATCAACAAATATTGCTGGCTTTTTTCGCAAAGATGTGATATGCTGTGTCTTTCGAAATATCAACACTTGGACGTGGGGCCATTTTCGCTCAGTCAAATTATTAGTTTAATTGATGTTTTAATGCGGATTTCTAGAGAACGCGTTAACTTGGTTTCTTTATGGATGGTGTGTACATACAAAAGGAAATAAATCCAAGTTCTTCATGGTCCGCGGAAGATGTGAAACTAGCAGTAACAAGCGTTACAGGCATCTCCTCTGGATGGCGTACCAGCAGTTAGCTACATGGTTTCAGAAATTGTGTGGGGGGCGAAAAGACGGAAAATGGTAAATGCTTGTGAGTTTTGACACTGACATACATTGGGCGGAATAGCCCTTTCACTGTGTGGAAAAGACTACCCGTCTGATTTCTGCCGTCTTCACATACTTGTTTAGTGCTTTTTCCGTGTAGATGAATTTCGACCTTTTATATACTGGACCGTTTTCGCAGTTAAAATACCGTAATTGTATTACATCAACTTCAGCTGCATGGTTGGAGTCCAGGCAGCCGAAAGAAACACAGCTCATCGCGTCATTCATGCGACGCTGAGTATTGACGGAAAGCACTGGTTTGTGTTCCGTTGCAAACAAAATAATCTTCTGAAGCGAAATTTTACGTGCCCACTCGATCGAGCGGTTTCGAGTTGGTTTAGTGAGATGTTCTTTTACTCGACGTGTATTAACAGGGACCGTAAAACACGAAGAATAACATATTGCCCACCAGCGACAGCTATGATCGAGCGAGGTGGCCCAGCGGCTAGCACGCTGGACTCGCATGCGGAAGGACAACGGTTCAAACCCGCGTCCGGACATCCTGATTCAGGTTTTCCGTGATTTCCTTAAATCGCATCAGGCAAATGCCGGGATAGGTCCTGCGAAAGGGCACGGCAGACTTCTTTCCCCCAACGTTCCGTAATCCTATGGCGCCGATGACCTCGCAGTTTGGTCCCCTCTCCCAAATCAACCAATCAACCGAAAGCATGACCTGGACCGCGATGACTGCTAAGGCCGTGCAGCAGCGTGGCACAACATGACTAAAAGAAAGGGTCGGTTGCTGTAACACTTACCGAGGCCTCAAGGAATTGTCATTTTGGTAATGTAAGTGTGGAGGGCAAAAGTTATAGTGGGAGACAAAGGCCTGGATACAGTAAGCATCTAAGAATGGATGTAAGATGCTGTTGCTAAGCTGCGTTGGGGATAGAAAGGCTAACTTAGAAAGCTGCGTCAGACCAGGCTTCGTATTGAAGGCCGAAACGACAACTTAGCATCAACAGAGGTACAAAGAAGTCACCGTAGCACTTTCTGCATTATAGGAGCGTAACCGCTCAGTTCTGGACGATGCAGGTGCCAAGCGTGGAAGATTTTTGCAGGCATTCTCCTACGGAATTGAAAACCTATAGGGCCGCAGGGAGTGTAACACAAGACGCAGAACGCAACGAAGCGCGACGGCAGCGAGGGAACTAACGCAAGAATGCGTGCCGCCGGGAAAAAAAAAAAAAAATAGAAGGCGCTACCGTGTAGGCCTCGGCGAGTTGTAGGAAATACGGCTCTTGCATACAGCGAAAACTGCCTTTTCGAAGTGGACGCAAGGCAGTAGCGGAGGGTGGTGGGAGACATGAGCCGACGTATAATGCCGAGACATAAACTCCAGGTTGGTCATCGATGTGCGGGCAGGCTTTGATGACGCGTTCCTATAGTGTTAGTACGTTATTAACAGCAAAGATTTAAAGCGTCACCACAACCAAAATCCAAGGAATGAACATTGGGGGAACGAGCTGGCCAACGTATTGGACCTCCCCGATGAATCCATTGCCTTTTAAATGTCTAAGTGTTCGGATATTCCGGAGAAAACGGGATGGTGCCCCATCCTGCATTCAACATTGTTGGAACGGTATCTGCTCTAGCAGGCGAAGCAAGTGCTTTGAAAGGAATTGAAGATACCTTATACAATCAGCTAGTTTGGTATTACGTGAGGTACTGTTAGTACATCGCTCACAATTCCCGTCATACCTGAACCGACAATCGGCACTGAGTCTTCCCTCTTCAAGTGCCCATGACCAGTTATTTTTTTTTTATTTTTTGTTTAGCACTATGGGACTTAATATCTGAGGTCATCAGTCCGTCCCCTAGAACTTAGAACTACTTATACCTAACTAACCTAAGGACACCACACACAGCCATGCCCGAGGCAGGATTCGAACCTGCGAGCGTAGCGTTCGATCGGTTCCAGACTGAAGCGCCTAGAACCGCTCGGCCACTTCGCCGGCTCTACTGCATTCTCTACTCGTACCTAATAACAAAGTGCCTGTAGTAGATCTGTATTTTCTAATATCGAAGCGATCGTGTGAGACCCAACTCGATTTATTTGTTCATGAGACCCAGAAAATATTAGATACAGGCCCGCAGGTAGATGACATTTTCCTTGACTTCCGGAAGGCGTTCGATACAGTTCCGCACCGGCGCCTGATAAACAAAGTAAGAGCCTACGAAATATCAGACCAGCTGTGTGGCTGAATTGAAGAGTTTTTAGCAAACAGAACACAGCATGTTGTTCTCAGTGGACAGACTTTAAAGTAACCTCTGGCGTGCCACAGGAGTGTTATGGGACCACTGCTTTTCAAAATATATATATAAATTACCTAGTAGATATTGTCGAAAGTTCCATGCGGCTTTTCGCGGATGGCGCTGTAGTATACAGAGAAGTTGCAGCATTAGAAAATTGCAGCGAAATGCAGGAAGATCTGCAACGGATAGGCACTTGGTGCAGGGAATGGCAACATACACAAATGTAATGTATTGCGAACACGTAGAAAGAAGGATCATTTATTGTATGATTATATGATAGCGGAGCAAACACTGGCAGGAGTTACTTCTGTAAAATATCTGGGAATATGCGTACGTAACGATTTGAAGTGGAATGATCATATAAAATTAATTGTTAAGGCGGGGACCAGGTTGAGATTCATTGGGAGAGTCCTTAGAAAATGTAGTCCATTGACAAAGGAGGTGGCTTACAAAACACTCGTTCGACCTATACTTGAGTATTGCTCATCAGTGTGGGATCCGTACCAGATCGGGTTGACGGAGGAGATAGAGAATATCCAAAGAAGAGCGGCACGTTTCGTCACAGGGTTATTTGGTAAGCGTGATAGCGTTACGGAGATGTTTAGCAAACTCAAGTGGCAGACTTTGCATCGCGGTGTAGCTTGTTGTCCAGGTTTCGAGAGGGTACGTTTCTGGATGAGGTATCGAATATATTGCTTCCCCCTACTTATACCTCCCGAGGAGATCGCGAATGTAAAATTAGAGAGATTCGAGCGCGCACGGAGGCTTTCCGGCAGTCGTTCTTCCCGCGAACCATACGCGACTGTGACAGGAAAGGGAGGTAATGACAGTGGCATGTAAAGTGCCCTCCGCCACACACCGTTGGGTGGCTTGCGGAGTATAAATGTAGATGTAGAAGATGGACAAGTGCTCATAGCTCTCAAGCTTTTAAAGCCCATGTTTACTGATGTTTTTTGTCTCAAGATACAGAATAACGTTTTCTTAATACCCTCAATATCTTCCCCCCCCCCCTCCTCTCTCTCTCTCTCTCTCTCTCTCTCTCTCTCTCTCTCTCTCTCTCTCTCTCTCTCTCTCTCTCTCACACACACACACACACACACACACACACACACACACACTGGTGATGTAGCGCAGTCAGAGGCGAGCGCAGCGCCGCGGACCGGAAGCGGCGGCAGCGCGCGGCCTGTGGCCTGCACGTTTCCGGCGCCAGTGGCTGGCAGCTATACTGCGGCGCCCACTCGTCGCCACTTCCTGTCAGCAGCCATTAGCAGCCGCAGCCCACTACCTGAGCCGCCTCCTTCCTCTGCAGAGCGCCTCTCACCGTTTGTCAGTCAGTCGCTCCCATACACATTCTCGCCGTATACACAATGTGTACTACACTACTGCCCATTAAAATTGCCGCACCGAGAAGAAATGCAGATGATAAACGGGTATTCGTTGGACAAATATATTATACTAGAACTGACATGTGATTACATTTTCACGCAATTTGGGTGCATAGATCCTGAGAAATCAGTACCCAGAACAACCACCCCTGGCCATAATAAAGGCATTGATACGTTTGGGCATTGAGTCAAACAGAGCTTGGATGGCGTGTACAGGTACAACTGCCCATGCAGCTTCAACACGATACCACAGGTCGTCAAGAGTAGTGACTGGCGTATTGTGACGAGTCAGTTGATCGGCCACCATTGACACAGACGTTTTCAATTGGTGAGAGATCTGGAGAATCTGCTGGCCACCCCAGCAGTCGAACATTTTCTGTATCCAGAAAGACCCGTACAGTACCTGCAACGTGCGGTCGTGCATTATCCTGCTGAAATATAGGGTTTCGCAGGGATAGGATGAAGGGTAGAGCCACGGGTCGTAACACATCTCAAATGTAACGTCCTCTCTTCAAAGTGCCGTTAATGCGAACAAGAGGTAACCGAGACATGTAACCAGTGGCACCTCATACCATCACGCCGGGTGATAGGCCAGTATGGCGATGACGAATACACGCTTCCAATGTGCGTTCACCGCGATGTCACCAAACACGGATGCGACCATCATGATGCTGTAAACAGAACTTGGATTCACCCGAAATAATGACGTTTTGCCATTCGTGTACCCAGGTTCGTCGTTGAGTTCACCATCGCAGGCGCTCCTGTCTTCGATGCAGCGTCAAGGGTAAGCGCAGTCATGGTCTCCGAGCTGATAGTCCATGCTGCTGCAAAAGTCGCCGAAATGTTCGTGCAGATGGTTATTGTCCTGCAAACGTCCCCATCTCTTGACTCAGGGATCGAGACGTGGCTGCATGATCCGTTACAGGCATCCGGGTAAGATGCCTGTCATCTCGACTGCTAGTGATACGAAGCGGTTGGGATGCAGCACGTCGTTCCGTATTACCCTCCTGAACCCACCGATTACATATTCTGCTAACAGTCATTGGATCTCGACCAACGCGAGCAGCAGTGTCGCGATACGATAAACCGCAATCGCGATAGGCTACAATCCGACCTTTATCAAAGTCGGAAGCGTGATGGTACGCATTCCTCCTCCTTAGACGAGGCCTCACAACAACGTTTCACCAGCTAAGCATTTGCATGTCACAGCATCTTCTTCCTGTCGGTTAGGCCAGTAGTGTATTTATCTTGATCACTTCAAATAACTTTTTGCCCAGAAGCAAAATTAAAAAAAATGTATCATGCAAATTTTCCTTAGCTTTAACAGGGACATTATCCAGCATTAACACATTTCTTTGTACCGTTGTTCGTTACGAAGACATGAAGAGAACTGCCTCGTTTTTTAAATAGCATGGTGTATTTTTTTATTCGGTTATCCGCTTGCTTTCCTCAACGTCTTTTCCAAAGCTTATAACAGTATACTACTCACGTAAACGTTACGTTATTAAAAACTTAACACAATATTGACAGTGACACTTCTGTACTAGCTCACAGTGCAGCTGCCTGGTGTAACGTAACTCGTCCACTTGTTGGAGTTGACAGTAAACAGTTGGAACCACAAGGAAAATACAGAATGGTTATTAAGGCAACCGCCTTCAGTTGAAGGTCTGACAAGGAACCCCTTGAGTGTGAGGTCGCAAGTTGAATCTCAAGTAAAGCTCGTGCATCATGAAAAATAGTGCGCCATAGTGATGACAAAGGTTCGCATCAGCAAGATCGAAGGCAAATCGTGCAGGACGTTCAGATAACTGTGCACTTTTGAAGATTGCATATAGAAATATATTGGTGTAAGGGGGTGATGACAAACAATGGAACGTGATAGCAATCAACCGAATGCGAAACAGTCTGCCATGGAGCTTATGGTAAAACCGACTATCCTTCAAGGCTTAGTTGCTGATAATGCGCTAATATATTTATAGGCACGGAAAAAACAAACATCCAAAGGTTCAGAGGCTGAATTTGTCCACTAGTTTCAGCCGGAATGAGTTGCAATGTCACATACTTTTCAGGCGGGATAATTTACTCTAAACGGGCATGATTTTTATACAAAGCAAGTTCTTTTGACCAGCCACTGGCCAAAATCAGTGCTCATAACATAGTTACAGTTCTCTTACTCCCATTTTCACACTCTTGCTTGCGGTGACGTAATTACTCCAGAGTGCCCTTGCAAGATCATGCACAGGAGAAACAATCGTTGGGGACAAAGAGCTTCCAACTTCTCGCAGCACAATAAAAAACTTTCTAGCCAATCTGGCATCCAGGTTAACAATCAGCGTAATTGTATACCTAAGCGTTAAAACATTAATGATACATGATTTTGGCCGGTCGGTTTGGCCGAGAGGTTCTAGGCCATTCAGTCTGGATCCGCGTGATCGCTACGGTCGCAGGTTCGAATCCTGCCTCGGGCATGGATGTGTGTGATATCCTTCGGTTAGTTAGGTTTAAGTAGTTCTAAGTCTAGGGGACTGATGACCTCAGAAGTTAAGTCCCATAGTGCCTAGAGCCATTTGAACCTATATGATCTTGATACAACTCTCTTGGTACCTCTAATTTTCAGGATTCCTTTCATATGCATTTTCTCTTCGAATCCCGATTGGTCGGTGTTGAAACAAAATTGTTTGCTGAACGACGGGAGAACTTCGTTTATCTCACCTACAAATTTTCGGGCCGATTTCGTAATTTTCCGTGCATCGTAAAGTAAACGCTTTGTTTGAAATTCCGTTATCTTAGGTCTTCCACTTCTGTAACATTGTTTGAAGTTATGCAAGCATCAATTGCTTCCCTTAAAATCATTGTGATCTATGTACACAACGTAGCCAGTCACCATCATGCACATCCTGTAAATTGTGCCGAGCATCCTCGAAACGCGCAAACATGTTCTTGTGACAAGTGCGTCTTGTCCTCCCTTGAATATCCGTAGTTTTTCTTATGGACTAGACGGTCGTATTGCTGCGGACATTTTCGAAATCTGTCCATAATTGTTTTTTTAGCATGCTGCGGGTGATCTGTACGAAACACGTGCCACTGAGTCATCTTGCAGAAACACAGTTTCATCTGCCACTTCCTGCGAAATTCCTTGGGTTGTTTCTGACGAAATGTCGTCTTCGGGAACAGTTCTTGTAGATATAATGCAACGTTTCGTTTGTCAGTCGTTACCACTGCTCTGCTTTGTGTCAACACCACTAGCACTGTAGCACCGTCGTGAATGACTCGTCGACTAAGCAGTTGTAACTACGCTCCACAGCCACTTGGTGTGCTCGCCATTGGATACATCCATTCCCCGCTCCCTTTTGCCATTAGCAGCGAGGGGCGTCGAATGCCCTGAACATCATAGGCTTTTGCGACCTCGCACTCATGGGGTTCCTTCTGAGTAAGCAGAATGTGCACCAACGAAGAGAAGGAAGAATTGCTACATAGCGATAAAAAATATGCTCCACTACTGCACTACATTTAAACGTACTCTAAAAAAGGAAACATTATTGCAGTTACTGTTGTGCGAACTGACATTCTCCATAGATGAGTAGCATTTTTAACCTCATTTCGTTAATCTACATTATACCTTATATTTGACCGCAGAGACAGACTTTCTACACAGAGGAGACATGAACGGTTTAGTGAGTAGGGAACTACACAAGATAAATGAAGTAATGACGCAATGACGCTTCCCCGCCCCCCCCTTAAGCACGGACTCTTCCATCTGCACCTGAGGGACCAGTAACTAATGATTCGAAAATTCTCTGCATTTCCTAAACAATATGAACAGACAGCTTGAGACAGTTACATGGATATTCACAAACTGCAGCGAAAGAGCCAAGAACCACATTACTTCCTCCCACACGCTTTCTCCTTTATGACTATCGCGGTAATCTATTAAAATCTGACAGTCGTCTTCCTGCTAAGCGTCAAGGAAATGCTGTTTTGAGGGGAGAGGTGGAGGGAGGAGGGGAGAAATAGCACAGCGTAGTGTAGCTATTAGGGAGCTCTTGTATGAAAAGAGCTGAAGACACCGTAATATGATTGCCTAGCGAAGGAGGTGTTGTCTGTATAAGAGCGAAGAGATACGCGGCTGTGGGCGCACACCCACGTGACGACAGAGGGAGCACATATAAGTGTCGACCGTCCACTGCACTTAGCAGTGCTAAAAACACAGAAACGGCGTCTTCAAAACAAGAGCGAAGGTATGTCATGAGTTTCCTTACAGGGAAGCTTCAAAGGAAGAATAAATGTATGTGGTGCGGTTCCTTTCAGCGGAAGGAATGGGGGAAGCGGAGATTCGTCGAAGAATGGCGCAAATGTATGGAGAGACTGCATGTCCGTTGCTATGTCCACGCTCAATCCGACTTGTGCGGCAATGGCTGCCGCCGTAACTCGCAGGTCTTTAATTACGAGGGCATCCACCTACTGGACAATGGTTTCGGTAATGCGGTGTGACGTCCCAGATCGCGCGTCCTTGGCATACAATTCCTGTCCTTACCTAAACCGCTTCTCCACCTCGTGATCCTTGCAACAGACCTACAGTGCCGTTCGTACATTTGTGCCATGCTTTGAATTTTCGTTCCTCGCTCTCCTTCCGCAGTTAGGAAGCCTCCATTGCTCTGTTTTCACGGGGGTCCAGTAAATTGCACCCAATGAAATTTGCGCCCAGAAAAGGCCGAGGGAGGATCCCCCTCCCAACTCTGCTACTTGCCCGGCAGGAAGGAGGACTGATGAGGAGGTACTGGAGGTACTCGAAGAACTGTAATGCCTAGATTTTTACATTCCGGAGTGATTGTTGCACTTTTATTTTCTGTCGCACCAAATAATTTGTATTCATTTTACGACCAGATCTTCATAAAATGCAATGGAAAACATTAAAACCCAATTACTAACACGAATTTTATGGTATCTCCTTTACTTGACAGCGAGTACTTTGAAATAAAATTGAGTGTATTGCCACAGATGAGCGTAGGGTACATGTAATTTGCATAAGATGCGTTGTCATTCTAACTGAAAGGCCATTTTGCTTGCATGCAGGGTGAACCAGAAATTCACCGACAAAATTTCGCATATTGTCCAGGGATATTTCCCGACTAATTTGGTATGAGGGCGGTCTGCAGTGGTTCGTTACAGAGCAGCACCTTTCGCTTGTTCTCTTATCTCTTGTACCGGTATTTCATTGAAAATATCTGCACAACAGTGACATTGCTGACGTTATGCGCTGTGAGTCTTATTAGGAGACAAACTTACTCCATTAACTCGTGTTGCTTACTACAGACAACAGTAAGGCACACTTTACTCTTGGTGCTCAAACCTACACTCGCTACTGCACCGCTCCAGTCTGGGATTGATTTTCGAGCAGGGTTGGTAGTTAAAACAGTGACATTCAACGGCGTTTTTCGTTGCGACAGGATCTTCTCATGAAATTTCAATCACCAGTTTTCTCCTACAATTGCGAAAAAATTGTTTCCATCCACCTACATAGGGAGAAAGATCATCACGATAAAATAGAACTCAGAGCACGTACAGAAAAAATTTTGTACTCGTTTTTCCCGCGTGGCGTTCGATAGTGGAACGGTAGAGACACAACTTGACGGCGTTTCATTGAACTTTCTCCCAGGCACTTTATTGTTAATAGCAGAGTAATCATGTAGATGTAGGTGGATAGGTTTAATCATGAAGAGTCGGCCGATATGTAGCTGGTGTATGGGTTCCCTGAACACATTGGAGAAACGGCACGACGAAGACACGCTCAGCTGTTCCTGCAGTGATCGCGACCCTGTACCAGCAGTTTTGCATCTTTAAATAGGTGCCTACGGATAACCTCATCCTTTCGTGCTATTACGCTCTGGTGATTGCTTATTACAGCCTTGGTCACTCTCGTGAAAGTATTTTCACGGAAACAAAGATAATTCTAGTAACAAAGCCTGTTGTGTCATAATTACGTAAACGCTTTCTAATGTGCCACCGGAGGCCACATGTCTTTATACCAAAATAGTCAGAAAATACTATCTCCGAACAAACCCTGAAATTTTGTCGGCAGAGTTCTGGTCCATAACCTAAGGACGCCACACACATCCACGCCCAAGTCAGGATTCGAACCTGCGACCGTAGCGGTCACGCGGTTCCAGACTGTAGCGCCTAGAACCGCACGGCCACCCAGGCCGGCTGTCTTAGGAAGAGATATCATCGATGTAATGAAGCAACTCAAATCACTTAATAAAGGCAAGTCTTCCGATCCACACTGTATACGAATTAGACGTCTTTCAGTGTGTACTGATGTAATAGCGTTATATTAGCCATGGTGTATAACCGATCACTCTACGAAAAATCCGTAGTACAAGTCGGGGAAGTTGCTCAGATCACACCAATACTAAAACTAAATGAGAGTAAGCCGCCGAATTACAGACCCATCTCACGGACGTCAATTTACAGTAGGATTTTGGAACATAATTATACTGTGATCGAAAATCATGCATTACCTCCAAGAAAAAGATCCATTGACACTTAGCACGGATTCGGTATAATCGTTCTTGTGCAGCGCAACTAGCCCTTTCTCGTGAAGCGCTATCGACAGGGCATCTCAAATTAATTCAGTAATTCTAGACTTCATACCGTTACTCACTAGCGACTTCTAATCAAATTGCGTGCCCATGGAGCATCGTCTCAGTTGTGCGAATGGATTCGTGGTTTTCTGTTAGACAGATCAAATTTCATAGTAATTAATGGAGAGTCATAATGTAAAACAGAAGTGATATCTGGCGTTCCCCAAGGAGATGTTACAGGGACTCTGCTGTTCCGTATCTATATAAACGATCTAGGAGACAGTCTGAGCAGTGCTCTTAGATTGTTTGATGCTGCCATTTATCGTCTATTAGTCATCATAATATCAAAACCAATTGCGAAAGATGTAGCCGAAATATCGGTTTGGTGCAAAAAAGTGGCAGTTGACTGTAAATAATGAAAAGTATGAGGTCATCCACATGACACTAAAAAGAATCCGCTAAATTTCCATTAGACTATAATTCACACAAATCCAAAGACTGTCAGTTTAAGTAAGGATCTAGTGATAAGATTTACGAACTAATTTAACTGGATCGGTGTACAATGTGTGGAAGGAAAACCGAAGACTACGTTTTATTGCCAGATCAGAAGATGCAACATGTCTAGTAAAGAGATTGCCTGCACTATGCCTGTCCGTCCTCTGCTAGAATATTGCTTAGCGGTATGGGATCCGCATCAGATAGCATTGATGGAGGGCATCGAAAATGTCCAAAAAATAGTAATTCGTATTGTATTATCGCGAAAGAGGGGAGAGAGTCATGGATATGACACACGAGTTGGAGTGGAAACCAATAAAAGAAAGGCGTTCTTTGTTGCCGGGAAATCTCTTCACGAAATTTCTATCTCCAAGTTTCTCTCCCTGTTGTGAAAATGTTCCGTTGCGAAGCGATCATTTTAATAAAATAACAGACAACAGGGTCGCCTTTCCCGAGCGCTATTCGATAGTGCAACGGTAGAGAAATAGCGCGACAGCGCATCCGGCAGGCACTGCAGAGTAGTCATGCAGATGTAGATGTAAATATGCATCATAAAAAAGGAAAGCAGGATATAAACGTTAAAACAAGTAGAGCCAAGAGGGAATATCGTAGATCGTTATGTCGACAATTGGTGGCACTCTTGCTCTTCTTTCGGCAGTAGGATATTTTTTTTCACGCTGGCCATTTGCATGGCGGCGTCGACGCAGCTCGGCAAGGGTTGTGCAGCACCTCACTGCTGTCGGTGGGAGGGAGGGAGGGAGCGAGCGAGCGAGCGAGGATCCGTGTTGCAGGTAGGCCGTAACGTGGTGAGTAGGTAAACTGGTTGCAAATTTCACAGGTTTCTAGTTGGGTGCAAATTTCACCGCGTGCACTTTTCATATAACCATTTTCAGCACTTTTGAGCTCAGTGGACGTTCGACACTTGCACGTGCTCGCCCTGTCCTTCATGTGGGTGTGCGCACGTGTCCCTCTAGCGGCAAAGATTGCGGCCTTAGTGCTGTTACATAGACCACATATTATGGTCCCTTCAGCTGTGTTCATGTCATAGACCTGGCACGTTCCTTTTTGAAAATCTGTAATATGGATGGTAGGCAATGAAAACTTCGTAGCTCCATCGGTCTGTGAAAACCACGTAATCCCAGCAAACACGAAATACATTATTAAAGAGATTTGGAGGTGTATGGGTTTCTCTAACCTTTCAATAAATAGGCCTCTACTATAAAGTTACAAATGTAGCAACTGTATCAGTATCACTATATTAATTTTTAAGAAAAAAATTAACAAAATGGAGTTGCGAGGTTCTTTTGCTTACCATCGATATGTGCCTAGCACCTTACCTTGCGGTGGCCTGCGCTGACCAGATGCAGATGTGCTAAAGATGCCGGAGCTGACTAAGTTTGAAAGTAGTTTGTTTTGTGTGTAAAATGATTTGAGACCGGCGTAGAGTGGCTTCAGAGCAGAGTCGGTGGACAATGGAGCAACTTCGAACGCGAATGTGGTCGGTTGGTGGCATTTGGGCTGCGGGCGCTGCCGGACTCATTGTGAGGGCGAACAGCTGGCGGCGCGGCGCGCTGTTTGCGGTTGGCGCCGCTTCTCGCCGAGGACTGCGGCCATAGCGACGCAAATGTCAGCGCCGCGTTTCCTGCCGGCCTTTCACCCGGGCACCACTCCTCGCCGCGCTGGCATTTGCGGGCCGCGGCCGAGTGTACGCTCTGCAGTCGCGCAGGCCACAAGTACGAGGGGCGCTCTATAAGTAATGCAACTTTAAGGCAGTTCGGTTTTATTGATTGCATAACACCATATAATCCTCTGCTCTTTGGGCTACAAGACCCTATTTTCTAACATGACGTCCGTTCAGTGCGAACAAACGAAAGGATGGCTGACATAGTGCTTAGTGTATCTGGGATTGTAAAACAGTTAAGATCCTTAGACGCCAGGAAGGCGTGTGGCCCAGACGGTATCCCCGTAAGATTTTATGTTGACTGTGCTACAAATATAGCACCATTCTTATCTGTCACCTATCAGAGATCATTGGAACAGAGGAAAATTCCACGGTCATAGCAATCTTAAAAAGGGTAGAAAATCGGAAGCACATAATTACCGACCAATTTCACTGACATCGATTTGTTGTAGAATCATGGAACATACTTTGTGCTCAGACATAATGACCTTTTTAGACTCTGAGAAGCTCATCTGCAGAAACCAGCACGGTTTTAGGAAACAGCGGTCATGCGAGACACAGCTGGCCCTCTTTGTGCATGATATACAACAGGCTCTAGATACCGGCTCCAAGGTTGATGCCATATTTCTCGACTTTTGAAAAGTGTTCAACTGGGTTCCGCACTGTCGCTTGCTAAAAGAAGTGCGCGCTTACGGTCTATCCAATGACATACGCGGTTGGATAGGAAGTTTCCTAACAGACAGGGGGCAGTATGTCGTCCTGAACGAGGTAACTTTAACAGAAACAAGCGTAACTTCAGGTGTGTCCCAGGGCAGCGTAATAAGTCCTCTGCTTTTTACGTTTTACATAAACGATCTGGTTGATGGTATTGACAGCGGCCTTAGACTGTTTGCCGATGATGCTGTAGTTTACAGGAAAGTAGTATCACACGAAAGTTGTGAACAAATCAATGAGGAAACTTCCTGGCAGATTAAAACTGTGTGCCCGACCGAGACTCGAACTCGGGACCTTTAATCTGCCAGGAAGTTTCATATCAGCGTACACTCCGCTGCAGAGTGAAAATCTCATTCTGGGAACATCCCCCAGGCTGTGGCTCAGCCATGTCTCCGCAATATCCTTTCTTTCAGGAGTGCTAGTTCTGCAAGGTTCGCAGGAGAGCTTCTGTAAAGTTTGGAAGGTAGGAGACGGACACTGGCAGAAGTAAAGCTGTGAGTACCGGGCGTGAGTCGTGATTCGGTAGCTCAGATGGTAGAGCACTTGCCCGCGAAAGGCAAAGGTCCCGAGTTCGAGTCTCGGTCGGGCACACAGTTTTAATCTGCCAGGAAGTTTCATATCAGCGCACACTCTGCTGCAGAGTGAAAATCTCATTCTGGAAATCAATGAGGATTTGCAGAAAATAAATGCGTGTTATAATTACTGGCAGTTATTTCTCAATATTAGTGAGTGTAATCTACTGCGTATAACAAGGCGAAAATCCCCATTAATGTAAGAGTACAAAATAAATTATCAGTCTTCGGAAGCCGTAACATCCGTCAAGTATCTGGGTGTGACTAGCGGAGTATATATGTAGACGTAAATGTAAACCTTAAGCCACCTTACCAGGAGAGCTTTGACCGCATGGTACCACTCTACTGGTCAACGTCTGCGCCGACGTCTTGTTGCATCAGTAACCTACCCGTCATCCATGTACTGCTTCCTGTGGAGTGCGTCATTGGACCAGACAGATGGAAGCCGGAAGGTGCGAGACCCGGGCTATAGGGTAGATGAAGAAGAACAGTCCCGTGAGGTTTTGTTAATTTCTCTCTCTTATGTGAGGCCTGCATTGTCATGGAGGAGGAGAAGATCGTTTGCATTTTTGTGGCGGCGAACACACTGAAGTCGTTTCTTCAGTTTTCTCGGGATAGCACAATACACTTCATAGTTGACCAGGTCTATGATTGTGATCCGTCGATCACCTGGTATAGAGTGTCCGCACGTTCCAACATTACAGAGGTCACAGCTGTGTGCGGCCGGCCGTTACGCGGGTGGTCGGAGGCTTTTGCGCGACCTTGCTGCGATGATGACAGTCGTCTCGCCCAAAGACTCATCGTGCTTTTGTTCAGTGCCAGGTTTGTGTACGAACGCCATTTTGAAGGCTACGTATAGCGCCGCCGCCTATCGGAACTTCATGATAATATATGGGCTTAGGCGGAAATATTCCACGATCTCCTATAACGAACTCCGCATTTTTTTGAACCGAAACTGGCCGAGACAATGTGTTGCTTTTCTTACTGAACACCCCTCGTATCCAGCCATCATGGTTGGAGTACTGACACGTAAATTTCAGGTTATCTGCGAATCTTAGTAATGCTGGTAACTGATGGGTTATGCATGGGGATCATATCAACCTGTACCGCATCAAAACAGCCTGAAGATAACGCAATGAAGCGGCGAAACTGGTAGCGAGAAAATAAAATTAAATAATGACGGCTGTAGGTGTTTTTATTTTTTGTCACGACGGTAAACGTCCGTCATCCTAGAGACGTCCTGCTAAAATGGACATGCAAAAGCATATCAAATAGGACCAACGTAGCTTATTGAATGTATACATGTACCGCAGCATGAATGGACACAAGTGTTTTTGATATACTGGAGAGAGTCACTGTGATAATTAAAAATCTGAACTGATAGACTTTTAAATATATGTCAGCTATCCCGCGAAACCCTGCTTAAGAATTTCAAAGAACTAGTAATAAGTGAGGCATCGAAAAATGCGTACATCCTCCTACGTATCGCTGAAGTGGTGAGGCGAACGCAATAACAGACTAATTACTGCCGCGCACTTCACAGAGCATAGCAGATGTACAAAGTCTCGATACTTAATTTGGAAATGGTTCGTGATTTTGTTCCACACGCAAGTAGTGAGTCGCACTTACGTTATTATGTAATCGTAAATGTTGGAGTAATATTTGTTCGCCGCGTACTATGATGGTAACCACAATAAAACGACTTACTTCTTAGTAATTTACTTTGTCATATGAAACTTGGGAAAAATAACGTTCCTTTAGATCTGGGGACGACAGTAGTGTTCTGTGCATTACGCTCAGTAAGTAAAATTTCTTTATTTGTTCTCCTTTCTGAGGTGCAGTTTTAATGGGAAGCAGAGCGTCGGACTCCAAACGTGAGTGTTGCTTGGTAGTGGGCGACAGGGCTCGGGAAGAAGATAAGTAGTCGGTTGGCCTGGCCTAAGTCAGAGAGAGTCGTGACCTGACTATGTCGTTAAAATTCGTTCATTACAAACGTAAGGCTGGAATAAGCACTGAAATGACACTCATTATGAGTGTTTCACAATTTCTGACTTGATTCAGAAGACAGTATGAACTTCCAATTTACTTGCTCTAAAGGAACTATACCCGCGAAAAGCCCAAGTCTTTACACAGAGGCTGTGACTACTGGCACAGTTTTGTGTACTCAGAATGGAGCCGCTGGTACAGACTGAGGTCGCACTCATGTCGTGTCATGCGTAAGTCCCTAGCTAAACGACTAGGATTCCATTAGCTGCGCTGCAGCTATTGCAGATAACTCTGCTTAGTCCTGCCTGGCCACCCTCTTCGGCTGCCTCTGATATTACTACCAGCTTCCCACAGTCACTGCAATAGGCCTCTCGCAGTGTCCTGATTCCGAGTTTTATACAGTTTTCCCCTTCGCCCCCGTCGGTCCCTGGCGTGGTTTATTGTCGAAGAGTCATGACCGTCTCATTGGCTCTAATTTTTCACTATTCCTCAGAGGCTGGGTGGACGGAGGGAGAGAGGCGTTCGTCGTTCAATCGTGTCTTAGACGTGCTACGGGCTCTTCACGACGTGTTGGTGCACCAGCCAAAGACCCTTCCCCTTTATCCCCGTCTTACCCTCGCTACTTTTCTGCTATTACATCACTCTTGTTTTTACAGCTTATAGTGTATCGCTGTAATGCTATATGCGACCGTCGCCACCCTGGCGCCTCTGGTCAATATTTTCCCAAAAGCATTTAGGAGCCTCTGACATTTTTTGTGACCTCCTCCTAAGGTCTGGCTGTTGTGGCGCCTAGGCGACCAGTATCTCTTGTCTCGTAACTTTCCCCTTGTTATGTTTTGGACTCACAAGTCTTGGCCATTTCCTGTGGGTACTACAATTACAATTTGGGTTTCTCTTACGCATTTCAGCTTTTAATAAGCTTCGGACTACAAAAATGATAGGAAGTGTTTCACAATTCCTGTTGCAGACGTCTACAGGTTGTAAAGGGGACTTTGCAAATAAAGTTTTGGAAAGGATCCCAGTGCAAGGAATTTTACCGTTTGAATACAAAGTAAGTTTGAAGATCGAACAACATTTAAATTTCCAACTTCACAGTACGATACGTAATGATAGAGCTGCACAACGCATGCTTCAGGAATAATTTCCGGCCGGCCACTGGTGGCCGAGCGGCTCTAGGCGCTTCAGTCTGGAACCGAGGTTCGAATCCTGCCTCGGGGGATGTGTGTAATGTACTTAGGTTAGTTAGCTTTAAGTAGTCCTAAGTTCTAGGGGACTGATGACCTCAAATGTTGAGTCCCATAGTGCATGAACCACATCTTGTCGAAATTAGGGTAACTTTGGATAATGGGGATGAAATCGTTTTCCAAAACTTTTACGTACCGCTGGGAAGTCGCCATGCCGTCGAGGAATATCTCACTGATTATTCCGTGACTGGACGTTGCGCAATGCACAAGTCACCCGTTGAGGGTGAAGAGACTTCCCAAACGCGAAATGCAGATTCTCAGTCCCACAAATGAGCCAGTTTTGATTATTCAAATGGCTCAAATGGCTCTCAGCACTATGTGACTTAACATCTGAGGTCATCAGTCCCCTAGACTTAGAACTACTTAAACCTAACTAACCTAAGGACATCATACACATCCATGCCAGAGGCAGGATTCGTACCTGCGACTTTGGCAGCAGCGCGGTTCCGGACTGAATCGCCTGGAATAGCTCGACCACACCGGCCGGCTTTTGATTATTGACGAACCCATCCACACGAAGGTGAGCTCGAAAAAATGTTCAAATGTGTGTGAATTCCTATGGGACCAACTGCTGAGGTCATCGGTCCCTAAGCTTACACATTACTTAATCTAAGTTAAACTAACTTACGCTAAGTACAACACACATACCCATGCACGAGGACTCGAGCCTCTGACGGGGGGAGCCGCGCGAACGCGAACCGTGAAAGGCGCCCGAGACCGCGCGGCTACCTCGTGCAGCAAAAAGTGAGCTTAGTATGCACATGCACATACTAACTCCCATCATGCCGCGCGGCCAACCGTGCAGTTTGAACGTCCTAACGCAAGGAGTTATGACGATTTTATTTCATGTAGTTCAATAATTGTCATCCTGTATGAAAGGATGCGTGGCAGACAAACCTTGTGCAACGAACAGATCGCTACGTGGAGCACCTCACTTGTCAGAGCTCGTTAGCTCCACTGTGTGCATAGCGTGAAGCGGTAGTTCTGAAAGTGATCCGATCTTAAAATTTATTTTACATCTCAACAGTACATTCTTGAAATAGGTTCCTCATCAAAACTTTATCTTCTAGAAATTAGCAGTAGTGCAACTGCCCAGGCCTACTGATGCAAACCTTATCACAGACTAAGAACTTCCTTTGTGTTACTTTAGTCATCTCCGTCCAGCGAACTACGGGATGCCAGAGAAAGACTTTTACTTGGCTGCAAATAATATCCCGTATAAAGGACAAGCAGTAAAGCGCATTTTATTGGTATTTTCTTGTGGCTGAGGCACTAAAAGTTATACGTTGCGAGCGTCCGGAGGAAATTACTTTAAAGGAAAATTAGTATTTTTATGCTAAAAATTTTGATCACATCTGTAGCAATAAAAGCAGCGCGCTAGAGTCGTAAACGGCCCCTCGGTTTGTTCTCTCGTGGTCGTATTGCTCCAAGGCATCCGTCGAGTCAACGTCGCTGCCAGTCTACTGCTGGGCCACTAGAGTTACAAATAGAAATAGACCAGGATCCAGAAGGTTGGAGCAAAGCCCGAGTTTCTTAGTTACCATCACGCTTCAAAGTTTGAACAAATATGCTTCTGTAGAATATAAAATTAGCATGTAACGGGGGCCTAGTGAAATGTAAATCAAGGGTTTCGAGTCAGTAATATTAGGAAAATAAGCTTATGAAATGTGTTTAAAATAAATAAATGTAATGTTTACAATAATAGCATTATTGTTAAAACTGCATTGATAACTAATTGGTACGATACCGATACGCTACCTAGTATGTTCCAAAATGCCCCGCATAAAAACGGGATTTTTCCGGAGCTCATAGCTAGAGTTATATTGGTGACTGAGAGGTACGGTCAAGTGCTGTAGATAGAGCTTGGAATAGAGATACATTGTGTACCCAACACGAGGATCGTTTTACTGTAACTATCCAATAGTATAGCGTCAAAGTTTCAAAGTTTGAATATTATGTACTTCCTCCAGCTCGGGCAAATTTTCCTTTTGCGTTATATGTGGTCTATGGTGCACTTTAAGGGGGCTTATAGAGACACCATTTAGTTCTTTGGGGGGGGGGGGGTCCTGGGAAAACTCTAAAAACGTGGTTTTTGGGTACCAAAACCGAGCTAGGGATTCGCAGACGTCCATGCACAGCAAATGACTGCAATTTTTACGATATATTCCTAAGAATCCGATCTCCATCAACCTTGAAAATTTTTTCTTAGTACCTTAATCTGTTATCGAGTTACAGAGATTCCAAGTTAGCCAAATGGTACAGGGAAATACGGTATAACGTAGTTTATAAAGTGACGTAACACGCAGAAATACGCCGTAACGTGCCTGTTATCATTGTAAGGGTTCTGGGAACCACATATTGTAGAACTGAAGAACATGTAAAACATTTTTACATGTAAGATCCGATCTGAGATGTAAAGTTAGTTTTGCTTTATTTCAGTTTCATATAAGTACACTATCATAATTTTGCTGCCCCGTAAAGTTCTTTTCAAATGAGTGAGAAGCCCTGCTGCTGTACGGAAAAGAAGGGTACTAGCGGAAAATACTCTTAAAAACAGGACCACATTAAACTTTTTGTGTTCTTTTAAAAGACTCAGAGTGAAAAATGGGGCACCAGTTGCCTCATTCTATCTTTCTCAACACCTTTAAAAAATGTTCCCAACAATTTTGGCATGCGAACATATTCGCCCATATTATGCTGAGAAAGGAGGCAGTGGCAGTGGAAATAAGCGGAAAACTGATAAATACTGGAAGATAGTAAAGAGCGGTTGTGGTATAGAAAGAGCGAAGTAGACAATGACAGTGTGAGAGTAAGACCGCGTAACAATGGCAGTGGAACGTAGTTGACAGCGCTAGGAAAAGAGAGGAGACAATGGCAATGGGAGAGGATTAAAGAGGAGAAAGTGGCAGTGGATGAGAGCTAGTGATAATGAGAGACAGTCAATGACAGTGTCGACGAGGAAGGCAGAAATGGTGCCAACAGTGGAAAGGAATAAATGAGATGATAGCAATAAGAGAGAGTAAGGGGGTCTAGTGACAGTGAGAGGATATAGTAGTAGCAGGACAGAACGAAGGCGAATGTGACTGTGAAACGGGCGACAGTGATAGAGAGAGAGAGAGAGAGAGAGAGAGAGAGAGAGAGAGAGAGAGAGAGAGAGAATGACAGGGAGTTAGGTGAATGAGAATGGGAAAGAGGGACTGGATGAATGTGAGCGGCTTACCAGCGACGGACTACTGGATGTGTGTACGAGTAAAAGTCTCAGCTTGTGAGAGTGAGATGTGAGTTACATATGAGAATGAGCGCGAATATGTTCGCATTTCAATACTTTTGGGTAACAGTTTTAAAGACACTGTGGAAGATAGAATGAGGCATCTGGTATCCCACTTTTCAGTAGCAGTCTTTTAAAAGCAGGAGCACATTAGCCTTTTTCGTGCTCTTTCAGAAGCATTTTTCCGCTGGTAGTATTTTGCTTCAAAGAATACGAAGTTGTACGTCGCCGGAAATTTTTCGTATTCTGTAAATTAAAGCAATCCATTATTCAATAGAACATTAAAAAGATGCGTTTAAACGGCCGTAGTACTTTCACACTGAGATGACAAACGTCATAGGGTACCTCCTAATATCGTGTCTGGCATCATTTTGGCCGGCGTAGTGTAGCAGCTCGACATGACATAGACTAAAAAAGCCGCTGGAAACCTCTGCGGAAACATTGAGCCATGATGCCTCTATAGTCGTCCATAACGGCGAAAGTGTAGATCCGATAACATTTGGATGGGACTCATGTAGGGAGAACTGCGTGGTCAAACCATTCGGACGAACTGTCCAGAATGTTCTTCAAGCCAGTCGCGAACGATTCTGGCCCGGTGACATGGCACAGTATCATCCATAAGAATGCCATCGTTGTTGGTCGACAAATGATCTCCAAATAGCTGAACATCCGGAGGACCCAGTCAATTCGATGTTAAAACAACGCACACCATTACGGAGTCGCCATCGGCTTGCACAGAGCCTTGTTCACAACTTGGGCCCATGTCTTTGTGGGGTCTGCACCACACTCGAATCTTGCGATTAGTTCTTACCGATTGAAATTTGGAATCATCTGACCAGGCCACGGTTTTCCAGTCGTCTAGCGTCCGACCGATATGATCATGAGCCCAGGAAAGACGCTACAGGCTATGTCGAGTTGTCAGCAAAGGCACTCATGTCGGTCGTCTGCAGCTAAGGCCCATTAACGCCCAGTACCGTCGCATGTCCTAACAGACACGTTCGTCGTATGCTACCTTTGATTTCAAGGGTTATTTCACACATTAATGACAACTCTACGCAAACGCCACTGCTCTCGATCGTTAAGTGAAGGCCGTCGGCCACTGCGTTGTCCATGATGAGAGGTAATGCCTGAAACGTGGTTTCTCGGCACACTATTGATACTGTGGATCGCGGATTATTGAGTTCCCTAATAATTTCCTAAATGTAATATCCCCAAGCATGTAGCTCCAACTATCATTCTACGTTCGAAGTGTGTTAATTCTCGAATGAGATTTTCACGCTGCAGCGGAGTGTGCGCTAATATGAAACTTCCTGGCAGATTAAAACTGTGTGCCGGACCGAGAATCTAACTCGGGACCATTGCCGTTTGCGGGCAAGTGCTCTCCCCGAGTTCGAGTCTCGGTCCGACACACAGTTTCAATCTGCCAGGAAGTTTAATGTTAATTCTCGTCGAACGATCGAAATCAAGTCAGAAATCGATTCATTGAATCACCACAGTGTAAATGACAGCTTGGCCAGTGTACGACCCGTTTATACCTTTTGTAAGTAATATTGTCGCCATTTGTATATGTGCATAATGCTATCCCATGATTTTTTTCGCCCCGGTATGTATTTCTGAAAATACACTGGTGAGCCAAATGTTACGACTAGTCCCCAATGAGACACTGAATGTTGTCAGGTGCTGTTGCGGGCGCGTGACGGAGTAAGGAAAATGCTTAAGTGTAGCAAAGACCAGTGAGAAATCATTCCATTGACGATACAGACTGCAAATGGGGAAATGAAATAAAATGATCGTATGGCATTTATTGGCCGCCGTATTGCAAGTCTTTTTAGTTGACGTCACATAGGCGACTTTCATGTCAGTTATGATGAAAGTACATTGACATGAGCGACTTGTTGAGGAAGGGCAGACAACCCGACCCAGCGCTTGAGAAGGAGCACCTCGGAAACTGCGATGCTGGTCGGCTGTTCATGTGCTGCTGTTATGAACTCATGTGGAAAGTCCTTTGGGGACGGTGAAACCACGCCTCATCACGGAATGTGATTCTCTGAGGCTTGCCCGCTCTGTAAAGTAGAATAGGTGGAGATCTGTATCAAATGGTTCAAATGGCTCTGAGCACTATGGGGCTTAACATCTGAAGTCATCAGTCCCTTAGACTTAGAACTACTTAAACCTAACTAACCTAAGGACATCACACACATCCATGCCGAAGCAGGATTCGAACCTGCGACCTCAGCAGCAGTGCGGTTCCAGACTAAAGCGCCTAGAACCTCTCGGCCATAAAGGCCGGCAGATCTGTATCAGATCTGACGACGGAGTGAAGTACTGGTGCAAGCGCTAGTATTTCGTAGCTTACCGTTCACCGCACTTTAAGCACGGAGCTCCGCAGCACACGACCCCTACGTGTTCCAACGGTACCGTCCGTTATGCTCCATTGGAAGTACCAACGCAAATGGCGCCACTAAATCCGACGATTTCCACATGGCTGACAACGGGGTATACACAATGCTTTGGAGGAGAGTAAAAACTTACGAAACATTTATCTACACTCCTGGAAATTGAAATAAGAACACCGTGAATTCATTGTCCCAGGAAGGGGAAACTTTATTGACACATTCCTGGGGTCATATACATCACATGATCACACTGACAGAACCACAGGCACATAGACACAGGCAACAGAGCATGCACAATGTCGGCACTAGTACATTGTATATCCACCTTTCGCAGCAATGCAGGCTGCTATTCTCCCATGGAGAGGATCGTAGAGATGCTGGATGTAGTCCTGTGGAACAGCTTGCCATGCCATTTCCACCTGGCGCCTCAGTTGGACCAGCGTTCGTGCTGGACGTGCAGACCGCGTGAGACGACGCTTCATCCAGTCCCAAACATGCTCAATGGGAGACAGATCCGGAGATCTTGCTGGCCAGGGTAGTTGACTTACACCTTCTAGAGCACGTTGGGTGGCACGGGATACATGCGGACGTGAATTGTCCTGTTGGAACAGCAGGTTCCCTTGCCTGTCTAGTAATGGTAGAACGATGGGTTCGATGACGGTTTGGATGTACCGTGCACTATTCAGTGTCCCCTCGACGATCACCAGAGGTGTAGGAGATCGCTCCCCACACCATGATGCCGGGTGCTGGCCCTGTGTGACTCGGTCGTATGCAGTCCTGATTGTGGCGCTCACCTGCACGGCGCCAAACACGCATACGACCATCATTGGCACCAAGGCAGAAGCGACTCTCATCGCTGAACACGAGACGTCTCCATTCGTCCCTCGATTCACGCCTGTCGCGACACCACTGGAGGTGGGCTGCACGATGTTGGGGCGTGAGGGGAAGACGGCCTAACGGTGTGCGGGACCGTAGCCCAGCTTCATGGAGGCGGTTGCGAATGGTCCTCGCCGATACCCCAGGAGCAACAGTGTCCCTAATTTGCTGGGAAGTGGCGGTGCGGTCCCCTACGGCACTGCGTAGGATCCTACGGTCTTGGCGTGCATCCGTGCGTCGCTGCGGTCCGGTCCCAGGTCGACGGGCACGTGCACCTTCCGCCGACCACTGGCGACAACATCGATGTACTGTGGAGACCTCACGCCCCCCGTGTTGAGCAATTCGGCGGTACGTCCACCCGGCCTCCCGCATGCCCACTATACGCCTTCGCTCAAAGTCAGTCAACTGCACATACGGTTCACGTCCACGCTGTCGCGGCATGCTACCAGTGTTAAAGACTGCGATGGAGCTCCGTATGCCACGGCAAACTGGCTGACGCTGACGGCGGCGGTGCACAAATGCTGCGCAGCTAGCGCCATTCGACGGCCAACATCGCGGTTCCTGGTGTGTCCGCTGTGCCGTGCGTGTGATCATTGCTTGTACAGCCCTCCCGCAGTGTCCGGAGCAAGTATGGTGGGTCAGACACACCGGTGTCAATGTGTTCTTTTTTCCATTTCCAGGAGTGTATTTTGTGTACGAGGCATGTACAAAAAGGATCGAGAATTTTGTAATTTAGCTGGTTGTATTAGTCCGATTCGCGCGATTTTTCTTTTTTGTGCTGGTAAACGTGCCTGGAACACATTAGCCAGATATGACCCTGTGTGACTGTTTTCTGTTTCCAGGAACAAAGAGAGCCTTAAATGGCCGTCGTTTTACAAGCTTAGGTGAGATTAAAAGCGCATCGTTGAAAGAGCTAAGTGCTAGCTCAAAGGTAGAGTTTCAGGGGTTTAGGGATTGAAAGAAGATCTAGCACAAGTGTGTAATATCTAAAGGAGGAAGAAATAACATTAATGCAGACGAAAAAAGCAGGACTCGCGCACTGAGGGTTCTATGCAAATTTGTGTGTAGACAGCTCATCCATTCCGGGAATCGAAGATTTCGACGAATTTTCCCTGTTATCGTCGTAGATACTGGCAAGATATCGGCCCCATGGATTTCGAGAATGTTTTAATTTTAAGTTCTGAGTCGGATAACAAATGAGAAAAGAAATTATTTTCGTGATATGTAATTACAAATTTACACTTTTATAACGTTTTTCCTTTACT